>NC_058522.1:251836583-252472083 GCF_904849725.1 Hordeum vulgare subsp. vulgare | reverse complement strand
ATATGCAACTTGGTGAGCAACCTATAGAATGCTAGAAACAACAACAACACAATCAAGCAAAGGATACAACACACATAAAGCTTGCACAAAGTAAAGGTAAGAAGTAACCACAAGTGGAGCCGGTGAAGACGAGGATGTGCTACATCTCCGTTGGAGCGGTGTGGATGCACAATGCTCCTCAAGAAGGCACTAGGGCCACCATATTCTCCTCATGCCCTCACACAATGCGAGATGTCATGATTCCACTAATGGTACCCTTGAAGGCGGTGACCCAACATTTACAAATAAGGTTGAGGCAATCTCAAAAACTTAATTGGAGGCTCCCAACACCACCACGAAGCTTTACCAAAATTCGTTATGGATCCAAGGTGTCCTCAACCATCTAGGGTGCTGAAACACCCAAGAGTAACAAGATCCGAAAGGGATTAGTGGGGGGAATCAAATTTCTCTCGATGGAAGTGTAGACTGGGGCCCTCTCAACCAAACTCTAGAGAATCAAAAAAAAATTATTGGCTAGAGAGATCTATCGGGCGAAAATGGAGCTTGGAGGAACAATGGAGGGGGAGGAAGGGGTGAGTCTTCTTGGGGAAGAAGACCCCTTATTTATAGTGGGAAAGATTCCAACCGTTATCGTGCTATCAGCTCGCACACAAGTGGTACTACCGCTCGAGCGACAGTGCTTGCAGAGCAGTGCAATGGCACGGATCCACGAGGCGGTAGTATCGCTGGAGCAGTAGCGCCGCTTGCCCTAGCGGTACTACCGTTGGGGTTGCAGATCACGAGCCCACATAGGTGGGCAGTAATAGAGGATGGGAGCAGTACCACAATAACTGTACTACTACTCACGAGAGAGGCACTACGGCTTACAATCCATAGTGGAGTGCACCCACTACCGCCCTACCTCCGCTTAGAGCGTGACATGTCAAGAAGGAATTGGAAGTGGAGCAGTAGTAGGTAGGTGGTACTACCTCTTGTAGGCGGTACTACTGCTCGTACTACCATTCCACTATCATGGAAACTCGACACTGAAAGTCAAGTCCCCAGATGCAGCGGTAGTACACGCGATACTGGACAATGGTACTACCACTTATAAGTGGTAGTACCACTGCCCACAGCGGTACTTCTGCTTGAGGCCTTCAGGACACATGTATATAACAGAGGAGAAACTCCATTGATGTGGGGAAGGAACAAGGGTGCAAAGGAAAATGTGTACGTGTTGATTCCACCCAAACCTTTGCGAAGGGGAGCCCCTCTTAATAGTATGTTTCTCCTATGACTCAAATATACTGAAAGAGAAACACGGGAAAATAATTGTATTTACTTTTAAAACTTCGAGGGGCTCAAATCATCTTGTGCAAAATGATAGATTACCTGAAATGGTCAATGCACACGATTAGTCCACAAATGCATTATCATCAATCACCAAGACCACTAAGGGAGAAATATGCCCTAACACGTGTGTTGCATCCTCGTCTTTGCTGGCCCATCAGGGTGATATTGAGATGTATTATCGGAACGGAGCTTGCTGCAGCCGGTGGTGACGAGGGAGCTGGAACCAAGGTTGGATGGAGATGCAACCAGTGCTCAGGAGAGTTGTTATCACGGATGACGAGCTTGATGACTGCACGCTATGATGACGACAGTGTTGCTCCCAAGCAAACCCTAGAGTGTCGATTTTTTTCTACATGCTACAACCGGTGTCACAAATTGCTACAACCACGGTCCCACGCATCTATAACCAGCATCACATTTTTCTACATTGCACAAGGCCATGTTTTTTGCAACATGTTTACTACCAGTGTCACAATTTGATACAACGGGCGTCCCACATGGCTACAATCGACGTCGAGGTTTTCTACATCGCACGACCATCGAGTTTTTTGCTACAATGAGTGTCACGCGCCCTGCTACAACAAGCATAATAAAAGGCTACAACCGGTAGCACCACAAGCTGCAACTGACAGCTCGACAAGCTACAATGGCCAGTGGATAGATGAGATTTGCTGGAACCAATGCTCGTTTTTACTAGAACTAGGCAGTCGAGATGTTGCGATGCTGAGGTGCGCCCCATGAGCTGCAATATCGGGCATGAGAGACGCGAGCACGCCGGTGAGTTTCACTCGTTTCCACAGAGCTACAACCGTCATCACCGGGGCTACAACAGTAGAGTGCATTTGTTTGCATGGCTGGAGCCAACTACGAGGTAGGCCAACGGGGCTATGACCGTCCACAAGGACAATCAATGAGGGTGGCGGTTCGACATGAAGCTTGACCGATTTGCTGCATCCGCAACAATGAGCGAGCAAGCTTTGAGGTTGGTGTCTCTGCTGGTCCATGGTAGAGGGGGGGGGGGGTCAGCAGGGGGCTCGGTTGTGGGAGATATGCGTTAGTGTATGATGACGGGAGGATGGAAGCTTACACGAGGAGGACGAACGAAAACGGTTGCCTCTTTCGACGGTTGCAAATCGCCAGAGAGGGCTCAGAGGCGACCGTACGAAACTTTTGGTGGTGCACCGACGCCTAGAAGTCGCTACCTAGATTTTGGAGGCCACGTAGCCACGCTGAGCTAGGAAAACCTCGCTCCACGAGGAGAGACGATTTGGCTCGCCTCCAACGAAAAATCGAATTGCAAGCAATAATCAATTAGTAACTCCGAATTGGCTGGAGCTAATCACACTTAACCAAACGGGTAGACGTGGCAAGGTTGGCAATGTTGAGTTGAGCTAGCTGGGCTAGCTTATTATAGCCTACCCGTGAAATGCAACCAAATGCACCCTAAATACCTTGTAAGTCAAGATCCCCTCAAACCTCTTCAATACCCTTCATTTCTATTTTTTTCTAGGTGCATCACCCGACTATATGGTTTGGGACTCTACTCTTAGAGAATATTCAATAAAAGATGCCAATTTGGAGACTTTATAGATCTTATAAAAGACTCAACTCCAGCAGATGATGCAACACGAAGATGTAAAAGTGCAACTCCAATAGATGATGCAAAATAGGGACTTAAACCACCAACTGAATGGGCAGATGTTGTACAACCCATGTACAGCTGTTCTGCAACCGCACAATTTGAAATAAAAACATCTCTAGTTGAAACTTCAAAATTTCATATGTACACAATAGCAAATTATTAGATAACTCATCAAATCCACAACATCAAATGCAACACAATTACAACAAAGTTCTTGTGCAATACAACAAATAAATTATGAAATTGGGTGGCTCTTTCACCATGCCATTTCTAGTACTCCTCCACCAAATCCTTTCGAAGTTGATTGTGTGCATCGCAGTCTCAAATTTCATTGTACACCTTCAGGAAACATAGATCGGGCAAAAATGAGATTAGGTGCAACAATGGAGCTTGGGAGGATAAGAGGTGAGTCTTCTTATAGAATAAGACTCACTTTATGTAGTGGGGGGGGAATCCAACTGTTGTTTGCCCAAAATTCGTGCTCCAGCGGTACTACCGCTCGAGGGAGCGATAGTTCTAGTTGTACCGTGAGAGTAACTAAGTAGAGGGGCGGTAGTATTGCCAGAGCAGTACTACCGCTAAGTGTCTCATGACATAGAACTAGCGGTAGTAGAGGCTGGGTAGGACAACAGTACCGCAACAAGTGGTACTACCACTCTACTACCGTGAATTGCGTAATGAGTTACGAAAGCACGAAAAGGGTGGTAGTGCATGCGGTAGTAGAAAATGGAACTACCGCTCAAGTGGTACTACCACCCTACTACCGCTCTACTGCGCTAATTTCTTTGGGTTACACAGAAGACAACAATGGTGGGGTACTACTAATGCCGTAGTACCGGTGGAGCGCTAGTAACTTTGTACTACTGCCCAGCTACCGTTGACGCAAGAAAGACCATAGTAGCCCACAAACAAGAGGTAGTGCCCGTGACAGTGGACCGGTGAAGTACTTCTCAAGCGGTACTACTGCTAGGGTGCTTCAAAAGCTCCCGAGGCCAAAAATAGTAGGAACTCTAATGTTGCAGGAAAGGTGTGTGGGCGCATATGGGTGTGTGTATGTGTTGATTCCACCCTAACCTTTTCAATGCGGACCCCTCTTAACAATATGGTTTTCCTACGACTCAATTCCATCAAAAACAAATGTTGGAAACAACCGTCTTCACTCTTTAATCATCGAGGGGAATAAAACGCCTTGTGCCATTGTATTAATATCTTGAAATGCTTAATGCACATGGTTAGTTCGCAAAACACATTGTCATCAATCACCAAAACCACTTAGGGAGAAATATGCCCTAGTAATCTCCCCCTTTTTGGTGGATTGATGACAACACGAGATTTGCACAAAGGATAACAATGAATGATATGCAAACTCAAAGTCTACAAAATATAGAAGCCCCCTAGACGTGTTCACTATTTGAATATGCTTTTGGAATGCAATGTACACACACTTGGATCAACACTCCCCCTATATTTTGTAAACAAGGCAATACTTGCGACAAACATAATATGAGCACTAAGCATAGGTGAAAGTAAGATCATGTGAGCATATAGATAAAAGGTCACAATAAGCAAAGAATCATATACTAATATAATGTGATATAATAAGATAGATAGAGTAGCGTATTTCTCAGACTATACAAGCATGGTCTTCAAGTCTCATAAACCAAATAAAATAAGATAAAGGTTTCACAAGGGAAGAAATCGAAGCAAATAAAATGATCTCGTGACTCGGCAACCGTTGGAAATATGACCTAGAGGCAATAATTAATTAGTTATTATCATATTTCCTTTTTCATGATAATCGTTTATTATCCTTGCTATAATTGTATTACTTGGAAACTCACATACATGTGTGGATACATAGACAACACCGTGTCCCTAGTGAGCCCCTGTTAGACTAGCTCGTCGATCAAAGATGGTTAAGGTTTCCTAACCATAGACACGAGTTGTCATTTGATAATGGGATCACATCACTAGGAGAATGATGTGATGGACAAGACCCAACCATAAGCATAGCATATGATCGTATCATTGAGTTCATTGCTATTGCTTTCTACATGTCAAGTATGTATTCCTAAGACCATGAGATCATGCAAATCCCTAACACCAGAGGAATGTCTTGTGTGTATCAAACGTCACAACATAACTGGGTGATCATAAAGATGCTCTACAGGTATCTCCGAGGGTGTGTGTTGGGTTGGCATGGATCGAGACTACGATTTCTCACTCCGTATGATGGAGAGGTATATGTGAGCCCGCTCGATAATACAACATCACAAGAAGCTTGCACGCAATGTGACTAAGGAGTTAGTCATGAGATCTTGTATTACAAAACATGTAGAGAGACTTGCCAGTAATGAGATTGAACTAGGTATGAAGATACCGACGATCGAATATCGGGCAAGTAACATACCGCTGGAGAAAGGGAACTTCATACGACATTGATTGAATCCCTGGCATCGTGGTTCGACTAATGAAGATCTTCGTGGAATATGTAGGAACCAATATGGTAAACCAGGTAGCGCTATTGGTTATTGTCCACAGAGGTGTCTCGGTCATGTCTACACGATTCTCGAACCCGCACGGTCCGCATGCTTAATATTCGGTGATGCTAGAGTAGTATTGGGATATGTACATGGGTGACCGAATGTTGATAGGAGTCTCGGATGAGATCCCGAACATCACGAGGAGTTCCTAAAAGGTCCGGAGGTAAAGATTTATATATGGGAAGTCCTATTATGGTCGCAGCAAAAGTCTCACGGATTACCGGTAGTGTACGAGGGTGTCGAAAAGGGTTCCGGGGGTCCACCTACCCCCCGAGGCCCACATGGGCCATAGGGGGTGTGCCCTACCCAGGTTTGGCTAGGTGCATATGCCCCTAGAGGAGAGTTAGGCTTTGGGGCAAGAGTCGCAAAGGGACAAGGCACCACAGAGGTGCCTTGGAGGAAGGGGACTCCTCGCTTCCTTATGAAGGGAGGACTCCTCCCTTGGCCACCGCCCCTTCCTTAAGGAGGGGTCAAAGCTGCGCCTCCTGTCACACCCTATGTTTCTGCCACTTTTCACATTCTGTTTTACAAAATTTGGAACCAATTAAAACTTCTTGAGTGATTGTGATGACTGAATTGGTTGCAACTTGCTTGTGTGCGTGGTTGTGTTTTAATTCAGCAAAACTACTTTCCCTCTAAAAACTCCTCTCCTTGCCCCAAACCCTTGGCCAATGATCATGCCATGTGTATAGGACCAGAAACTATTCTTAATAAAATATTATTTCAACAAAAGGCATTTATTTATTTTAAAGCTTCAAAACCCCTGAATTTGGATTTGCACTACAAGTCCTTAATTTAGGAGGCATGTTTTACCCCAAAGATTTTTCTTTGATTATATTATTAAAATGAATTCCCAAAACCACAAAATAATTATTTTAAAAGTTATTTTCTTATTTTACTTAAACACCCTTTTATGAGGCCAGAATGGTATTTCATAGGGAAAAATATTTGCCTACCTTAAAAGTATTTGAGAAAATATAGGGAAACTCAGAGGACATATATATTCCATATATGTGAATTTCAACACATGGTAATTTTCAAAAAAATTGGAAAACCCCCTTAAAACCTTTTATGCCTATTCTAAGCTTTTGAAATATTTCCACAGGAAATATTCTCAATAAATCCCTAAAATATTCTAGCATGTCCCACATGTTATATGAGGTGACCCTGCAAAGTTTCGTCCCCATCCAAGTTGATTTGGTCCACCAAATAAACCCAAAACCCTTCTTGTCCAGAACCAAAGTTGAACAATTCTACATTACCAAGTTTGCCCTAATACTCTCAAACTTTACAGGAGTGGTCCATCCCCACAAAAAAGGATGACACACTAATTTGTGCATTTGTGGGAGTTGGTTTACTCACCTTGGTTCACACAAACCTGATTCTGCCAATTTCTAGGGTTTTCCATGTCTACATTGTCAATCCTGCTCAAATGAGCTCAAACTTGGTCAATCCTACTATTTTTACCCATCATTTAATCATGTTAATTCTCATTACATTTGGTGAGGTTTATCTTGCTCAAACACCTTATGGTGATTTAGTAAAACAACTACTTTCACCCCTTCTACTTTCTTCCTTCACTCCAAACTTTTATCACAAGTCTGTGGTTCAGCCCCACATGTGCAGCCGAGAGCCCCAACTCTAATTCAATGAGTGGAGGACAAAATCCCCAATTCCTTTTCCGTATCATCACTGGCATAGGCTACCTCTCACTTTTCCTTTGACCTCCACGTCTCTCCTCGGCTCCAAAGTATCCTATGGGCATCTCCATAGCCCCTAGATACTAGTAGACACAGTGGGGCGCGCCAGAGCGCACCGGCATGCCGTGGCATGCCAAAACTGCGCTTTGGACACGCCACAGTGCACACCCATACCAATGGAGGCCATCCCCGACCAGGCCTCGCCCCCACAAGCTGTCTAGCTTTGACTGCCTCGACAACCGATGCCTGCACGGCGTCGGCCCCCTCCTTTCTCCCTTTCTACTACCCCTGGCGACGCATGCCCGCGCCCGCCCGAAGCGGTCAGGTGGCGCTTGCCACCGCGACGCACCAAAGAGCCAGACCCGCTCCTCCTATGTCCCTTCTCTCCTCCTCTAGCCGTTGCTACGGCCTCGCTGGCGCACCACCTTTCGGTGGACCGTGCCCCGCCTATATAGAGTCCACCCCGGCCTCTACCCCCTCTGGAACCTCCCTCTCACCTTCAATTGACCACCCAATCACCCCACTTGAGCTCCCCGAGCACCAGTGCTCGAGATCGACCGAGGCGCCGCCGCGCCTGGGCTTCGTCGATCCCGGGACACAAGCTCGCTCCAGCCTCCATTTCACCTACATCGTGACCGCAACAAGCCCTAGCCTCACCTCCACCACTTCCCGGCTCCTTTCCCTTTGCCGAGCGTCATCACCAACGACCTCCCGACACCCTCCGCCCCGGCCTCCTCATCAGCGGCGAATCCGACCACCTCAGCCACTCCCTCGACCCCCATCCGAATGGTGGGAGTGCGAGGAATCCATTCCTGCGCTCACCTTCCCTCGCCATCGACGAAGCTAACGTTGGTGACCTCCTCCCCCTTTTGTCGAGAGGTAGAAGACGACCCTAGCAGGGTGACCCCATCTGTCGGCCTCAGTCTCACTCTCTCTCCCCCGCTCTTAGTCACTCTCCACACGCCCCCGTGAGTCAGGTTCAAAGATTACGGCGCGCGCGTGGGCTGGCTGGCTAGGCCGGCCCAGCTGCTGGCCAAGTCTGACCCAGGGTGGTGAGTCTTTTTATTTTTTCTATTTTCTCTCATTTGCCAAATTTGTCCACACGAAAAGATAATCTTCCAAATCTAATTATTTTTCTACCATAAATCTTGTACAATATGTAGTATTTAATAAAACTACTTGTGTAATTTTTACAGAAACTTTTATACACAGTTTTATTTTAAAACCTAGTTTTAAGTATTTTTAGCCTCTTTTAAAATAGATTTTAAAACCATTTTCACTCCAAAACCAGAAATAAATATTTTTAGATGTGAATTTAGTATTTTACAGAATAGGGTAACATTTTAGTAGTGAGTTTTGTGTTTTGTTTTTGTTATGGTTCTTATTATTGTTATTACTATCATGAGATAGATTACGTGGTTGATGAAGGAGTTGGACCCAAAGACTTTGAAGATCCCAGAGACTTTGCTGACCAAGGCAAGCAACCCTTTGACCATGCCGAAATCCTACTTTTGCATAAAACCCAACCCTGTTAACTTTCAACATCAGTGGTGAAGGTTAACTACCCCAAAACACCTGTCGAACACCTTCTGCCAGCATGGTCAAAAAGCACTTAACACCCTCTACACCCACTCCCTTTCCACTAAACTTATAGAGCAAGCTGCCAGCACCACTCCTCAACTGCAGATGAGTAGCTCCTCTATGGTTCCAAGGAAGTAAGCCAAAATCTCCATTTTAGTTTCTGAATCAAGGCTGACAGCTCCTCTCCAAGCTCTTCCTTTGACCAGCAGTGAGACCCTCAGCTCCCAAATGGCTAAGGGGCATCTAAGACAACCCCCGAACACGCCAGACAGGGCCAAAGCACCCCAGGGCGTGCCGGCATGCCGTGGCATGCCAAATCTATGCTCTGGGCGCGTTACAGGGTGCACCTGAGGCAAAGGAGGCCAGCCCCAGCCGGTTCTCACCTCCCCTTGGTGTCTCTCTGCATCTCCGACAAACCTCCTGACTCAGGGTAGCCTCAGGGCCCCTTCTCCCCCTCTCTGCTGACCAGTGAGACACGTGCCCGCGCGCGCCAGATTCGGCCAGAAGAGCACGGCCCCACAGCACGCGCGCACTGAGCCTCCTCTCTCTCTCGTTGAGTCTTTGGGGTCTCAAACCACGTACGCGAAACCGTGGTATCGACCCCGAGCCCTCTCCCTCTCATGCAGCCACGGTGAAACCACCAGTGCTCCCTCGCTCGGTGCATCATTGCTGGCCTATAAATAGGCCCTCCCCCTTCACTCCAACACCTCACACCACTCCTCCAGACCCTCAATTGAGGCCCTAGCCACCCCTTTCGAGCACAGAGACCTCCGGTGCTCGAGATCGACCGAGGCCCCACCGCTTTGGAGCTCCGTCGATCTCGGGCTATAGGCCAGATCTCGCGCTCCTCTCACCTCCTCCGTGACAGCAGTGAGCTCTGGAATCTTCTCCACCTCTTCCACGAGCGTTTCCCTGCCCGTAGCACCCAACTCCACCACCACCCGAAACACCTCCGCCGTGGCCACCTCGTCGCCGGTGACCCAGGACCTCCCCGTCGTTCTTTCGACCACTAGCAGGTAGGCGATGATGCCACGGTGCCGTTCCTGCCTTCACCTGGCCTCAAGGGCATCGGTATCGCTGCTGGCGTGCCTCCCCTTCCTATGTCCACAGGAGGAAGACGACCCCAACAAGCATGCCCCACGTGTTGGTGGCCAGTCTCTTACCCTCTCTACTCTCTCTGCCGCTAACCGCACGGGCCCGCGCGTCAGGTTTAAACGTGACAGCGCGCGCGCACCTGGGCTGCTGGTTGGCTAGCTGGCCTGTTGGCCAGTTGGGCCGGCCCAGCCAGGCCAGGGTTAAGCCCCTTTTTTCTTTTTCTTTTGTTTCTGATTCTAAATGATTTTTGTAGAATTAAATATTTAATCAAATTTAAATATTTATCCACCACAATTCTTATAAAAATGTGTAGAATTTAATAGTGCCGTTGCACCAATTTCTGTAAAAACTTCTATACATAGCTTTGATTAAAATGCCTAGTTTAAATATTTTAGCCCGTGTTAATTAGGTTTTAAAACTACCTTTTTGCATAAATATCAGAGACAAATATTTTTAAAACTATAATATAGATTTATCAGAATAGGAAAACATTTTTTAAAGTGAGTTTGTGCTCTGTTTTTGAGTGAGCTTCTTATTTTATTACTATTATTACGACGATAGATTCTGCGTTTTACGAAGGAGTTGGACTCGAAGACCCCGAATACCTAGCTGATCAAGGCAAGCAGCCCTTTAACCGTGTCTAAGAAAATGTTTCATGCATGACATGTTGCTTATTTTATTCTGATGCATATAGTCAAGATTAATCGGTACACCCCGGCATGTTGTTACCGATGGCTCCTGCGGAGCACTTGCATTCAGCATGACCTTACCGTTTATGAGGGTCACGCTGATAATATGTTGACAAGTAGACAATAGTTCTACGCATAGAAAGAGCATGTGCATGATGATGATAACACAGAGGTTATATCAAAGGTTTTATGAAAACCCCGTCGGGTGCCACTAATGCCTGAGGGTGATGATGATGAGTTAGATGTCGACTTGTGAAAGAAGTGGCGCACCGGGAAATATTTTTTGTGAGTGGTTTCGAAATGGGATTAGATTTATGATGTGTCGACCGTCCCAACCTTACATGTGCGTCCACGTTACCCCTTTATGGGACGGGGCTTTGTTGACTACTTTGGTCGGTGCTAGCAAATAGGCCAAATTTCTAGTGGCGGGAGTGATATGTGGTCACTCTGGTGACGGGGTCATACCAGGTAGGTCTACTATGCCGTTTTTACGTGTTCCGGGCACACCGTTGGTCCCGCATGGATGATACGGTCTAGAGTCGGTGCTCGTAAGACGTACATCATGTGGTCTGGGTACCAATCGAGTGGACTCTATGTCTAGTATCGTCAGGGGAAAGTCAATGATCGGGTACTTACCTCGGGTATGTTATATACCGCGAGTCATGGATGACACGGAAGTTTTGTGATCTCATGGGTACATCATACAACCTCTGCAGAGTGTAAAACTATTCAAATAACCGTGTCCACGGCCAAGGACAGTTGGGTGGTGCTGCTTAAACTACGTCCAGTCATTTCCACATAAACCAAATGTGTGTGTGTGTGTGTGTTTAAAGGTGTTATCTGAAAGAGTTGATATGGTCAAGTTTGGTGGCATATCGGGTGAACAAGAAGTTGTTCAACCCTCAACAGATATGTTGATATCTGTAACCTGTTCTTATGTTTACCATCTAGTTCATGATGCATATCCATCCAAGTAATTGACCATGCATATTCTCAAGTAGAGATTGTTTTCCACAAAGTCTGCATATTACTTGTTACCGTACCAACTGCATTATCCATAACATGGGCTGTTTGCGAGTACATTCAAAGTACTCACTGGCTTGCCACTTGTTATGTTATTGACCAGACATGGAGGAACTGGAGTTTGGAGAAGAATTCGTCATCGGAGACGGAACGCGAACTAGGACGCTTCCCAGTCAGAATGCCTGTTGGTGAAGGCTGATGGCGTGGGCTCCCGTTTATTACCAAGATTTCCGCTAGTAGATGTATCAGTGTGATTGGCCTTATAGGCCCTATCTATGTGAGACTTGACCATGATGGTCATTTGTTGTATCAAACGGTATGTTGGATGTAAGACTCTTAATATTCAATATATGTGTGTTCGGTGAGCATTGATCTCTCGGATCACTGAGCACGTTCATTCGGCGATCTCGACTCGTAAGTCCGGGTCCCCACAAGTGAGCATTGATCTTTGGGATCACTACACGTGCATTCGGCAATCTCGACTTACAAGTCGGGGTCCCCACAGAGCTGGTATCAGAGCCATCCTGACTATAGGAAGCCTTAGATAGCATGGACGTTAGATGAGACGAAACCCCTCTCAATTGCTACACCTAACCTTTACACCTAGGGGTTTATGCATCCATCACCTCTGCCACTATACCATTCAAATCCCTTTTACTGACACCTCTCCCTAAACCTTGTAGATGGCCGTCGTACCCGAGAGCCTCCTAGAGTCCGGCTTCCCCCTACCCCTGGAGGACAGCTTGGAAAAGTGTCGGGCACGCCGATCACCGGTTTTTCTCTACCATGAGCACTGGGTTAATGCCACCACAAAGTAGTACCACGTTGATGTGGTCGTGAAGGAAAATGACTCCCCGACTAGTTGGTTCTTTGAAGGACAGCACATGGAGACTCAGGTGTTAACAGTTGAGATAGCGGCACGGAAGACGCTCATTCACCTTCGCGACATCCTCCCTGAGATGGCCAACGAACCGGCTACCTGTCACTTGCCTTTTGTTAAGGATGAGGTTGGCGGGAGTTGGACGTTGACTCCTTCCCCGGAAGAAGGAACACAACTCAGGTTCTATACCTACTTCAGCCTCTCCACCAACAGTCTGTCTCACAACGTGATCAAGGAGTCAGTGAAGCTCCACCAGTAACTTCACCATGTCCGCGAGCTACTCCGTCAAGCAAAGACGAAGACATGCAGTATCAAGAAGGATGGAGCCCCGAGGGACAACCTGCTATCACATATAGAGGAGGAATACCACTGCTTAAGGTCACCCCATTCAGAGTCGTCGCATGAGTGCCAAGGAGTATCGAGACCTCTTCACCGCTCCCCCGACGAAACGTCATTGGGATGGATTGTTAGAAATATGCCCTAGAGGCAATAATAAATTAGTTACTATTATATTTCTTAGTTCATGATAATCGTTTATTATCCATGCTATAATTGTATTGATTGGAAACACAATACTTGTGTGGATACATAGACAAAACACTGTCCCTAGTAAGCCTCTAGTTGACTAGCTCGTTGATCAAAGATGGTCAAGGTTTCCTGGCCATAGGCAAGTGTTATCACTTGATAACGGGATCACATCATTAGGAGAATCATGTGATGGACTAGACCCAAACTAATAGACATAGCATGTTGATCGTGTCATTTTGTTGCTACTGTTTTCTACGTGTCAAGTATTTGTTCCTATGACCATGAGATCATATAACTCACTGACACCGGAGGAATGCTTTGTGTGTATCAAACGTCGCAACGTAACTGGGTGACTATAAAGATGCTCTACAGGTATCTCCGAAGGTGTTAGTTGAGTTAGTATGGATCAAGACTGGGATTTGTCACTCCGTGTGAACGGAGAGGTATCTCGGGGCCCACTCGGTAATACAACATCACACACAAGCCTTGCAAGCAATGTAACTTAGTGTAAGTTGCGGGATCTTGTATTACGGAACGAGTAAAGAGACTTGCCGGTAAACGAGATTGAAATAGGTATACGGATACTGACGATCGAATCTCGGGCAAGTAACATACCGAAGGACAAAGGGAATGACATACGGGATTATATGAATCCTTGGCACTGAGGTTCAAACGATAAGATCTTCGTAGAATATGTAGGATCCAATATGGGCATCCAGGTCCCGCTATTGGATATTGATCGAGGAGTCTCTCGGGTCATGTCTACATAGTTCTCGAACCCGCAGGGTCTGCACACTTAAGGTTCGACGTTGTTTTATGCGTATTTGAGTTATATGGTTGGTTACCGAATGTTGTTCGGAGTCGCGGATGAGATCACGGACGTCACGAGGATTTCCGGAATGGTCCAGAAATGAAGATTGATATATAGGATGACCTCATTTGGTTACCGGAAGGTTTTCGGAGTTACCGGGAATGTACCGGGAATGACGAATGGGTTCCGGGAGTTCACCGGGGGGGGGGGGGGGCAACCCACCCCGGGGAAGCCCATAGGCCTTGAGGGAGGCACACCAGCCCTTAGTGGGCTGGTGGGACAGCCCACAAGTGCTCTATGCGCCAAGAGAAGAAAAATCAAGAGGAAAAGAAAAAAAAAGGGAGGAGGTGGAAAGGGGGTGGGACTCCCTCCCACCAAACCTAGTCCAACTCGGTTTGGGGGGGGGGGAGAGTCCTCCCCCTTGGCTCGGCCGACCCCCTTGAGGGTCCTTGGACCCCAAGGCAAGGCCCCCTCCCTCCCACCTATATATACGGAGGTTTTAGGGCTGATTTGAGATGACTTTTCCACGGCAGCCCGACCACATACCTCCACGGTTTTTCCTCTAGATCGCGTTTCTGCGGAGCTCGGGCGGAGCCCTGCTGAGATTAGATCACCACCAACCTCTGGAGCGCTATCACGCTGCCGGAGAACTCATCTACCTCTCCGTCTCTCTTGCTGGATCAAGAAGGCCGAGATCATCGTCGAGCTGTACGTGTGCTGAACGCGGAGGTGCCGTCCGTTCGGTACTAGATCGTGGGACTGATCGCGGGATTGTTCGCGGGGCGGATCGAGGGACGTGAGGACGTTCCACTACATCAACCGCGTTCTCTAACGCTTGTGCTGTACGGTCTACAAGGGTACGTAGATCACTCATCCCCTCTCGTAGATGGACATCACCATGATAGGTCTTCGTGCGCGTAGGAAATTTTTTGTTTCCCATGCGACGTTCCCCAACAGTGGTATCAGAGCTAGGTTCATGCGTAGATGTCTTCTCGAGTAGAACACAAAAGTTTTTGTGGGCGGTGATGTGCGCTTTGCTGCCCTCCTTAGTCTTTTCTTGATTCCGCGGTATTGTTGGATTGAAGCGGCTTGGACCGACATTACTCGTACGCTTACGAGAGATTGGTTTCATCGTTACGAGTAACCCCCTTTGCTCAAAGGTGACTGGCAAGTGTCGGTTTCTCCAACTTTAGTTGAATCGGATTTGACCGAGGAGGTCCTTGGATTGTGATGTGATATGGCCAACGATGTGCTGTGATATATTGGATGTATGAGATGATCATGTTGTAATAGAAATATCGACTTGCACGTCGATGGTACGGCAACCGGCAGGAGCCATAGGGTTGTCTTTATACTAACGTTTGTGCTTGCAGATGCGTTTACTATTTTTCTAGGATGTAGCTTTAGTAGTAATAGCATAAGTAGCACGACAACCCCGATGGCAACACGTTGATGGATGATCATGGTGTGGCGCCGGTGACAAGAAGATCGTGCCGGTGCTTTGGTGATGGAGATCAAGAAGCACGTGATGATGGCCATATCATGTCACTTATGAATTGCATGTGATGTTAATCCTTTTATGCACCTTATTTTGCTTAGAACGACGGTAGCATTATGAGGTGATCTCTCACTAAAATTTCAAGACGAAATTGTGTTCTCCCCGACTGTGCACCGTTGCTACAGTTCGTCGTTTCGAGACACCACGTGATGATCGGGTGTGATAGACTCAACGTTCACATACAACGGGTGCAAAACAGTTGCGCACGCGGAACACTCGGGTTAAGCTTGACGAGCCTAGCATGTGCAGACATGGCCTCGGAACACATGAGACCGAATGGTCGAGCATGAATCGTATAGTTGATATGATTAGCATAGAGATGCTTACCACTGAAACTATTCTCGACTCACGTGATGATCGGACTTGAGATAGTGGATTTGGATCATGTACCACTCAAATGACTAGAGAGATGTACTTTTTGAGTGGGAGTTCTTAAGTAATATGATTAATTGAACTAATTGTCATGAACATAGTCTAATGGTCTTTGCGAATTACAATGTAGCTTGCGCTATAGCTCTACTGTTTTTATATATGTTCCTAGAGAAAATTTAGTTGAAAGTTGATAGTAGCAAACTTTGCAGACTGAGTCTGTAAAACCGAGGATTGTCCTCATTGCTACGCAGAAGGCTTATGTCCTTAATGCACCACTCGGTGTGCTGCACCTCGAGCGTCGTCTGTGGATGCTTTGAACATCCGACATACACGTTTCTGATGACTACACGATAGTTCAGTGCAAAATACTTAATGGCTTAGAAGCAAGACGCCGAAAACGTTGTAAAACGTCACGGAACATAAGTGATGTTCTAAAGAGATGAAATTGTGATTTCATACTTGTGCCCTTGTTAAGAGGTACGAGACCTCCAACAAGATTCTTTGTCCACAAAGTAAAGGAGAAAAGCTCAATCGTTGAGCGTGTGCTCAGATTGTCTGAGTACGACAATCACTTGAATCAAGTGGGAGTTAATCTTCCAGATGAGATAGTGATGGTTCTCCAAAGTCACTGCCACCAAGCTGTGAGAGCTTCGTGATGAACTATAACATATCAAGGATAGATACAATGATCCTTGAGCGATTCGCGATGTTTGACACTGCGAAAGTAGAAATCAAGAAGGAGCATCAATAGTTGATGGTTTGTAAAACCACTAAGTTTCAAGAAAGGCAAGGGATAGAAGGGATACTTCGTGAAACGGCAAAACAGTTGCTACACTAATGAAGAGACCCAAGATTAAACCCAAACCCGAGACTAAGTGCTTCTGTAATGAGGGGAACAGTCACTGAGGCGGAGAAACTCTAGATACTTGGTAGATAAGAAAGCTGGCAAAACTCGAAAGAAGTATATTTTATATACATGATGTTGATGTGTACTTTACTGGTACTCCTAGTAGCATGAGGGTATTGGATACCGGTTCGGTTGCTAAGTGATTAGTAACACGAAATGAAAGCTACGGCATAAACGGAGACTAGCTAAAGGCGAGGTGACGATACGTGTTGGAAGTATTTCCAAGGTTGATATGATCAAACGTCGCACGCTCCCTCTACCATCGGGATTGGTGTTCAACCTAAATAATTGTTATTTGGTGCTTGCGTTAAGCATGAACATGATTGGATCGTGTTTATTGCAATACGATTATTCATTTAAGGAGAATAATGGTTACTCTATTTTCTTGAATATTCACCTTCAATGGTTTATTGAATCTCGATCGTAGTGTTATACATGTTCATGATATTGGTGCCAAAAGATACGAGTTAAGATGATAGTACCACTTACTTATGGCACTGCCGCTTGAGTCATGTTAGTATAAATTGCATGAAGAGGCTCCATGTTGATGGATCTTTGTATTCACCTGATTTTGAATCACTAGTGACATGCAAATCATACCACATGAGCAAGGCCTTGTTTTCATTGAGATGAAATAAGATAGTAACTTGTTGGAAGTGATACATTTTGATGTATGCAGTCCAATGGGTGCTGAGGCACACAGTGGATATCATTATGTTCTTACTTCACTGACGATTTGAGTAGATACAGGAGTATTTACTTAATGAATCACAAGTCTGAAATGTTGAAAAGTTCAATTCCGTTTCAGAGTGAAGTTCGTCGTAACAAGAGGATAAACTGTCTACGATATGATCATGGAAATGAATATCTGAGTTACGAGTTTTGGTACGCAGTTAAGACAATGTGGAAGTTGTTTCGCAGTTCATGCCACCTGGAACATCATAGTGTGATGATGTGTCTGAACGTCATAGCCACGCACTATTTGGTATGGTGCATACTATGATGTCTCTTATCGAATTACCACTATCGTTTATGGGTTATGCATTAGAGACAACCGCACTCACTTTAAATAGGGCACCGCGTATTTCCGTTGAGATGACACAGTATAGACTAAGGTTTAGAGAAATCTAAACTGTCATTTCTTGAAAGTTTGGGGCTTCGACACTTATGTGAAAAAGTTTCAGTCTGATAAGCTCGAACCCAAAGCGGATAAATGCATCTTCATAGGATATCCAAAACAGTTGGGTACATCTCCTATCTCAGATCCGAAAGCAAAGTGTTTGTTTCTAGAAACGGATCCTTTCTCGAGGAAAGGTTTCTCTCGAAAGAATTGAGTGGGAGGGTAGTAGAACTTGATGAGGTTATTGAACCATCACTTCAACCAGTGTGTAGCAGGGCGCAGGAAGTTGTTCATATGGCGCCTACACCAATTGAAGTGGAAGCTGATGATGATGATCATTGAGCTTCGAATCAAGTTACTACAAACCTCGTAGGTCGACAAGGTCGCGTACTGCTGCAGAGTAGTACGGTAACCCTGTCTTGGAGGTCATGTTGTTGAGCAACAGTGAACCTACGAGTTATGGAGAAAGCGATGGTGGGCCCAGATTCCGACAAATGGCTGGAAGCCATGAAATCCGAGAGAGGATCCATGTGTGAAAACAAAGTGTAGACTTTGGTAGAACTACTTGATGGTCATAGGACTATTGAGTAAAATTGGATCTTTAAAAGAAGACAGACGATGATGGTGATAAGTCACTATTAAGAAAAGCTCGACTTGTCGCAAAGATGTTTTCGACAAGATCAAACAGTTGACTATGATGAGACTTTCTCACTCGTAGTGATGCTAAAGGTCTGTTAGAATTATGTTAGTTGTTGATGCATTATTTATGAAATATTGCACGTAGGATGTCAAAACATTGTTTTCTCGACGGTTTCCTTGAGCAAACATTGTATGTGATACAACCAGAAGGTTTTGTCGATCCTAAAGATACTAGCAAGTGTGCAAGCTCCAGTGATCCTTCAATGGACTGGTGCAAGCATCTCGGAGTTGGAATATACACTTCGATGAGATGATCAAAGATTTTGGGTTTGTACAAGGTTTATGAGAAACTTGTATTTCCAAAGAAGTGAGTGGGAGCACTATAGAATTTCTGATAAGTATATGTGGTTGACATATTGTGGATCAGAAGTAATGTAGAATTTCTGTAAAGCATACAAGGTTGTTTGAAAGGGTTTTTCAAAGGAATACCTGGATTGAGCTACTTGAACGTTGAGCATCAAAGATCTATGGAGATAGATCGAAAGCACTTAATGGAAGTTTCAACAAGATGCATGCCTTGACAAGTTTTTGAAGGAGTTCAAAATAGATCAGCAAAGAAGGAGTTCTTGGTTGCGTTGTGAGGTGTGAATTTGAGTAAGACTAAAAACCCGACCCCGGCAGAATAAAGAGAATAGACGAAGGTCGTCTTCTATGCCTTAGCCGTAGAATCTAAAGTATGCCATGCTGAGTACCGCACCTGATGTATGCCTTGCGGCAAGTCAGTTAAAGAGGTACACAGAGTGATCCAGGATTGAATCACTGATCAGCGGTCAAAGTTATCCTTAGTAACTGAATATACTAAGGAATTTTTCTCGATTATGGAGGTGGTTGAAGAGTTCGTCGTAAAGGGTTACGTCGATGCAAGCTTTGACACTAAATCCGAATAACTATGAGTAGTGAAACGAATTCGTATAGTAGAGTAGATATTTGGAGCATTTCTGAATAGCACGTAGTAGCAGCATCCATAAGATGACATAAAGATTTGAAAAGAACGCACGGATCTGAAAGTTTCAGAACCGTTGACTAAAATCTCTCTCACGAGCAAGACGTGATCAGACCCCATAACTATATGGGTGTTGGATTCGTTGGAATCACATGGTGATGTGAACTAGATTATTGACTCTAGTGCAAGTGGGAGACTGTTGGAAATATGCCCTAGAGGCAATAATAAATTAGTTATTATTATATTTCTTAGTTCATGATAATCGTTTATTATCCATGCTATAATTGTATTGATTGGAAACACAATACTTGTGTGGATACATAGACAAAACACTGTCCCTAGTAAGCCTCTAGTTGACTAGCTCGTTGATCAAAGATGGTCAAGGTTTCCTGGCCATAGGCAAGTGTTGTCACTTGATAACGGGATCACATCATTAGGAGAATCATGTGATGGACTAGACCCAAACTAATAGACGTAGCATGTTGATCGTGTCATTTTGTTGCTACTGTTTTCTGCGTGTCAAGTATTTGTTCCTATGACCATGAGATCATATAACTCACTGACACCGGAGGAATGCTTTGTGTGTATCAAACGTCGCAACGTAACTGGGTGACTATAAAGATGCTCTACAGGTATCTCCGAAGGTGTTAGTTGAGTTAGTATGGATCAAGACTGGGATTTGTCACTCCGTGTGAACGGAGAGGTATCTCGGGGCCCACTCGGTAATACAACATCACACACAAGCCTTGCAAGCAATGTAACTTAGTGTAAGTTGCGGGATCTTGTATTACGGAATGAGTAAACAGACTTGCCGGTAAACGAGATTGAAATAGGTATACGGATACTGACGATCGAATCTCGGGCAAGTAACATACCGAAGGACAAAGGGAATGACATACGGGATTATATGAATCCTTGGCACTGAGGTTCAAACGATAAGATCTTCGTAGAATATGTAGGATCCAATATGGGCATCCAGGTCCCGCTATTGGATATTGACCGAGGAGTCTCTCGGGTCATGTCTACATAGTTCTCGAACCCGCAGGGTCTGCACACTTAAGGTTCGACGTTGTTTTATGCGTATTTGAGTTATATGGTTGGTTATCGAATGTTGTTCGGAGTCCCGGATGAGATCACGGATGTCATGAGGGTTTCCGGAATGGTCCAGAAACGAAGATTGATATATAGGATGACCTCATTTGGTTACCGGAAGGTTTTCGGAGTTACCGGGAATGTACCGGGAATGACGAATGGGTTCCGGGAGTTCACCGGGGGGGGGGGGGCAACCCACCCCGGGGAAGCCCATAGGCCTTGAGGGAGGCACACCAGCCCTTAGTGGGCTGGTGGGACAGCCCACAAGTGCTCTATGCGCCAAGAGAAGAAAAATCAAGAGGAAAAAAAGGGAGGAGGTGGAAAGGGGGTGGGACTCCCTCCCACCAAACCTAGTCCAACTCGGTTTGGGGGGGGGGGGAGAGTCCTCCCCCTTGGCTCGGCCGACCCCCTTGAGGGTCCTTGGACCCCAAGGCAAGGCCCCCTCCCTCCCACCTATATATACAGAGGTTTTAGGGCTGATTTGAGACGACTTTTCCACGGCAGCCCGACCACATACCTCCACGGTTTTTCCTCTAGATCGCGTTTCTGCGGAGCTCGGGCGGAGCCCTGCTGAGATTAGATCACCACCAACCTCCGGAGCGCCATCACGCTTCCGGAGAACTCATCTACCTCTCCGTCTCTCTTGCTGGATCAAGAAGGCCAAGATCATCGTCGAGCTGTACGTGTGCTGAACGCGGAGGTGCCGTCTGTTCGGTACTAGATCGTGGGACTGATCGCGGGATTGTTCGCGGGGCGGATCGAGGGGCGTGAGGACGTTCCACTACATCAACCGCGTTCTCTAATGCTTCTGCTGTACGGTCTACAAGGGTACGTAGATCACTCATCCCCTCTCGTACATGGACATAACCATGATAGGTCTTCGTGCGCGTAGGAAATTTTTTGTTTCCCATGCGACGTTCCCCAACATGGATCTCCTTGTTCCCCGGCACTCTCGAGAAGAGACGATGCCCACACAGATGATGACCAGGAGGAAGACCCAGAGGAGCGTGAGTACGAGTCCGAGTACTCCACTACTTGAGTCCAAGAACCCTAGGGTAGGACAAGCTAGGAACCCCTCATGCGAAGTCGAGTCCGTGAAATGGTTCAGTTGAAACCATGTGAGCTTGTAGTTTGCTTTTCTGTTTGTTTCTCGATGCAAGCCGCACTTTTGCCTTAGGCAACATCTAAACGACTGCATCGCTTATCTTACTTAATGGTTATGCGATTGGTCCTTCGGCCCTTTTGTTTGACACACTTGCATCATACCAATCCTCTCCCCTATTTTGGCACGTTCCCCTCTTGTGTTGTTCATTTTGACTATTCCAGTTGTTGAATTGGTTGCTCCAAATAGGATGGTGACTGCTACTCATGCCAGTTCCTTTGATAACCCCATCACTGGCAACTCTAGCCAACAGCCAGCAGCCAGTGGGTCTGCTCAAGCTGGACCTCACCTGGAGCAGCCACAAGGCGACATTCCTCCGCCACCGCCTTCTTCGGAGAACCTGACCATTGCTTAGTTTCTTCAAGCTCTCTGAGAGGAACGCCAAGCCAACAATGTCGCTATCCAGTAGATGGCTCGGGTCCTTGTGAACAACCCACAACAGGTCTGGAACGACAATGGTCGCTCCACTCTGTCAGAATTCATGAGAACTTCTCCCCCGACTTTCACCGAGACAACCGAGCCTTTGGATGCCGATGACTGGATCCGCACCATCGAGGACCTACTTGCACTGGTCAACTGCAATGAGGATCGTGAGAAGGTTATGTATGCCTCTCACAGTCTCGGAGGTACCGCCAGAGCTTGATGGGATGGATTCAAGGCCATGCAAGGCGAACATGTTGTCATGTGGGCTGATTTTAAGGAAGGATTCCGTACCGCCCACATTCCCTCTGGGATGATGGCTATCAAGAAGCAGGAGTTTCGTGCGCTGAAGCAAGGAAGTGACTCAGTTAAGGAGTACCTACAGAAGTTCAACCTCTTATCGAGGTATGTACCTGATGATGTCAGCACTAAGGCCGCTAAGATAGGCCGCTTCATGGAAGGGCTTCAGAAATCACTGCAATACAAACTTGTTGTCTGCGAATGCCGGACCTTCTACAATCTCGTGAATAAGGCCCTCATGCTTGAAGATAAATGTCGTGCTATGGAAGATACGCGCAAACACAAGCTGATCAACATCAACAGGGTAGACTTCATAGCATATCTCATCGTCCTTAAGTCGCAAGGCTTGGACGTGATCCTTGGTATGAATTGGTTAACCAAGCACCCAAACATGTTGGAATGTGCCAAGAGGACTATTACTATGACCAGCGGCCAAGGAGTCTTGGTCAAGTATGTTTCCAAACCCGCCTCCACTCAAACCCCTCAGGTTAACTGCCTTTCCGGAATTGAGTTGCACCAAGCACCAGTGGTATGTGAGTACTCGGATGTATTTCCTCACGAAGTGCCCGGGATGCCTCCCGACTGAGACATCGAGTTCATTATTGAGCAAATGCGCGGATCAAGTCCCATCTATAAGAATCCCTACATAATGGGGTCCGAGGAATTGGTTGAGTTGAAGACACAACTCGCGGAGCAGCCGAGGAAAGGATTTATTCGCCCTACTGCCTCTCCTCGGGGCTCACCTGTTCTATTCGTGTCCAAGAAGGACGTAACTATCAAACTCCGTGTTGACTACGTTCCCTGAATGAAGTCATGATAAAGAACGAGTATACACTCCCAAAGATTGAAGAACTGTTCGATCAGTTGAATGGTGCCAAAGTGTTCTCCAAGATCGACCTCAGGCCTGGGTACTACCAACTAAAGATCCGACCCGAAGATATTCTGAAGATGACATTTGTAACCAGATACCACCTGTACGAGTGCATGGTCATGTTATTAGGGTTAAACAATTCCCCATCCTACTTCATGTACCTCATGAACAATGTCTTAATGGAGTATTTGGACAAGTTTGTCACCGTCTTCATCGATGACATGCTCATCTTCTCCAAGTCTGAAGAATAGCATGAGCAACACTTGATGATGGTGTTAGAAAAACTTTGGGATCACCAACTTTATGCCAAGTTCAGCAAATGCGAATTTTGGCTGCATGAAGTTGGGTTCTTGGGTCATGTGATGACAACAAATACGTTGGTAGTCGATCCCACCAAGATTACATCGGTGACGAAGTGGAGATCCCCAACAAATGTGAAGGAAGTTAGAGGCTTCCTCAGACTCACGGGATACTACCGCAAGTTCGTTGAAGGATTCTCCAGCATCGCCCGACCTATGACTCAACTCTTGAAGGACATGAAGTTTGAGTGGATGCCAAAGTGCGTAGAAAGCTTCCAAGACCACAAGAAGAGATTGATGACAACCCCAATTCTAGCCACTCCTGATATTCACAAGGAGTTTGTGATATACTGCGATGCATTCAGGACCGGGCTCGGTGATGTCTTGATGCAAGAAGGCAGGGTCGCGACATATCTGTCCCGACAGCTGCGTCCCCATGAGGAGAACTATGCCACTCACGACCTTGAGTTGGCAGCGGTGGTTCATGAAGCAATGTGAGATATACACCGACCATAAGAGTTTGAAGTATATTTTCACTCAAAAAGGAATTGAACATGAGGCAATGGAGATGGTTGGAGTTGATTAAAGATTATGACCTCTCTATTCAATACCACCCCGGAAAGGCCAACATAGTAGCGGATGCCTTGAGCAGAAAGAACTGCACCTTGAATGCTATGATCAAGGAAAGACTACCCGCCCTATATGATGAACTTGAGAGCTTTAGGTTGGAGCTAGTTGCACCAGGATTCCTGGACAACCTCGAAGCGAAGCCTACACTGATGGATGATATTAAGGAGGCCCAGAAGGGACACAAGAGCATTGAAGGTATCGAGAATAAAATCAAGGATGGCAAGGCCCCAGGATTCTCCATGGACGAGCAGGGAGTCGTGTGGTTTGGGAGCCGCATTTGCGTACCCAAGAAAGGTGATCTCAAGAATCCGATCTTGCAAGGAGCACCCGACACTCCATATTCCATTCACCCTAGAGGAACCAAGATGTACCAAGACCTCAAGGCAAGGTTCTGGTGGCATCACATGAAGAGGGAAATAGATTCGTATGTTGATAAGTGCGACATACGCCAGAGGGTCAAGGCTGAGCACCAACAACCCGCTGGGCTGCTTCAACCTCTCAAAGTGCGAGAATTGAAGTGGGACTAGGTCGGGATGGACTTCATCACCGGTCTGCCCAGATCAAGCAAAGGACATGACTCCATTTGGGTCATTGTCGATCACGTTACCAAGGTGGCCCACTTCGTTACCGTCAATACCACCTATGAGGGTAGCCAACTAGCCAACCTCTACATCAACCGCATCATGAGCCATCATGGAGTTCGAAAAGAGATCGTGTCCGACCGAGTCATGCAATTTACCTCAAGATTTGGAAGAAGTGTCAAGAAGCCATGGGAACCAAGCTCTCCTTCAGCACTGCCTTTCACACTCACACCGGCGGACAGACGGAATGAGTAAATCAGATACTCGAGGATATTATTTCAACAAAAGGCATTTATTTATTTTAATGCTTCAAAACCACTGAATTTGGATTTGCACTACGAGTCCTTAATTTAGGAGGGATGTTTTACTCCAAAGATTTTTGTTTAATTCTATTATTAAAATGACTTCCCAAAACCACAAAATAATTATTTTAAAAGTTATTTTCCTATTTTATTTAAACACCCCTTTCTGAGGCCAGAAATGGTATTTCATAGGGGAAAACATTTTCCTACCTTCAGAATATTTGAGAAAATTTAGGGAAACTCACATGACACATATTTTCCATAAATGTGAGTTTCAACACATGGTCATATTCAAAATATTAGGCAAAAGCCCTCAAAACCTTTTGTGCCTATTCTATGATTTTGAAATATTTCCAAAGGAAATATTCTCAATAAATCCCACCAAAATTCTAGCATGTCTGACATGTTATATTAGGTGACCCTGCAAATTTTGATTCCCATCCAAGTTGATTTGGTTCACCCAATAAACCCAAAACCCTTCCTGTCCAGAACCAAAGTTGAACAACTCTACATTACCAAGTTTTCCCTACTACTCTCAAACTTTGCACGAGTCATCCAGCCCCCAAATAAGGATGCCACACCAATTTGTGCATTTATGCCAGTTAGTTTACTCGCCTTGGTTCACATAATCCTAATTGTGCCCATTTCCATGATTTTCCATGTCTACATTGTCAACCTTGCTCAAATGAGCTCAAAATGGGTCAATCCTACTATTTTTACCCATAATTCAATCCTGTTAATTCTCATTACATTTGGTGAGGTTTATCTTGCTCAAACCAACATCAAACACCTTCTGGTGATTTAGTAAAACAACTACTTTCAACCCTTCCACTTTCTTCCTTCACTCGAAACTTTTATCACAAGTCCACGGTTCAGCCCGAGATCTGCAGCCGAGAGCCACAACTCTAATTCAATGAGAGGACGACAATATCCCCAATTCCTTTTGTGTTTCATCACTGGCAGAGGCTGCCTCTCACTTTTCCTATGACCTCCACGTCTCTCCTGAGCCCCAAAGTATCCTAGGGGCATCTCCAAAGCCGCCACGCACTAGTAGACAAACTGGGGCGCACAAGAGCGCGACAGCATGCCGTGGCATGCCAAAACTATGCTCTCGACGCGCCACAGTGCATGCCCGCACCAAGGGAGGCCAGCACCGGCCATGCCTTGCCCCCACAAGCTGTCTAGCTTTGACTGGCTCGACAACCGATGCGAGCACTACGTCAGTCCCCTCCTTTCTCCCTTTCTACTACCCTTGGCGACACGTGCCCGCGCTCGCCCTAAGCGGTCAGGTGGCGCTTGCCACCGTGACGCACCAAAGATCCAGTCCCGCTCCTCCTCGGTCCCTCATTCGGACGTAAACCACGCCCACGAATACCATGGGCTCATTCCCGAGCCTTCTCTCCTCCTCTAGCTGTTGCTACGGCCTCGCCGGCGCACCACCTTTTGGTGGACCGCGCCCCGCCTATATAGAGGCCATCTCGGCCTCTCTCCCCCTCTCGAACCTCCCTCTCACCTTCAATCGACCACCCAATCACCCCACTTGAGCTCCCCGAGCACCAGTGCTCGAGATCGACCGAGGCGCCGCCGCGTCAGGGCTCCGTCGATCTCGGGACACAGGCCCGCTCCGGCCTCCATTTCACCTCCATCGTGACCGCAACAAGCCCTAACCTCACCTCCACCACTTCCCTGCTCCTTTCCCTTGGCTGAGCACCGACACCAACCATGTCCCGACACCCTCCGCCACGGCCTCCTCATCACTGGCGAATCCGGCCACCTCAACCACTCCCTCGACCCCATCCGAACGGTGGGAGTGTGAGGAGTCCATTCCTGCGCTCACCTTCCCTCGCCATCGACGGAGCTGACGCCAGTGAGGTCCTCCCCCTTCTGTCGCGAGGTAGAAGATGACCCTAACAGGGTGACCCCACCTTTTGGCCTCAGACTCACTCTCTCTCTCCCTCTCTCAGACACTGTCCACATGGCCCCGTGCGCCAGGTTCAAAGATGACGGTGCGCACCAGGGCTGGCTGGGCCGGCCAGGCTGCTACCCGTCTTGTCGAGGGTGCTGATTCTTTTTCTTTTTTCTATTTTCTGGCATTTGCCAAATTTTCCATAGGGAAAATAATCTTCCAAATCTAATTATTTTTCCACCATAAATCTTGTAAAAATATGTAGTATTTAATAGCACTACTTGTGTAATTTTTACAGAAACTTTTATACAAACTTTTATTTTAAAACCTAGTTTTAAGTATTTTTAGCGTGTGTTAAAATATATTTTAAAACCTTTTTCGCTCCAAAACAAGAAACAAATATTTTTAGATGTGAAGTTAGTATTTTATAGAATAGGGAAACATGTTAGGAGTGAGTTTTGCGTTCTGTTTTTGTTGTGGTTCTTATTGTTGTTATTACTATCGTGAGGATATATCACGTGGTTGACGAAGGAGTTGGACCCAAAGACTTTGAAGGCCCCGGAGACTTTGTTGACTAAGGCAAGCATCCCTTTGACCATGCCCAAGAAGCTTTTACTTGCATGTCAGATGGTACCTTCCTTATGCATATATTCCTGTTGGATGGGAGACCCCCCCTTGTTGGGCTGTCCCCGAAGAACACCGCGTTGAAACCTGCATTTGGGCATGACCCTACCATCTATGAGGGTTGTACATGTGGGATGTTGTTACTTGTCTGTAGTTGCTACACAAGAAGGGATGGGAATATGCATGGTGACAATGAAATGAGTGCTTATAAAGGCTTGCCAAAAAACCCGTCGGGTGCCACTAATGCTCGAGGGTGATGGTGTTGAGATGGATGACCACTTGAGAAAGAAGTGGTGTACCAAGGAAAGTTTTGTGTGAGTGGTTTCGGAAATGGGATTAGATTTAAGATTTGTCGACCGTCCCAACCTTACATGTGCGACCACGATACCCCTTATGGGACGGGGCCTTGTTGATTACCTCGGTCAATACTAGCAGAGAGCCCTCATTACTAGTGGCAGGAGTGATGAGGTCACTCTCGCGACGGGATCGTGCCAGGTAGGGCGACCATGCTATTTATACAGGTTCCGGGCACACCGTTGCGTGCCCTCATGGATGGTATGATCTATAGTGAGGCTCTTATGATGTACATCATGAGGGATGACACTAATGAGTGGACTCTTTCTTTAGCGTCGCCATGGGAAAGACATTGTTCGGGTGCTTACCTCGGGTATGTTATATATCGCAAGTCGTGGATGACAAGGAAGTTCCCTGAGTCTTGTGGGTACAGTGTGCAACCTCTGGAGAGTGTAAAACTATTCGAATAGCCGTGTCAAAGGTCAAGGACAGTTGGGTGGTGCTTCTTAAACTATGTATAGTCATTTTTGCATAAACCAAGTGTGTGTGTGTGGGGGGGGGATATGTGGAAGAGATGGAGACATTGGAAACATGATGCTCGAGCTAAGTCAGGTGACTGGCATGATGGGTGGACATGGGATGTTTGACCCTCAGTTGATATTGATATATGTAAGCTATTCATTGGGTTACCGCTATGCCTTGTGGTGCATGTCGCCCAAGAATTTGATCATGTTGTTGCACTAGGGAAAAACCTGCTTTCCGCAAAATCAGCATACTAGTGTTATGTCATACTTTGCTATTGTCTTTTTTCCACATCATGGGTTGCTTGCGAGTACATTCAAGGTACTCATTGGCTTGCCACTGGTTATTTAATTGGCCATGCATGGAAGAACTGGAGTTCGGAGAAGAGTTTGTCAGGGATGAACATGCGATCTAGGATGCTCCCGAGTCAGAATGCCTGTAGGTTAAGGCAGATGGAATGGCTTCACCTTATCCTCCAAGTTATCCGCATTCAGTAGTATGTTGGTGTGTCGTCCTGCGAGGTCGTATTTATGCAAGGACTTGGCCCTAATGGCCCTATTTGTATCAGACGTTGTGTATGGATCTAAGACTCTTGTTAATCAATATCTATGTGTTCAGTGAGCATTGATCTCTGGGATCACTGCACACATGCATTTGGTGATCTGGACTTACAAGTTGGGGTCCCCACACCTCCCCTCCCCCTTGGCTCCTATATATAGTGAAGGGGAGGGGAGGGATGCACACACCAATTCCTATGCCCCGGCAGCATCCCTCCCTCTCTTGTTACTCTGTTTTCTCCTTGCATCGAGTCTACGGTAGCGCTTGGCAAAGCCCTGCGTGGATTGCTCCACCTCCATCTCCACCACACCGTCGTGCTTGTTGAGATCACATCTACTTACCCCCCCCCACGCTTGCCGGATCAAGAAGTAGGAGACTTCATTGAGGCGCACGTGTGTGGAACACGGGGGTGTCATCCGTTCGGTGCTAGATTGGGATGGATCACGATTGGATTGTGAAGACGCACGACTACATCAACAATGTTTCTTAATGCTTCCGCTTATCGATTGTCACACCCTGTTTTTACTACCACTTCTCTGTAATGCAAAAGTATGAGCTTCTTAAAACTTTTTCAAAACTAATGATGTGAGTGCCATAGTTGCCATTGAATGCTTGTGTGATGATCATGTGATGATGAAAACCCCATTTCACAATATTGAATTATTTTCAAAACCTTCTTCTTGTTTCTGATCAAGGCAAAACCCTACTTTGAGTTGCACTACATGCCCTTGATGGCAAGGAGTGTGTCTACCCAAAGTTGGAGATCTGATTTTAACTTTATTTTTGTGCTCCAAAACCGCAAAATAATTATTTTGTGAATTATTTTCCTAATTTAATTGCATGTCCATTTCTGAGGCTAGAAATGGTATTCCTACATGGAAAAATACTTTTCTGCCTTAGAAAAATCTGATTAAATTTGGAGGTGATCAGAAGGACATATATTTTCCATACATAAGATATTTAACCCTATTTATATTATAATTATTTGAGTAAAACCCTCAAAACCATTTCTGTCTGTTTTGACCTTTTGGAATATTTCCAAAGGAAATACTCTCAATAAAATCCTAGAAAATTCAAGTGGTATTCCTAAGCCATATTTGGTGTCCACATAAAGTTTCATATTGATCCTAGGTGATTAAGGACCCCAAATAACCCTAAAACCCCATCTGTCCAGATTGAAGTTAGAGCAACTCTACATAGCAAAGTTTGTCCAATGATGCCGAAACTTTGCAAGAATGCCTAATACCTCAAATGAGGGTTCCACACCAAAAAAGGGATTTGTGGGACTTATTTTTCCCACACTCTCTTTGGAAGGGACAAATCTGGTCAAATAGTGGTGTTTTCAAGTTTACAAAGCTAAACTTGTCCAATGGAGCTCAAACTTGGTGAAACCCCATGTTTTAGCACCAAACCCAAACCTGTAAAGTTGCAACACCAGTGGTAGGGTGCAAACCCCTCAAACCACTATCGAGCACCTTCTGACAGATGGGTAAAAGCCCTCTTAGCCACAGCTAAACCCAACCCCTTTGCTCCAAACTCTTAGATTAGGTGGCCAGTATCAATGCCCAACCCCAGTCAACTGGCACCTCACTGGTTCAAACTAGAAATGCCAAAAAAGCCAATCTAAGCTTCAGTTCAAAGCTGACAGCACCTGTATTCCCTGTCCCCCTTGACCAGGCGAAGCTCCCACGGGACCGCAACGTCTAGCCTCACTCCTAGCCGATGCCAGGACATGCTAGACACGTGCAAAGTGCCTCAGAGTGCACCAGCATGCCGTGGCATGCCAAAACTGCGCTCTGGGAGCGCTACAGGAAGCCATCGAGGTGGGGGCAACGCTCTCGGCCAGTTCCAGCCTCCCCCGAGGTGTCCAACATGTTCCCCGACAACCCCTCTGCATCGAGCGACCATCAGGGCCCCTCCTCTCCCGTGCTAGAGCTCCTGCGACGCGTGCCCGCACGCACCAGTATCGGCCAAAGTTGCACGACCACTGATGCTCGACTCCTCTCTCGCTCCTTCTGTTGCAGATGGTTCTGGCAGTCCAGAACCACGTCCTGAGACCGTGGTTTCGACCCCAGCTCTTCTCTGCAACCCCATGCGCGCCTCGGTGAGTCACCGGCACTCCCGATTCGGCTCACTGTCGCAGGCCTATTTATAGACCTCCCCTTCGCTCCAGCACCCCTCAGAGAGGTTCACCATGACCACTAGCACCTCCCTAGCCACCCTAGCAAGCCAGGAGAGCCCCGGTGCTCAAGATCGACCGAGGCCCCTCCGCCTCGGAGCTCTGGTCGATCTCCGACTACACGACGACTCCTGCGTTCCTCGACCCACCAAACTGATCCCCTCGACCTCAGGAAACTTCCCCCAACTTTCCTGAGCATTTCCGGGCCCCTAGCTACCTCTTCGACCACCTCCCAAAACTCCTTCGCCGCGGCCTCCTCGTCATCGGCAAACCCGGGCCTCTCCATTGTTGTTCCGACCACCAGCAGGTAGGCGGCGTCATGCTGAACCCATTTCTATCCTCGTTGGGGCTAGAGAACGTCGGCAGCCTCGCCGGCGTGCTCCTCCTCCTCTCTGGCCAGAGGTAGGAGATGACCCCGACAGGTGTGCCCCACCTGTCGGTGGCCGAGCTCCCTCCCCCTCGTTGCCCGCACCCGCTGACCGCACGTCCCCGCACGTCAGGTTCAAACTTGACGGCGCGCGTGCGTGGGCAGGCTGTCGGCTGGCCTTGGGCTAGCCCAGTTCCAGGCCGAGCCAGGCCAGGGATTTAGACCATTTTTCTTTTGTTTTTAAAATCTGATTTCAAATATTTTTATAAAAATATTTAATCAATGTAAAAATATAATTTTTCCACTATTATTCTTCAAAAAATATGTAGTATTTAATGAGACCATTGGATGAATTCTTCAGCAACTATTCTGTTTTACAATAATAGAAAGGACTAAATTGGAATAGTTTTGCTTCTGTTAGGTTGATTTCTTAAATGTTCCTTCATTGGAATCTGAGGAAAATATTTTTCAAAATGACAACTTAGATTTATCAGTAATAAAGAACATTTTTAAAATGACTTTGTGATCTGTTTTTGAGTGAGCTATTTCTTATTTATTCTTTTGACGATGATAGAAAATCCGTGCGATGAGGCATCAGAGCGGAAGACCTCGAAGACCCCGGATACATAGCTCACCAAGGCAAGCATCCCTTTGACCATGACTGAGCATATGTTATATTGCATGTTAAGATAGCAAGTATTTTCGTTGCATATGATCATAAGTGCCGGTAAATCAATAAGGTGATGTTACCGATAGCTCCTCTGGAGCACATGCATTGAGCTTGATCCTACCCTTTTGAGGATCATGCTATTATCATGTTGACAAGTACTGCTAGAATAAATAGCATGAGCATGCTGTTGGTATAATCAAAGATTTATGAAAACCCCGTCATGTGCCACCAATGCCCGAGGGTGATGATGAGTTAGGTGGCCACTTTTGGTGAAGTGGTGCACCAGGTATTTGTGTGAGTATGTTTTCGGAAATGGGATTAGATTTATGATGTGTCGACTGTCCCAACCTTACATGTACGACCACGTTACCCCTTATGGTACGGGTCTATGTTGATTACTCTGGTCGGTGCTAGCAAAGAGACACATTACTAGTGGCGGGAGTGATGTGTGGTCACTCTCGTGATGGGGTCGTGCCACGTAGGACGACTATGCCATTTTTATGAGTTCTAGGCACACCGTTGGTCCCTGCATGATTGATACTGTCCAGAGTCGATGCTCGTAGGACGTACAACGTGTGGGCTGGGTACCAATCGAGTGGACCTCTTTGTCTAGTATCGTCAAGGGAAAGGCATTGATCGGGTACTTACCTCGGGTATGTTATCTACCGCGAGTCGTGGATGACACGGAAGTTTCCCGGATCTCGTGGGTCCAACGTACTACCTCTGTAGAGTGTAAAACTATTCGAATAGCCGTGTCCACGGTCAAGGACAGGTGGGTAATCCTGCTTAAACTACGTCCAGTTGTTTCCGCATAAACCAAGTGGGTGTGAGTTGTGATGAAAAATGAGTTATTATGAAAGTAGCGATATGACCAAGATTGGTGACTTGGCATATAGGGTGAACCCAGATGGTTCAGCCCTCGACAGATATATTGATATCTGTAACCTGTTCTTCAAAAGTAATTCTTTAACTTGATGCATATTCATGATCATTCCACCAAGATGAATTCCACCAAAGATGCATGTTATATTTATCCTTCACTTTCATTGTTCATATCATGGGCTGTTTGTGAGTACATTCAAAAGTACCCATTGGCTTGCCACTGGTTATATTATTGACCAGACATGGAAGGACCGAAATTTGGAGATGAGTACGTCTTCGGAGACGCCCGTGCGAACTAGGACGCTTCTGAGTCAGAATGCCTGTCGGTGTAGGTTTGATGGCATGGGCACCCGCTTAGCCCCTATGATTTCCGCTGTTGGTTGTATCAGTATGATTTCGCCTTAGGCCCAACCTTGTGAACTTGACCATTCGGTCATGTCATGTAATAATTCAGTACTTGGATGTAAGACTCTTTTATTCGGTATCTGTGTGTTCGATGAGCATTGATCTCTTGGATCACTGAGCACGTTCAATCGACGATCTCGACTCGTAAGTCGGGGTCCCCACATCGATCTACAAGGGTATGTATATACACTTCCCCTCTTGTAGCTATGCATTTCCATAGATAGATCTTGTGTGCGCGTAGGATTTTTTTTGTTTCCCATGCAATGTTCCCACCACTAGTATCATGAGCAAGGTCTATGCATAGATGATATGCACGAGTAGAACAAAAAGTGTTTGTGGGAATTGATGTTCAGATTGCTTACTTCCTTAGTCTTATTTTGAATTGGCGGTTTTGTGGGATCAAGCGGCCCAGACAAACCTTACTTGTTGACGTAAGATGGGTTCCACCACCTGACATGCGACTTGTTTGCATAAAGGTGGCTGGCGGATGTTTGTCTCTCCCACTTTAGTTGAATCGGATTCGGCAGAGGCTGTCCTTGTAGATGGTTAAAAGGCAAGTTGATTATCACTGTTGTGGCTTTGCGTAGGTAAGAATAGTTCTTACTAGTTGCCCATAGCAGCCATGTAAAACTTGCAACAACAAAGTAGAGGACGTCTAACTTGTTTTTGCAGGGTATGTTGTGATGTGATATGGACAAGATGTGATTTGATATATGTGATGTATGAGATGATCATGTTTTGTAATAGTTATCACGACTTGCATGTCAATGAGTACGGCAACCGACAGGAGCCATATGGTTGTCTTTAATTTATTTATGCCATTTCCTTCACTTTATCGCTCTGAGTTAGAAATAGTTGTAGAAGCAATAGTTGGCGCGACAACAATGTGATGACACAGTGATGGAGATCATGGTATCATGCGAGTGACGATGGAGATCATGCCGGTGCTTTGGAGATGGAGATCAAAAGCACAAGATGATGATGGCCATATCATTTCACTTATATGATTTGCATGTGATGTTTATCCTTTTATGCATTCTATTTTGCTTAGGATGAGGTAGAATTATAAGATGACCCCTCACTAAAATTCCAAGATAAAATTGCGTTCTCCCCAAGTCTGCACCAGTGTGAAGGTTCGTCGTTTTGAAGCACCTCGTGACGATCGAGTGTGATAGACTCTATGTTCGCATACAAGGGGTGTAAGCCAATTTTACACATGCTGAATAATTGGGTTAAACTTGACGAGCCTACCATATACAAACATGGCCTCGGAACACAGGAGACCAAAAGGTCGAACATGAGTCATATAGTAGATATGATCAACATGGAGATGTTCACCACTGAAACCACCTCATCTCACAAGATGATCGGACTTGGGTTGGTGGATTTGGATCATGTCACACTCAGACAACCTATGGGATGTTGATTTAAGTGGGAGTTCTTTAGTAATATGATTAACTGAAATCATTATCTTGAACATAGTCAAAATGTCTTTGCAAAATATGTTGTAGATCAATAGCTCGTGTTGTAGCTCCCGTATATTTTGATACGTTCCTAGAGAAAACTAAGTTGAAAGATGATAGTAGATATTATGCGGTCTGGGTCCGTAAGCTAAGGATTGTCCTCATTGTTGTACAAAAAGGCTTATGTCCTTGATGCACCACTCGGTGTGCCACCCCCTCAAGCGTCGTATGTGGGTGTTGTGAACATCCGACAACCATGTTTTTGATGACTACTTGATAGTTCAGTGTGTCATGCTTTATGGCTTAGAGTTGAGGCTTCAAAGATATTTTGAACCTCCGAGAGCATATGAGATGTTCCAAGAGCTAAAATTGGGATTTCGGGCTTGTGCCCGTGTTGAGAGGTATGAGACCTCTGACAGGTTATTTGCTTGCAATATGGAGGAGAATAGCTCAATCTATGAGCATGTGCTCAGAATGTCTGTGTTCTACAATCGCTTGAATCAAGTGAGAGTTAATCTTCCAGATAAGATAGTGATTGAGAGAGTTCTCCAAGTCACTGCCACCAATCTTCTAGAGCTTCGTGATGAACTATAACATGCAAGGGATGGAGAACATGATCCCTGTGCTATTCACGATTTTTTAGGCCGCGGAGGTAGAAATCAAGGAGCATCAAGTGTTGATGGTTAATAAGACCGCTAGTTTCAAGAAAGGAAACTTCAAGAATGGCAAGCCAGTTGTCTCTCCAGTGAAGAAACCCAAGGTTGAACCCAAACTCGAGACTGAGTGCTCTATTGTCAAGGGAAAGGTCACTCGAAGCGGAACTGCCCCAAATACTTGGCAGATAAGAAGGCTGGCAATATCAACAAGAGTATATTTGATATACATGTTATTGATGTGTAGCTTACTAGTGCTTGTAGTAGCCCCTGGGTATTTGATACCGGTTCAGTTGCTAATATTAGTAACTCAAAATTGGAGATGCGGAATAAACGAGACTCGCTAAAGACGAGGTGACGATCCGCATTGGAAGTGTCTCCAAGGTTGATGTGATCGCCATCAACTCGCTCGCTCTACCTTCAGGAATAGTGTTAAACCTAAATAAATGTTATTTGATGTCTGCGTTGATCATGAACATGACTAGATCGTGTTTATTGCTATAGGGTTATTCATTTAAGTCAGAAAATAATGGTTTTTCAGTTTACAAGAATAATACCTTCTATGGTCATGCACCCAATGTGAATGGTTTGTTGAATCTCAATCATAGTAAAACACATGTTCACAATATTAATGCCAAAATATGCAAAGTTAATAATGATAGAACCGCATACTTGTGGCACTACTGCTAAGATCTTATTTGTGTAAAGTGCATGAAGAAACTCTATACTGATGGATCTTTGGAATCACTCGATTTTGAATCCTTTGATACATGTAAACCATGCCTCATGGGAAAGATGACAAAAACCCCATTTTGCGGAACAATGGAGTGGGCAAGTGACTTGCTGGAAATCATACATACTGATGTGTGCGGTCCAATGAGTGTTGAAGCACGTGGTGGATATCGTTATTTTCTTACCTTCACTAATGATTTGAGTAGATATGGTTATATTTACTTAATGAAACACAAGTCTGAAACGTTTGAATAGTTCAAGCAATTACAGAGTGAAGTTGAGAATCATCGTAACAAGAAGATAAAGTTTCTATGATCTAATCATGATGGAGAATATCTGAGTTATGAGTTTGGTATGCATTTGAGACAGTGTGGAATTGTTTCACAACTCACGCCACCTGGAATACCACAGCGTAACAGTGTGTCCGAGCATCGTAATCGTATCTTATTAGATATGGTATGTTCTATGATGTCTCGTACCGATTTGTCACTATCGTTTTGGGATTATGCATTAGAGACAACTACATTCACTTTAAATAGGACGTCATGTAAATCGGTTGAGATGACACCGTATGAAATATGGTTTGCGAGAAACCTAAGTTGTCGTTTCTTTTTTTGAGGGAAGGCCATCATGGATAGCTTTATTAACTTAGAACAAAATTACATTGTTCACAAGGCTATTGACAACACATGTACGTGGTTCACCGGTCCAACTATGTGACACATTATTACAGAAACTAAACTTAGCTAGCTCATGAGGTGCGACATTTTCTGCAAGAAAACAATGCTTAAAGGTGACCTTCCCAATTCACACAACAATATCTAGACAATCCACAAAGACTGCTGCCGATGCATCCCACCATCGTGGCTGTCCAGTGCAAAACTGGATGACTTCAATGGAATTCGATTCTACCTCAACCTGATTAAATCCTAGTGAGTTTGAAAGTTGAAGACCATCTCGCATGGCTCTAGCCTCCATAGACGTAGCATCTGAAGCACAAGTATCGGATCTGCATTGAGCAGCTAGAAATTGTCCCTTATCGTCTCTAATTATGACGATCGTTGCTCCTGCACCTGCATCTTCGTAAAAAGAAGCATCAACATTTACTTTGACAAACTTTGGTTCCGGCCTCTCCTATCTACGCTCATGGTCCTCCATATTATGGCTCAACCCTTTGTTATACCGGCTTGTAATTGCCATCACCAAAATGGGCCATCTATTGGGAGGCGGAATTGGCTCATTGTGTGTAACCTGCCTATGGATCTACCACAAATAATAGTACCCCACTGCTATGACGTCAGTACTTTGAATAGTAGGCATGAGGTGAAACTGAGTGGTTGGTAAGTTTAGTAAGTGTTCCAGAATTATTGAACCCGAGCGATCTACTTGAAGTGCTGATCTGATAGAGTCCAACATACCTAATTTGTCCCACTATTCTCTAGCTGGAGTGCATTCAAAAAGTAGATGGCGCATGTCTTCCGCTCCACTATGGCAGAGTGGACACTCTGCACTTACCGGGAAGTGTGTGTTTGCGAGTATAGACATTAAAAATACAATTCCGTGCACATTTCCCTAATAAAAAAAATTGAACTTTACATGGGACTTGGAGATTCCATAGCATAGACCACACCGTCGGAGTCGTAGAGCTTCCCGGTCTGCCCAGGGCAGTTGCATGGCCCCCCCTATTTGTGTGACCACTCAATATGATATGGAGTTTTCAAAGGAATATTCAGTTTTTATTGGGATGCGAGGCCACAAAATCATCAAATGCTGGAAGTTGTAGGGGTATTTGCAAGATTCTTTGAACAACCACAGGGTTAAAGTGGTCTCGAAGCAAATTTTCATCCCAAGATTGGGTAATAGGATTAACTAGTTCAGAAACCTTTGTTAATATAGACTGATTCCATGGGGTAATAATCATCCTATTGGGGCTTGAAGGTATCCATGGGTCAGCCCAAATGTCAACATTTTCTCCCGTTCCTATTCTCCATATGTATCCATGTTTGGAGTAAGCTAACCCTGCAATGATACTCTTCCAAGTGAAGGAAGAACCCGTTTTCAGACCTGCTAGGAGAATGTCGCAATTGGGGTAATACTTTGCCTTTAAAATCCTAGAACAAAGCGAGTCTGGGTTCGTTACCAATCACCAACATTGTTTCACGAAAAGAGCTAGATTAAACGAATATAAACTTCGAAATCCCATCCCACCTTCACCCTTTGGGAAACACATCTTCCACCAAGAATACAAGTGCATCTTCTTGTTATATTCTTCATAACCCCACCAGAATTGAGATATTACATCAGTACTTTATTTGCAAACCCATTTAGGAAGACACAAAACTAATATTGAAAATACCGATATGGGCTGAGAAATGGCTTTCAACACAATCTCCTTGCCACTAGTTGGTAATTGTTTCTCCATCCATCCATTTACCCTCTGCATAACCCTCACATGGAAATGTGTGAAGCTATCACTCCTGTCGGTACCAACCACGGCAGGTAGGCCGAGATATTTATTAGTGCTTGCCGTAAGGAAGTTGCATTTAACATATCTTCTCGCATGAGAATAAGAGAATCGTCAGCAAATAAGAGGTGTGAAACTGACGGTGCATTCCTGCACACTATGATCCCATCAATGCCACCAACTTCTTCTTCATACTACAATAAAGTAGAGAGACCTTTGCACAAGTCAGAAATAAGTACAAACATAGTGGGTCCCTTACCTGAGACCCCTTGTAGGGATAAATATACCCGTCTCCTGTGAGTTAAATCTTACTTTATACCTTACCGAGCTCACACAAGCCATCATTAGATCAATACGATTCTCATGGAATCCCAATTTCCTCATCATATTTCTCAAGAAGATCCATTCTACTCAATCATAAGCTTTGTGCATTTCTAGCTTGACTGCACACAACTCAGCAAGACCACTCCTCATGTTCTTTATTTTATGGATACGCTCATAGGTAATAAGTATATTATTTGTGATCAATCTACCAGGAACGAATTCACTCTGGGTAGGTGAAATAATCTCACACAAGATACTCTTCAATCTGGTAGCCAATATTTTTGAGATAATTTTGTAGAGCACGTTACATAGACTAATAGGACAAAATTTAGTTACCAGTTCACGTGCATCCACCTTAGGGATCATCAGAATTGATGTAATATTCCACTCGGAAGGTATTTGACATGTGTTGATAGCACGTAAAACTTCATGAGTGATGTCACTCCCAAGAATATGCGAGTACTTTAAATTTTTTTAGCATGTAGCCATCCGGCCCCGATGCTTTTAGATCTCTAATACTTAACACAACTTTATGGACCTCTTCGGCGGTAAAAGGAGCCATCAACATACCGTTCATGTGATTAGTTACTTTACTATGAACATTTTTCAACAAAACTAGATCCGTTTGATTAACTTTTGAAGAGAATAGATTAGAGAATTAATTCCGGACGTGTGGATTTAAATATGAATTTCCTTCAAGCTATCCTTTTATAAGAGTTTGGGGATACACCACTTTATGATTAGCTCGAACCCAAAGCGGAAAATGCATCTTCATAAGATACCCGAAAGCAACAATTGGGTATACCTTCTATCACAGATCTGAAGGCAAGGACTTTGTTGCGAGGAATGGATCCTTTCCATAGAAGTAGGTTATCTTGAAAAAAGTGAGTGGGAGGAAGGTATAACTTAATAAGGTTATCAAACCTTCACTTGAATTGGAAAGTAGCACACCGCAGAAAGGTGTTCCTATAATGCGTAGACCAATTGAAGAGGAAGCTAATTGCGATGACCATGAAACTTTGGATCAAGTTACTAACAAACGCCATAGGTAGACAAGGACACATACTGCCCCGAGTGGTATGATGATCCTGTCTTGGAAGTCATGTCATTAGAGAACGATGAGCCTACGGACTATGAGTAAGCGATGATGGGCCTGAATTTTGACAAAAGGCTAAGACCATGAAATACGAGATATGATCCATGTATGAAAACCAAGTATGGACTTTAGTAGACTTGCCCAATTACCGGCAGGCCATTAGGTACAAATGGGTCCTTAAGAGGAAGAGAAATGATGATGGTAATGTCACCATTTACAAAGCTCGACTTGTCGCAAAGAGGTTTCCGACAAGTTCAAGCAGTTAACTATGTAGGATCCGAAGTATGTCTAGAGGGTGGAACAGGGGGGGGGGTGATTAGACTACTTGACCAAATAAAAACTTAGCCTTTTCCCAATTTTAGCTGTGGGTAAGTTTTAATAGCTGTTGTAATTCAAGCACACCCTACACATGCAATTCTAAGAGTATAGCAGCGGAAAGTAAAGACATGCACATGTAAATAGAGGGTAGGGATAGGAAGATCAAACGCAAAGAATGACACAATGATTTTTGGTGTGGTTGGATAGGTGGTGCTGTCGTACGTCCACATTGATGGAGACTTCAATCCATGAAGGGTAATGGCCGTGCGAGTCCACGGAGGGCTGAACCAACAAAGGGTCCATGAAGAAGCAACCTTGTCTATTCCATCATGGCTTATGTCCACGATGGACTAGCCTCACTCATGGTAGATCTTCATGAAGTAGGCGATTTCCTTGCCCTTACAATCTTCTTGGTTCGACTACACAACACGAAGTAGGAGGCTCCCAAGAGACACCTAACAAATCTTGGAGACACCACTCTCCAAAAGGTAATAGATGCGGTAGTACGATGAACTTGGCTTAAAAAGGTAGTCTCCTCAACACTCACTCACTCTCTCATAGATTTGGCATGGGTAGAAGAGATTGATTGGGTGGAAAGCAACTTGGGGAGGCTAGAGATCAAGTTTCAAATGGATGGATTGGAATATCTTGATCTCAACACATGAGTAGGTGTCTCTCTCAAAAAAATGGATATGGCAAGTGTATGTGTGTTCTGAGTGCTTCCTCTACGAATGAGAGGTGGTGGATGGCTATATATAGGCATTTCCAAAAATCCAACCCTTACAACATTATTGCCCAACTCGGTGAAATCAAAGTGAATCTCGGTGGCACCGACTTGCACAAATTGTGGCAACTTTTGTATTCTCGGTGATACCGATATATGAATTTCGGTGGTACTGATATGGGTGACCTAGGGCAGTTTCCAAATCTCGGTGAGACCGATTCCGAAACTCAGAAATTATGATTCTTGAAGAAGACATAGCATAAACTTGGTCACTGATTTCGATGGAACCAACAGGAATCTTGGTGGTACCGAGACTCTAGGGTTTGGCAAAGGTTCTGTTTGGTGGAAAATCGGTATGGCTGAATGGAAATTCTTGGTGGCACCCATTTTGATTTTTAGGCTTTGGACAAAGAACTTTTGTGGGAAATGGACGAGTATATTTGGTGGCTATATCTAAGCACTTGAGCAAACAATTTATCATATATACCTCATCCCTTTTAATATTATTAGCTTTCCTATGGACTCAAATGTGATTTCCCACAAAAATAAAATGTAGAGTCTTGTAGCTTGAAGCTTGGGCAATCCTATTCCTTTCCTTGTATCCACGGGTTCTCCTCACAATCCTTAGCCAGTGCATCTATGAACTTTTTTGAAATATACTTAGATAATATCATTAGTTCAATGACACATATGTTGTTATTAATTACCAAAACCACCTTAGGGAGAAGTTGTGCTTTCAATCTCCCGCTTTCTAGTAATTGATGACAAAATATAGATCAAAGATTCAACAAAGAATATAATCAATGATTAACATGAACTCTTTGAGAAGTATGTGGAAAGCAAGAGCTCCCCCTAAATTTGTGCATTATTTTAGATTTACATTTGAAGGCAAATACATCGATTAGAATCATGGGTCACTCTTCCATGTCACATACATATTGTTGGTGCACATACATGATATGAACGAACAGAAATGGAGACAACACCAAACAAATGAGTGAATGATCAACATGTAGATACCTAAAAGGTATGACATAGTAGCATCAAGAATCAGAGCGTATGATCAAACACATCCGAGATTAAGACATCCAAAAAACCAAATGTTTTGAAAAACCGAAGAGCGCAATAAAAAGCAACTCTCTCTCTCTCTCTCTCTCTCGAAGCTCTAATGATCTATACACTTCTCCCCCTTTGGCAACAAGTTACCAAAAAGTTCAATGGTCTATAAATAAGCGTCGCTCTTGGCTTGATCTCCTCCGGTAGCAGTTGATGGAGTCGATAGGAGAGCATCGATGAAGGCTTCAATAGATGTCTTCTAAGGTAGATGTGTAGATAGTGTTGGTGAAGGAGCTGGTGAAGCTGAAGGAGCTGATGCCTCGGCTGATGAAGATGGTGTGGCTTCTGGAACTGACAGAGTTGCAGATCTGGCCTGAGTTCTGAACTTAGAGGTAGAAGGAAAACACGTATCATCCTCATCAGAAATGTTGGAGCGAGGTGTGTGCACTGCATCAACTTCATGCTTGAGCTGATCAAAAGTTGCAGTCAACTCCGTCACTTTGATATCCAGGACAAGGAATTTTTTCTACATGATCCTCTCGAGACTCTTTTGGTTCAACAAGATTTCGGTGATATTCTTCTCCATCCCTTGGATGGTGCTAAAAAGTTAAGTCATTTGTTCCTCTATGGTCCTCAACTATGGAGTTGGAGCTACTCTAGCTGCGTGTGCGTGAACACGAGCTGAAGCTGAACTAGGATGGCTCGGGCCCATCACAACTTCATTGTCTTCAAACTCTAGGTGTAGTGGCAGGTGTGGACGATCAAGCAGATATGCATGCTTCCCAATCTTGGAATTCATCAACATATTAATGTACAAAGTATATCCACATGATCTCTTTTATTCAGCAGTTGTCCTTCTGACAGTCTCAACAATTAATCCATCACTCTAATCCTGGTGTGAGTGTCAATTTGGTGCAACATGTTGATGGAATGCCCCTGATCATCTTATGATCTCCTGACTTAGGAATCAAGGTGTATCTCATGATGGTATTGCTGGTAGGTATCCTAGGTTGTCGGAAGTAGACAGATCTAAGCTTGTTGGTCTTCAGGTACTTGTGGGGCACTGGACTGTACATTTGAGCCATAGAGTTGTGATTCATTTTTGGCTTAGAGTAAACATCCAAGTCACTCTCAAGTAGCTTTGGAGCACCTATGATAGTTTCCCACTCCTCAATAGTTGACTCACACCTATGACCTTCAGTCATCCACACAATTCTACCATCAGGATAGAAATGTGAAGTGGAGTAGAACTGCATGATCATCTTATCATTCGAAGCAGTCATCTCTTTCCCAACAAAATCCTCAATATCAATGGCTCGGAAACTTTCTCTCACATGAGGGAAGTAGTCCTCATGTTTCTTGATGTACTCCCAGTCTACATATCTCATCTCGCTCACACCTAGACTCTTGTCCAATAACACAGTCTCATAAAAGTCGTGTTGTTCCTTGGTGTGAAATCGACCATCGAAAATTGTCCTCCTCCTAACAACATAGGGATGTGCTGCTCTCCACAATCTTAATCTTTGATTTATCCTCTTCTTCATGTCCTGTGCAACAGGATGAGCATCATTATGCTCTCGCAGGTGAGCTCTCAATTTTCTCAACACAACATGTTCTTCTTCTTCTGCTACAGCAACATCTCTGATTGCAAAGCCTTTGTTTTTCTATGCTGCATGAATATCCATTATAGTCCTCTTGTGCTAAGGAGCTACAGTCTTTTTGGCCTTGGGAGGAGAAGACTTTGTCTTTGTTGTAGACTTGTTGGGCATAACATCTATCATCAGCTTTTTCTTCTTAGAAGGAGGTGGATTTGCATGCACCTCTTCCTCTTCTCCTTCAGCAGCTTCTAATGGATGTTCATACATAGATGTTGACCTTACAACAACATGTACAACTCTCTTCCTGTCTCTTTTCTGTCATGGCTTCTTTGCTAGAGTCTTTATACTTCCAGACCCACTAGGTTGCACAGAAGATTGAGACAACCCTCTCTTGACTGCAACAGAGTCTTGGATATTTATGATTGTTACTCTCTTCTTCTACTTGTGAGAAATGCTTTCTTAAGTAATGAAGTAAGCATCCTGCTCATCTGAGTTCAGCTTTTTCCTAGACCTGGTAGCTGCCTTGGGCATATCATGAGAGCTTGGAGTTCTTGGATTAGAAGCAGTCTACTTAGGACTAGTGCCTCAGTCCACATCCATGTTATGCTCTCTGAACTTGTTATGACTATCTTCAAAACCTGACATGTTGACAAGGTGACAAGCAAACAAGCTGACCTTGTGAATAGTTATAGAAGAGTAGGAATAGATGAGCATAAAAAACACAAAACAATTCATAAATTTGAACTCAGAATTTTAGTCTTAAGTATTAGCTTTGTGTGTTTCTGTTCCACCGAGATGAAAAACTCGGACCCTCCGAGACGGACCATTTGCTCAACAGTGACTTGGCCACACTTTTTGGTAGCACCAAAAAGTGAGACCCGGTCTCACCTAGATGGTTCTCACAAGCCCTAGTAAATGAATCGATGACACCAATCCAACTCACCCGGTGACTCCGAGACTCAAAAAGCGGAGACCTAACCCTAAAATTCATCGTTCTACTATGCTACGGGATTTGTTTTGTGGTAGGATCAATCACAAACTATGGCACAATGAAGAAAAAAACCTAATGTTCATGAATCGGGCAAGTGAGTGCAAGAGGGGCGAGATCTTTACCCTAACTCGGGGAAGATCTCCTACGACAATGGCGGCATGTGAGATTGCGGTCGAAGGCAAGGACTCCCACGGTGAGGGCCCACGGGAGATGAAGGGCGACGCCCTGGAGACACGAGCACATAAGCAGGGGTTTGCAGGAGGCGATGGTTGAAGTGAAATTTCAAAGGTCGGGTCCGGTGGATATATATATCTCCATGCTATCGGTGACACCGGTTTGAGAATATCGGTGCCACCGAGTTTCATTACTGTTAGGTGACAAAGAAACTCGGTGAGGCTGAGATTTATGAATCGGTGGTACCGAGGTTCTTAAAATTAGATCAACCCTAGTGCCCCGGTGGTACTCAGATTTTGGAGTTGGTCACACCGAATGGCACATGGTAGGTTTTGGAATTTAGCTCTTGTCGAGATGGATCTCCAAGTGCTCCTCACATAGAGTGTCCCTAAAGTACTTTGTCTAATTTTGTGATGTAGCATGAATAGAATTTGAGACGAGAAAGCATAGATAGCTAGAGAGGGGTACTTAGGCATTCTTGTATATCCAATGGGCCAATTAAAATGAAAAGCCAAATAACAACAATTGGATATCCTTGAATGAGCAAAAATATGCATACTAACATGCCCACACAATGTGATGTCAAATAAAGCAGGACAAACATGCACAACCACTCTAGTATCTACCAAGCACTTTGGCAATGACGAAGTCATCCATATATGAGTATATTGACTTGCGAGCCAAGAAAGAACACTTGATCATAGGTCATACTCGTCGTTTAAGCACAAGTGGGGTTGCCACTTTTACATAAAGCTTTCAATGTGTTCACATCTTAAGTTTTGCTTTGACTCAAGTCTTAGAGTAAAGCTCTCCTTTGATGTGACATCCCCCCTAAGAGGGACAAGCTCCCCCTTTCTTACCTTTGAGGGAATTTGTGACTCCTTGAACTAATGCATAAGGTTGGAGTTGATTGCAACTAGTGCCAAAATGAATAAGAGAGAATTTCATTGTCGGATTCACCCCTCAAGAACTTCTCTAATTCTTCTTCTTAGGGACACATGTCAACTTGAGTGGATCCTTGGAGTTGAGGTAGCGCTTGATGACGTAGAGATAGTGGTGGCCTTGGGAATCCACTTGACCATGGTTTGGGATTCTTCCTCAAATGAGTCAACCTCCTCTTGAAGCTTGTCCTTGGCCTTGTGGTCTTGTGGTGGAAGGTCATCTTGAGAACAAGTTGTGCTTTCAATATGCCCATTTTTAGTAATTGATGACAACATGTAGATCAAAGCTTCAAGAAAACATATAATCAATGATTAACATTATCTCTTTGAGAAGTATATGAAAAGCAAGAGCCCCCCCGGAATTTGTGCATTATTTTAGATTTTCGTTTGAATTAAAATGCACAGTCGATTAGAATCATGGATCACTCTTCCATGTCACATACATCTTGTTGGTGCACATAAATGATATGAATGAATAGAAATGCACATAACACCAAACAAATGAGTGAATGATCAACATGTAGATAGCTAAAAGGTATGTCATTATAGCATCAAAAATCAAAGCGTATGAACAAACACATTGAAGTTTAAGACATCAAAAATATAAAATGTTTTGAAAAACCAACTTGAGCAATAAAAAGAAACTCTCTCCCTCTCTCTCGAAGCTCTAATGATCTATACACTTGTCTCCCTTTGGCAACAAATTTACAAGAAGTTCAAAGGTCTATACCTAAGCGTCACTCTAGGCTCCATCTCCTGCAGTAGCAGTTGATGGAGTCGACAGGATAACACCGGCGAAAGCTTTAACAAATGTCTTCTGAGGAGGAGGTGTAGACAGTGGAGGTGCACGAGCTGGTGGAGCTGATGGAGCTGATGCCTGGGTTGGTCAAGATGGTGTGGCTTCCGGAACTGATGTAGTTGCAGATCAGGCCTGAGTTCTGAACTGAGTGGTAGTAGGAAGAGACACATCATCCTCATCAGAAATGTTGGAGCGAGGTGTGTGCACTGCATCAACTTCATGCTCGAGTTGATCAAAAGTTGTAGTCAACTCTGTCACTTTGATATCCAGGTCATGGAATTTTGTCTCCATGATGCTCTCGAGACTCTTTTGGTTCAACAAGATTTCGATGATATTCTTCTCCATCCATTGGATGGTGCTAATAAGATAAGTCATTTGTTTCTCTGTGGTCCTCAACTATGGAGCTAGAGCTTCTCTAGCTGCCTGTGCGTGAACACGAGCTGAAGCTGAACTAGGATGGCTGGGGCCCATCACAACTTTGTTGTCTTCAAACTCTGGGTGTAGTGGCAGGTGTGGATGATCAAGCAGATATGCATGCTTCCCAATCTTGGAATTCATCAACATATAAATGTACAGAGCATATCCAAATGATCTCTTTTATTCAGCAACTGTCCTTCTGACAGTCTCAACAATTAATCCATCACTCTCATCCTGGTGTGAGTGTCAATGTGGTGCAGCATGTTGATGGAATGCCCCCTGATCATCTTATGATCTCCTGACATAGGAATCAAGGTGTATCTCATGATGGTATTGATGGTAGGTATCCTAGGTTGTAGGAAGTAGATAGATCTAAGCTTGTCGATCTTCACGTACTTTTGGGGCACTGGATTATACATTTGAGCCAGAGTTGTGATTCATTTTTTTGGCTTAGAGTAAACATCCAAGTCACTCTCAAGTGCCTTTGGAGCACCTATGATAGTTGCCCACTCTTCAACAGTTGACTTATACCTATGACCTTCAGTCATCCACACAATTCTACCACCAAGATAGAAATGTTTAGTGGAGTAGAACTGCATGATCATCTTATTGCTCCAAGCAGTCATATCTTTCCCAATAAAATCCTCAATATCAATGGCTCAGAAATTTTCTCTCACATGAGGGAAGTAGTTCTCATGTTTCTTGATGTAGTCCGAGTTTATATATCTCATGTCGTTCACACCTGGACTCTTGTCCAATAGCACAGTCTCGTAAAAGTCCTACATCACATTTGGATTGCAGCCTCACCACCTTGGGGCCAACTCCATTGTGTAACTTGCTGCCTTCGTCGCGTTGTGCGAGGGATTTATTGGGATCGAGCCGTGGCTCGACCTCTGGTGCTGGCTCTTCTTCCTCAAGAAGCAAACAATGAGAGACAAGGTGAGAGGGACGAATGAGATGACCGCCTGCAGGGCATCTCTCGTCTCCGGATCGAAGCCAGCTTCCCCAAGCTTCTGCTAGAGGACTCGGTGAAGAACTGGTTGTGCTCGTTCTTCTATGTGAACAACATGGATCCGACGCTAGACCTCATCAACGTACCCCCCTTCGTCAAATGACCGCCGATTGTGCAACTGCATTGGGGGGAGGATCCACGATGGTCCATACCAGCGGTGAAACAGGCGATTGACTGGCTCAGGGAGCTAACTGACATGGAGGTCCTCACGGCCGTCGACCTCATTACTACTATGATAGCGCACCGAATCATGTTGGGTAGACATGACCCGTTCCGTCTCTACACGAAGGAGCTGAAGTCAGTCGCCATCACGAAGCAAGTAAATCTAATCTCCACCACCAAGATGATGGAGGAGGGGTGGAACTGTGGAAAGGCCCCTTACGACCGGGTGCATCCGCCACCCAAGTTATGTGATGCGCCATATCTCTTTCCTTCCATTTTCCTGCCACCGGCTCCGAGTGACCCATGGCCCGTATCAGCCATAGTTTTTTGTGGAACTATAGAATTACGCGAAGCTAGCGGCCGACAGGGAGGATTCAGACGCCAAGGAGGCGGAGGATTCTGAGGACGTGGAGCCCGTGAGCGTCGAGCCTACGAATGAGGAGCTCGAGGGCAGGGAGTCGGAGGGCGACGAAACCCCACCTGGTGGATCGGGAGCTCACGACTCCGAGTCACCAAGTGAGTTCCCTTCTCCCCGTCGCTTGCAGGAGTGGACCGATGATGATGATCTTGATCTTGAAGAGATCCGTAGTGTACGAGGAACGATGGCCATGGAGGAGGACGACCCCGAGCCGGGGAGGCAGACCCGGTGAACGGCCCCCGTCCTGGAGCCCGAGGAGTCGGCGATAGCCGAGCGTGTGTGAGGGAAACTGTCGGTCGTCTCTAGGCCGACGACCAGGCATGCAACCGGTGCACATCTGAATGGAGGTCGTGGAGGAGGCAGTAAGAAGGCACGCGTCACCCTTCAGGACAGGTGCCGAGGCGCGCGATCCCCACGACCGTCGGGTAGGTCACCCTTCCTATATTTTAGGTTTGATCTTTCTTTCCTTGCCTCTTTCTTATCCCGCACTCCCCATTACACAGGGCTCGCGCAGCCTCGGAAGGGCATCCGAGGCGGGGGAACCCACTCGTGTTCCCGGTGACGTGCGAGGAGGGGGCATGAGTGTCGAGGAGGAGCGGGAGCGCATCGCCTAGTGGGAGCGGGAGGTCGTCGAGCACACATGGTCGGTGGAGTAGTGCTGCCAGTGGGATGACGCGGTTAAGGGGTCTAGGCCCAAAGTGGTTCGCGTCCAGGGAGGAGTGGGTGACTGGACATCATGAGGGAACGTCCCAACCACTTCGTCATCACACGCGGAGGACCGGCCGAAACCGATGCCCTATCTACGACAGAAGAGTGCGCATGAGTTAAGCTTGGGGATGCTTGATACGTCTCCAACGTATCTATAATTTTTGATGGTTCCATGCTATTATCTTGTCAACTTTGGATGTTTTGTATGCATAAATATGCTATTTTATATCTTTTTTGGGACTAACCTGTTAACTCAGGGCCAAGTGCCAGTTTCTATTTTTCCGTGTTTTGACCTTTTTCATAGGAGAATATTAAACGGAGTCCAAACGGAATAAAAGCTGCGGAATGATTTTTTCCATAACAGAAGATACACACGGGACTTGAGAACCAAGGCAAAGGACCCCGGGGGAGGTCAAAAGCCCCTAGCCGTGGCCCCGGGGGGGTGCCTAGCAGTCTTGTGGGCCCCCCATGGGTCCTTTGCCCTACTTCTTCCGCCTATAAATTCTCTAAAAATCCAAAACTTCCAGAGAGAGCCACGAAAATACTTTTCCCCCACCACAAGCTTCTGTCTCCGCAAGATACCATCTGAGCATGTTCTGGTGCCCTACCGGAGGGGGATTCAGACACAGAGGGTTTCTTCATCAACACCATTGCCTCTCCAATGAAGCGTGAGTAGTTCACCACACACCTTCGGGTCCATAGCTAGTAGCTAGATGGCTTCTTCTCTCTCTTGGATCTTCAATACAAAGTTCTCCATGATCTTCATGGAGATCTATCCAATGTAATCTTCTTTTGCAATGTGTTTGTCGAGATCCGATGAATTATGGATTTATGATCAGATTATCTATGAATATTATTTGACTCTCCTCTGATCTCTTATATGCATGATTTCGTATCCTTGTAATTCTCTTCGAGTTGTGGGTTTCGTTTGGCCAACTTGATCTATAATTCTTGCAATGGGAGAAGTGCTTGGTTTTGGGTTCATACCGTGCGGTGTCCTCACCCAGTGAAAGAAGGGGTAGCGAGGCACGCATCGTGTTATTGCCATCAAGGGTAAAAAGATGGGGTTTATATCTATTGCATGAATTTATCCCTCTACATCATGTCATCTTGCTTAAGGCGTTACTCTGTTTGTTGTGAACTCAATACACTAGATGCATGCTGGATAGCAGTCGATGTGTGGAGTAATAGTAGTAGATGCAGACAGTATCGGTCTACTTGTCTCGGACATGATGCCTATATGTATGATCATTGCCTTATATATCATCATGAGTTTGCCCGGTTCTATCGATTGCTCGGCAGTAATTCGTTCACCCACCATAATACTTGCTATCATGAGAGAAGCCTCTAGTGAACACTATGGCCCCCAGGTCTACTTCACATCATATTTTCAGCTCTACACTTTTACTTTGTTGCACTTTCCACGTTTAGATCTCACCTTGCAAATAATCGTGAAGGGATTGACAACCCCTTTATAGCGTTGGGTGCAAGTTTGTTTGTTTTTGCGCAGGTACATTGGTGCCTCATCTTGATACTCCTACTGGATTGATACCTTGGTTCTCAAACTGAGGGAAATACTTACTGTTACTATGCTGCATCACCCTTTCCTATTCAAGGGAAAAACCAACGCAAGCTCAAGTGGTAGCAAGAAGAATTTCTGGCGCCGTTGCCGGGGAGTATCAAGTCAAGAATAGTCTCCCTTCAACGTGTGAATTTCTGGCGCCGGGGACTATTCCAAGTGAAGCTTATCCAAGTAACTATCGCAAACTCATCTCTTGCATTTACTTTTTTGCCTTTTGCCTCTCGTTTTCCTCTCCCCCACTTCTGAAAAACAAAAATTTACAAAAATATTTGCCTTTTTCGTTCGTCCTTTTCTTTCGCTTGCTTTCTGTTTGCTTGTGCGAGATAGTCTACCTATCCTTACGGCTAGTCCTATCGCTTTGAACGATACTCCCGAGAGCGAAGTTCTTAATTTGAAACAGAATGAGGGAGAAAACTTAAAGGATGCTTGGTACATGATTTGCAATGCTCAGAATAGATCTACTCGTAAGCAATCTACTACCATTCTGCTTCGCAACTTTTATGTGGGTATTTCCCCTTGGAATAGGTATGTTCTTGACACAATCGTTGGTGGAAATTTCTTGGGTAGCCATACCGTTGATTCTTATGGTGCCTTAATAAATTTGGTAGGCTCACCCCCACTCATGGTTAATGGAACTCCCTTAACTTTGGAACATGTGATGCGTAGGTTGGATGTCATTGAAAATAAAGTTGCTACGATTGAACTCATTGAAAATTTGGATAAAAAGATCCACAATCAAATCACTCAGTATGGATCCAAGGTGGGAATGACTTTGAAAAATTTAAAGGAGAGGGAAACCACAGTTAACGATAAACTAGGTCATGATTCCGCTAGAATTGGCAAACTAGAGGATGTCATAACCAACTTGGGTTCCGCTTTTGCCGCTGTTCAGAACACTCCAAATTTTGCCCACAATAAGGCCACCAAGTTTGTTTTTGTTCCTAAAAACAGTGGTGAACCATCTAGTAAGAGAAATGAAGATCTTAAAATGTTCAGTGTTCACCCTACTTATGGTTTGAGCACCAAAGACGAGGATACTTGATTCTATCGCCTTATGCCTAGATAAGGGCGTTAAACAATAGCGCTTGTTGGGAGGCAACCCAATGAATTTATCTTTGCTTTTTTGCTTTCAGTTTTGTTGTGTACACACCATCATAATTCTTTTATGATTGTGCTTTTTGTGTTTCTTTTTGTGTTTGAGCCAAGTAAAACCTTTATGACTAGTTTTGGTTATGGTTGTTTGATCTTGCTGAAAAAGACAGAAACTTTGCACTGACGAAATTATTTTTAATTCCTATCCAGAAAGATATTTTGAGTTGATTCTTTTTGCTGCTGGTTGATATGAAAATTTCCCTAATTGTCATAATTTTTCAGAATTTTTGGGATACCAGAAGTATACAAAGTATACAGATTGCTACAGACTGGTCTGTTTTTAAGAGATTCTGTTTTTGTTGTGTTGATTGCTTATTTTGATGAAACTATGGATAGTATCAGGGGGTACTAGCCATGGAAAAGTGGGAATACAGTAATCTAACATCAATCTGAATAGAAATCAAGCCTACTACAGTACCTAAAGAGTTGGTAGTTTGTTTTCTTATGCTAATGATATCACGAGTTTCTGTTTAAGTTTTGTGTTGTGAAGTTTTCAAGTTTTGGGTGATGTTCTCATGGACAATGCGATAAAGAGTGGAAAGATCTCAAGCTTGGGTATGCCCAAGGCATCCCAAGCCAAATTCAAGGACACCAAAAAGCCTAAGCTTGGGGATGCCCCGAGAAGGCATCCCCTCTTTCGTCTTCAATCCATCGGTAACGTTACTTGGAGCTATATTTTTATTCACCACATGATATGTGTTTTGCTTGGAGCGTCGTGTATTATAGGAGTCTTTTCTTTTTGCTTTTTCGCAATCATCCTTTCTGCACACCTTTTTTTAGAGAGACATGCACTCATCGTGAATTTGCTAGAATATTCATTGAGCTTCACTTATATCTTTTGAGTTAGGCAATTTAGCTCGCATGTTCCTCACTTATATCTTTTTGAGCTAGATAACTTTGCTCTAGTGCTTCACTTAGATCTTTTTAGAGCACGGCGGTGCCATATTTTGTAGAAATAAAAACTCTCCATCTTCACTTATATCTTTTTGAGAGTGCTCTCTCAATAACTTGGTAATTGGCTTGTGCTATGAAAGTAGTCCTAAAGATGATAGGCATCCAAAGAGGATATAATGAAAACTTCCATATTCAAGTGCATTGATTAGTAAGAGAAGTCTGATTCCTAACAATTAAGTTTTGAGATATGGATTTGGTAATATTAGAGTTATGTTAGCAGGGTGTTGTGAATCTAGAAATACGTGCGTTGAAGTTAGTGATTCCCGTAGCATGCACGTATGGTGAACCGCTATGTTAGGAAGTCGGAGCATAATTGACTTATTGATTGTCATCCTTTGTGTGGCAGTCGGGATCGCGCGATGGTTAACATCTACCAACCCTTCCCCTAGGAGTATGCGTTTAGCACTTTGTTTCGATTACTAATAAAATTTTCGCAATAAGTATATGAGTTCTTCATGACTAATGTGAGTCCATGGTATAGATGCACTTTCACCTTCCACCATTCCTAGCCTCTCTAGTGCCGCACAAGTTTCGCCAGGATACAAACCCACCATATACCTTTCTCAAAAGAGCCACCATACCTACCTATTATGGCATTTTCATAAGCCATTCCGAGATATATTGCCATGCAACTCCCACGTTCCGTCTGATGACTTGTGCCGTCACTTACATATTGCCATTGCATGATCGTAAGATAGCTAGCGAGATGTTTCAACGTCATACGCTAAGCTAGATTGTTGCACATCCCGGTACACTGCTGGAGGCATTTCCTATAGAGTCATCATTGCTCTAAGTATTGAGTTGTGAGTAAATAAAAGTGTGATGATCATCATTATTAGAGCATTGTCCCAATGTGAGGAAAAATGAAAAGAGGCCAAAGAGCCCAAACAAAAAAAGAGAGAAAAAGAGAGAAGGGACAATGCTACTAAACTTTTTTCCACACTTGTGCTTCACAATAGCACCATGTTCTTCATGATAGAGAGTTTCTTGCTTTGACACTTCCATTTACTAGTGGGAATTTTCATTATATAACTTGGCTTGTATATTCCAATGATGGGCTTGCTCAAAATTTCCCTAGGTCTTCGTGAGCAAGCAAGTTGGGTGCACACCCACTAGTTCTCCTTTTGAGCTTTCACACACTTATAGCTCTAAGTGCATCCATTGCATGGTAATCCCTACTCATTCACATTGATATCTATTGATGGGCATCTCCATAGCCCGTTGATACACCGAGTCGATGTGACCATCTTCTCCTTTTTGCCTCACAACCTCCACCACACTCTATTCCACCTATAGTGCTATATCCATGGCTCACGCTCATGTATTGTGTGAGAGTTGAAAAAGTTTGAGAAAGTAAGAGTGCGAAAACAATTACTTGGCCAATACCGGGGTTGTGCATGATGTAAATTCGTTGTGTGGGGATGATGGAGCATAGCCAGACTATATGATGTTGTAGGGATAACTTTCCTTGGCCTTGTTATTTCAAAAGTTCATGATTGCCTTGCTAGTTTGCTTGAAGTATTATTGTTTTCATGTCAATAGTACACTATTGTTTTGAATCTTACGGATCTGAAAATTCATGTCACAAGAAAGAAGTTACAAAGGACAAATATGTTAGGTAGCATTCCACATCAAAAATTCAACCTTTATCAGTTCCCTACTCGAGGACAAGCAGGAGTTAAGCTTGGGGATGATTGATACGTCTCCAACGTATCTATAATTTTTGATGGTTCCATGCTATTATCTTGTCAACTTTGGATGTTTTGTATGCATGAATATGCTATTTTATATCTTTTTTGGGACTAACCTATTAACTCAGTGCCAAGTGAGAGTTTCTGTTTTTCCGTGTTTTTGACCTTTTTCAGAGGAGAATATTAAACGGAGTCCAAACGGAATAAAACCTGCTGAATGATTTTTTCCATAACAGAAGATACGCAGGAGACTTGAGAACCAAGGCAAAGGATCCCGGGGGAGGTCACAAGCCCCCTAGCCGCGGCCTAGGGGAGGGGTGGGGGGCGCCTAGCAGGCTTGTGGGGCCCCCGTGGATCCTTTGCCCTACTTCCTCCTATAAATTCTCTAAAAATCCAAAACTGCTAGAGAGAGCCACCAAAATACTTTTCCGCCGCCTCAAGCTTCGGTCTCCGCAAGATCCCATCTGGGGCACGTTCTGGTGCCCAGCCAGAGGGGGGATTCAGACACGTAGGGCTTGTTCATCAACGCCATTGCCTCTCCGATGATGCGTGAGTAGTTCACCACAGACCTTCGGGGTCCATAGCTAGTATCTAGATGGCTTCTTCTCCCTCTTGGATCTTCAATACAAAGTTCTCCATGATCTTCATGGAGATCTATCCGATGTAATCTTCTTTTGCGATGTGTTTGTCAAGATCCGATGAATTGTGGATTTATGATCAGATTATCTATGAATATTATTTGAGTCTCCTCTGATCTGTTATATGCATGATTTCGTATCCTTGTAATTCTATTCGAGTTGTGGCTTTCGTTTGGCCAACTTGATCTATAATTCTTGCAATGGGAGAAGTGCCTGGTTTTGGGTTCATACTGTGCGGTGTCCTCACCCAGTAACTGAAGGGGTAGCGATTCATGCATCATGTGTTTGCCATCAAGGGTAAAAAGATGGGGTTTATATCTATTGCATGAATTTATCCCTCTACATCATGTCATCTTGCTTAAGGCCTTACTCTGTTTGTTTTGAACTCAATACACTAGATGCATGCTGGATAGAGGTCGATGTGTCAAGTAATAGTAGTAGATGCAGACAATATCAGTCTACTTGTCTCGGATGTGATGCCTATATGTATGATCATTGCCTTAGATATCATCATGACTTTGCGCGGTTCTATCAATTGCTCGACAGTAATTCGTTCACCCACCGTAATAGAGAGAAGCCTCTAGTGAACATTATGCCCCCCGGGTCTACTTCACATCATATTTTCAGCTCTACACTTTTACTTTATTGCACTTTCCACCTGCAGATCTTACCTTGAAAATAACCGTGAAGGGATTGACAACCCCTTTATAGCGTTGGGTGCAAGTTTTTTTCTTTCTTCGCAGGTACATTGGTGCTTCATCTTGATACTCCTACTGGATTGATACCTTGGTTCTCAAACTGAGGGAAATACTTACTGCTACTGTGCTGCATCACCCTTTCTGAAAGTGCGTTATATCGACTAGAGGGGGGGGGGCTGAATAGGAGATTTTTAGAATTTCATCACTGAGGAAATTCCTTTTGAGGAAATTCCTCACTGATGACTAACTTACAGCGGAAACAGTAAAGGATCAGATGTGCAAAGTTTCGCAACAGCAGTTTTTCAGAGTGAAGAATGTGAAAACAGATTGCACTGTGAGCAGGCACGTAGAATACAGATGAGGATTAACTAATGTGAAGAATTTGGGGTTGAGGAAATTCAGAGAAAGTCTTCAACAAATTCTTCAAACAGTCGCAGTGAAAGTTATCAACACATAATACAAGGAAAGTAAGGAGTTGAGGAATTAGAACCCGTTTCACAGTGAAGACAGTCGTTGATGACCCAGTTCCAACTGCTGTGACAGTCGTACATCTGGTTTGGAGCGGCTTGGTATTGAAACCAAAGGACACCCAGTCCCGGCACACACAGTCCCTACTGTATTCTCCTTGAGCTAAGGACACACAGTCCTCGCCCAACACTCGTGGTAAGTCTTCAGGGCAGACTTCCAAACCCTCACAAACTTGGTCACCCGGCGATCCACAATTGACTGCTGGAAAGCTCTAGACCATGACGCCTAACCGTCTGGAGGATGCACAGTCCTCAAAGGTAAAAGGCTTCAGTCCCACACAGGAACAACTTCTTCAGTGCTGCTCAATCACTAGGTTTGGTTTGTGGTTTCGGTGTATGGTGTATTTCCTCACTGATGAATTACTCTCGAAGGTTCTGAGGAATTGGGTTGCTCTTATGACAAGTGTTAGTTTCTAACGGAGCAGCCAACCAGCTAGTGGTCGTGGGGGTGGCTATTTATAGCCTGGGAGCATCCCAACATGATTTGACACTAATGCCCTTAAGTAATATGACCGTTGGAGTGGATAAGACCAGTGACTTGGCGTGGCTATCGAAACGGTCGGAACCCCCTTTAACAGTACGGAGTTCCTATTACTCGAATGCGAAGAAAGTAAAACAGAAAGTGTAAATCTTCAGGCTTCAATTCTTCAGAGTGATTTTCTTCACGAACCACCGGACTTCTCAATATCTGTATCTTCATGAGGAATATCAATTTCATCGCATAGTCTTCGCGATTCATTTCTTCAGCTTCAGACCAATCTCTTCAACTGAAGACATATATTTTTAGGGGTCGATATTCTTCAAATATCTCAAACTCCTCAATGACTTATAGATCCTGTGTACACTCACAAACACATTAGATACTTAACCTATAAGTCTTCAAACCACCAAAATCACTAAGGGGCACTAGATGCATTTACAATCTCCCGCTTTTTGGTGGTTGATGACAATTAGGTTAAGTCTTCAACAGTGATAAAAAATATGAAGTGTAAATACTCATTTGAGAAATTTGAAATCAAGATTCAGAGAGACTCCCCCGGAAGATGTGCATATCTTGAGGATTTTGCTTTTTACAGCAAATGCACATTGATGATTTATATCATGGAGAGCTCCCCCCGAGTCTTGTAAATCATGCATACAAGTAACATATCATATGAAGAATATGAAGATGCATGATGACAAATGGTATCTGACGAATTCCAGCATGCGTGCATTAAAACTTGAGGAATAAGCATGCGAAGAAAAACGTTCAAAAGCGTCAGAGTACCATCGGGCTTAAGGTACAACTCATTACATAAAAACTTCAGAAGAGCCAAGAGTTTGTAACCGAAATATAGTTCATTAGCCCCAAAAATATCCCGCTTGAAGACTAACTCTCGAGTTTCTCCCCCTTTGTCATCAAGTGAAAAAAGGGACAAACTGAGGACTAACGCCCGTGAAGACTTCACTTCTTGGCGGTTGAGGAAGAGCCGTGATGCTTCTTGGGAGTAGTCTTCTTCCTTGGACCGATAGTAGTGTCGAGCTGGTCTTCATCAGTTTCAGCATTGCAGAATGAAGAAAAGGAGCTGTCTTCACGGTCTGGCACTAGAATAGGCCTGAACTTCTTCTTGGGAGGCCACGACCATTCAAAGTCTCGCTCAAAGTCCATTTCTTCAAGATCAGTCTAACTCTTCAGATGTGCAAGTGTAGCCCAGGTGCGATCGAAAACCTCATGCAGATAGTGATAGTTGAGCTTCACAGAGTTCTGTGTTTCAGTGAGGGTTTTCACAATGGCACCAAACTGGCGTTTGACCCATTTGTGGTTGTGATCCACCTTCTGGTGAAGATTGAGGAGGAGCTCTCTGGTATTCATCACGCAAGGAGGAACGGGGCTTGCCGGACGAGTTTCAGTATCATCCCATGAAGAATAAGCTTATGGCTCTCTGAACTGGCCATCAAGGGGCCTACTGCCTTCTTCAATCACAGATTTGCCTTTTCCTTCAATGGACTCGAAAGTCTTCTTGTTGACCCGGATAGGAGGCATATAATCAACATGGTTCTGGAAATCAACGTGGAAGTTGATGCCTGTCCTTGTCCTGATGAATCTCATGATCCATGGGGCATATATCTTGTGATCAAAAGGGCACATAGCATTGTCGACCAAAGTCCTCAAGAAGAAATCATGGATGTTGATAGGAATACCATGAATGATGTTGAAGAGGATATTCTTCATGAGGCCTACAACATCTTCTTCATCGTCATGGCCTTTGATCAGCGCGAGCACACTGCAGAGGATTCTGTAGACAGACCTGGGTGTGTACTTGAGCTCGTGGACGAGGAAGGTTGTTTTCGGAGATTTTCCTTTAGCCAAAGGCTTCATGAGGACTTCCATCATTCCATTTGGCAGCTCACGCTCACCATAAAGCTTCACAGCCTCATCTGAGGGAATTGGTACGGGCAGTTCTTTGAGGAGTTCAGTGGCAGGAGCCTTGTAGTGAGTGTTTTGTGACATCCAGTCAAACACCCAAGTGTTGATGTCTTCAGGGTTGCCAGATATGTGAAGAGTGGCATAGAACTGAAGAATTAACTCGCTGTTCCAGTCAGATATGTCTGAGCACATTGGGAGTAAACCTGCATCATGGAGTACACTGAGGACTGGCTCCAGGCACGGTATTGCTTCAAGCTCAACATGGGGAATATGCTTGTGCTGGAATATCTTGTTTCGTCCACAGAGCACAGAGGCATAGTAGTTCATCTGAGTCCTAGTCCAGAACTTCAGATGCCTCATTTGAGGCTTGTCATAGGGGTTCTCTCCAATGAAGTACATGCGTTCTTCAAAGAAATTTTCCTTTTGAAACTTTGGACGCTTGGAGAATGGCTGACGCTGAACTGGCTGAAGATTTTGCTGAGGAATAGGAGGGGAGACAACAATGGCAGTCTCTGGATTGAGCATGACGAATGCTTTTTCCTCAGCATTTTCCTCAGGGTGAGGAATTTCAGCAGCTGGTACTTCAGGCTGAGGAGATAGTGCTTGCTGGGCGTCAGTCTGAGGAGCTTGCTCTGGCTGTGCTTCAGGCTGAGGAATAGCTTCTTCTTGCTTAGTTGGAGGAGTTCGATCAGCCTGTTCCTCATCTTGAGGATTCTGCTCAGAGTGTTGAATTTCATCAGCTTGAGGATTTTCAGTTTGTTCTTCCTCAGCTGGTGCAGTTGATGCTTGATCATTGTCTGTTTGAGGAATGAAAGGTTGAGGATTGTCGTCTATCTGAATTTCCTCATCAGTGTGTTCCTCAGGGGCGACATCTTTCATTTCCTCATCTGCCTTTTTCGCTGGATCATCAATGATGACCATTTCATAGGAAGGAGCGACATTCAGGGGCACAGGGTCCAAAGGAGCAGTTTCTTCAATTGCTTTGAGGCGCTTTGCCTCTGTTTCTTCTTCTGCTGAGGAGGCCTATCTCTTCTTGGCTTCCTTTTCAGCAGCCCTGGTTTTCTTCACGTCTGATGCAGACGGAGTCATCTTCTTCACCTTTGAAGCTTTCGATGAAGGGGTTCTCTCTACAGATTCTTCAGCTGGTATTAAGGAACCAGCTGGAACATAGTCATCAACCTGCTTTGATGAATCAGCTGGGTCAGGGGCAGTCTCATCAGCTGCATCAAATTCATCAGCTGGAGTTTCCATGATGATTTCTTCAATAGCGGGTTCACCAACACAGCGCTCTTGGTGTACTTCCTTAGCTTGAGGAGTTTCCTCATCATGAGGAGATTCATCTGCTGGCTCCTCAATCAAGGGCTGATGAGTTGGTGCTGGGGGTGCGGCCTTCTTGTTGTAGTCATCAACATCACTAGTGGCTAGCTTGATGAAATTTCTCTTGAGGATTTTACGATCTGACAGCTTGGCGTACTTGTCAGTCAATTTCTTCAGCTCTGCCTGTGTTGTCACCAGTGCATCAGGAGTCAATTTGAGGAGATTCTGCCTGAGGAATTTCTCCTTTTTAATCTTTGCAACTTTGGCCTGCCTGGCCTGCTGTTCTTTCCACTTGGCTTCATTTATGAAAGTGGTCACCATGTGGCTGATGCCAGGCGGAAATTCAGATCATCAACTGGAGTGTTTGGGTCCTCATACCAGATGTTGATGTAGTCAAGGAGGACATTGGGGTCCATGGCCAGAGGAATGGCACTGCCTGATGCTTGAGCTACTCTTTCCTGCTTGTTTCTAATGATGGCTTGCATGGTTTCATCAGCAAATTCATCACTTCCCTCTGATGCAGACGGGACGGTGATGATTTTGCTGGGGCTGGGTAGAGTTGCACATTCAGCAGTTACCAAAGTCTTCGCAGGAGGTGTTGAAGACTTTGCCTCCGAGCTGGTTGCAGCTGGGAGTGAGGAGCTGGAGCTGGCGGTCATAGGATTTAGGACTTGCTTCTGTACTGGTTTCTCTTGAGGCTTTGAAGGTGGAGCTGAGGATTTTGGAGCTGAGGAGATTGGTACTGAGGGCTTTGGCGCTGGTGGTTTTGGTGTTCAAGGTTTTGGTACTGAGGGTTTTGGTGCTGAGGGTTTTGTGACTGAAGCCTGAGCAGACTTCTCTTGATGCTTTAGAGCCCTTGGCTTTGATGGCACATACTGCATTTGAGGAATTTCGGAGCGTGAGGTTTCTGCGGCAGAGGAAGTAGCAGCACCTGAGGCAGCAGCTGAGGATTCATTGAATTTCCTTACAGCAACTTCTGCCTGCTTTTTGAGCTTAGCCAGATGCTTTTCCTTCTCATCTGGATAGTCATAAATAGTCATGAGGCTTGAGGGATGTGCTACTTGATGATCCTCAAGTGGGGCCCTTCTGCCAGGAGGCTTGAGAGCGAATTTCTTCGCATATTTGGGAGTCACAAACCTGTATTCCTTCCATTCCTTCGCCCATCGGCGTTCAATCTTCTGCAGCCGTATCTTTCTCTTGGCCATTGTCTCATTTTCATCAGGCATGCAATAGTCCAAGTAAATGTCCTCAGGGATATCAGCAGCTGTGTTTTGCTCAAGTTTCTTTCCTCCCTTCTGTTTTCTGTCTTCCTCCATTTTCTTAAGTTGAGGATTTTGCTGATGAGATTGAACTCTTGAGGATTCTGATGAGACTTGAAGAGTTTCTTCCAGAAACACTGCAAATGAGTTAATGTGATGAGAACCGAGAGATTCATCAGCTGACATGTGTGTATGTGTGAACAGAGTATAGTTGCGAGGAATTTGGAGAGGTCATATGCGTTCTCAGATTTGAAGAAAATGAAAAAGTTTGACAGTTTGAGGAATATAACCAGTGGTTGAGGAATTTGCCTAAGCATACTGTTCTTGGGTTCCAGAGTTGTACATATCCGAAAATTCGCACAATTGAGGAATCTCGTGAAAATCTTAGATGCTTAGCATAGTTCATCAATGATGTGGTGATAGGCAGTGTTTGAGGAATCAAGTGCCTATCATTTCTTGAGGAAAAACAGATTTCACATAGAAGATGTAAAATTTTAGATCTAACTTGCTGTAAAAATGGGATTCATTTACCCTGGGAGGTGCGCACGAAGAACACAGAAAGGTGTGTGTGGAGAAGCTCTTCGGTCGCGTGTCCAATGCACCCTAACCCGACGACAGAGGACGTCTACGGCGGCGGCGGACGAAGATGGACCGACTCCGGCGTGGTTCCAGCAACGGAGAAGTTGAGGCAGTGAAGCTCTTCCTCACCAGCGACGAGACTACCAGCGATGGCGCTAGGGTTCGGTGGTGTATGCTGTGGCAGGAGAGCGATGGAGCGAAGAAGAGTATGCCGAGGGGGATAAGGACATATTTATAGCGAAAAGTTACTGTTGGCGCGAGAATTTCGGACCAAACAGCCCCTGCCTCTACATCTCTGCAGGACACGTGTAGCTCCCGTACGATGCGGTGGAGATAGTGGAGATCGTGGTTATCCGATCGTGGGAAGTGGGGTTCAGTTACTGTGTCTTAATGAAACATTTTTTGAAGATTTGAGGATTTTCGTTACAAAATCATCAACTCACAAGGACGCAGTGAGGATTTTGAACAAAGTTTCAAGTAGAACGCATATGAAGAATTGAATAGACTGGATGAGTATAACATAGAGGGAAAGACGGGTCCGATCACATTCACTTAGCAGAAATATCAACTTGAAGAAATATCAATAAGTGAATGCTGTTGAGGACTTGAAATCACAATCTATCTAGTCAAATGAAAGTCATCAAGTGTTTTTGAAGATTTTGCGATAAATCATCACAATGAAGAACAACTGTTTTGAAGAAAAACACATTTCGAGGAAATAGAACATTTGAATAAAATCAACTTGAGGAATTTCACATTGGGTGGTGGCGTGACCCACCATGTAAGAATGTTGATTACAGACGCCGCGTACAATTGTCGTAGGGCCATGAGAATCAATTTCTTCGTTAATTTCTTCACATTCAGAGTGACATTCTTCATGAGTTGAAGAAAATCGATTCATCATGTGTTGCACATCTAAGTCATCAACTTTGCATAAGTGTTAGGATGTGTGCATGTTTTTACAAAACATTTGAAGACTCTAAGATATTTAGCTCACACCGCAACTTGCAAAACCTTTTCTCATCCAAGGGCTTAGTGAAGATATCTGCCAGTTGATCATCAGTCTTCACATGGTCGATGAGGATATTGCCCTTGAGGACATGGTCCCGAAGAAAATGATGACAAATCTGGATGTGCTTGGTCTTCGAGTGCTGTACTGGGTTGTATGCAATCTTGATAGCACTCTCATTGTCACAGTAGAGAGGCACATTCTTCATGTTGATGCCGTAGTCCTTGAGGGTTTGCTTCATCCATAGCAATTGAGCACAGCAAGAACCAGCAACAATGTACTCAGCTTCGGCAATGGAGAGTGATACACAGTTCTGCTTCTTTGAGGACCAGTAAACTAGTGATCTTCCAAGGAAATGGCATGTGCCAGAAGTTGACTTGCGATCCACACGGTCACCAACATAGTCAGAATTAGAATACCCTACCAGATGAAGATTGGAGCCCTTGGAATACCATAATCCTAGTGTTGGTGTGTGAGCTAAGTATCGAAGAATATGTTTCACAGCCTTATGGTGTGATTCCTTCGGTTTTGCTTGAAAATGTGCACACATGCAAACACTAAGCATTATATCTCGCCTAGATGCACATAGATACAATAAAGAGCCAATCATAGAACGATATACGTGCTGACCGAAGTCTTTACCATTTTCATCAGTGCCGAGGTGGCCGTTGGTAGGCATTGGAGTCTTGGCACCTTTGCATTCATGCATGTCGAATTTCCTCAGAACATCCTTGAGGTATTTCTCCTGTGATATGAAGATTCCATTGCTTTGTTGACGAATTTGAAGACCCAAGAAGAATTTCAGCTCCCCCATCATGGACATCTGATATTCTTCACTCATTATGTAGGCAAATTCATCACTGTATCTTTTGTCAGTACATCCAAATATGATATCATCGACATATATTTGACATACAAATAGTTCATTATCATAGGATTTTGTGAAAAGAGTTGGATCGAGTGAACCAAGTTTGAAGCCTTTCTTCATGAGGAATTCCTTCAATGTATCATACCATGCCCGAGGGGCTTGCTTGAGACCATAAAGAGCCTTTTTGAGTCTGAAGACTTTGTCTGGATTCTTTGGATCCTCAAGACCTGGGGGCTGAGCAACATATACTTCTTCCTCAAGCTTACCATTGAGGAATGCACTTTTCACATCCATTTGATATAAAATGATGTTATGATGATTAGCATAATAAAGTAGTATTCGAATAGCTTCAAGTCTAGCAACAGGTGCAAACGTTTCATCGAAATCTATTCCTTCAACCTGGGTGTAGCCTTGGGCTACAAGTCGTGCCTTGTTCCTCACCACTTGACCGTCCTCATCTTGCTTGTTTCAGAAAATCCACTTGGTGCCGATGATGTTGTGCTTGCGAGGATCTGGTCGTTTGACGAGCTCCCATACGTCATTCAGCTTGAATTGAAGAAGTTCATCTTGCATAGCTTGGATCCACTCCGGTTCCAGAAAAGCCTCAGCAACTTTTGAGGGTTCTGTGATGGATACAAAGGAAAAATGCCCACAAAAGTTAACTAAGTGTGAAGCTTTTGAGCGAGTGAGAGGACCTGGCGCGTTGATGTCGTTGAGGATTTTGTCAAGTTCTACTTCGTTGGCAATCCTTGGATGAGCTGGTTGAGGATTTTGTCTAGGCTGAAGAACTGGTGCTGGTGCAATTTCCTCAGGAGCATCTTCTTGATTTTCATCAGTGATGGGGATCGTTTCTTCACCAATTTCCTTAGTGGGGACAATGTCTTCAGTAGGCTTGAGCTTTATTGCTTCATCAGGAGATAGTTTATCTGGATCAGAAGGCAATTGCTCTCTTTGCGAGCCATTAGTTTCATCGAACCGCACATCTACAGTCTCAACAACTTTGTTGTGATAGTTGTTGAAGACTCTGTAAGTGTGCGAGTCCTTTCCATAACCGAGCATAAAACCTTCATGTGCCTTAGGTGCAAATTTTGCGCTATGGTGAGGATCTCTAATCCAGCATTTTGCACCGAAGACTTTGAAATAACTTACATTGGGTTTCTTGTCAGTGAGGAGTTCATATGAGGTTTTCTTGAGGAATTTGTGAAGATATACCCTGTTGATGATATGGCATGCAGTGTTGATTGCTTCAGGCCAAAAGCGACGAGGAGTCTGATATTCTTCAAGCATAGTTCTTGCCATCTCAACCAGAGTCCTGTTCTTCTTTTCGACGACACCATTCTGCTGAGGAGTATAAGGAGCAGACAACTCATGAGTAATACCAAGTTCATCAAGATAATCATCAAGACCAGTGTTTTTGAACTCAGTTCCATTATCACTCCTGATATGTTTGATCTTGATGCCAAAGTTCGTCGAGGCGCTTGAAGAAAATCGTTTGAAGATTTCCTGCACTTCAGTTTTATACACTATGATATGCACCCAAGTATATCTCGAATAATCATCAACTATGACGAAGCTATATAAAGATGTTGCATTGGTTAGTGTGGCATAGTGAGTAGGTCCAAATAAATCCATATGAAGCAATTCGAATGGACGTGTAGTGGTCATGATAGTCTTAGAGGGATGCTTGGATCTGGTCATTTTCCCAGATTCACAAGCACCGCAGAGATGATCCTTGAGGAATTTGACTGATTCGATGCCGATGACATGCTTCTTCCTCGCGAGCGTGTGCAAATTCCTCATGCCTGAATGACCTAGTCTTCGGTGCCACAGCCATCCTTCTGAGGTTTTTTCTAGTAAGCAAGTGGCTGGTTGAGGACCTGTAGAGAAATCAACAATGTACAAATCCCCTCTTCTTACACCTTCGAAGACTTTGGATCTGTCAAATTCCATGATGACTACACATCTATATCTACCAAAGATAACAATCATATCAAGATCACAAAGCATCGAGACTGACATAAGGTTAAAACCAAGGGATTCAACAAGCATCACTTTGTCCATATGCCTATCCTTGGAAATAGCCACTTTGCCAAGTCCCAATACCTTGCTTTTACCTTTGTCAGCATATGTGATTTGCTTCAGAGGTGATGGAGTTAGTGGCATATTCATCAGTAAGCTTTTATCACCAGTCATGTGATGTGTGCAGCCACTATCAAGAGCCCACTCAGTATTCTTGGGTTTGTCATCCTGCAGATGAATTAGTACAGCTTACCATCTCATATGCTTCAGATTTGAAGAATATGATACTAATTTCATCAGAGTAGTGATTTCATCATATCAGAAATGTAAGGACGTGTGAAATATTTCTATTTCATCAATCATTATCTTGCGTCCTATCAAGCATTTCCTTAGGTCTCCAGCAAATTCTTCAGATGATGATTTTCATCTGGAGACCTGACCTGCAGAAGTGATTAGTTCGATTTCTTCACCACCCACATCTGAAGGGGTGGCAAAGCATTCATCATCCTGCGGGCACCATATGAGAAAGGTGGCATTGAAGCCAATGCACTTCTCCTAACAGCAGGGGGAGTAAAGTACTGATATGAATATGCAGAGAACTGGTTTGAGGATTTATGAACATAATGATTTGAGGAGTAACGCTCATATTCATATTCCTTGTAGTTTCCCTGCATGTTAGACGCATTAGTACGGGTACGAGCATAGTTTTGACCAATTGAGGATTTTGATCCTCTTGAAGACTTTGGTCCTCCTGAGGAATTTGATCTGGGGTTCAGATTCTTCAGTCGTGGTGTCATGAGGACATTCACGTGAAGATTTTCAAGACAGCTTTTGGGAACCCAGATTTTCCTCAGAGGAGGGCCATTCCTGCAGTTAGTTCCAACATATCGAGCAAATACTTCACCAGATTTATTTTTGAACAGTTTATAGTTGGAGTCAAATGACTCATCTGAGGAATAGGATAATTCACATGAAAAGCCAGTTAGATTAGATGGATCCAAAGGAGGCCCAATAGCAGCAACCCATGAGGTTTTGGGATACTACTCAGGTTTCCAATATGATCCATCAACATTTAATTTCCTCTCAAAGGCAATTCCTTCTTTCCTCGGGTTCCTGTTCAAGATCTGCTTTTTGAGCACATCACAAAGGGTTTGATGTCCTTTGAGGCTTTGTACATGCCTGTCGCGTACAATTCCCTCAACCCTGCATTTTCATGAGTAACATTTGCGTTTTCCTCAAGTGAGGAAATAGACACAGCAGGTGCAGTTGAAGAATTTGTAGCAATGGTAGCATTTGATGATTCTGGTGAGGAATTAGCAGTTTCACGTTCAATGCATTTAAGACATGGAGGAATAAATTCAACTTGACCAGCGCTGATCTGTTGAGCTAGTAATGAATCATTTTCCATACGAAGATCATCATGAGACATCCTCAGCTTCTCAAGATCAAGCTTCCTTTGAAGAAATTCATAGGAAAGCTTCTCATGATCAGTGAGGAGTGTATCATAACGATCCTGAAGATTATCAAATCTAGACTGGAGACTTTTCACATCATCAGTGAGGATTTGAGTAAGGTTCATTTCATCATTCAACAGATCATCACTTTTATCTAGCAGTTTCTGAAGCTTTTCCAGAGCAGTTTGTTGTTTAGTGGCAATGATAGCAAGTTTACTGTAACTGGGTTTCTTATAATCATTAGGTTCATAGTCACTTGAATCAGAGGAGGAGGCATTATTTGGTACCTTTGAACCTTTTGCCATGAAGCAATAGGTTGGAGCGAAGTCATCAGCATAGTCATCAGTATGGATGGTGCAATCATCTTCTTCAAGATTGAAGATTGCCTTGCTGACGAAGGTGGTTGCTAGTGCAAGACTAGCGTGTCCGGATTCTGAGTCTTCATCAGAACCCTCTTCTTCATCACATTCCTCTGATTCTGCCTCGGAGTCCATTTCCTTGCCAATAAGTGCCCGAGCCTTTCTGAAACTAGTCTTCTTGTGTGATGAGGGCTTTGAAGATGAGGATTTTGAAGATTTCTTCTTCTTCTTCGAGTCATCAGAACTGTCATCCTTGTATTTCTTCTTCTTTGATTCCTTTCCCCAACGGGGACAATCAGCAATGTAATGACCCGACTTCTTGCACTTGTGACAGGTTCGTTTCTTGTAGTCCTCAGATGAAGATTCTGATTTCCTCATGTCTCTTCTTGAAGATTTACCGAACTGGCCACGTCGTGTAAATCTCTGGAATTTCCTCACGAGCATTGCAAGCTCCTGTGCAAATTCTTCAGGGTCACAAATGTTGTCATCTGTGTCTTCTTCTTCAGATGAGGAAATTGCTCTAGCCTTCAGTGCACGTGTTCTGGAATAGCTTGGTCCATATAGATCTCTCTTTTCTTCTAGCTGGGATTCATGAGTATTTAGCCTTTCAAGTATATCAGCTGGATCAAGCATTTTGTAGTCTGGTCTTTCTTGAATCATCAGAACTAAAGTATCAAATGAAGAATCCAAAGATCTCAGCAGTTTCTTCACAACTTTGTGATCAGTGATGTCTCGAGCTCCCAGTGCGTGCAGTTCATTTGATATGTCAGTGAGGCAATCAAAGGTGTCTTGGCAGCTTTCATTGTCATGTCTCTTGAAGCGATTGAAGAGATTGCGAAGAATATCAACACGAGAGTCACGCTGGGTTGATACTCCTTCATTTACCTTGCACAGTCTCTCCCAGATCAGTGTTGCAGAGCCCAAAGCACTTACTCTTCCAAACTGGCCTGGGCTCAGATGGCCACAGATGATGTCCTTCGCTTGAGAATCGAGTTGCTTGAATTTCTTCATATCAGCCGCAGTGACACTAGCAGAGATGATGGGGACGCCATTTTCCATAATATACCAGAGATCATTATCAATAGCTTGTAGATGCATTTGCATTTTGTTCTTCCAGAAGGGAAAGTTCTTTCCTTCGTAGGTAGGACATGCTGCAGTCACCTTAAACATGCCTGCAGTCGACATAACTAAAACTCCAGGTGTTTAAACCAAAATCACACAGAACAAGGGAGTACCTTGCTGTGATAACAATTGAAAGTGCATTATATCGACTAGAGGGGGGGGTGAATAGGAGATTTTTAGAATTTCATCACTGAGGAAATTCCTTTTGAGGAAATTCCTCACTGATGACTAACTTACAGCGGAAACAGTAAAGGATCAGATGTGCGAAGTTTCACAACAGCAGTTTTTCAGAGTGAAGAATGTGAAAATAGATTGCACTGTGAGCACGCACGCAGAATACAGATGTGGATTAACTAACGTGAAGAATTTGGGGTTGAGGAAATTCAGTGAAAGTCTTCAACAAATTCTTCAAACTGTCGCAGTGAAAGTCATCAACACATAATACAAGGAAAGTAAGGAGTTGAGGAATTAGAACCCGTTTCTCAGTGAAGACAGTCGTTGATGACCCAGTTCCAACTGCTGTGACAGTCGTACATCTGGTTTGGAGCGGCTTGGTATTGAAACCAAAGCTCACCCAGTCCCGGGACACACAGTCCCTACCGTATTCTCCTTGAGCTAAGGACACACAGTCCTCGCCCAACACTCGTGGTAAGTCTTCAGGGCAAACTTCCAAATCCTCACAAACTTGGTCACCCGGCGATCCACAATTGACTACTGGAAAGCTCTAGACCATGACGCCTAACCGTATGGAGGATGCACAGTCCTCAAAGGTAAAAGGCTTCAGTCCCACACAGGAACAACTTCTTCAGTGATGCTCAATCACTAGGTTTGGTTTGTGGTTTCGGTGCATGGTGTATTTCCTCACTGATGAATTACTCTCGAAGGTTCTGAGGAATTGGGTTGCTCTTATGACAAGTTGTAAACGATGGAAGTGAATAGACCTGGGGGCCGTAGTGTTTACTAGTGGCTTCTCTCATGAAAGAAAGTAGACGGTGGGTGAACAAATTACTGTCGAGCAATTGATAGAACTGTGCAGAGTCGTGACGATATCTATGCAATGACTATTTCTATAGGCATCACGTCCGAAACAAGTAGACCGATACTTTCTGTATCTACTACTATTACTCCACACGTCGACCGCTATCCAGCATGCATCTAGTGTATTAAGTCCGTAAGAACAGAGTAACGCCTTAAGCAAGATGACATGATGTAGAGGGATAATCTCAAACCAATGATAAAAACCCCATCTTTTTACCCTTGATGGCAACTGCTTGATGTGTGCCTTGCTGCCCCTACTGTCACTGGGAAAGGTCACCACATGGCAGAACCCAAAACCAAGCACTTCTCCCATTGCAAGAATCATAGATCTAGTTGGCCAAACAAAACCCAAGACTCGGAGAGACTTACAAGGATATCAAATCATGTATATAAGAAATCAGCAAAGACTCAAATATATATCATAGATAATCTGATCACAAGTCCACAATTCATCGGATCTCGACAAACACACCGCCAAAGAAGATTACATCGGACAGATCTCCATGAAGATCATGGAGAACTTTGTATTGAAGATCCAAGAGAGAGAAGAAGCCTTCTAGCTACTAACTACGGACCCGTAGGTCTGAAGTGAACTACTCACGAGTCATTGGAGGGGCGATGATGATGATGAAGAAGCCCTCCAACTCCAAAGTCCCCTCCGGCAGGGCGCCGAGATGGGTCTCCAGATGAGATCTCGGGGAAACAGAAGCTTGCGGCGGCTGAAAAGTATTTTCGAGGCTCCCCTGATTTTTTGCGGAATATTTGGGAATTTATAGGCCAAAGACCTAGGTCAGGGGGCGGCCAGGGAGGCCACAAGCCTGCCCACCGCCGCCTCCCCCCTCGTGGCGGAGTGGGGGCTTGTGGGCTCCCTGGAGCCCACCTGGCTTGGCCCAAAAGCCCCCTGGACTTCTTCCGTTCGGGAAAAAATCATTTCGGGGTTTTTCTTCCGTTTGGACTCCGTTTCAAAATCAGATCTGGAAAGAGTCAAAAACACGGAAAAAACAGGAACTGGCACTTGGCACTGAATTAATAAGTTAGTCCCAAAAAGATATAAAAAGGTACATAAAACAACCAAAGAAGGCAAGATAACAGCGTGAAACCATCAAAAATTATAGATACGTTTGAGACATATCAAGCATCCCCAAGCTTAACTCCTGCTTGTCCTCGAGTAGGGAAGTGATAAGAATGAATTTTTTATGCTTTCATGCTACCTAGCATAGGTGTCCTTTGTAATTCCTCTTATGTGACGTGAATGTTGAGATCCATCAGATTCAAAACAATAGTTTAATATTGATGTGGAAACAATAATAACTCAAGCAAACTAGCAAAGTAATCATGAACTTTCAAAATAACAAGGCCAAAAGAAAGTTATCCCTACAAAAGCATATAGTCTGGCTATGCTCTATCATCATTGCACAACGAATTTAAATCATGCACAACCCCGGTATTGGCCACGTAATTGTTTCACACCTTTACTTTCTCAAACATTTTCAATTCTCACGCAATACATGAGCGTGAGCCATGGTTACAGCACTATAGATGGTGTGGAATGTAGTGGAGGTTGCAAGACAAAAAAGGAGAAGATAGTCACATTAACTAGGCATATCAATGAGATGTGGAGATGCTCATCAATAGATATCAATGTGAATGAGTAGGGATTGCCATACAAATGATGCACTAGAGCTACAAGTATGTGAAAGCTCTTAAAGAAAACTAGTAGGTGTGCATCCAACTTGCTTGCTCACGAAGACCTAAGGCAATTTTGAGGAAGCCTATCATTGGAATATACAAGCCAAGTTATATAATGAAAATTTCCCACTAGCTATATGGTGGTGAAAAAACGAGAGACTCTCAATCATGAAGATCATGGTGCTTAATATGCACAAGTGTGGAAAAAGTGGTAGCATTGTCCCTTCTCTCTTTTTTTTGGTGGGATCTTTGGCCTCTCTTTTTTATGGGCTTCTTTGGCCTCTTTTACTTCCTCACATGGGACAATGCTCCAATAATGATGATCATCACACTTTAAACTCAAAACTTAGAGCAACTATGACTCTATATGGAATGCCTTCGGTAGTGTACCGTGGCAATGATCTAGCATGGCATAGACATCAATGGAAACATCATGCCAGCTATCTTACGATCATGCAATGGCAATGTAGACGTGGTGGCACATATCATGGTGGTAGTTGTATGGAAATATATCTCGGAATGACTTTTGAAAAAGCCATAGTAGGTAGGTATGGTGGCTGTTTTGAGGGAGGCTAATGGTGGGTTTTGTGCACCGACGAAAATTGCACGACACTAGGAAGATAGTGATGGTGGAAGGTGAAAGTGCATCTAAACCATGGACTCAACATTAGTCATGAAGAAGTCATATACTTGTTGCAAAAGTTTTATTAGTAATCGAAACAAAGCATTCAACGCATACTCCTAGGGGAAGGGTTGGTAGGTATAAACCATCGCGCGATCCCGACCGCCACGCAAAGGATGACAATCAATATACTAATCATGCTCAGATTTCAGCACATAGTGGTTCACCGTACGTGCATGCTACGGGAATCACTAACTTCAACACAAGTATTTGTAGATCCACAACACCTTACTAGCATGACTTCAATATTAGCATAACCACAACTCAAAACTAATTGAGATGAATAAAACTTCTCTAACTATTCAATGCACATGAAGGTGGAAGTTTTCGTATCCCTTTGGATAACTACCCCTTTTGAGACTACTTTCAAAGCATATATCAACTACCAAGCCATGCACCGTTGTGCTCTAACGGATATAAGTGAAGCACATAGAGCAAAAGTATCTAGCTGAAAAGATATAAGTGAAGCACATGTGAGCTGAATTGTCTACCAAAAGATATAAGTGAAGCTCGACAAAATCACGGTGTGTGCATGTGTCTCTCTCTAGGTGTGCAGCAAGGATGATTTTTACACAAAAAAAATAAAAGACTCCTACGATACAAGACGCTCCAAGCAAAAACACATAACATGTGGTGAATAAGAATATAGCCCCAAGTAACGTTACCAATGGATTGAATACGAGAAAGGGGGTGCCTTCCCGGGGCATCCCCAAGCTTAGGCTTTTACGGCATCCTTGAATATCTTGGGGTGCCTTGGGCATCCCCAAGCTTGAGATATTGCCACTCTTTATCTCTTTGTCCATAAGAACTTCACCCAAAACTTGAAAACTTCACAACACGAAACTTAAACAGAAACTCGTGATAACATTAGTACAAGAAAGCAAACCACCACTTCCTTCTGGTACTGTAGAAAACTTAAATTCTACTTGTGCTGATGTTGGGTTGCTATACTTTCAATCTTCCATGGCTAATACCCCCCGATACTATCCATAGTTTCATCAAAATAAGCAACCAACACAACAAAAACAGAATCTGTTAACAGCAGACCAGTCTGTAGCAATCTGTATATTTTGTATACCTATCGTACTTCAAAAATTCTGAATAATTACGACAGTCTGAAGAATTTGTGTAGCAATCATCAGCAAAACGAATCAACTCAAAAGCTCTTACAGAAAAAATATGAAAATTCTTTTCGTGAGCAGAAAGTTTCTGTCTTTCCCAGCATGACCAAACGATCATCCTCAAGACTAATCATAACGATTTTGCTTGGCACAAACGCAAAAAGAAACACAAAAAACACAATAATAACAGAATTATGAAAGAGTGGAAAACACAAAACAGAAATAAAAATGATAGATTCGTTGGGTTGCCTCCCAACAAGCGCTTTTGTTTAACGCCCTTAGCTAGGCATTCAGTGATGCTCTCACAAAAGACAAGAATTGAAGCACAACGAGAGCATCATAAAGCATGTGAAAATCACATCTAAGTCTAACATACTTCCTATGCATAGGCATTTTATAGGAAAACAAATTGTCAAGACAACCAATAGCTGCCATATGCAAGGAAGAAGAAAGAGACAATAGCAATCTCAACATAACGAGAGGTAATTTGGTAACATGAAAGTTTCTACCAAAATATTTTCCTCTCTCATAGAAATTACATGTGGGATCATATTCAAATTCAACGATATATCTATCCCATAGGATATTATTTTCATGATCCACATGCATGCAAAGTTGACGCTCTTCAAAAATAGTGGGATCATCATCAACTTGAAAACCAGCTAGTGGTTGTGGGGGGTGGCTACTTATAGCCTGGGAGCATCCCGACATGATTTGACACTAATGCCCTTAAGTAATTTGACCGTTGGAGTGGATAAGACCAGTGACTTGGCGTGGCTATCGAAATGGTCGGAACCCTCAACTGTGAGAGTCCTCATGTCACTCATATTCCTCACTTCGAGGCTTTTGGTAGGATTAGGCTTGGGTTGAGCATCATGAGGAAATTCATTCCATAGTGTAACTTCGACCCCCTTTAACACTTCGGTGTTCCTATTACTCGAATGTGAAGAAAGTAAAAAAGAAAGTGTAAATCTTCATACTTCAATTGTTCAGAGTGATTTTCTTCAGGAATCATCGGACTTCTCAATATCAGTATCTTCATGAGGAATATCAATTTCATCGCAGATTCCTCGCGATTCATTTCTTCAGCTTTAGACCAATCTCTTCAACTGAAGACATATATTTTTAGGGGTCGATATTCTTCAAATATCTCAAACTCCTCAATGACTTATAGATCCTGTGTACACTCACAAACACATTAGATGCTTAACCTATAAGTCTTCAAACCACCAAAATCACTAAGGGGCACTAGATGCACTTACACTTTCCTCTTCAAGGGAAAAACCAACGCAAGCTCAAGAGGTATCACTGACTCCCTGGGCCTCAACTGGACGTAGAACGCACCGCCGCGGCTAGCTCATGGCTCGCCCCCTCCCGGCGGGGGCGTCTTGCCGGAGCTGGCGTCAGTGCCTCGCTTTTGAGGAGGAGGCACCTCCGCCAGCTTTGACTTCTCCAGGTCCTCTTCTTGGGCCACCTCACCAGAGCGGGTATTGGCTCCCCGGCTCTAGGAGGAGGCGCGCCCGTGGGCTCCGGATCCTTCACCCCTTCCCGTGCCCCGCCCCCTGCACCTCGGCCAGAGGGGGGGCAGGTGACGCTCGTTGGGGGCGGTCCCGTTGTCGTCGACACAGTGATGGCCCTCGAGGGCCAGCCCTGGTCATGCCGCAGGCTGTGCCTTTTTGTCTTCTTGAACTTCGCTCCTCCGCATGGGTCGATCCTTGTCAAAAGACACAGTCTTTAGGTTAGGATAACGATACTTTGTAAGCAAAGCCAAATGTATCCATTCAAATGAATGAAAAGACTGTTTTCCCCTTTTCCGATTCCGTTCTTTGTATGATTCGCCTTTGCATAATCTGGGAGCTTGCCGGCAACTACCGGCAAGGCTCCTTGCCGTGTTTAGTGCAACCATGGAAATCGTCAAGTGCAGCTTGAGACGAAATCGGGTGCTACGTAGCCGCTTTCTATGTTGATTAGGTTCGCAACTTTTGAAGGTGCTCTATGGCCATTCAGGTTGTTTGAACAGGTTCGAAACAAAGACAAGGTGCACCGATCTTTGGGAAGGTCCCAGTATGCGCAAACTCCACACACAAAGACTGGAACTTTCAAAGGGGAAGCAAAGAATCTATCTACTTGAGATCTGAATCTTAAGCTTAAAAACTTATCTTCTCACGCCATGGTTGCATGGCGTTTGAGTCTTTCGCCGGGGCGTCGGAGCCCTCGGCAAGCAGGGAATCACCGCTCCCGACGCCTTTTTCCTCCAACAAAGTCTTCTTGCCGACGGTCCGCGACCGTTGTTTGGAGGAAAAGCTGGCCAGGGTGTAACCCCTTTGCTTTTCTCTTGCTAGGCTGTGCTTGCGGAGCCCCCGAGCGCGTCTTTGGGCGATGATGCGACGCTCTCAGGGGCGCAACACTCGCACTGGAGTGCGTGCCGGTGCTTCGAGACCGTGTGGCGCATCCTCATTGACTATGTATCGCTCCGCAGAGGTGTGTCCGCTGGAGTATGCGTTGGGGCCTGTGTGAAGCACCTAGGCATGCCCTTGACAGCTGCACGTCGGCCTCGAGCGACACATCGGCCAGACAGCCCTGCCCTTGGAGCCTCCGCCTCCCTGCCACACGCGCGCGTGTAGCAACACACTCGCGTAGGCCTTGGGAAGGCGTAGCAGAATAAAGCGTCCGCCGCGGTACCCCTTTTCCGGGGGAACGCGGCGTAGCGCCCAAACTTCAAAGAATCCGGTGCCGAGTTTGCTCTTATTCACGCACAACTCCGCACCCCCTACCTGGCCCGCCAAGGATGTCGGCGATGCTAGGTCGACACCTTTGGGAATCAACATGAAACCCTTGTGATCATAGGGCGAGGAAAGACGACGTCAAGAGTAGAGCTAACGATCAATGCCCAACAAGCCTTTTTATCCAGGTTCGGGCCGCTTACGCGTAAAACCCTATGTCGTGCTTGTCTGGTTGTATTAAGCGTTTTGTTGTTCGCTACAGTGACTGATGATAACCGTCTTCTCGCCAAAATGTCCAAAGAGTCTAACTCCTTGTGAATGAGCTAAGGTCCTCCTTTTATAGGCAAAGGGGTCACCTACAATGCTCGGTGGTAGGTTCACGAGAGGTTACAGTGAACCTAGGGTGGTTCTTATCCATCTACCGCTGTCAGGTGCATTAAATGCACGTCTTGTCCTTGTTAGCAATGTGCCGGTGAAGATACGGGTCCAGGTGTTTCGACACCTGGGCACTGCGGTGGCGCATGCGGAATGCGCTGGAACATGGGGGGCGGTGGCACTGTAGCGAGGGCGGTCGCCCTCCAATGCCTGGCCCTGTCATCCCGGCAATGGGGGCTTGCCGGGGCCTCGGGTCCTTGTCCCGGCAAGGGAGCTTGTCGGGGGCTTCGGTTGTCACCCTGGCAAGGGAGGCTTGCCGAGGTCTTGTACTTGGTGAGTCCATCACACCCACTAAATGGGTGTGGCCTTGGTTATCTTCCCGACAAGGCAGGCTTGCCGGGGCCTTGGTAATCTTGGGGGTGCATCTTGTCTAGGTCCTGCCATGCCCTGCCGTCAGGGGTTCTTTGCGCTCGTGCACAAGTCTGGGGCACTAGGGACCCCAGTCTTTAGTGCATCGACACCTATGAAAACATGAGCTCCAAAAATATGACTTGAGTATGACCAATCATAGAAGAATAAATGATAGTTGAGTACGTGAACTTGCCAATAAGAAAGCTCTTACATAGACTCTCCTCTAAAATATGTTTAGTTATGATTGTTCCAGTGACTGAGAACACATGTTGTTGTTTGTCACTAAAGGTTATGCTTCATACTCCAATATTTGTGAATGGATTGTTACTTATTCATTAGAAGATATATGAGAAAATATTTGCTGCTATGCTAATATTCATGATGCTCTCATGTCCATATTTTATTTTTATCAACTTCTCCCTCTCAAATCATGTGGCCATTATTCTCGAGCTCGGCTTTCGCTTGAGGACTAGCGAGGTCTAAACTTGGGGGAGTTGATACGTCTATTATTCCCTGCTATTATGTAATTCTTATGCCTTTTCTCTATGAATATGCAAGGTACATCATGAACATGGAAGTATCTGGAAACTGGAATTCTGAACCAAGAAATCGAGAAAAAGGCAGAAAAATCAAGTTGCTCCACATGACGTGAAACTTCACGGAGATTTTTTCTGGAACATATGAGAAATTTTGGGCCAAAAATACACCAGACAGGGGCAGCCAGCTGGGCACAAGCCAATAGCCCCGTGAGGCCGCGCCCTGATGGCTTGTGGGTCCCCTGCTGGCCCTCCAACGCCCCTCTTCTCCTATATGGCGTGTTTTACCCTAGAAAAAAATAAAATCAAGAGATGACTTTTGGGACGAAGCGCCGCCTTCTTGAAGCGGAAAACTGGACAGATGCCCTTTTGCTCTCGGGCAGAGCGATTCCGCTAGAGGAATTCCTCTCCGGGAGGGGGAAATCGAAGCCATCGTTATCACCAACGATTCCTCCTTCCTGGGAGGACCAATCTTCATCAACATATTCACCGTCGCCATCTCATATCCAACCCTAACTCATCTCGTGTATTCAATCTTTGTCTCAAAACCTCAGATTGGTACGTGTGGGTTGCTAGTTGTGTTAATTACATCTTGTAGTTGATGCTAGTTGGATTACTTTGTGGAATACATTATGTTCATATCCTAAGTAATTATTATTATACCTCTGATGCTGAACATATTAATGAGGTGTGAGTAGTTACTATTTTTCGTAGGACATGGGAGAAGTCTCGTTATAAGTACTCATATAAAGTTAATATTCGTTTGATATTTTGATGATATGTATGTTGTTACTTCCTTTAGTGGTGTCATGTGAACATCGACTACATGGCAATTCACCATGTCATGGGCCTAAGGGAAGTCACTGTGGAGTAACAAGTAGATGATCATTTGCGAGAGTGACAGAAGCTTAAACCCAAGTTTATGCTTTGCTTCATAAGGGGCTGATTTGGAGCCTCATGTTTTATGCTATGGTTAGTTTGATCATAATTCTTATTTGATAGTTCCGGATCCTTGTGAGAGGGGTTAATCATAAGTAGGTTATTAGTTCATGTAAGAACAACACCTTAGAACCGGTCCACCCACATATTAAATTATCAAGGTGGCGAACGCGAATCATCTCAATATGATGAACATGACTAGACAGATACTCCCATGTGTCATCGGGAGCACTTGCTTAATATAAGAGTACTTTCAGGCCTGTCCATTGCTACAAACGGAATGGTATACCTTGCTGCACATTTTCTACAATTGTTACTTGTCACTTTTTATGAATTATCTTGCTACAAAACTATCTATCACTCTTATTTATAGCATTTGTAGAGAATTTCGTGCGGAAAACTACTTATCATTGACTTATGCTCCTCGTTGGGTTCGACACTCTTACTTCTTGAAAGGACTAAGATTTATCCCCTATACTTGTCGGTCATTAGTGGCGACAGTGCCCCGGACGTTATGTTGCCCGAGCCGACGGGAGTCCCCCGAGCTGGCTTTGTGCCTACACCACTGGGACCTATTGCTGGGGTATCGAGTGGCGTGCCATCAGGCGGCACCGGACCCTTCGTTGTGGTGTCGGGGCGATCAACCCCGAGCGGAGCCGGTGCTAAATCTCCGACCTAGCCGCAGACGTCATAGGTGGTGGCGAACGACGCCACCAACGGTGGTGCCGCCAGCATACTTGTGACAGCGGTGCACGCGGTCCAGGCCGAGTTTTCCAACTGCTAAGCGCAGGCGAAGCAGGATGCTCACAAGGCGCTCAGCCGATGGCTCACGTGGAGCAGTCGGTGGCGGTAAGCACTGCCGTGACCTGATTTTGATCTTCACACTTTCTTTCCATTGATTTCCAGTGGGGGCACGCTAGCACACCCATTGGGTGTAGTCCCGAGACTCGGGCCGGCTGCGAGGCAGTCAAGTCGAGTCTGTAAGCGGCATTCGTCATAACTTCGTCACCTGCAGGGCCTTCACGACCGTCGAATGACCGCCTTCAACAAGCTTATGGCCCTGCATTGGGAGATCGAGGGCAGGTTGGCCGCCACAGAACCGGACCTGCAATGGGCGCACGATAAGTGCTTGCTCGTGCTTCTTCTTGCGTTTTTCTTCTGGGGAGCCGATGGTGAAGGTGGCCTTGTGTAGGCTCAGTGTAAGTGCATCTAGTCCCTCTAGGTGATTTTAGTGGTTTCAAGACATATAGGTTAAGAGACTGATATGTTTGTGAGTGTACACATGCTCTATAAGTCACTCATGAGTTTGAGTTATTCGATGAATATCGACCCCTAAAAATGTATGTCTTCGGGTGAAGACTTTGGTCATTCCTTGAAGACTTTGATCACGAAGAAATTGTGAAAAGGGTCGAGGTAAAACTATGGAACGAATTTCCTCATGATGCTCAACCCAATCGTAAATCTACCAAAGCGAGAAAGTGAGGAATATGAGAGACACAAGGACTTCCACAGTTGAAAGTTCTGACCATTGCCACGCCACGTGCCACCTGTCATAGATCTTATCCACCCAACGGTCATATTATCAAAGGGCATTTATGTCAATTCATGCCGAGATGCTTCCAGGCTATGAATATCCACCCCCCACAACCACTTGCTGGTTGGCTACTCCGAGAGAAACTGATGCTACTCATATAGAGAAATCCAAATTCCTCAGAGCCTTCGAGAGAAAATCATCAAGTGAGGAAATACACCAAACACCCAAACCCAAACCAAAACCCAAGTGACTGAGCATCATTGCAGAGGTTGTTCCTGTGTGGAACCCACACTTGTTACCTTAGAGGACTGTGTATCCTCCAGACGGTGTCATGGTCTAGAGCATCGAGCAGTCAATTATGGATCACCGGGTGACCGAGTTTGTGAGGGTTTGGAAGTCTACCCCGAAGACTTACCACAAGTGTTGGGTGAGAACTGTGTGTCCTTAGCTCAAGGAGAATACGGTAGGGACTGTGTGTACCGGGACTGTGTGTCCTTTGGTTTCAATACCAAGCCGCTCCAAATAGATGTACAACTGTCACAACAGTTGGAACGGGGTCATCAACAACTGTCTTCATCAAGCTACGGGTTCTATTTCCTTAACCTTCTCATTTCCTCAATTGTATGTTGAAGACTTTCATCTATACTGTTTGAAGAATTTGCTTGAAGACTTTCTCTGAATTCCTCACCTCACATTCTTCACTTGAGTTAATCTTCACCTCCTTACTCAGTACTTGCGAATTGTGCGAACCGAATCTATGAAATCTCATGGAGTACTTTGCTGTAGACGTTTTTGCACACCTGATCCTGTACTATTTCTGCTGCACTCAGTTCATGTATGAGGACTTTCCTCACTTGGAATTTCCTCAGTGATGAAATTGTAAAAATCTCCTATTCACCCCCCTCTAGTGGATATAACGCACTTTCAATTGGTATCAGAGCAAGGTACTCCCTTGTTCTGTGTGATTTTGGTTTAACCGCCTGGAGTTTTAGTTATGTCCACCGTAGGTATGATCAAGGTTACTGCAGGATGTCCTACCTTCAAAGGAAAGGACTTCCCCTACTTGAAGACAAATATGCACATGCATCTTCAAGAAATTGACAATGGTCTTTGGTATATTATGGAAAATGGTATTCCCTCCATCACTGCTACTATCTCTACCGCTGATGTGAAGAAGTTCAAGCAACTTGACTCGCAAGGGAAGACTATCATCTGTGGCCATCTGAGCAAAGGTGAGTATGGCAGAGTGAATGCTTTAGGCAGAACTAAGCTTATCTCGGATAGGCTGTGCAAAGCGGAAAACCAGCTATATCCGATCTTGGTTGGCCTTTCACCCCTAGCCACAAGTCATCCCCGTCAATGAGGGAGTCTCAACACAGCATGACTCTCGTGTCGATGTTCTTCGCAATCTCTTGAATCGCTTCAAGAGGCTTGATAATGAAAGTTGCCAAGATACCTTTGATCGCTTCACTAACATCTCAAATAAACTGCAAGCACTAGGATCTAGAGACATCACTGACCATGAAGTTGTGAAGAAACTGCTATGATCTCTTGATCCAACATTTGACACACTGGTTCTGATGATTCAAGAACGAAGAGACTACAAGATGCTTGATCCTGGTGATATACTTGAGAGACTCAATACTCATGAATTACAACAACAAGAAAAGAGAGATCTGTATGGACCAAGCTACTCAAGACCTCGTGCGCAGAAGGCTAAGGTTATTTCCTCATCTGAAGAAGAAGAATCTGATTGCAGTCTTGATGACCGTGAAGAACTGGGACAGGAACTTGCTATGCTCGCGAGGAAATTCCAGAAGTTCACAAAACGTGTCCAGTTCGGAAAATCTTCAGGAAAAGATATGAGGAAATCCGAATCTTCATCTAAGGACCACAAGAAAAGAACCTGCCACAAATGCAAGAAATCTGGTCACTACATTGCTGATTGTCCTTGCTAGGTGAAAGAACCAAGGAATAAGAAATACAAGGATGAAAGTTCTGATGACTCAAAGAAAAAGAAGAGATCTTAAAAATCCTTATCTTCAAAGTCCTCATCACACAAGAAGACAAGTTTCAGAAAGGCTCGGGCATTCATTGTCAAGGAAATGGATTCTGAAGAAGAATCTAAGGATTGTGATGAAGAGGAAGGTTCTGAAGTGCAGTCAGAGTCTGGTGTGGCAAGTCTTGCACTGGCTACCACATTCGTCAGCAAGTTAATCTTAAACCTTGAAGAAAATAACAATGTCAACTACACTGATGAATATACTGATGACTTCGCTCCAACCTATTGCTTCATGGCAAAAGGTTCAAAGGTACCAAACCAAACTTCCTCCTCCGATTCTAGTGACTGTGAACCTGGTGAATATCAAAAACCCAGTTACTATAAACTTGCCATCATTGCCACTAAGCAACAAAGTGCCATTGAAAAGCTTCAGAAACTGCTAGACAAAAGCGATGATCTGTTGAATGATGAAATGAATCGTACTCAAGTCCTCACTGAAGACATACAAAGTCTTCAGTCTAGATTTGACAGTATTCAAGATCGCTATGGCACACTCTTGGCTGATCATGATAAAATTTCCTATGAATTTCTCCAAGGGAAGCTTGATCTTGAGAAGTTAAGAATGTCTCATGATGATCTTCGAATGGAAAATGATTCATTGCTTGCTCAACAAATCAGTACCGCTCAGATTGAATTCATTCCAACATGTCCGAAATGCATCGAGCGTGAAACTGCTAATTCTTCACCTGAATCATCAAATGCTTCTATCACTACAAATTCTTCAACTGTTCCTATGGTATCAAATTCTTCACTTGAGGAAACCACAAATGCTACTTACAAAAATCCAGAATTGAAGGAATTGTATGTGACATGCATATACAAAAGTCTCAAAGGGCATCAAACCCTTTGCGATGTGCTTAAAAAGCAGATTCTGAATAGGAACCCGACGAATGAGGGCATTGCCTTCAAGAGGAAATTGAATGCTGATGGATCATACTGGAAACCTGAGCAGTACCACAAAACCTCATGGATTGCTGCTAAAGGCCCTTCAATTGACCCATCTACTCTAACAAGTTTTGCATGTGAAATGTCCTATTCCTCTGATGAGTCTTTTGACTCCAACTATAAACTATTCAAAAATCAATCTTGTGCAGTATTTGCTCGATATGTTGGAACTAACTGCAGGAATGGACCACCCCTGAAGAAAATCTGGGTCCCCAAAAGTTGCTTGGAAAATCTTCAGGTGAATGTCCTCATGACACCACCAGTGAAGAACCAGAACCCCAGATCAAATTCATCAGGCGGACCAAATTCTTCACGAGGATCAAATTGCTCAAATGGTCAAAATTATGCTCGTGCTCTCACTAATGGTTGTGATATGCAGGGAAACTACAAGGGACTTGAATATGAGCATTATTCCTCAAATCATTATGTTCATAAGTCCTCAATGAATTTCTGTGCCTATTCATTTGAGTACTCTAACATCGGCTTCAATGCCTCCATTCTCATATGGTGCTCGTAGGATGATGAACTCTTTGCCACCCCTTCAAATGTGGGTGGTGAAGAAATCGAACTAATCACTTCTGCAGATCAGGTCTCCATATGAAAGTCATCATCTGAAGAATTTATTGGAGACCTGAGGAAATTGCTTGATTGGACGCAAGCTAAAAATGTTGAAATGATAACATTTCACTCGTCCTCCAATTTACTGTTTATGATGAAATTCTTATCTAATGGAATTGATATCATATTCTTCAAGTCTGAAGCATATGAGATGGTAAGTTGTACTAATTCATCTACGGGATGCCAAACCCAAGAATACAGAGTGGGTTCTTGACAGTGGTTGCACAAATCACATGACTGGTGATAAAAGCTTATTGATGAATATGCCACAGACTCCGTCACCACTAAAGCTAATCACTTGTGCTGATAAAGGTAAAAGCAAAGTATTGGGACTTGGAAAAGTGTCTATCTCCAAGGACTGACACATGGACAAAGTCATGCTTGTCGAATCCCTTGGGTTTAACCTCATGCCAGTCTCAATGCTCTGCGATCTTGATATGATTGTCATCTTTGGAAATTACTAATGTGTAGTCATCATGGAATCTGAAAAATCCAAAGTCTTTGAAGGCTTTGGAGAGGAGATTTGTATATTGTTGATTTTTCCACAGGTCCTCAACCAACCACATGTTTACTAGCAAAAACCTCAGAAGGTTGGCTATGGCATCGATGACTTGGTCATGCAGGCATGAATAATTTGCACACACTCGCGAAGAAGAAGCATGTCATTGGCATCGAATCCGTCAAATTCAAGGACCATCTGTGCGGTGCTTGTGAGTATGAAAAAATAATTAGATCCAAACACCCCTCGAAGACTATCATGACTACTACTCGTCAGTTTGAATTGCTTCGCATGGATCTGTGTGGACCTACTCATTATGCTACTCTAACCAATGGAGCATATTTATATGTCTTTGTCATTGTTGATGACTATTCTCGCTATACTTGGGTACACATCATTCTATATAAAACTGAACTGCAAGAAGTCTTCAAACAATTTTCCTCAAGGGCCTCGATGAACTTCAACGTCAAGATCAAACACATCTGGAGTGATAATGGGACATAAGTCAAAAATACCTGTCTTGACGATTATCTTGATGAACTTGGTATTACTCGCAAATTGTATGCTCCTTATACTCGTCAACAGAATGGTGCCTTGATCGCAAGAACATGACTCCGGTTGAAATGACACAAACTATGCTTCAAGAATACCAGACTCCTCGCCGCTTCTAGCCTGAAGCAATCAACACTATTTGCCACATCATCAATAGGGTATATCTTCACAAATTCCTCAAGAAAACCTCATATGAACTCCTCACTGACACGAAACCCAATGCAAGTTATTTCAAAGTCTTTAGTGCAAGATGCTGGATTAGAGATTCTCACCATAGCTCAAAATTTGCACCTAAAGCACATGAGGGTTTTATGCTTGGTTACGAAAAGTACTCGCTCACCTACAGAGTCTTCAACACCTATCACAACAACATTGTTGAAACTGTAGCTGTTTTTTTTTTGATGAAACTAACAGCTCGCCAACAGAGCAACTGCCTTGTGTGCGAGATAAATTGACTCGTGAGGAAGCCATCAAGCTCAGAGCTACTGAAGATATAATTCCAACTGAGGAACAACAACCTTGTTGAAGAAGTCGTCCCCAACACTGATGAAATTCAAACAGACGCACCTGAGGAAAATGCTGTAGATCAAATTCCTCAGCCCAACCAAACTCTTCAACCAGCTCATCCAAGGATTGCAAATGAAGTGGAATTTAACAAAATCCTCGATGACATCAACGCGCCAGGTCCTCTCACTCGCTCAAAAGCTTCACATTTAGTCAACTTTTGTTTGCATTCCTCCTTTGTGTCTATCACAGAACCCTCAAAAGTTGCTGAAGCCTTCATGGAACCTGAGTGGATTCAAGCCATGCAAGATTAACTTCTTCACTTCAAGCTAAATGACGTGTGGGAACTCGTCAAAAGATCAGATCCTCGCAAGCACAATATCATCGGCACCAAGTGGATCTACCGAAACAAGCAAGATGAGGATGGTCAGGTTCTGAGGAACAAGGCACGGCTTGTAGCCCAAGGCTACACACAGGTTGAAGGAATTGACTTCGATGAAACTTTTGCACCTGTTGCTAGACTTGAAGCTATTCGGATATTACTTGCTTATGCTAACCATCACAATATTACTCTATATCAAATGGATGTGAAAAGTGCATTCCTCAATTGTAAGATTGAGGAAGAAGTATATGTTGCTCAGCCCCCAGGTTTTGAAGACGCGAAGCATCCTCACAAAGTCGTCAGACTCAAAAAGGCACTCTATGGCCTAAAGCAAGCCCCTCGGGAGTGTTATGATACATTTAAGGAATTCCTCATGAATAAAGGATTCAAACCCAGTTCACTTGATCCTCCTCTTTTCACAAAATCCTATGATAATGAACTATTCGTGTACCAAATGTATGTCAGCGACATTATTTTTGGTTGTACTCACTAACGTTACAGTGATGAATTTGCCTACATGATGGGTGAAGAATATCAAATGTCCATGATGGCGGAGCTGAAATTATTCTTAGGTCTACAAATTCGTCAACAACACAATGGCGTCTTCATATCTCAAGGGAAATACCTCAAGGATGTTCTTAGGAAATTCGGCATGCATGAATGCAAAGGAGTCAAGATTCCCATGCCTATCAACGGCCACTTATGCACTCGCCAAAATGGTAAAGATTTCGATCAGCAGGTATATCATTCTATGATTGGCTTTTTATTGTACCTATGTGCATCTAGGCTAGATATTTTGCTTAGTGCTTGCATGTGTGCACGTTTTCAAGCAGAACCGAAGGAATCACACCATAAGGTTGTGAAACATATTCTTCGATATCTAGCTCACACACCAACACTAGGATTATGGTACCCCAAGGGCTGAAATCTTCACCTCGTTGGATATTTTATTCTGATTATGCTGGTGACCGTGTGGATCGCAAGTCAACATGAGGCACATGCCATGTCCTGGAAAGATCTTTAGTCTGCTGGACCTCAAAGAAGCAGAACTGCGTATCACTCTCCACTTTTGAAGCTGAATACATTGGTGCTGGGTCTTACCATGCTCAACTACTATGGATGAAACAAACCCTCACATACTATGACATCAACATGAAGAACGTGCGCCTCTACTATGACAATGAGAGTGCAATCAAGAGTGCCTACAACCCAGTACAACACTTGAAGACCAAGCATATCTAGATTCGTCATCATTTTGTTCGTGACCATGTACTCAAGGGCAATATCATCATCGACCATGTGAAGACTGATGATCAGCTAGCAGATATCTTCACAAACCCCTTGGATGAGAGAAGATTTTGCAAGTTGCTATGAGCTAAATATCCCAGAGTCTTCAAATGTCTTGTAAACATGCACACATCCTAACACTTATGCAAAATTGATGACTTAGATGTGCAACACACAAAGTAACGATTTTTTTCAATTAATGAAGAATATCACTCTAAGTGTGAAGGAATTAATGAAGAAATTGGTTCTCAGGGCCCTACAACAATTGTACGCGGCGCCAGAAATCATCATTCTTATACGATGGGTCACGCCACCACCCAAGTTTGAAATTCTTCAAAGTTGAAATTCTTCAATATGATACTTTTCACAAATTCCTCAAAATTTTCAATTTCTTCAAAAACTTTCTGTGATGATCTTCATTTTAGTATATATATATATATATATTATTATAAGCTTTCAATGTTCTCAACATTATTCACTTCTGGAAAAATCTTCAAGTTGGTATTTCCTCTAAGTGAATGTGATTGGACCCGTCTCCCCTCTATGCTAAGCTCAGCCCAGTCTATTCTCAATTTTTCATATGCGTTCTGGTTGACACTTGTTCAAAATCCTCACTGAGTCCTCGTCAACTGAGGACTTTGCAACAAAATCCTCAAAAATTCAAAAAAATATAAAATAAATTTTAAACGTTACCACAATCACCGCAACCACTACTCACGTTCGGATAACCACGATCTCCACCGCTTCGATCATGGGTAGCATGTATCATGTGGAGACAAAGGGGCAAGGGTAGTTCCGTCTGAAGGTTTTGCTTCATACCGTTTTCACATGAGCTATAAATAGCCCCTTACCCCCTCAGTCAAAAACTCTTCCTCCCTCTCGTCTTCTCTGCTCGAGCTCAAAACCTAGCGCCGCTGCTAGCATCTTTGTCGCCGGTGAGGAAAAACTTCACTGCCTCGACCTCATCATCATCGGACTCACGCCGACTGCGGAACATCTTCCCCACCGCCGCCGTAGCTGTCTTCAGTCGCCGAGCTAGGGCACTGAAGATCTGGCCCGAAGAACTTCTACTTTTATTTCTCCGATTCATCGTGTTCTTCGCACATGGTAATTAAATCCTATTTTACTGCCCCTGTTGATCTCTTTATTCTCTTAAATTTGTGAAATCAGTTTTTCCTCAGAATTTCTCTCAGCTGTGCACAACCATGTCTAGAACACTTGATGAATTTCACCAAGCCACTAAATTCTTGACGAGATTCCTCGATTGTGTAAATTTTTGAATCTGCACAACTCTGGAACCCAAGATCAGAATGTTGAGTCAAATTCCTCAACTCACTAGTCAAATTCCTCAACTTAAGAAATTTTACAATTTCATCAAATCTCAGAACGCATACAACCTCTCCAAATTCTTCGCACCTATACTCTGTTCACAGGTACGAAACGTCGGCTGATGAATCACTAGGTTCTCATCAACTTAACTCATTTGTAACCTTTCTTGAAGAAACAATACCCGTGTCCTCAGATTCATCAAGAATACAAATTCCTCCGCGAAAACCTTAGCTGAAGAAATTGGAGGAGGATAGAAAACAAAAGGGTGGCAATAAGATGGAACAAAACACTGCATTTGAGATCCTTGAGGAGATATATGCTGAGTACTGCACTCCTGATGAAGAAATTCATGGAAAAGAAACTATGGCAAAATGCAAGATAAGGCTTCAAAAGATTAAATGCAGATGGGCAAAAGAGTGGAAGGAATATATGTATGTCACTCCAAAATATGCCAAGAAGTTTGCCCTCAAACCTCCTTGCAAAAAGTTGCCACATGCAGATCAACAAGCAGCACATCCCTCAAGTGTAGCCACAATTGAGGATTATCCTGATGAAAAAGACAAGTATTTGTCTAACCTGCAGAAAAAGGCTAAAGTTGTTGTCACAAAGCCTAATCTGGACTCTGCTACTGAAGTTACTGATGCCACTTCTTCTGCTGTTGAGGCTTCTGCTATAGAAAAACCTCAGAAGAAGGTTCTGTTGAAGAAACCAAGTCTCAAGACAAAAGCCTCAGCTGCAGTATCAAAAGAGCAACCTCCTCAGAAACTAGTAAGAACAACTGCCAAGTCCTCAACTACACCAAAGTGTTCACCGCCTATACAGTCACATCTCAGTCAGCATCAATTTAGCAATCCAAGTTCCTCTGTACCATCAGCCACAGGCTCAGCTTAAAAATCCTCACCTGGTCTGCTGAAGACCAAGATGACTATTGGTAGAGGTGCCATGCCAAGTCCAAGCAAGATTGTCAACATTCCTTCTGCATTAGATGGAAGTGAAGAATATGATGATGAAACTCTTCAAGCCATCATTCGGAACAAGCAAGAAAGAGTTGCACAAGCTACTGGGAGCACCATTCCCCTCGCAATGGATCCCAAAGTTGTGCTGAATTTCATCGACCTCTGGTATGAGAATTCAAACACACCAATTGATGACTTGAAACTTCCACCTGGAGTCAGTCACATGATCACGTCATTCATCAATGAGGCAAAAATGAAGGATGACAAGCCAAATAGGCTAGGACTGTGAAGGTTAAAAAGGAGAAATTCTTGAAGCAAAACATCCTTAACCCGTCGCCTGAAAAACTTGTTTCTACTCGGGTAGAACTAAAAACCCTCACTGACCATTACACGAGTCTTCATGTGGATCAAAAGGGTGTCAAGGTGAAGTTTGTCCAAGCAGCAACAACTCTAGTTGATGAATACAACAGCAGGGTTGCAGCCTCAAAGCAACCAAAAATTCCTCAGCCCAACCTTGAAGTAGAGGAAGAAGTTGCTGATGAAATCAGTCAGCATATTCCTGCTGAAGAATCTGCCAGGCCTGACACTGATAAAGCAGTGCCTGATGAAAACTCACCTTCACCAAACTCAAGGTTAAGAAAGTGACTCCTCCATCTGCATCAGACGTGACGAAAACAAAAGCAGCTGAGAAGGAAGCCAAAAAGAGAAAAACTTCATCTACTTCAGAGTCTTCAGAGGCAAAACATGTGAAGACTATACCAACCTCATCACGAGCTCTAGTAAATGCTATTGCCCTCAATGTAGCACCATCATATATGATTGTTCCATATGGTGAAGAGTACATCATTCTAGAACGGGATGAAGAAATGAATGACAATTTCTCTGCTGCATCGACGCCAATGGACGAGGAAAAAGCAGATGAAATTCCTCAAGTCACAACACCTCCTCCTCAAAACCCAGAAATGACTACTAAAGAAGAGGAGAGTGATGAAGACATTGGAAGTAGCACACCTGTTATCCATGATGAGTTTTGGGAAAAGGCTCACCCAAACTTGCCATTAACATCTCAAATTCCTCAAACTCCTACAGCCACTGAAGTACTGACTGGCTTTGAGGAAAAGATCCCATATGTGAAATCAGCACGAGATAAAGATTCGGCTGCATCAGCTGAAGAAAAAGAAAAGGAAATTGTTGCACCAGAAACTGCATGTGCTCACTCAACACAGCAAAATCCTCAAACTGAAGAACAAGCTCCTAACGAAAATGCCTCATCTCAGGATAGAACTGCTGCTGATGAAACTGCACTTGTAGTGATAAATCCCAAAACTGCAATTGTGGTGGCTCAAACTCCTCAAGATGAGCAACGTCATAATCTTCAACCAATGCCTCACCAACCCTTTTCAAAGAGGCCAAGGTTTTACAAGCAAGCATTCTATGATGAACATCGTTTCTACACAGGAGAAAATCCTTATGATAGGCTTCACATCAGGCACAGAAAGTTCTGGACCAGAACTCAACTGAACTACTATACTTCTGTGCTCTATGGGAGAAGGAAGATATTTCTTCACACCCATATTCCTCATCGTGACATGGAGGAAATTCCTTGCTTCACCCCAGTTCTGAGTGTTCTTCACGATGCAGGGCTGTTGCCATTCTGCTCATATATTGGAGATTGGAATACTGATATCATTCTTCAGTTCTATGCCACACTGCATATCTCAGGTGACCCTGAAGACGTCAACTCGTGGGTCATGGACTAGATGACACAACACATTCACTACAAAGCTCCAACCACAGAATTGCTTTCAGCTATTCCAATCCCAATTCCTTCAGAAGGTGCAGTCAAGTTTTACGATGAAAGAAAGCTGCCAAATCACCTCATGGAGGCCCTTATAAAACCATTGGCTCTGGGCTAACCTCCTAGGACAAGATTCCTTGTGAAGGAATTGAAGTACGTGCCCAGGACACTTTACATAATATTGTCATATTCCATCACACCTATCAAAGGGCATGACAAAGAAGAATATGTTGTTGGACTCATGAAGAATATCCTGTTCAATATTATTCATGGAATCAAAATAAATTTTCACGATTTCTTCTTGAGGACTTTGGCTGGTAATGCTTTGTCACCATCTGAGCTGAAGGTTTATGCACCTCGGATCATGAGATTCATGAGAAATAGATCTACCATCAACTACCAGGCTGACTTTCAGAATCACCTAGGCTATCGGCCGCCTCTCAAAGTCATCAAGCAAACTTTTGAACCCGTTGAAGGCAAAGGCAAGTCTGTGATTCATGAAGAAAATCGGCCTCTAGATGTTCAATTTCGCAATGCTGCCTCCTATTCCTCATCTGATGACACCGCCACTCAAGAATCTGTTGGCAGAGCAAAACCTCCAAGCCCAACTACCCCAAGGGTGATGACTAACAAAGAGCTTCTCCTCAGTATTCATAGAAAGTCGATCGCAATGACAAATGGGTAAATCGCCAATTTGGCTCCATTATGAAAACCCTCAACGAGACTCAAAATGCTGTGAAGAAGAATCAATATTATATTCATGAGGTATTTGATCGCACATGGGATATATTGTCTCACCCGAAGACTCCTGAGGAACTTGAAGAACTGGAGTTCACTCAATACTTTGACTGGTTGTGGCCTCCAAAGAAGACATTGAAGAATATTCCAATTCCTGACTTGGTGGACAACTCATTTTTCTTCATTCCGCACGGCAGATTCAGATGAACCTGAGGATACTGCAACTGGTCCAATGAAGAAGTGTGGCTCCAAGGATGCTCACGCCTCTACATCAACACATAAGTGAAATTCTTCACGGGAGTTAGTCTTCAGTTTTGTCCCTTTTCGTCACTTGATGACAAAGGGGGAGAAATCCGAGATTTAGTCTTCAAGCGGGTTTTATTTATGGGCTTATAAACTTTATTATGTTACAAACTCTTGGTTCTTCTGAAGTTTTTGATGTAATGAGTTGTAACTTAAGCCCGATGGTGTTCTGACTCTTCTGAACATTTTTCCTCGCATGATTATTCCTCAAGTTAATTAATGCAGACATGATGAAATACATCAGACACCATGTTTCATCATGCATTTCCAATTCCTCATACTATATGTCAAATGCATGCATGAATTGCAAGATACAGGGGGAGATCTCCATGATATAGATCATCAATGTGCATCTGCTGTTCAAAGCAAATTCCTCAAAACATGCACATCTTCAGGGGGAGTTTCTGTATATCTTGACTTCAAATTCCTAAAACTCTGTACTTACATTCCATATTGTTCTCACTGTTGAAAACTTAACCTAATTGTCATCAACCACCAAAAAGGGGGAGATTGTAAGTGCATCTAGTGCTACTTAGTGATTTTGGTGGTTTGAAGACTTGTCGGTTAAGATGCTGATATGTTTGTGAGTGTACACATGCTCTATAAGTCGCTGAGGAGTTTGAGTTATTCGATGAATATCGACCCCTAAAAATGTATGCCTTCGGGTGAAGACTTTGGTCATTCCTTGAAGACTTTGATCGCGAAGAAATTGCGAAGAAATTGATATTCCTCAGGAAGATATTGAAGATGAGGAATTTGGTGTGTCCTGAAGAAAACATTCTGAATACTTTGAAGCATGAAGATTTATTCTTTCTGTTTCACTTTCTTTACATTGGAGCCATAGGAACACCGTACTATTAAAGGGGGTCGAGGTAAAGCTAAGAAACGAATTTCCTCATGATGCTCAACCGAATCCTAAATCTACCAAAGCCTCAAAGTGAGGAATATGAGAGACATGAGGAGGTTCATAGTTTAAAGTTCCGACCGTTGCTGCGCCACGCGCCACCTGTCATAGATCTTATCCACCCAACGGTCATCTTATTAAAGGGCATTTATGTCAAATCATGTCGGGATGCTCCCAGGCTATAAATAGCCACCCCCCACAACCACATGCTGGTTGGTTGCTCCAAGAGAAATTGACACTAGTCATTTAGAGAAACTCAAATTCCTCACAGCCTTCGAGAGAAAATAATCAAGTGAGGAAATGCTCCAAACACCCAAACCCATACCAAAACCCAAGTGATTGAGCATCACTAAAGAAGTTGTTCCTGTGTGGAACCGACGCTTGTTACCTTTGAGGACTGTGTATCCTCCAGACGGTTAGACGTCATGGTCTAGAGCAACTAGCAGTCAATGGTGGATCACCGGGTGGCCGAGTTTGTGAGGGTTTGGAAGTCTGCCCTGAAGACTTACCACGAGTGTTGGGCGAGGACTGTGTGTCCTTAGCTCAAGGAGAATACGGTGGGGACTATGTGTCCCGGGACTATGTGTGTCCTTTGGTTTCAATATCAAGCCGCTCCAAACCATACCTACAACTGTCACAACAGTTGGAGCTGGGTCATCAACAACTGTCTTCATCAAGCTACGTGTTCTATTTCCTCAACCTTCTCATTTCCTCAATTGTATGTTGAAGACTTTCATCTGTACTGTTTGAAGAATTTGCTTGAAAACTTTCTCTGAATTCCTGACCTCAAATTCTTCACTTGAGTCAATCTTCACCTTCTTACTATGTACTTGCAAACTGTGCAAACCAAATCTATGAAATCTCATCGAGTACTTTGCTGTAGACATTTTTGCACACTTGATCCTTTACTATTTCCGCTGCACTCAGTTCATGACTGATGACTTTCCTCACTAGGAATTTCCTTAGTGATGAAATTGTAAAAATTGCCTATTCACCCCCCTCTAGTCGACATAATTTAATTTCACTCGGTCCTTGAGTCAGAAAGCCTCCGGCGCCTGCTAGCGGCAGCCAGGTAGCAATGCGACTATCTATCAGTGGAATCCGGCCGACTGCATGAGGAGGGGGGCCCGTCAGCTGGAGGAGAGACGAACGCTCGAAATGGCCCACCAGGGTGAGCTGGACCACCTCGACCGAGCCCACCATCAGGCGGTGGAGGACACGGACGCAGTGCCGGAGAAGACCATCGAGGAGGCGCGTATGGCGAGAGAGGAGTACGAGAGGTGATCCTGCGCCTAGTCCATGAAGGAGCAGGGCATTGAGCAAGAGGCGCACGAACTCGACTAGCTCCTCGCCCGTAAGTTCATTCTTTTTTGCTTGCGTTTTCATTGGTGTTCGGGAGTTTCAACCATCTACCCTTACTTTCTTTTCTCTTCTCCTCCCAGGGGTCTTCCCCCTGACATAGGACTAGGCGGATGCAGCCATGGAGGCCCACTGAGAGGAGTAGCACGCTGAGAGGGTCCACATTGGGCTGCTCACCAGCTGGATTATGGAGAAGGTTGGAATCGGCGCCCGAGCCTACCTGAATCGGGATCATGCAGCTGCTTCAGTCATGGCAACGGAGGGCGTCACCATTGCTCGAGGCGGGGGCGCTGGAAGGGCCCGGGATCCCCGAGGAGCCCGTGGTCGAAGGGGAACTTTCACAGTTGAAAGTTCCGACCGTTGCCGCACCACCAACCATGTGTCCCATATCTTATCAACCCAACGGTCATATCATTAAGGGCATTTATGTCAAATCATGTCAGGATGCTCCCACGCTATAAATAGCCACCCCCACAAGCACTAGTTGGTTGGCTGCTCTCTCAGAAACTGACACTTGTCATTTAGAGCAACCCAAATTCCTCAAACCTTTGAGCGAAAATAATCAAGTGAGGAAATACCCCAAACACCCAAATCCATACCAAAACCCAAGTGATTGAGCATCACTGAAGAAGTTATTCCTGTGTGGAACTGTCGCTTGTTACCTATGAGGACTGTCCATCGTCCAGATGGCTAGGCGTCATGGTCTAGAGCATCTAGCAGTTAATTGTGGATCGCCGGGTGACCGAGTTTGTGAGGGTTTGGAAGTCTGCCCTATAGACGTACCACGAGTGTTGGGCGAGGACTGTGTGTCCTTAGCTCAAGTAGAATACGGTAGGGACCGTGTGTCCTTTGGTTTCAATACCAAGCCGCTACAAACCAGACGTACAACTGTCACAACAGTTGGAACTGGGTCAACAACAACTGTCTTCATCGAGCTACTGGTTCTATTTCCTCAACTCCCTTCATTTCCTCAATTGCATGTTGAATACTTTCATCTGTACTATTTGAGGAATTTGATTGAAGACTTTCTCTTAATTCCTCACCTCAAATTCTTCACCTCAGTTATTCTTCACCTTCTTATCGTGTACTCTTGACCTGTGTAAACCGATTCTCTTAATTCATGCTGAGTACCTTGATGTAGACATTTGTGCACTTCTGACTCAGTACTATTTCCACTACACACAGTTCATGACTAAGGATTTTCCTCACTAGGATTTTCCTCAGTGATGAAATTTTAAAAATTGCCTATTCACCCCCCTCTAGTTGATATAACGCACTTTCAATTGGTATCACAACAATGTACTCCCTTATTCTGTGTGATTTTGGTTTAACCGCCTGGAGTTTTAGTTATGTCGACCGCAAGTATGATCAAGGTTACTGCAGGTTGTCCTACTTTCAAAGGAAAGGACTTCCCCTACCGGAAGACCAAGATGCAAATGCATGTTCAAATAGTTGACAACGATCTTTGGTACATTGTGGAAAATAGCGTTCCCTCCATCACTGCTACTATCTCTGTCGCTGATGTGAAGAAGTTCAAGCAACTCAACTCGCTAGCGAAGAATATCATCTATGGCCACCTGAGCAAAGGTCAGTATGGAAGAGTCGGTGCTTTGGGCACAACTAAGCTTATCTCGCATAGGCTGTCCAAAGTCAATGAGGGTGTTTCAACACAACATGACTCTCAAGTCAATGTTCTTCGTGGAACGCAAGAACATGATTTTGGTTGAAATGGCATGAACTATGCTTGAAGAATATCAGACACCTCATCGCTTTTGTCCTGAAGAAATCAACACTGCTCGCCACATCGTCAACAAGGTATATCTTCACAAATTCCTCAAGAAAACCTCATACGAACTCCTCACTGACAAGAAAACCAATGTAAATTATTTCAAAGTCTTCGGTGCAAGATGTTGGATTGGAGATCCACACCATAGATCAAAGTTTGCACCTAAAGCACATGGGGGTTTTATGCTTGGTTAAGGAAAGGACTCGCACACCTACAAATTCTTCAACACCTATCACAACAAGGTTGTTGAAACTGTAGATGTGTGGTTCTATGAAACTAGTGGCTCACGAAGAGAGCAACTACCTCATGTGCCAGATAAATTGACTCCTGAGGAAGCTATGAAGCACAAGGCTACTGAAGATATCATTCCTTGTGAGGACCAACCCCTTGTTGAAGAAATAGTCCCCAACAATGATGAAATTCAAGCAGGTGCACCTGAGGAAAATGCTACAGACCAAATTCCTTAGCCCAACCAAATCTTCAACCAGCTCATCCAAGGATTGCAAACAAAGTGGAAATTGACAAAATCATCGATGACATCAATTCGCCAGGTCCTCTCACTCACAGAAAAGCTTCATATTTAGTTAACTTTAGTGGGCATTCTCTTTTGTGTCTATCACAGAACCCTCAAAAGTTGTTGAAGCCTTCATGGAACCTAAGTGGATTCAAGCCTTGCAAGATGAACTTCCTCAGTTCAAGCTAAATGACGTATGGAAACTCGTCAAAAGACCATATCCTCGCAAGCACAATATCATCAGCACCAAGTGGATTTACCAAAACAGGCAAGATGAGGATGGTCAAGTTGTGAGAAACAAGGCATGCCTTGTAGCCCAAGGCTACACACAGGTTGAATGAATTGACATTGATGAAACTTTTGCACATGTTGCTAGACTTGAAGCTATTCGAGTATGGCTTGCTTATGCTAACCATCGACTATTACTTTATATCAATTGGATGTGAAAAGTGCATTCCCCAATGGTAAGCTTGAGGAAGAAGTATATGTTGCTCAGCCCCCAGGTTTTGAAGACCCGAAGTATCCGGACAAAGTGTCCAGACTCAAAAAGGCACTCTAGGGCTTTAAGCAAGCCCCTCGGGCATGGTATGACACAATGAAGGAATTCCTCATGAAGAAAGGCTTCAAACCTGGTTCACTTGAACCTACTGTTTTCACAAAATCCTATGACAATGAACTATTCGTGTGCCAAATATATGTCGAAGACATTACTTTTGGTTGTACTGACAAACATTACAGTGATGAATTTGCCTACATGATGGGTGAAGAATATCAAATGTCCATGATGGTGGAGCTGAAATTCTTCTTAGGTCTGCAAATTCGTCAACTACGCAATGACATCTTCATATCTCAAGAGAAATACCTCAAGAATGTCCTGAGTAAATTCGGCATGCATGAATGCGAAGGCGTCAAGATTCCTATGCCTACTAACAGCCACCTACTGTTTTCACAAAATCCTATGATTGGCTCCATTATGCTTAGTGTTTGCATGTGTGCATGTTTCCAAGCAAAATAGAAGGAATCACATCATAAGGTTGTGAAACATATTCTTCGATATCTAGCTCACACACCAACACTAGGATTATGGTACCCCAAGGGCTCAAATCTTCACCTCGTTGGATATTCTGATTCTGATTATGTTGGTAACCGCGTGGATCGCAAGTAAACATCATGCACATGTCATTTCCTCGGACGTTCATTAGTCTACTGGTCCTCGAATAAGCAAAACTGCGTATCACTTTCCACTACTGAAGCTAAATACATTGCTACTCGATCTTGTTGTGCTCAACTGCTATGGATGAAGCAAACACTTAGAGATTAGGGCATCAACATGCAGAATGTGACCATCTACTGCAACAATGAGAGTGCAATCAAGATCGCCTACAACCCAGTACAACACTCGAAGACCAAGCACATCCAGATTAGTCATCACTTTCTTCATGATCATGTACTCAAGGGCAATATCATCATCGACCATGTGAAGACTCATGGCCATCTAGCAGATATCTTCACAAAGCCCTTGGATGAGAAAAAGGTTTTGCAAGTTGCGGTGTGAGCTAAATATCCTTGAATCTTCAAATGTTCAATAAACATGCACACATCCTAACTGCCGGATTTCGGGCTCCGCAAAACCCTAGGGATTCGATCTCAGGGGCACGCAGAGACCACTCAACATATTCGATTTTTCCGACTCACTGCACGTTGGGAAAGGCTAAGAACTCACGCGATAGTGAGGAGAACTCAGAACATAGTAGTTTACCCAGGTTTGGGCCGCTGCGAAGCGTAAAACCCTACTCCTGCTTTTGGTGGATTGCCTCTCACGGAGGTTGATGAACGAGATAGTACAGTGCCCTTGAGCCTCTGGATCCGATCACCCCTCTCAAGTATCCTACCCTCTCTATTTATAGTTGAGGCCAGGGTCCTCTTTCCTTATAGTAGGCGGGAAGGGATCCCACAACGGCCAGTTTCGGTGGGAGACAAGGGAACATGCCTCCCCTGTCAAAAGTGATCTTCGCCTGCAAAGTAACTGTCAGCGCGGCAGATAAAGGCTTGTGGTGACATCTGCCCTACTGATGGGCGGCGGCGGCTTAGTTGCACTAGAAGGGAAACCTTTGGGAGATGCCTTTGGGACCCATGTACGCTTCTGCCATCATTGCACCAAAGGGGGAACTGCACGGCTCTGCCATCTGCGGGTCGCGTGTCCACCTTCTGCGTCATCCTTGACTCCTGAGGTTGGGCCTTGCCTCGGAATGTCCACCGCTCCGGAGAGGTCCTGAGGAGGCCCCTGCGGGCCTTGATTCCATTCCTCCTCATGAGGCTTGGCCCCTCACGAGGGCCTTGCCGAGTCTGTTGGTGCTTGATCGATGAAGTGGGCTACCCCTGGGCTGCAGACAGGCAAGTCTGGGTACCCCCGTTCTCAGGATGCCGACAGTATCCCCCGGGATGGCTTCCTGGCGAAGCGTTGGAGGCAGTGTGAACCGTCGCGGGCCAGGCTTCACGCGCCACACAGCCTAGTGGCAACACTCCAGTTCCCGAAGCGCTCGGAGGCGCACCTAGTCAATTTGATGTGACGCCTTGATGCTGCACAAGCCATCATTGCTCCTTGGGGACGACGCCTATACACACGGCACACGGTCGCGTCCTCTCACGAATTGCGTGGGCCCGGGGACGCGAAGGGACGCCTGCCTTCCGTGGGCTGCCTATTTAGCCCGGCGAGGGCGATAAGGCTTGCGTCACCCAGTCTTCTTCGCCTTCCACCTTCAGCCATCCACTCTCTCAGCATGACACCGGTGAGGAGATTCTCTGCTGCCGATACGGGGAAGGCCCCTGGTGAAGGTCTTGCTGCGCCAACAACCAAGAGGGGACGAGGCCGCCCTCGGAAGTACACGGCGGCGCCAACAGCGGCCTCCGGCGAGCGCGGCCTTGGTTCTGCCTGCTCGGGGATCACCATCGATAGCCCCGACGGGGCGTCGACCAGTGCGGGTGCCCGTGGCGGCCAGACTGGGAGGTCGGTGATGGCCACCCGACCGCCTCGCCCACGGCTCCACTCGGCTGATACGATGATGAAGTTCATGACATGGGTGGACATGCCGCAGATCGCCTGGCTCCAGCTCCCAAGCTTCTTCACGAAGGCGCTGCCGGCCGGCGGGCTCTCGGGCCTCTGGATGCAGACCGACGGCTGCTGCAGCGGGGCATCCTGGGTCGAGGTCGAGGTCACCCCCTACGGCTACATATATCTGAACTGCGGGTGGCACGCGTTCTCCCATGCCCGAGGTTTGAAGAGAGGCGCTACCTCCACTTCAAGTTCGACGGGGAGGCGACGCTCTTTGTCAAGATCTTCGGTGTTGAGGGCGATCGTCTGTGTTGCTGCCCGGAGGACGCCGGCCGTGGCGGTCCTGGGGATGTGCCCGTCTCTCGCGATGGGCGCCACACCTCCAGCAGTAGTGACACCCACTCCGGGAGGAGCCCGAGCGACAACAGCGACATCAGCTGCAACGAGCCGCCTCGCCGCCGTGCCCGAGCCTCGGGGGGAGCCCCCAAGCGTGACACCGCCCGTCTGCTCCTGCGGCGCCTGTGAAGGAGGAGGAGGACACGGAATGATTGTTGGTGTGCGGGTGCTGGGCGTCTGCAGCGGCAACCCTCTTCCGGGATCTCCATCGCTAGATGTCTTCTCCTTTCTCTCGACCTTGCATCCATAGGAACAGGGGTAGACCCTTCGGGCATGTGATGGATTTTGGTGGCCGCCCCCTTTTGTTAGTGATGTTGTTTCTCTGCTAGTTTAGATACTTAGCTTGGTATGCTTGCGGGGAACTTCTTTGTTGTGATTCTCCACTGTGGTCTTTGAGGGGGGGCTCATTGGTTGGTTGGTCTTTCCCTTGCTGCAGCTAAAGTGGGTCGACGCTCTATGTCAGCTGGCCCCGGTCCCGCACATTTCCCTGCCGCCGTGGAGTGCGACCCGTTACCAAGGTCGCTTCTCACGAGGCAAAGCCCTGGCACCGGTGTGCCAAGTGGCTTTGTGACCGGTAAGGCTCCTGAGGCGCTGTGCTCAGGAGCCCTCTTAGACATTCAAGCGGCTCTACGTCGACAGGTCCTAGTCCCGCACATTTCCCTGCCGCGAGGCGCGACTTGAAGGTCGCCCCTCGTGGAACAAGGCCCTGGCACCCGGGTACAAGGTGGCTTTGCGACTGGTAAGGTTCCTGAGGCGCGATGCTCAGGACCCCCTTAGACGTTTTAAGAGGCCCTCGCGAGTTCTGTTTTGGAGGTCCCTAATCTGCATTCAGGAAGCTCTGCGACGGTAGGTCCGAGTCCCGCACATTTCCCCATCGTCGTGAGGCGCATCCCGTTACCAAGGTGGTTCCTCACGGGGCCAGGCACCGGGATGCCAAGTGGCTTTGTGACCGGTAAGGCTCCTGAGGCGTTATGTTCAGGAGCCCCCTTAGGCGCTCAAACTGTCCCAAGATAAACATTTGTTGTGAGGAAAAGCCAAATGTTGTTCCCTCTCCAGGGTGGTGCACCGAGCCGCGATTAGGCCTCATGAGCGAGTGCGAGTTGGCATGAGTCTGCCGACTCGTCAGTGAGTACCACACATATATTCGGGCGCCAAGGCCTTGGCGAGGTGCCGATACCGTGCCCCCAGCCCCTGCTCGCGGGGTACGAGCGGGTGAGGGAAGACGGACGCAGGACTTAGAGGAAAAGAGTGCACTGCGAAGAATGTGGGGAAAATAAGTTCTTGCGGGAAGCTTCATTTGGAAAGGCCCCGAGTTTTGACTTCATAAATACCATTAAATCCAAGCCAGAAAAAGAAAATGCAAGCCGCATCCGACACCTAATCTATTCTCCGCCTCCATCGCCACCCAGCGCGGAGCTAAGGTCTTCCACTAGGCGTGGGGTGGACCCCTTCCGCATCCTCTGGGGGCCCTGGGCGTATACAGCCTTGGCTCATTACTACATGAGAGTGTCATGGTGGGGGTGTAACTGGGAGGTCGCGATGACGCTTTGGCCTCGTGAGTGTCCCTACCCCCGAGGCATTAGGCGCCTGATTCCGGAAGTCATTGGTGGACTTTGTTGATTTCCTTCGTCTTCCCCACTAGTCATGGGATGGACCCCTTCTGTGTCCTCGGGGGGGGGGGGGGGGGGGGGGGCTGGGCGTATACAACCTCAGCTCGTTAATACATGAGAGTGTCATGGGATGAAGTAGGTTCTGGAAGAATTGAAGGACGATGCAAAGGCGGCACGGAGGCAGTGCAGGGGCAGTGCAGAGCCATCATGGGTAGAACTTGCGGAGGTGCTAGATGATGGGGACTCCATCTTGAGTCTCCACACGCACGGAGCCAGACCTGGAGACGTGGACGACCTTAAAAGGTCCTTCCCACATGGGCGAAAGCCTATGCAAGCCTTCCCTGGATTGGACCCGCCTCAACACGAGGTCGCTGACTTCGAGGGTCCTGGAGCGGATGTTGCGGCAGTGGTAGCGCCGCAAGGCCTGCTGGTACCTCGCGGCTCGGAGAGAGGCCCGATGGGGCAGCTCCACTTTGAGTACGAGGTCCTTCCCCCGCGCAGCCTCCTGACGTTCCTCATCGAATGCCAGGACCCGCGGGGAGCGGTGCTTGATTTCATGGGGGAGAACCGCCTATGCTCCGTAGACTAGGAAGAACGGGTCTCGTCGGTGGGCTTGGTTGCAGTGGTGTGGATGGACCACAGTACCGACGGGAGCTCATCGACCCAACCTCGGCCACAAGCCTCGAGCTTCTTCTTGAAACTCCTCACTTTGAGACCCCGTAGGACCTCTGCGTTGGCTTGCTCTGCCTGGCCATTGCTTCGCGGAAGGGCCACCGATGCGTAGCATATATGTGTACCGAGGTTAGCACAGTAAATCTTGAAGAGCTGACTGGTGAACTGTGAACCGTTATCCGTGATGATGCGGTTGGGGACGCTGAAGCGGCTCACGAGGCCCTTGATGAACTTGATGGCGGACCCGGCCGGGATGGTGCGCACGGGTCCACCTCCGCCCACTTGGTGAATTTGTTGATGACGACGTAGAGGTAGTGGAAGCCCCCTGCGGCCCCCGGAAAAGGCCCCAATATGTCCAGCCCCCAGACCGCAAATGGTCAAGTGAGTGGGATGGTCTGGAGGCCCTGGGCGGGCTGGTGGATCTGCTTGGCATGGAACTGGCAGGCCTCACAAGACCTGACCAGCTCGGTAGCGTTGTCTAGAGCCGTGGGCCAATAAAAACCGGAGCTGAACACCTTACCTGCGAGCGTGCGCGAGGAAGAGTGATGCCCGCAGTCCCCGCCGTGAATGTCGGCAGGAGCTCGCGCCCCTGCTCCCTGGAAATGCACCGTAGCACGACTTCGTTCGGGCGCGTGTGGTACAAGGCGCCATCTGGCACGGAGTAAGCCGAGGCTTGTCGTACTACATGTTCCACATCCTCCTCCTTCTTCGGCAATGCGCCACGGAGCAGATATGCTCCGAGTTCCTGCATCCAGTCGTCGTCTTGAGCCTCTAGGGCCAGGAGCAGTCGAGCCCCCGAGGCTTGACCACAGTCCTGAGCCCCAGAGGGTGGTGCTAGGGGAGCTCCTTTCCGCGTGGTGCCGGGTCCTCGGGTGACAGTGTCACAGAAGGTCGAAGAGTCACTCCTTAAAGACGCCAGGCTCCCGAGCCTCGTGATGCGAAGCTCTTTTGGCGTTGTCATCTGCCTTCTTGTTTTCGCCTTGCGGGACGTGCTGCAACTCGAGGCCCTAAAAACATTTCTCGATATTACGCACCTCTTGAAGGTATGCCTCCATATGCTCGTCTTTGGGTGTGTACTCCTTGTTGGAGAAGTTGATGAGGAGCTGAGAGTCGCCCATCACGGTGAGGCGCTGGACCCCCAAGGCCGCCGTGCCTTGAGGCCGGCGATGAGGCCCTCGTACTCCTTTATGTTGCTGCAGACCTTCTCCCCCCTTTGGAAGCAGAGCTGCATGGCGTACCGAAGCTTGTCTCCCATCGGGGAAGTGAGGAGGACGCCAACCCTGGCTCACATTAGCGCGAAGGCTCCGTCGAAGTGCATTGTCCATCCCTTGGGCACCTCTGCTCCAGGGGCAAGGGATTGGTTCCCTTCCAGCCCCCGTCAGGTGCGTCCGTCCATTCCGCCACAAAGTCGGTTGAGGAGGCTCCTTTGATGACCCTGATCGTGCTCAATTCGATGTTGAAGGCCTCAAGCTCGATGTTCCAGTAAGCAACTCTTCCTGCCGCGTTTGGGTTGTGGAAGATATTCTCCAAGGGGTAAGCGGAGATGACCTTGATCGGGTGTCCTTGGAAGTAGTGATGCAGCTTGCACTAGGCTACGAGGAGCGCCTGGAGGAGTTTCTGCTGCATGGGGTAGCGTGAGCGGGCGTCCCGGAGTACCGTGCTGACGAATTACACGGGGTGCTCGACGAGGACGCAACCGCCCGGGGCGTTGTGATCCTTGGTGGCTTCATGAGGTTGGGACGTTTCGTCATCCGGAGGGAAGGCCGGGGCCTCGGGAGGACAAGGCTTTTCAAGACCTGATTCGCTAGTCTGGAACTCGGGTCCCTCCACTCACGGGGGAGTTGGAGCTTGGGGCTCGTGCGAGACCTCTGGAGCATCGAGCGAGGGCCCGCCATGGCTTCCCAAAGTAGCGCCCTTGTCGGCTCGCTCCTCCCTTGCTGCCACCAAAGCGGCGCTGGCAGAGTGTGGGATGGCAGCGAGGTACATAAGCAGGGGCTCCCGAAGGCGAGGCGCCACCATGACCGGCGGGCTCGTGAGGTAACTCTTGAGCTCTTCGAAGGCAGTGTCGGCCTCTGGGGTCCACTCGAAGGGCCCCTTCCTTTTCATGATCTTGAAGAAGGGCAGTGCCCGCTCGCCAAGCTTGGAGATGAAATGACCCAAGGAGGTGACACACCCTGCCAGCTTCTCCATTTCCTTGAGGGTTGTGGACGCGCTCATCTTATTTATGGCATTTACCTTTACTGTATTAGCCTCGATCCGCCGGTGTGACAATAAGAAACCGAGTAGCTTGCCTGATGGGACTCCGAAGAGACACTTCTTGGGATTGAGTTTCAGATTCACCTCCCGCAAGCTGGCGAAGGTCTCTTCCAGATCCTCTACCAGCGTTTTGGCTTGCCTTGACTTGACCACAATGTCGTCGACGTAGGCTTCCGCATTCCTCCTGAGCTGCGGCCCCAAGGCAATGTGCATCAAACGCTGGAAGGTCGCCCGACGTTCCGTAGCCCGAAAGGCATACACTCGTAGCAGTACACCCCACACAGAGAGAGGAAGGCCTTCTCAACGTCCTCCACTGCCATCTTGATCTGGTGGTAGCCCGAGAAGGCGTCCAAGAAGCATAGAAGGTCGCACTCTGCGGTGGAGTCCACGATCTGGTCAATGCGTGGTAGCCGGAATGGATCGTGAGGGCAGGCCTTGTTGAGGTTCGTGAAGTCGACGCACATGCGCTCCTTCCCACACTTCTTCGGGACAACCACCGGGTTTGCCACCCACTCCGGGGAACGCACCTCCCTTATGACCCTTGGTACATTCAGCTTACGCACCTCATGAGCTATGAAGGTCTGCTTCTCCGGAGCCTGCCTCCTTGCCTTCTGCTTCATCGGACGCGCGTTTGGGCATACCATGAGGTGGTGCTCCATGACGTCCCTGGGAACCCCCACAAGGTCGAAGGAACTCCAGCGAGCACGCTCTTGTTTGCCCTGATGAAATCCACCAATGCCTTGTCTTGGTCTTGGGGGAGATTCACGCCGATGGTGAAGGCGGGGGTCAGGCTCCCTTCGTCCACCGGCACCTGCTTCGTCTTCACCCGGTCCTGGGAAAACAAGTGCTTCTTCTTCACGGGCGCGATGTTGCGGGCGTCTCCCGGGTTCCCCACGACGCACGCCTCGCCCCTGAAGTCAGCACGCGCAGCGGCCGCGGCCTTACGGGATAACCCGAGCACCAGCGAGGCGTCCTTGATATCCCCCACGATGGAAAGCACGCAGCTGCTCCCTGGCATCTTTACAATGTTGTAGCCTGATACGTCCATTTTGCATCATGCTTTTACGTTGATATTTATCGCATTGTGGGCTATTTTACACATTATGGTACATTACTTATGCCTTTTCTCTCTTATTTTATAAGGTTTACATGAAGAGGGAGAATGCCGGCAGCTGGGATTCTGGGCTGGAAAAGGAGCAAGTTTGAGATACCTATTCTGCACAACTCCAAAAGCCATGAAAATCAGCGAGGAATTATTTTGGATTATATAAAAAATACTGGGCGGAAGAAGTACTTGAGGGGAGCCACCAGGAGGCCATAAGCCTGCGAGGCGCGCCCTACCCCCCTGGGCGCGCCTGGGTGGATCGTGGGCCCCCTGTTACCCCTCCGGCTCCCATCTTCTGCGGTAAGGTGGGTTTCGTCCCAGAAAAAAATCAGGTAGAGCTTTCGGAAAGAAACACCGCCACCACGAGGCGGAACTTGAGCAGAACCAATCTAGAGCTCCGACAGGGCTGTCCTGTCGGGGAAACTTCCCTCTCGGAGGGGGAAATCATCGACATCGTCATGACCAACACTCCTCTCATTGGAGGGGACTCATCTCCATCAACATCTTCATCAGCACCATCTCATCTCCAAACCCTAGTTCATCTCTTGTACCCAATCTCCGTCTCGCGACTCCGATTGGTACTTGTAAGGTTGCAGTAGTGTTAATTACTCCTTGTAGTTGATGCTAGTTGGATTACTCGGTGGAATAACATATGTTCAGATCCTTAATACTATTCAATACCTCTCTGGTCATGAACATAATTATGCTTCGTGAGTAGTTACGTTTGTTCCTGAGGACATGGGATAAGTCTTGCTATAAGTAGTCATGTGAATTTTGTATTCGTTTGATATTTTGATGCGTTGTATGTTGTCTTTCCTCTAGGGGTGTTATGTGAATGTAGACTACATAACACTTCACCATTATTCGGGCCTAGAGGAAGGCATTGGGAAGTAATAAGTAGACAATGGGTTGCTAGAGTGACAGAAGCTTAAACCCTAGTTTATGCGTTCCTTCGCAAGGGGCTGATTTGGATCCACTAGTTTAATGCTATGGTTAGACTTTGTCTTAATTCTTCTTTCATAGTTGCGGATGCTTGCGAGAGGGGTTAATCATAAGTGGGATGTTTTTCCAAGTGAGGACAACACCCAAGCACCGGTCCACCCACATATCAAACTATCAAAGTAGCGAACGCGAATCATATGACCATGATGAAAACTAGGTTGACAGAATTCCCATGTGTCCTCGGGAGCACTTTACCTTTTATAAGAGTTCGTCCAAGCTTGCCCCTTGCTACAAAAAGGATTGGGCCATCTTGCTGCACATTTGTTACTATTGTTACTTGTTACCAGTTACGAATTATCTTATCACACAACTATCTGTTACCGATAATTTCAGTGCCTGGAGAGAATACCTTGTTGAAAACCACTTGTCATTTCCTTCTGCTCCTTGTTGGGTTCGACACTCTTAGTTATTGAAAGGACTATGATAGACCCCCTACACTTGTGGGTCATCAAGACTCTTTTCTGGCGCCGTTGCCGGGGAGTGAAGCGCCTTTGGTAAGAAAAATTTTATATAGTGTGCTGAAATTTATTGTCTCTTGTCACTATGGAAACTAATCCTTTGAGGAGCTTGTTCGGGGTATCTTAACCTCGAACGGAAGCATAAAGATTTGCTCCTCAACCTACTGCACCTATTGAAAATATTTATTATGAAATTCCTTCGGGTATGCTAGAGAAACTGTTGGCTAATCCTTTTACAGGAGATGGAACATCACATCCCGACTTGCATCTAATCTATGTAGATGAAGTTTGTGGTTTATTTAAGCTTGCAGGTTTGCCCGAGGATGAGGTCAAGAAGAAGGTCTTTCCCTTATCTTTGAGGGATAAAGCATTGACATGGTATAGCCTATGTGATGATACTGGATCATGGAACTACAACCGATTGAAATTGGAATTTCATCAGAAGTTTTATCCTATGCATTTGGTACATCGTGATCGGAATTATATCTATAATTTTTGGCCTCGTGATAGAGAAAGTATCGCTCAAGCTTGGGGGAGGCTTAAATCAATATTATATTCATGCCCCAACCATGAGCTCTCGAGATAAATTGTTATTCAGAACTTCTACGCTCGGCTTTCTCATGATAATCGCACCATGCTTGACACTTGTTGTACCGGTTCTTTTATGAAGAGAGATATTGACTTCAAATGGAATTTATTGGAAAGAATTAAACGCAAATCTGAAGATTGTGAGTTTGATGAAGGAAAGGAGTCAGGTATGAATCTTAAGTTCGATTGTGTTAAATCCTTCATTGAAACAAATACTTTTTGTGATTTTAGCGCTAAACATGGACTTGACTCTGAGATAGTAGCTTCTCTATGTGAATCATTTGCTGGTCATATTAATCTCCTTAAAGATAAGTGGTTTAAATATCATCCTCGCATAGAAGTCAATGTAGTAAAATCCAATCGAGTTGTAGAGAAAGTCATTGCTTATAATGATCCTGTTGTTCCTAGTGCTTACATTAAGAAACCACCTTTCCCTGTTAGAATAAAGGATCATGCTAAAGCTTCAACTGTGATACGTAAGGGATACATTAGAACACCTACACCCCCTGAGAAAATTAAAGTTGAACCTAGCATTGCTATTATTAAAGATCTCTTGACCGATAATGTTGATAGGCATGTTATTCACTTATGTGAAGATGCTGCTAGAATTGCTAAATCTCATGCTAGAGACAAACATAAGCCTGTTGTCGGCATGCCTGTTGTTTCTGTTAAGATAGGAGATCATTGTTATCATGGTTTATGTGACATGGGTGCTAGTGTTAGTGCAATACCTTGATCTTTATATAATGAAATTAAAGATGAGATTGCACCTGTCGAGATGGAATTCATTGATGTTACTATTCAACTTGCCAATAGAGATACTATCTGCCCTGTGGGAATTGTTAGAGATGTTGAAGTCTTGTGTGATAAAACTAAGTATCCTACTGATTTTCTCGTTCTTGTTACCACACAAGATAGCTTTTGTCCCATCATATTTGGTAGACCTTTTCTCAATACCGTTAATGCTCAAATTAATTGTGAGAAGCAAACTGTCACTGTTGGCTTTGAAGGTGTGTCACATGAATTTAATTTTTCCAAGTTTGGTAGACAACTTCATGAAAAATAATTGTCTAGTAAGGATGAAATTATTGCTCTAGCTTCTATTGTTGTGCCTCCTACTGATCCTTTAGAGCAATACTTGCTTGAACATGAGAATGATATGCATATGGATGAAAGGAATGAGATAGATAGAGTTATCTTTGAACAACATCCTATCCTTAAGAATAATTTGCCTGTTGAATTACTTGGAGATCCACCTCCACCAAAGGGTGATCCTGTGTTTGAGCTTAAACAATTACCTGATACTCTTAAGTGTGCTTATCTTGATGAAAAATAGATATATCCTGTTATTATTATTGTTAACCTTTCAGAGCATGAAGAAAATAAATTATTGAAAACTCCGAGGAAGCACCGAGCTGCTATTGGATATACTCATGATGATCTTAAGGGCATTAGTCCCACTCTATGCCAGCATAAAATTAAAATTGATCCTGATTCCGAACCAGCATAAGATTAAATCCTAAGATGAAAGAGGTGGTAAGAAAATAAATACTAAAGCTCCTGGAAGCAGGTATTATCTATCATGTTGCTCATGGTGATTGGGTAAGTCCGGTGCATTGTGTCCCTAAGAAGGGAGGCATTACCGTTGTCCCTAATATAAAGATGAATTGATCCTACAGAGAATTGTTACTGGCTATAGGATGGTAATTGATTTTAGGAAATTAAATAAATCCACAAGGAAAGATCATTACCCTTTACCTTTTATTGACCAAATGCTAGAAAGATTGTCTAAACATACACACTTTTTCTTTCTAGATGGTTATTCTGGTTTCTCCCAAATACCAGTTGCATAATCTGATCACGAGAAAACCACTTTTAGTTGCCCTTTCGGTACCTTTGCTTATAGACGTATGCCTTTTGGTTTATGCAATGCACATGCTACCTTTCAAACATGTATGATGGCTATATTCTCTGACTTTTGTGAAAAGATTGTTGAGGTTTTCGTGGATGATTTTTCCGTTTACGGATCTTCTTTTGATGGTTGCTTGAGCAACCTTGATCGAGTTTTGCAGATATGTAAAGATACCAACCTTGTCTTGAATTGGGAGAATTGCCACTTTATGGTTAATGAAGGCAGTGTCTTAGGACATAAAATTTCTGAAAGAGGTATTGAAGTTGATAAGGCTAAAGTTGATGCAATCGAGAAAATGCCATGCCCTACGGACATTAAAGGTATAAGAAGTTTCCTTGGTCATGCTGGTTTCTATAGAAGGTTCATTAAAGACTTCTCTAAGATTTCTAGGCCTCTTACCAATCTCTTGCAAAAATATATTCCATTTGTTTTTAATGATGATTGTGAAGATGCATTTGAAATACTTAAGAAGGACTTGATAACGGCACCTATTGTTTAACCACCTGACAGGAACCTACCTTTTGAAATTATGTGTGATGCTAGTGATTATGATGTTGGTGTTGTTCTAGGACAAAGAGTTGATAAGAAATTAAATGTTATTCACTATGCTAGTAAAACTCTATACTGTGCCCAAAGAAACTATGCTACTACTGAAAAAGAATTTTTAGCAGTTGTGTTTGCATGTGATAAGTTCAGATCTTGTATTGTTGATTCCAAAGTTACTATTCACACTGGTCATGCTGCTATTAAATATCTCATGGAAAAGAAAGATGCTAAACCTAGACTTATTAGATGGGTTCTCTTGCTACAAGAATTTGATTTGCATATTGTTGATAGGAAGGGTGCTGAGAACCCCGTAGCACATAACTTGTCTAGGTTAGAGAATGTTCTTGATGACCCACAACCTATTGATGATAGCTTTCCTGATGAACAATTGAATGTCATCAATGCTTCATGCAGTACACCTTGGTATGCTGATTATGCTAATTATATTGTTGCTAAATACATACCACCTAGTTTCACATACCAACAAAAGAAAAAATTCTTCTATGATGCGAGACATTACTTTTGGGATGATCCTCACCTTTATAAAGAAGGAGTAGATGGTGTTATTAGACGTTGTGTACCTGAGCATGAACAGGGACAGATCCTACAGATGTGTCACTCCGAGGCTTATGGAGGACACCATGCGGGAGATAGAACTGACACAAGGTATTGCAATCCGGTTTTTATTGGCCTACTCTCTTCAAAGATGCTCGTAAGTTTGTGTTGTCTTCTGATGAATGTCAAAGAATAGGTAATATCAGCAAACGTCAGGAAATGCCTATGAATTATTCACTTGTTATTGAACCATTTGATGTTTGGGTTTTTGATTATATGGGGCCTTTTCCAAAGTCCAACGGGTACACTCATATTCTAGTTGTTGTTTATTACGTCACTAAGTGGGTAGAAGCTATCCCAACTAGTAGTGCTGATCATAAGACCTCTATTAGGATGCTTAAAGAAATTATTTTCCCTAGATTTGGAGTCCCCAGATATTTAATGACTGATGGTGGTTCACATTTTATTCATGGTGCTTTCCGTAAAATGCTTGCTAAGTATGATGTCAACCATAGAATTGCATCTCCTTATCATCCTCAGTCCAGTGGTCAAGTAGAGCTACGTAATAGAGAAATTAAACTAATTCTGCAAAAGACTGTCAATAGGTCTAGAAATAATTGGTCTAAGAAACTTGATGATGCACTGTGGGCTTATAGAACTGCTTATAAGAACCCCATGGGCATGTCTCCGTACAAAATGGTTTACGGTAAAGCATGTCATTTACCTCTTGAGCTAGAGCATAAGAATTATTGGGCAATCAAAGAGCTCAACTTTGATTTCAAACTTGCTGGTGAGAAGAGGTTATTTGATATTAGCTCACTTGATGAATAGAGAACTCAGGCATATGAAAATGCCAAGTTGTTTAAAGAAAAGGTTAAGAGGTGGCTTGATAAAAGGATACAAAAACGTGAGTTCAATGTAGGTGATTATGTCTTGCTATACAATTCTCGTTTAAGATTTTTTGCAGGCAAGCTTATCACCAAATGGGAAGGTCCTTACGTTGTTGAGGAAGTATATCATTCCGGTGCCATCAAAATCAACAACGCGGAAGGTAATTTTCCGAGAGTTGTAAATGGGCAAAGAATCAAGCATTATATCTCACGTACTCCCATAAATGTTGAAAGCAATTTTATTAATACCATAACTCCGGAGGAGTACATAAGGGATATTTACCAGCTTGTTTCAGACTCCAAAAATGAAGAGGTATGTGATGCGGTAAGTAAACCGACTCCAAAACTTTTCCAATATAATTTTTTCTCCGTTTTGGAATATTTAGAAAAATAGAAAAATTTAAAGTAGTCCGGAAAGCGTACGAGGAGGCGACAAGCCTGCCAGGCGCGCCCTACCCCCTTGGGCGCGCCTGGGGGGCTCGTGAGCACCTCGTGTGCCTCCCGGACTCCGTTTTCTTGTGGAATACTCCTTTTGGTCGGTAAAAAATCATTATATATTCTCCCAAAAGGTCTGACCCTCGTATCACGCAATTATCCTCTGTTTTCGTTTCGAGCTGCTGTTCAGACAGATCTAGATCGCTATGACGTCCCCAAAAGTTTCGAAGGACAAGTTCTTCGAGAAGGTCATCAATCCCTACCTCGCGGAGGTGCTACAAGATGCTCAATCTATCGAGATGCATGAGGGGGTGCTGCACATCCGTGATGTTGAGGGGCCCAAGAGGACCGGAAGCGTAGAGGCAAGGCTCGAAGCAATGGAGCAGCAAGTCCTCAAGTGCCAAGGGATGGTGGAACGCGGACTCAACGCCAACCACATGATGATCACGGAGTTCACCAACAACCACAAGATCGATGCCAGTGACATAGGGAAGCACCTCTCCAGGCTCTATGACAGAATCGATCACCTCCAAGCCCAGATCTACGACCTGCAGAACCAAAACTGTGAGTATGAGTATAGATTTAAATCAATTCGGTTGGCTGCAGATTTGAGGATTCCGGAGACTCGATCATCTTTCCATGATGGAGAACCTATGCCTTGGTAGATGGAGAATCAACCCCAGGATCCAACAACTCCAACACTATCACCCCCAAGGAAGACAATTAAACACGGGTATGGGCACTCCCCTTGGCTTGTCCCCAGCTTGGGGGAGTGGCCCCGGTATTGTATCACCATCACATCTTTTGCCTTTACCTTTATCTTAGTTCGATCCTTTTTGGTATTATCTTTTTCTAGTAGAATAAAGTTCTTAGTATGATCTAGGCTTGAGTTTTGCTTTGTGTTACCCCCAATGTAATCGAGTTCGTGAGTTATATAATAAGGAGTGTTTTAGTTAAGGGCCTTTCCTCATGCCATGATCTAAAGAAAAGAATAATAAAAGAACAAAAGCATGAAAGATCATGTAATGATCTTCTGGGAAGTGATGGCTTCACATATAAAAAGAATGTTGATTGAAACTTGTTGTGGGTGGACAAACGTAGACCTTGGTCATTGTTGCAATTAATATGAAGTAATAAACAAAGAGAGGTTCACATATAAATATATCATCTTTGACATCGTCTATGATTGTGAACACTCATTAAACTATTACATGCTAAGAAGTAGATGTTGGACAAGGAAGACAACATAATGAATTATTTTGCTTGGTTCGGAACAATGTTATATGACTAGAGATCCCTTAGCATATGACGATTGCTTCCACCTCATATCAGCCAAAACATCCACACTAAGTAGAGATACTACTTGTGCATCCATAAACCCTCAACCCAGTTTTGCCATGAGAGTCCACCATACCTACCTATGGATTGAATAAGATCCCTCAACTAAGTTGTCATCGGTGCAAGCAATAAAAATTGCTCCCTAGATATGTGTGATCTATTAGTGGGTGGAAAATAAGCTTTGTAGGAACCTGTGATGAGGAAGACATAAAAGCGACAGACTGCATAATAAAGTTCTTTATCACATGAGGCAATATAAAGCGACATTCCTCCACACTAAGAGATCACACATCCAAACCTCAAAAGCGCATGACAACCTCTGCTTCCCTCTGCGAAGGGCCTATCTTGTACCTTTACTTTTTATCCTTAAAAGAGTCATGGTGATCGACACCAATTCCTTATTTCGCCATTATCTTGGCTAGCTCATGTGCTAGGGAAAGATCTACATTCATTTATCAACTTGGAAGTAAGTAATCATGAATTATTATTGTTGACATTACCCTTGAGGTAAATAGTTGGGAGGCGAAACTATAAGCCCCTATCTTTCTCTGTGTCCAACTAAAACTTTGATCTCATCAGTACCGCGTGAGTTTTAGCAAGTGTAGAAGATTAAAAGATGATTGAATATGTGGATTTGCTTTACAAGCTCTTATTTGACTCTTTCAGATATTATGTTAAATTGCAATTGCTTCAATGACTAAAGACTATTGGTTGTTAATTCTCAGTAAGGTTCTTGATACATACTTTACATTGTGAAGGAATTTTCACTTTAGCATAAGAGATTATATGACGATATTGATGTTATAAATATGATCATGATGCGTGCATGTCCGTATTTTGTTTTATCGACACCTCTATCTCTAAACTTGTAGGCATATTTATTGATCTCGGCTTCCGCTTTAAGACAAGCGAGGTCTAAGCTTGGGGGAGTTGATACGTACATTTTGCATCATGCTTTTATGTTGATATTTATCGCATTGTGGGCTATTATTACACATTATGGTACAATACTTATGCCTTTTCTCTCTTATTTTATAAGGTTTACATGAAGAGGGAGAATGCCGGCAGCTGGGATTCTGGGCTGGAAAAGGAGCAAGTTTGAGATACCTATTCTGCACATCTCCAAAAGCCATGAAAATCAGCGAGGAATTATTTTGAATTATATAAAAAATACTCGGCGGAAGAAGTACTGGAGGGCAGCCACCAGGAGGCCAGAAGCCTACCAAGCGCGCCCTACCCCCCTGGGCACGCCTGGGTGGCTCGTGGGCCCCCTGGTACCCCTCCGGCTCCCATCTTCTGCTATAAGGAGGGTTTCATCCAAGAAAAAAATCAGGGGAGAGATTTTGGGGAGAAACACCGCCGCCACGAGGCGGAACTTGAGCAAAACCAATCTAGAGCCCCGGCAGGGCTCTCCTGCCGGGGAAAGTTCCCTCCCGGAGGGGGAAATCGTCGCCATCATCATCACCAACACTCCTCTCATCGGAGGGGACTCATCTCCATCAACATCTTCATCAGCACCATCTCATCTCCAAACCCTAGTTCATCTCTTGTACCCAATCTCCCTCTCGCGACTCCGATTGGTACTTGTAAGGTTGCTAGTAGTGTTAATTACTCCTAGTAGTTGATGCTAGTTGGATTACGCGGTGGAAGATCATATGTTCAGATCCTTAATGCTATTCAATACCTCTCCGGTCATGAACATAATTATTCTTTGTGAGTAGTTAGGTTTGTTCCTGAGGACATGGGATAAGTCTTGCTATAAGTAGTCATGTGAATTTTGAATTCGTTCGATATTTTGATGCGTTGTATGTTGTCTTTCCTCTAATGGTGTTATTTGAACGTCGACTACATAACACTTCACCATTATTTGGGCCTAGAGGAAGGCATTGGGAAGTAATAAGTAGATGATGGGTTGCTAGAGTGACAGAAGCTTAAACCCTAGTTTATGCGTTCCTTCGCAAGGGGCTGATTTGTATCCACTAGTTTAATGCTATGGTTAGACTTTGTCTTAATTCTTCTTTCGTAGTTGCAGATGCTTACGAGAGGGGTTAATCATAAGTGGGATATTTGTCCAAGTAAGGACAACACCCAAGCACCGGTCCACCCACATATCAAACTATCAAAGTAGCGAACGCGAATCATATGAGCATGATGAAAACTTGCTTGACAGAATTCCCATGTGTCCTCGGGAGCGCTTTACTGTTTATAAGAGTTCGTCCAGGCTTGCCCCTTGCTACAAAAGGGATTGGGCCATCTTGCTGCACCTTTGTTACTATTGTTACTTGTTACCCGTTACGAATTATCTTATCACACAACTATCTGTTACCGATCATTTCAGTGCGTGCAGAGAATACCTTGCTGAAAACCACTTGCCATTTCCTTCTGCTCCTCATTGGGTTTGACACTCTTACTTATAGAAAGGACTACGATAGATCCCCTACACTTGTGGGTCATCATAGACCGGGTGCGTCGTTGCCATGAAGAGCGTGAGGGCGGGGTAGCCGAGTATAGCATTGTACGGAAGGTGGATGTGAGCGACGTCGATGTCGATCCGCTCGGTGCGGAAGTTGGAGCGGGTGCCGAACGTAACAGGGAGACAGATCCGTCTGACGGGGACGACGGATCCCGCCACGACCCCAGAAAAGGGCTTCGAGGGCGCGGGCTGCTCTCGGGGCAACCGCAGCGCGTCGAAGGCTTCCACTGAGATGACGTTGAGGCCCGCGCCGCTAGCGATGAGGGTCTTGGAGACAGCCACGCCAGAGATGGTCGGCGTGCACAACATGGGAAGCGCCCCAGCAGCCGTCATGGCTTTAGGGTGGTCGTCGGGGCCGAAGGTGATGTCGACCTCTGGCCACACACGGCGTTCTGGGGTCTCGGGCCTTAGGCAGGCCGTCCTTCCGCGATGCAGGAAATGCTTGACATGGCGGCTGGAGGGTGTCGCACGCAATCCGCCGAGAATGCAGGCGACCGCAGGGGCGGCCCAGCCTTCTCAGACACCGTCCTCGGCCGCGGACCGACGGTTGTCGATGGTTGCACTTGCCATGGTGCTGCCGAGCCGAGATCTGGTTCCTGTTGTTGGCGTGGAGGCTCTGACACGCGCCCCTACCTGGCGCGCCAAATGTCGGATTTCGGGCTCCGCAAAACCCTCGGGATTCGAACCCAGGGCCGCGCGCACATGCCACTCAATAGATTCGGTGTTCTGGACTCACTACATGTTGGGCAAGGCTAAGAACTCACGCGACGGAGAGAAGAACTCAGAACACTATAGTTTACCCAGGTTCGGGACGCTGCGAAGCATAAAACCCTAATCCTGCTTTTGGTGGATTGCCTCTCATGGAGGTTGATGAACGATATAGTACAGTGCTCTTGAGCCTCCAGAGGCCAAGTGGCTTGGTGTGTTGCTCTAGGGTTACGATGATCCGATCTCCCCCTCTCAGGTATCCTACCCTCTATATTTATAGTGGAGGCCAGGGTCCTCTTCCCTTATCGTAGGCGGGAAGGAATCCCACAACGACCAGTTTTGGTGGGAGACAAGGGAACATGCCTCCACTGTCAAAAGTGGTCTTCGCGTGCAAACTAACTGTCCGCGCGGTAGAGAAAGGCCCGTGGTGATGTCTGCCCTACTGACGGGCGACAGCGGCTTTGTTGCACCAGAAAGGAAACCTTTGGGAGATGCCTTTAGGACCCATGTACGCTCCTGCCCTCATTGCACCAAAGGGGGAACAACACGGTTGTGCCATCAGCGGGTCGCGTGTCCACCTTCTGCATCATCCTTGACTCCTAAGGTTGGGCCTTGCCTCGGAATGTCCGCTGCTCCGGAGACGTCCTGAGGAGGCCCGTGCGGGTCTTGATTCCATTCCTCCTCGTGAGGCTTGGCCCCTCACGAGGGCCTTGCCGAGCCTGCTGGTGCTTGATCGCTAAAGTGGGCCAGCCCTGGGTCGTAGACACGCAAGTCTGGGTACCCCCGTTCCCAGGACACTGACAGTAGCCCCGGGACCCAAGGCACACCCGGGATGGCTTCCTGGCGAAGCCTTGGAAGCACCTTGTAACGTCGGGGGGCCTAAATGTCTGTGGGCCAGGCTTCACACGCGCCGCGCAGCCGAGTGGCAACACTCCAGTTCCCGAAGTGCCTGTAGGCACGCCTAGTCAAGTTGATGTGACACCTGGATGCTGCGCCAACTATCATTGCTCCTTGGGGACGGTGCGTGTACACACGCCATGCGTTCGTGTCCCCTCACGAATTGCATGGGCCCGGGGACGTCAAGGGACGCCTAACTGCTCTAGGCTTCCTATTTAGCCCGGTGAGGGCGATAAGGCTTGCGTCGCCCCAGTCTTCTTCGCCTTCCACCTTCGACCCTCCACTCTCTTAGCATGGCATCGGTGAAGGGATTCTCTGTTGTCGATAAGGGGAAGGCCCCTCGCGAAGGTCTTGCTGCTCCAACTACCAAGAGGCGACGAGGCTGCCTCGAAAGTATGCGGCGGCACCGACAACGGCCTCCATGGAGCGCGACCATGGTTCCGCCTCCCCGGGGAACACCATTGGTAGCCACGGTGGGGCGTCGACCGCTGCGGGTGCTCGTGGCAGCCGGAATGGGAGATCGGTGATGGCCACCCGACCGCCTCGGCCGCGGCTCCACTCGGCTGATACGGCGATGGAGTTCATGACGTGGGTGGACATGCCGGAGATCGCCTGGCTCCAGCTCCCAAGCTTCTTTGCAAAGGCGCTGCCGGCTGGCGGGCTCTCGGGCCTCTGGCTATAGGGCGACGACTGCTGCGGTTGGGTGACCTCCTACCCAGGTTCGGGCCACTGCGAAGCGTAAAACCCTACTCCTGCTTTTGTTGGATTGCCTCTCACGGATAGTATAGTGCCCTTGAGCCTCCGGAGGCCAAGTAGCTTGGTGTGTTTTTCTAGGGTTACGATGATCCGATCTCCCCTCTCAGGTATCCTACCCTCTCAATCTATAGTGGAGGCCAGGGTCCTCTTCCCTTATCGTAGGCGGGAAGGGATCCCTCAACGACCAATTTTGGTGGGAGACAAGGGAACATGCCTCCCGTGTCAAAAGTGGTCTTCGCCTGCAAAGTAACTGTCCGCGCGGCAAAGAAAGGACCATGGTGAAGTATGCCCTACTGACAAGTGGCGGCGGCTTCGTTGGACCAGAAGGGAAACCTTTGGGAGATGCCTTTGGGACCCATGTACGCTCCTGCCCTCATTGCGCCAAAGGGGGAACTGCACGGCTCTGCCATCTGCGGGTCATGTGTCCACCTTCTGCGTCATCCTTGACTCGTGAGGCTGGGCCTTGCCTCAGAATGTCCGCCGCTCCGGAGAGGTCCTGAGGAGGCCCCTGCGGGTCTTGATTCCATTCCTCCTCGTGAGTCTTGGCCCCTCACGAGGGCCTTGCCAAGCCTGCTGGTGCTTGATCGATGAAGTGGGCCAGCCGTGGGCCACAGACAGGCAAGTCTGGGTACCCCCGTTCTGAGGATGCCGACACTAACACTTATGCAAAATTGTTGACTTAGATGCGCAACACACTAAGTAATGTTTTTCTTCAATCAATGAAGAATAACACTCTAAGTGTGAAGAAATTAATGAAGAATTTGATTCTCGGGGCCCTACGACAATTGTCCGCGGCGCCTGAAATCATCATTCTTATATGATGGGTAATGCCACCACCAAACTTTGAAATTCTTCAAAATGGAAATGCTTCAAAGTTGAAATTCTTCAAATCTCAGACCTTTCACAAATTCCTCAATATTTTCATAGTCTTCAAATTTTTTTAGTTTCTTCAAAACATTCTGTGATGATGTTCATTGACTATATATTATACAATGAGATTTCAATGTCCTCAAGAGCATTCACTTATTGCTAAGTCTTCAAGTTGGTCTTTCTTCTAAGTAAATGTGATCGGACCCGTCACCCCTCTATGCTAATCTCAACCCAGCCTATTCTCAATTCTTCATATGCGTTCTATTTGACACTTCTTCAGAGTCCTCACTGAGTCCTTGCCAGGTGATGACTTTGCAACAAAATCCTCAAAAACAATTAAAAAGGAAAAAATACGTCTACCACTCTAAGAGCACCCACTACTCACGATAGGATAACCACGATCTCCACTAGCTCCACCGCTTCGTACATGGGTAGCACGTGTCATGCGGAGACGAAAGGGCAAGGGAATTTTCGTCCAAAGATTTTGCCTCGGACCGTTTCACGTGAGCTATAAATAGCCCCTCCCCCCTTCAGTGAAAAGCTCTTCCCTCACTCTCGTCTTCTCCGCTCGAGCTCAAAACCTAGTGCCGCTTCTAGTAATCCTCACCACCGATGAGGAACAACTTCACTGCCTCGACCTCGCCATCGCCGGACTCATGCCGACTGCGGATCATCTCCCTCCGCCGCCGCCGTAGCTGTCTTTAGTCGCCAAGTTAGGGCACTGAAGATCTGAACTGAAGAGCTTCTTCTTTTACTTCCCAGTTCATCGTGTTCTTCATCCAGGGTAATTAAAATACTATTTTACTGCCCCTGTTGATCCATTTATTTTCTTTAGATCCGTGAAATCAGTTATTGCTCAGAAACTCCTTCAGCAGTGTACACCAGTGTCTAGAACACTTGATGAATTTCACTAAGACACAAAATTCTTCTTGAGATTCCTCAATTGTGTAAATTTTTGAATCTGCACAACTTTGGAACCCACGATCTGAATGCCTAGTCAAATTCCTCAACACTGCACTCGTCAAATTCCTCCACTTAAGTCATTTTTCAATTTCCTCAAACCTGAGAACGCATATGACCTCTCCAAACTCTTCGCACCTATACTCTATTCATAGGTACGAAATATCAGTTGATGAATCTGTAGGTTCTCGTCGACTTAACTCATTTGCATCATTTCTTGAAGAAACATTATGTGTGTCATCAGATTCCTCAAGAATACAAATTCCTCAACAAAAACCTCAGCTGGAGAAAATGGAGAAAGACAAAAAGCAGAAGGGTGGCAAGAAGCTAGAATAGAACACTGCTTTTGAAGTCTCGGAGTATATATATTATGATTAATGCACGCTTGATGAAGAAATTCATGGGAAATAAACCACTGCAAAACGCAAGGTCGGGCTTCAAAGGATTGAACGCAGGTAGGCAAATGAGTGGAAGGAATATAGGTATGTCACTCCAAAGTATGTCAAGAAGTTTTCCCTCAAACCTCCATGCAAAAGGTTGCCTCAGGGAGATAAACAAACTACACATCCCTCGAGCGTAGCCACAACTCAAGACTATCCTGAGGGAAAAGACAACTATTTGTCCAAGCTGAAGAGAAAGGAAAATGTTGCTGTAACAAAGTTCAATGAGGATTCTGCTACTGCTGCTCCTACTGCCTCCTCCTCCTCGGCTATTGAGGCTTCTACTACAGAAGAACCTCCCAAAAAGACACTGATGAAGAGATAAGATGTCAAGTCAAAACCCTCAACATCATTATGCAAAAAGAAAATTCCATAGACTAAAACAACAACGAATGCAAAGTCTTCAACTGCGGCAAAATCTTCACCTCCTCTGCAGCCACATACCAGACAACATCAAACAGGGAGTCCAAATTCCTCATCATCACCTACCTCTCGCCCAACACGCAAATCTTCACCAGGCATACTGAAGACTATGATGACTGCAGGGAGAAGAACAAGGTCGAGCCCAAGCAAAGTCGTCATCAATATCTCTTCTGCATCAGAGGGAAGTGAAGAATATGGTGATGAAACTCTTGAAGCCATCATGAGGAACAAGCAAGAAAGGGTCGCACAAGCTACTGGCAACACCATTCCCCTCGCACAGGATCCAAAAATGGTGCTGAACTTCATTGATCTTTGGTATGAGGATCCAAACACTCCCATTGATGTTTTGAAAATTCCACCTGGTGTCAGCCACATGGTAAGCTCATTCATCAATGAAGCAAAGTGGAAGGATCAGCAAAAAAAATAAGCTCGGGCTGCAAAGGTGAAAAAGGAGAAGTATTTGAAACAAAACATCCTTAACCTGATGCCTGGAAAATTTGTTTCTACTCAAGCAGAGCAGAAAACCCTCACTGACAAATATACAAGTCTTTATGCAGAGTGAAAGGGTGTCAAAGTCAGGTTTGTCAAGGCAGCAACCGATGCCATTAATGATTACAACAACAGGGTTGCAGCTCCAAAGCAACCAGCAATTCTTGAGGCTAGCTACACTGTTCAACTGCTTGATTCTGATGAAGATGAAGAAACAACTACTGATGAATATGCTCAAAATGTAACAAGTGAAGAATCTGCTCGGTCTGAAACTACACAAGCAATGGCTGAAGAAAATGCTCCTGCACCAATGTCCTCAAAAGTGAAGAAAGTGACACTTCCCTATGCCTCAGACATGAAGAAAACAGAAGCAGCTCACAAGGAAGCCAAGAAGAGAAAGGCATCAAAACCTACAAAGGCTTCAGAGGCAAAACACCAGAAGACTGAGTCTACTTCATCATCGTCTCCAGTTGATTCAACTCCTCTCAGTGTTGCACCATCATACATAATTGTTCCATTCGGTGAAGAGCATATCATTCCAGAACAGGATGAGGAAATGGATGAAAATCGCTCTACATCATATACACCAATAGATGAGGGAATTCAAGCTAATCAATTTCCTCAACTCCAAACACCTCCTCCTCAAAACCCAGAAACGGCTCATGAAGAAAAGGTGGCTGATGTGGACATTGGTTGCACCACACCTGTCATTCATGGTGATTTCTAGGAAAAGGCTCATCCAAACTCACCAATGACCACTCAAATCCCTCAAGTTCCTGCATCTCCTTCAGCTACAAAAATTGTGACTGGCTCTGAAGAAAGGAGCTCACGTGTGAGATCAGCTACACACCAAGAATCACCTGCATCAGTTGATGAAACTGAAAAGGAGACTGTTGTGCCAAAAACTGCATCTGCTCCTCCGGCACAGCAAAATCCTCAACCTGAAGAACAAGGCCCTGATGAAAATTTCTCAGCACAGGATAAAGATACAACCGATGAACCACTTGTTGCAAATACTAAAACTGCAATTGTGGTGGCCAAAATTCGTCAAGATGACGAAATTCAACATCAAAATTTTCAACCAAAGCCTCATCAGCCATAATTAAAGAGGCCAAAGTATCTGAAAGCAAATTTTTATGATGAACATCATTTCTTCACTGGAGAACATCCATACAACAAGCTTCATATCAGGCACATGAAATTCTGGACCAAAACTGAACTCAATTACTATGCTGATGTGCTTGTTGGGAATAGGAAGATATTTCATCACACGCACATTCCTCATTATGATATGGAGGAAATTCCTTGCTTCACCCCCATTTCGAGCGTTCTTCACGATGCAGGGCTACTGCTATTCTGCACAGACATCAGTGACTAGAATACATATATCATTCTTCAGTTCTATGCCACACTGCATATCTCAGCTGACCCAAAAAACATCAACTCTTGGGTCTTGGACTAGATGACTCAGCACACTCACTTAACAACTCTAGCCACAAAACTGCTTCGAGCTCTACCAATCTCAATTCCTTCAGATGAATCAATTAACCTATATGATGAAAGAGAGTTGCCAAATCAGCTAATGAAGGCCCTCATGAAGCCTTTAGCTCCGGACCAACCTCCAAGGACTAGATTCCTAGTGAAGGAATTGAAGTATGTGCCCAGAACTGTCTACATAATATTATCCTGTTCCTTCACACCTATCAAAGGGCATGATAAAGAAGAAGATGTTGTTGGAATCATGAAGAACATCCTGTTCAATGTCATTCATGGAATCAAAATGAACCTTCATGCCTTCTTTTGTAGGACTTTGGCCAACTATGCCTTGTCATCATTCAAGCTGAAGATTTATGCGCCTTGGATCATGAGATTCATCAGAACCAGATCCGCCATCAACTATCAAGCTGACTATCAGAATCACCTTGGCTATCTGCCTCCTCTCAAAGTCATCAAGAAATCTTTTGAACCAGTTGAGGGAAAAGGAAAGTCAGTGATTGATGAAGGAAATCGGCCACTTGATGGTTAATTTCACAAGGCTGCATCCTACTCTTCATATGATGACACTACCACACAAGAATCTGATGGCAGAGCAAAACCTCCAAGTCCAACTGCCCCACGGGTGATGACTAACAAAGAGCTTCTCCTCAGTCTTCATAAAAAATTTGATCACAACCATAAGTGGGAGAAACGCCAGTTTGGCTCTTTTGTGAAAACCCTCAATGATACTGAAAATGCAGTGAACAAAAAATCACTATTATATTCATGAGGTGTTTGATCGCACCTGGGCCATACTGTCGTGTCTCAAGACTCTCGAGGAACTCAAAGAACTGGAATTCACTCAAGAATTTGATTGGCCATGGCCACCAAACAAGAAATTCAAGAATATTCCAGTTCCCGTCTTGGTGGACAGCTCATATTCTTCATTCCGCACTGCTGACTCGGATGAGGAACCTGCTGATACTACAACTGGCCCAACAACGAAGTCTGACTCAAAGAATGCTCACGCCTCTCCTTCAATACAGAAGTGAAGTTCTTCATGGACGTTAGTCCTCAGTTTCGTCCCTTTTCGTCACTTGATGACAAAGGGGGAGAAATCTGAGAGTTAGTCTTCAAGAGGGTGAAATTTACGGGCTTATAAACTTTATGAAGTTACAAACTCTCATTTCTTCTGAAGTGTTTGATGTAATGATTTGTAACTTAAGATCGATGGTGCTCTGACACTTTTAACGTTTTTCCTTGCATGATTATTCCTCAAGTTAATTATTGCATGCATGCTGAAATTTGTCAGACACCATTTTTATCATGCATTTCAAATTCCTCATACTATATGTCAAATGCACGCATCAGTTACAAGATACAGGGGGAGATCTCCATGATATATGTCACCAATGTGCATTTGTTTTCCAACACAAATTCCTCAAATATGCACATCTTCAGGGGGAGTTTATCAAATTCCTCAAACTCTATACTTACATTCCATATTTATATCCCCGTTGAAAACTTAACCTATTTGTCATCAACCACCAAAAAGGGGGAGATTGTAAGTGCATCTAGTGCCCCTCAGTGATTTGGTGGTTTGACGACTTATAGGTTAAGCGACTGATACATTTATGAGTGTACACATTGTCTATAAGTTACTGAGGAGCTTGAGTTATTCGATGAATATCGACCCCTAAAAATGTATGTCTTCGGGTGAAGACTTTGGTCATTCCTTGAAGACTTTGATCACAAAGAAAATGCAAAGAAAATGATATTCCTCATGAACATATTGAAGATGTGGATTTCAGTGGTTCTCGAAGAAAATACTCTCAAGATTTTGAAGCCTGAAGATTTACTCTTTCTATTTCATTTTCTTCATTCTTGATTCATAGGAACACCGTATTGTTAAAGGGGGTCAAGTTAAAACTATGGAAATAATTTCCTCATGATGCTCAACCCAAACCTACACCTACCAAATCTTCAAAGTGAGGAACATGAGAGACATGAGGACTTTCACAGTTGAAAGTTCCGACCGTTGCCGCGCCACCAGCCACCTCTCCCATATCTTATCCACCCAACGGTCATATCATTAAGGACATTTTTGTCAAATCATGTCGGGATGATCCTAGGCTTTAAATAGCCCCCCACACGACCACTAGCTGCTTGGCTACGCCGAGAGTACCTGAGACTTGTCATTTAGAGCAACCCAAATTCCTCAAAGCCTTTGAGCGAAAATCATCATGTGAGGAAATACCCCATACACCCAAACCCAAATCAAAACCCAAGTGATTGAGCATCACTAAATAAGTTATTCCTATGTGGAATCGACGCTTGTTACCTTTGAGGACTGTGCATCCTCTTGACACCTAGGCGTCATGGTCTAGAGCATCCATCAGTCAATTCTGGATCGCTGGGTGACCGAGTTTGTGAGGGTTTGGAAGTATGCCCCGAAGACTTACCATGAGTGTTGGGAGAGGACAGTGTGTCCTTACCTCAAGGAGAATACGGTAGGGACTGTGTGTCCTTTGGTTTCAATACCAAGCCTCTCCAAACCAGACGTACAACTGTCACAATAGTTGGAACTGGGTCATCAAAAACTGTCTTCATCGAGCTACTGGTTCTATTTCCTCAACTCCCTTCAATTCCCTCAATTGCGTGTTGAAGACTTTCAACTGTACTGTTTGAAGAATTTGATTGAAGTCTTTCTCTGAATTCGTCACCTCAAATTCTTCACCTGAGTTATTCTTCACTTGCTTATCCTGTACTCTTGACTTGTGTAAACCGATTCTCTTAATTCACGGTGAGTACTTTGCTGTAAACGTTTTTGCACTTCTGACTTAGTACTATTTCCGCTGCACTCATGTAATGCCCCAGATGTAACCCTTGCTATTTTGGGAACCTTTCCTAGTTTGGAACCATGATTTCAATGCTATAAGAGTTATCATTTCATGTGGTCATATCATGTCATCACCTTTGCATCATGGCATCATCCTTTCTTTTGCTTTATTTCATTCTTGTTATTGTTGCTAGCTATGCTTGTGTTGGTGTGTGATGATGTGGTGATTACCAAGCTGTGATTTCAAACTATGATTGTTTTCAAACTAGGTTTAAAAAAACCTTCTCCATTATCATTTGAACCCATGATTTAACTTGTTTAAAACCTGTTTTAAAAAATGTTGATCTTTTAGTGTGTTACCTTGTGGTTGAGGGGCATTGACTTGGGGTTTTAAATCTTAAGTTAAATGGGGTTTTATTTACAAAAATAGCATAGGAAATTCTGTTTTGAATTTAGTTTAGTTGCTCCAAAAATCAGTTTTATATTTTAGTTAAATAGGGCATAATTCCTTTATGCCCTAGGTATTTTTATTTTGGTTTCTTCTAACCCCTGTGTGGTTGTGTGCATTTTTTTGTTTGTAGGTGTTATTTAAAAATGAGAGAAACCTTTTGTTTTATTTCTCTATTATCAGGCGCCAGGTGGGCTGGCTCCATCCTTCGCCCTGGCCCATCCATCTCCTTCTTTCCTCGCGTGTAGCCCACCCCACGTCCGTCTCCCTCCTCGGGCTGTCGTCACTATGTACGACCGAAGCTCCACCACCAATCCTTCCCCCCTTCGATCTTGCGGCTCCAAGCGCACCTCCCGAGGCCATTTAAGCAGCCAGGCACCCTCCTCGCAACCCTAGGGCTCCATTTTCCTCCTCCTCTCCTCTCTGGCGCCATCGGGGGTGTTCCCGAGCAGCTACACGCCATGGCCGGCTCCTGTTGAGCTCGTCGCCGGCAGATCGGTGCCTCGCCTTCTTCCCCAACCGGATCAAGAGCACGCGGTGGATACGGGGGTTCCATTCCCGAGGAGAATGTGCGACGGGAGCTGCTACATCGACGTCCTCGACGACCTCCTCTTCTTCCACTACGACGGCTTCTGTAGCACCTCGTCGACGAGCCCTTCTGCTCTCCATCTGCGAGCCCCTCTCCTCTCAACGCTAGGTGAGCGAAGCCCCTACTCTCCTCCGCTTCCCTTGTCCGTTAGCAGCGTCCGAGCCGTGAGCTCGAGGCCTGCCGGAGTTGCACCGGTAGGTTGATGCAACTGTGGCCGCTGCTTGCTGTTGCTTGTGCATGGGCGTAGCTCCTCTGCTTCGTGGCTGAAGCGTCCCTCTCGCAGTTGAAGAGTAGTTGTAGTAGACCCCGCAGGCGTATCGTATGTGTGTAGGACGACCCGCTCCGGTGAGCCTCGCCGCCGGCGCCTCTCTACAAAAGTAGAGCAAGGCCACCCTTTTTCTTGCTTACCTGGTTTGAGATCCCCCTCTGGGACAATAGCACCGCGCCAGCTCAACTAGTTTGACCCGTGCGCGCCGATCGGCGCGACGCGGTTTCGATCCCCCGCAGGGCCCTTTTTAATTTCTGTTTTGCTAGTGGTAGTGCTTGGTAGAGAAAGCTTACCTTGTTGTCACCCTCTCCTATGTCGAGAGCCGAAGGGTAGCCAAGTGGTGTGTGTTGGTGTAGCAGTGCTAGAGGTCCTGGGTTCGATTCCAGGCCTCCCCATTTTTTGCTTTCCCTGTTTTTTTTTCCTTTTTCCTTTTCTTTTGCAGCAAGTTATGCTTTGTTTTTCTTTTAGCTAAACCAGGGGTATGTATTTCTTGTAATGCCATGAATGTGTGTGTGCAAGTGCATGTGTGTGTGCATGAGAGGTGGTGTGTGCAGTAGTGTGTATAGGTGGTGTGTGCACTAGTGTGTGTAGGTGGTGTGTGCACTAATGTGTGTATGTGTGTGTGCACATGAGTGAAGGTGTTCACACATGTGAGTGTGTGCGAGTGCATGTGGTTGCACATGCATATGTGCAAGAGGGCCTAGCCCCTCATGTTGCACCTTTTGTAGTGTGTGTGTGTGAGCACATATATGTGTGTGTATGTGCTCATGCATGTGTGTGTGTGGGCATGGGTGCACATATGCACTTGTGCATGAGGGCTAACCCCTCATGCTTGCCACTATGGAGTGATGTAGTGGTGTATGGGCTTGTGTGCGTGCATGTGTAGGTGTAGATGTTCGTACTTGTGCTATATCTACATGTGATATTGTTCCTATATGTCATATTGGATTCTAGGTTTGTTTTTCGAGCTAGCTTCGTGCCTAGATGCTACATTCAAGTACCCATGTATTATATATGATTTTGGGGTAGAATCTTCCAAGGAATCCATTGTGCAATCAGATTTAACTTTAGAGCAACTTCATAAACTGTCATTTTTTGTCATCATGCCATGTTTAGTGCTTTGTATTAGGTGGTACCTTGACCCTACGAGGATAAAACCTTGATGTGGTAGTAGTGGGTGAACCCCTCTACAACATGCGGTCTTTGTTTTGTCTATAGGAATCTGTATGCACCTTTTGTGCCTTGTGAAAGTTGACACTTGGCTGAAACTGACAGCTTTGTTAAAATCTGTGATTTTCACTAAGTGTGAGAATGTGATGTTATTTTCTTCCCCTGTTGTCTTGCTTGCATCAGCTCATGTGTTGGGAATCAGCCCATGCAACAAACAAAAATTTGTGAGCTTTTGTGTCTGTCTATCTCCCTGTTAAATTTCATGCTTATTCACTTCCCAGAATCTATGATATTTTGTCCAAGTTAGTGCGTGTAGATCTGCTCATGACTGACACCTTTGTATTAACTTCTTGTTCAGGGTTGTAGATCTTTTGAATGGCTTTTGCCTCATATCTTGTTTGGCTCATTTGGATGGATGTAGCTACTTTAAATGTTGTAGACAAACTGCTATGATGATGTTAAAAACAGATTGCATGCTTTGTTGATTTGAAGCTTGTGTGCGCATTGTTGATGGTGTGGTGTGTTTCCATGCACCACCCCACTTATATTTTTTTGCTTGATCATATGGAAACCTTGTAACACCAGGGGAGTTCCATTGGAGTGTGTTTGTGGTTGATTTGAACCGTAGGTCTCCATATCTTGTTTTGTAGTTTCCGGTTGATCCGTAGTTCCGTTCTCTATGTTCTTTATATGTTTTTGCATCATTTTATCATGATTCACATGTTCATGCCATTTTCATGCATGTCAATATAACTTAAAATGAGGTTCTGTCCACAATTCTATTAACTCAACTAATGCATATGAAAGTGACTAGAGTAGTGATGCATGCTTCCTTCTTCACACATGCATCATATTGCTTGTTGCATTATGTTGTGTTGGTGTTCATTGGATGTTATATTGTCTTGGGTAGCATCGGGATCGGAGAGCGAGTACGTGGATTCTGGAGAGTACGTGCCGGAATATCAAGAGCAGTTCCAAGCTGAGGAAATCACACGCAAGATGACTGTGAGCTTGATACCTTATCTAGCTTTGTTATGCTTAGAATCACGTTTCCTTCATACATGCTCGCTGCCTACCACTTGATATAACTTCCAACTGTCATTGCCATGAAACCCAAACACCTCCCTCTCCTAGCAAATGTTGTTTGGCTAAGTAGGCTTGCTCAACCTCTAATGAATAGCTTTGCTAGTTGCAGGTGCCAGCTGTCTCATCTGATAACATGAGTATTTTGATACCCTTTTGTTAATATGCTATTTAATTAATGCACCTATATACTTGGTAAATGACAAAAGGCCTAGCCTTTTGCTGGGTGATTTGTCCCGTTGTTGCCGCCTTAGTTTCGGTTACCGGTGTTTGATTCCATAACTGATCGCTCCTAACACGTTCGAGGTTGTTATGGGGACCCCCTTGATAAATCGTGTAGTGTTAAGGCTTGTCTAGCAGGACGCAACATTGGTTTTAATATGCTAATCACCTAATAATAATTTGCATAGGGAATAGCTACCTCGAGGATTTAATCAACAACCCGGGCCAGTGCTCCTCATGAGTGTTGGTCCACCCACCTAGCAGTCGGCGATGCCACCTCAGGGCAACTTCAGGCATTTGGTCATTGTTCAGTATGCATAGACGGTGTTGTCGTGAGAATGAGATACGCGGGTCCTATCGGGTCGTCGACACACCGGGAGGTCCTGCTAGAGTTGTCTTACCTTAGCGATATATCTTGCGTATAGGGATTCCGGTGAAACTTTGGGTCTCCTCAAAGTTGAGGTTTTCCTCTAAGGAATCAGACGAGATCACGAGATTCGTGATAGAGGATGACGTTGTGGACCGTGGCAGTTTGTGATGGACTAGTTGGAGCACCCCTGCAGGGTTTAATCTTTCAGAAAGCCGTTCCTGTGGTTATGTGGCAAATATGGATAATTTGTTAACATCCGGTTCTAGACAACTTAAAGTAACTCTAATAAAACTGCCAACTGTGTGCATAACCGTGACTGTCTCCTTCGAAGATCACTCTTCGAGCGGGAACACGGTGGGGTTATGTTTGACGTAAGTAGGTGTTCAGGATCACTTAGTGATCATCTAGTCTTCGATCGCTCGCGTAGACCACCATATAAATTACTCTGATCATCGTAAGTTTGCCACCATATGTGCTTAGGTTGCTACAAACCCATACACTAAACCTTCCTCACCTAATAACTTGACTAGATTCAGTACCAAGGTCATTAGATTGCTTAGTCCCCGTGGCTCACAGATTACTACCAACCCCAACAGGTACAGGTTCGGCCGACGCGGGAGATCCCGACGACAACCAGCTGAAGTGGGAGTACGATGAGGACTCTAACCGTCTGTACATGAAATATCCGGAATACCGAGGCCGTGGTCGTGATCGTGGGCTAGCATACGGGATGTGTTACATCATCTGTTATCTTCTGTTTAAGTCCGTAGCTGGACTTGCTGCTACTTTGAATAATGTGTGTCTGTAAGCTATGATATATTCTTAACAGATGGCAAATGTATGCCCTACTTGTTAATCTTTATTTATGTAATGTGATGGTTATCCTATTTGCGAAACGCGTAGATGCAGCCCTTTCCCCTTTTGAGGCCTTGCCCCCAAATAAGGAAAGGGCCGCATCTTAGTCGTTACAAGTTATTAATCAGAGCCTTACGACCATAGGAGCGTTTGTGTGATCGAACTTGGCCGAGTCGAGTCTAGTAAAATGTTTTGAGTCTTAGTTATATCGGAGAGTAGGTTTCTTTTTTATCCTCTTCTATGCTGTGGTGAGGTTCTCGACTTAGGAAATCTTAATTCTACTCCTCTTCTCGCTCAAAATTTTCTAGGATCACGCGTGTATTTTGAAATCTATATGATATTTATGTGACGGAGTTTTGTCTTGGTGCCTCCTGTCTGACTTGATTTCTTCCGGGGAGTTGAGCTCCAGGGGATTATTGTGGACATCGCCATCATTCAGATTTCTTAGTATCTGAGGACGAAGGATGTTCATAATTGCTTCAATACTAGTTGTGACGAGAGGAGTCCGGCTTCCCCAGTACTGGTGCAGAGAGTTCCAGATGTATCGCGACACTTTGTATCATTGTGATCACGAGGGTTTGTAGTAGATGAAGGTCCGAGATTCTGGTTATGTGTTGACGGATGTGATACACTGGACAGGTTAGTATAGGAGTTGTGTGACATATTACTCCTTGTATCCATGTACCAGATTGCATGACCAGATATTTCGGGAATTCATAGGTGGGATATCAAGTAGTGACTTATAGGACAATCCTCCTACAGATGCATGATGTGAGGTTGGGATTCGACATTCAGTGGGTACGTTTGTTCACGGTCGTCTTATAGCGGTTCTCGTTGTGTCTTAAAGAGTCCTTGTAGCTTGCTACGACTCGGGGACGCTTCGTAAGTCGTGTGCACTTCCTTGCATAGGATGGCTACTGTAAATTCGAGCCCGTGCGATCTTATCCACGAAGATATCGGATGGAATCTCTATCATACGTTTGTTCCGAGCAGTTCTAGCTCATACTTGGTTTGCAAGTGGTCTTTAATCAGATTTTGTCGACAGTCACTTTGAGGAAGCATTCTTACTATTTTGTTCGAGTGCAATTGCTAATATTCTTGTTCAGATATTCATGCCTTTTGATTCAGCTTTACCTTCAATGTTATTCTCTGGTCTAATGTGTTGTCCGTCTTCAGGATGGCTCTACCAAATCTTCAGAATCCGGGTCGTGAGGGTGCTGATGTTCCGCCACCACCCCCTCCGCCTCCTCCTCCGTGGCCACCTCCTCCTGCAGAGGCTTGGCAGCGGTGATGGCTGCAAAAAATGCTAACACCCAGATGTTAATCCAGCTGTTGCAAGAGAGGACAAATCAGCAGCAGGGAAATGTCAACCATGGTGGTAATCAGTGTGCATCTCTGAGTCAATTCTTGGCAAACTAGCCGAAGACCTTCACATCGTGTGATCAGCCGTTTGACACTGAGGACTGGATTCAGGACATGAACAAACACTTTGAGTGCAGCAATGTCCATCCAGAGGACTTCGTCAAGTTTGCAATGTTTCAGCTCAAGGGGCAGACAGAAGTTTGGTGGCAGCAGTTGAAGGACTCCACGGATGGCAGATTGATCAGTTGGGATGAGTTCTGCAGAGATTTCAGGTCCCACTATATCCCGTCTAGCTTTGTGGAAGAGATGCGTGAGAAGTTCAGACGCTTGAAGCAAGGTGGTTCCTCTGTGTACAAGTACAACGTCGAGTTCCATGAGCTGGCTCGATATGCCTTGCAGGACATTCCAGATTAGCAGAGCAAGATCTATTAGTTCAGAGGTGGTCTGAGGGAGGACTTGCAGCTGGCCCTCGCCTTGCACGATCCTAATGAGTTTGATAAGTTCTATAACTTGGCTCTCATGGCTGAGACAGTTTTGCTCAGGGTGGAGAATTCAAAGAAGCGTTTCAGAGAGTCCAGTTCGTCACCCTCAACTCAAGTGGTTCCGAAGCAGCAGAAATACTGGGTGTCTCCTCCTCCTCCTCGGTAGACTCAGTAGTTCAAGCAATCAGGTGGTTGTGGTTCTTCCCACCCACCCAACCTAGCTTTCCAACAGAGGTTTCAGCAACAGAAGCAAGGGAATCCTCAGACGCAGTTCCGTCAGCCGACAGATGTTACTTGTTACAAGTGTGGGCAAAAGGGTCACTATGCCCACAAGTACACCTCTCAGCCGCGTCTTCCGCCCCCTCCTCCAGGGAAGCCTCCAAGCAATGCTATAGTGAAGTTCAACCCGAGGGCTGCGAGAGTCAATATGGTGAATGCAGCTGAAGGAGACAACTCCTCAGACGTGATTATGGGTAATCTCTTCATTAATGATATTCCTGCAAAGGTTTTATTTGATTCTGGTGCATCACATTCATTCATTTCAAGGCCTTTCTCATTTAAGCATGGGTTCCCAACTCATGATTTGCCTAAGCCTCTGTCAATTATGTCTCCCGGCAAGATCATGAATTCCCACATGGTAGTTCCGGATGTTTATGTCAAGATTGGCAATTATGCTTTTATGGCTTCTCCTATTGTCCTTGCCAACTCTGATATTGATTTGATCCTTGGGATGGATTGGTTGGCTATGAACAAGGCATCTATTGATTGTGAAGCTAAAGAAGTGAAGCTAACTCATTCTTCGGAGGACGTGATTATCTTCGCAACGCGTGATGACACGATCCATCTGTTTTCCTGGAATGAGAAGGGTGAGATCTCTCCAATTTCGCAAGTCCCGGTGGTGTGCGAATATGAAGATGTTTTGCCGGAAGAACTGCCAGGAATGCCTCCGCACCGAGCAGTTGAGTTCGTAATTGAGCTTGAACAGGGTACTGAGCCTGTGTGCAAACGGCCGTACAAACTGGGTCTAGAAGAGCTGAAGGAGCTCAAGAAACAACTTGATGAGCAAGAGCGTCTGGGTCTGATGAGACCAAGCTCATATCCTTGGGGCTGTGGAGTTCTTTTCGTCAAGAATAAGGATGGTACGGAATGGCTTTGTGTCGATTGCCGCGCATTGAATAAGAGGACGATTAAAAACAAGTATCCACTTCCTAACATTAATGAGTTGTTTGAGCAATTGAAAGGGGCTAAGATCTTCTCGAAGCTTGATCTCAGGATGGGTTATCATCAGATTCGCATTCACGAAGAGGACATTCCAACGACTGCTTTCAGAACAAGCTTTGGCTCGTATGAGTATGCGGTGATGTCTTTCGGTCTGGCCAATGCTCCACCGACCTTCTGTCGGATGATGAATTATATCTTCTCCCAGTCAAGAATGAATTCGTCTTGTTGTATCTTGATGATGTTCTGGTCTTTTCGGAAACCGAGGAAGAGCATGAAGAACATCTCAGGCTTGTGCCTGATAAGCTAAGAGAACATAAGTTCTATGCTAAGTTTTCCAAATGCGAGTTCTGGTTGAAAGAAGTTGTCTACCTTGGGCACATCATCTCTGCCGAGGGCATCAAAGTTGATCCGTCGAAGGTGCAGGCCATTGTTGAGTGGGAACCTCCGCAAAATTTGAAGCATCTTCAAAGCTTTCTCGGGCTTGCAAGCTATTGTAGAAGATTCATTGAGAATTTCTCCAAGATTGCTAAGCCTCTCTCAAGTCTTCTTCAGAAGGGTGTGAAGTATGTCTGGTCTCCAGAGTGTCAGTTGGCTTTCGACACACTCAAAGAGAAGCTCAGTTCTACTCCTGTCTTGGTTCCTCCTGATGACTCCAAACCTTATCAAGTGTTCTGCGACGCCTCTCTTCAAGGTCTTAGTGCAGTGCTAATGCAAGACAAGAAGGTGGTAGCTTATACACCAAGGCAGTTGAAGCCAAGTGAGAAGATCTTGAGTTGGCGGCAATGGTACATGCTTTGATGACTTGGAGACACCTCTTGTTGGAAACATAGGTTGAAGTGTTCACCGATCACAAGAGTCTCAAGTACATCTTCACCCAGCCTAACCTCAATCTTCGGCAAACTCGTTGGGTGGAAATGCTCCAAGATTTTAATCCGAACGTTGAGTACACTCCAGGCAAAGCTAATGCCGTGGCAGATGCTTTGAGCAGGAAGGCTTACTGCAACAGTCTCATTCTGAAGCCTCTCCAGCCCGACCTTTGTGAATCTTTCAGAAAGCTCAACCTTCAGTTAATACCTCAGGGATTTCTTGCTAATCTTCAGATTTCTCCTAACTTGGAAGACCAGGTCCGACAAGCTCAACTTCTTGATGCAACGGTGAAGAAAGTTAAGATTGGCTTGGCAAAGGGAGTTCCCAAATATAAGTGCTTCAGTGTTGATGCCAGAGATACATTATTCTTTGAGGATAGTCTTGTCGTTCCGAAAGGGGATCTCACAAAGGTTATCATGGAAGAACCTCATAACTCCCTTCTCTCGATACATCCAAGAAGTTCCAAGATGTATCAGGATTTGAAACAATCCTTCTGGTGGACTCGCATGAAGCGTGAAATTGCTCAGTTCATAAATGAATGTGATGTATGCCAAAGGGTAAAAGCAGAGCATCAACGTCCAGCAGGTCTTTTGCCTCCATTGACCATTCCCGAGTGGAAGTTTGACCATATTGAGATGGATTTCGTCAACGGGTTTCCAAAGTCCAAGAAGGGTAACGATGCCATCTTCGTCGTCATCGACAAGTTGAGCAAAGTAGCTCATTTCCTTCGAGTCAAGGAGTCTATCTCGGCAGCTCAGCTTGCAGAGTTGTACACTTTGTGGATAGTCTCATTGCATGGTGTTCCAGTGTTGATTTCTTCGGATCGCGGAAGCATATTTACTTCCAAGTTATTGGACTCATTCCAGTCTGTGATGGGTACTAAGATTCGATTCAACACAGCCTTTCATTGTCAGACTAGTGGGCAAGTTGAGAGAGTCAATCAGGTCCTCGAGGATATGCTAAGAGCCTGTGTCATTTCCTTTGGCATGAAGTGGGAAGACTGCCTACCTTTTGCTGAGTTTTCTTATAACAACAGCTATCAGGCAAGTTCAGGCAAAGCTCCGTTTGAGATTCTCTATGGCAGGAAGTGTCGTACCCCGTTCAGCTGGTCAGAGACTGGAGAGCGTCAAATTCTTGGGAATGACTTGATTGAAGAGGCAGAAGAGATGTGTTGTGTCATTCGGGATAATCTCAAAGCAGCGTAGTCCCGTCAGAAGAGCTACTACGATAGCAAGCATCATGACATGTCTCATGAGCTCGATGACTTCGTCTATCTCAAAGTGTCTCCTATGAAGGTCACTCAACGTTTTGGTATCAAAGGCAAGCTTGCTCCTCCTTTTGTTGGGCCTTTCAGAATTGTTGGTAAGAGAGGCGACCTTGCTTATCAACTAGAGCTCCCTTCAAACTTCGCAAATGTGCATGACGTGTTCCATGTCTCTCAGCTCCGGAGATGCTTCAAGACTCCCGAGCGCACAATTGATATTCAGGATATCGACCTTCAACCCGACCTATCCTATCGTGAGCATCTAGTTGCAGTTCATGAGTCGACTGAGCGCAAGACCCGCAATAAGTCAATCAAGTTTCTCAAGGTGCAGTGGTCACATCTTTCCGATAAAGAGGCCACTTGGGAGCACGAGGATCACATCCGTTCCGAATTTCCAGAGTTCTTCCAGTCCTAGATCTCGGGTCGAGATCTTCTTGTAGTGTGAGAGAGTTTGTAATGCCCCAGATGTAACCCTTGCTATTTTGGGAACCTTCCCTATTTTGGAACAATGATTTCCATGCTATAAGAGTTATCATTTCATGTGGTCATTTCATGTCATCACCTTTGCATCATGGAATTATCCTTTCTTTTGCTTTATTTCATTCTTGTTGTTGTTGCTAGCTATCCTTGTGGTGGTGTGTGATGATGTGGTGATTACCAAACTATGATTTAAAACTATGATTGTTTTCAAACTAGTTTTCAAAAAAACCCCTTCTCCATTATCATTTGAACCCATGATTTAAGTTGTTTAAAACCTGTTTTAAAAAATGTTGATCTTTTAGTGTGTTACCTTGTGGCTGAGGGGCATTGACTTGGGGTTTCAAATCTTAAGTTAAATGGGGTTTTATTTACAAAAACAGCATAGGAAATTCTGTTTTGAGTTTAATGTAGTTGCTCCAAAAATCAGTTTTATATTCTATTTAAATAGGGCATAATTCCTTATGCCCTAGGTGTTTTTATTTTGTTTTCTTCAAACCCTTGTGTGGCTGTGTGCATTTTTTTGTTTGTAGGTGTTATTTAAAAATGAGAGAAACCTTTTGTTTTATTTCTCTATTATCAAGCGCTAGGTGGGCTGGCTCCCTCCTTCTCCCTAGCCCATCCATCTCCTTCTTTTCTCGAGCGCAGCCCACCCCACGACCGTCTCCCTCCTCGAGTTGTCATCACTTTGTACGACTGAAGCTCCACCACCGATCCTTCCCCCCCTTCGATCTTGCTGCTCCAAGCGCGCCTCCCGAGGCCGTTTAAGCAGCCAGGCACCCTCCTCGCAACCCTAGGGCTCCATTTTCCTCCTCCTCTCCTCTCTGGCGCCGTCGAGGGTGTTCCCAAGCAGCTACACCACCATGGTCGGCTCCTGTTGAGCTCGTCGCCGGCACATCGGCGGCTCGGCTTCTTCCCCAACCGGATCAAGAGCACGCGGTGGACGCGGGGGTTCCATTCCCGAGGAGTCGCGCGACGGGAGCTGTTACGTCGACGTCCTCGATGACCTCCTCTTCTTCCACTCCGGCGGCTTCTTCTGCACCTCGTCGACGAGCCCTTCTGCTCTCCATCCGCCAGCCCCTCTCCTCTCAATGCTAGGTGAGCAAAGCCCCTGCTCTCCTCCGCTTCCCCTCTCCGTTAGCCGTGTCCGAGCCGTGATCTCGAGGCCTGCCAGAGTAGCACCGCAGGTTGATGCAACTGCGGCCGCTGCTTGCTGTTGCTTGTGCATGGGCGTAGCTCCTCTGCTTCATGGCCGAGGCGTCCCTCTCGCGGTTTAAGAGTAGCCGTAGTAGACCCCGCAGGCGTATCATATGCGTGTAGGATGACCTGCTCCGGTGAGCCTCGTCCCCGGCTCCTCTATGAAAAAGCAAAGCAAGGACGCCCTTTTTCTTGCTTACCTGGTTTGAGATCCCCCTCTGGGACAGTAGCACCGCGCCAGCTCAACTGGTGGACCCTTGCGCGTAGATCGGCGCGATGCGGGTTCGAACCCCACATGGCCCTTTTTAATTTCTGTTTCGCTAGTGGTAGTGCTTGGTAGAGAAAGCTTACCTTGTTGTCTCCCTCTCCTGTGTCGAGAGCCGAAGGGTATACCAGTGATGTGTGTTGGTGTAGCAGTGCTAGAGGTCCTGGGTTCGATTCCAGGCCTCCCCATTTTTTGTTTTCCTTGTTTATTTTTTCTCGTTTTCCTTTTCTTTGGCAGCAAGTTATGCTTTGTTTTTCTTTTAGCTAAACCAAGGTATGTATTTCTTTTAATGCCATGTATGTGTGTGTGCAAGTGCATGTGTGTGTGCATGAGAGGTGGTGTGTGCACTTGTGTGTGTAGGTGGTGTGTGCATTAGTGTGTGTAGGTGGTGTGTGCACTAGTGTGTGTAGGTGGTGTGTGCACTAGTGTGTGTATGTATGTGTGCACATGAGTGACGGTGTGCACACATGTGAGTGTGTGTGAGTGCATGTGGTTGCACATGCATATGTGCAAGAGGGCTTAGTCCCTCATGTTGCACCTTTTGTAGTGTGTGTGTGTGAGCACATATATGTGTGTGTATGTGCTCATGCATGTGTGTGTGTGGGCATGGGTGCACATATGCACTTGTGCATGAGGGCTAACCCCTCATGCTTGCCACTATGGAGTGATGTAGTGTTGTATGGGCTTGTGTGTGTGCATGTATACGTGTAGCTGTTGCTACTTGTGCTATATCTACATGTGATATTGTTCCTATATGTCATATTGGATTCTAAGTTTGTTTTTGAGCTAGCTTTGTGCCTAGACGTTACATGCAAGTACCCATGTATTATAGATGATTTTGGGGTAGAATCTTCCAAGGAATCTATTTGTGCAATCAGATTTAACTTTAGAGCAACTTCATAAACTGTCATTTTTCTGTCATGATGCCATGCTTAGTGCTTTGTATTAGGTGGTGCCTTGACCCTATGAGGATGAATCCTTGATGTGGTAGTAGTGGGTGAACCTCTCTAAAGCATGGGGTCTTTGTTTTGTTTATAGGAATTTGTATGCACCTTTTGTGCCTTGTCAAAGTTGACACTTGGCTGAAACTCACAGCTTTGTGAAAATCTGTGATTTTCACCAAGACTGAGAATGTGATGTTATTTTCTTCCCGTGTTGTCTTGGTTGGATCATTTCATGTGTTCGGAATCAGCCCATGCAACAAACTAAAGTTTGTGAGCTTTTGAGTTTGTCTATCTCCCTGTTAAATTTCATGCTTATTCACTTCGTGTAGATATCATTTTGGAGGCTGCCAAAATGCTTCAGAGCATAAGCAGCTGGTGAAAATCTGTGATGTTCACTGAGTCCCAGAATCTGTGATATTTTGTCCAAGTTAGTGCTTGTAGATCTGCTCATGTGTTACACCTTTGTATTAACTTCTTGTTCAGGGTTGTAGCAATTTTGAATGGCTTTTGCCTCATATCTTGTTTGGCTCATTTGGATGGTTGTAGCTACTTTAAATGTTGTAGACAAACTGCTATGATGCTGTTAAAAACAGATTGCATGTTTTATTGATTTGAAGCTTGTGTGGGCATTGTTGATGGTGTGTTGTGTTTCCATGCACCACCCCACTTATATTTTGTTGCTTGAGCATATGGCAACCTGGTAACACCGGGGGAGTGCCATTGGAGTGTGTTTGTGGTTGATTTGAACCGTAGGTCTCCATATGTTGTTTTGTAGTTTCCGGTTAATCCGTAGCTCCGTTCTCTATGTTCTTTATATGTTTTTGCATCGTTTTATCGTGATGCACATGTTCATGCCATCGTCATGCATGTCAAGATAACTTAAAATGAGGTTTTGTCCAGAATTCTATTAACTCAACTAATGCATATGAAAGTGACTAGAGTAGTGATGCATGCTTCCTTCTTCACACATGCATCATATTGCTTGTTGCATTATGTTGTGTTGGTGTTCATTGGCTGTTATCTTATATTGGGTAGCATCCGGATCGGAGAGCGAGTACGTGGATTCTGGAGAGTACAAGCAGGAAGATAAAGAGCAGTTCCAAGCTGAGGACATCACATGCAAGATGACCATGACTTTGATAGCGTATCTAGCTCTGTTATGCTTAGAATCACATTTCCTTTGATACATGCTCGCTGCCTACCACTTTACATAAATGCCACCTGTCATTGCCATGAAACCCAAACACCTCCCTCTCCTAGCAAATGTTGTTTGGCTAAGTAGGCTTGCTCAACCTCTAATGAATAGCTTGCTAGTTGTAGGTGCCAGCTATGTCATGTGATAACATGAGTATTTTGATATCATTTGGTTAATCTGCTATTTAATTAATGCACCTATATACTTGGTAAATGACGGAAGGCCTAGCCTTTTGCTGGTTGATTTGTTCCGTTGTTGCCGCCTTAGTTTCGGTTACCGGTGTTTGATTCCATAACTGATCGCTCCTAACACGTTCGGGGTTGTTATGGGGACCCCCTTGATAAATCGTGTAGTGTTAAGGCTTGTCTGGCAGGACCCAACATTGGTTTTAATCTGCTAATCACCTAATAATAATTTGCACAGGGAATAGCTACCCCGAGGTTTTAATCAACAACCCGGGCTAGTGCTCCTCATGAGTGTTGGTCCACCCACCTAGCAGTCGGCGATGCCACCTCAGGGCAACTTCAGGCATTTGGTCATTGTCCACTATGCATAGACGGTGTTGTCCTGAGAAAGAGATACGTAGCTCCTATCGGGTCGTCGACACACCGGGAGGTCCTGCTAGAGTTGTCTTACCTTAGCGATATATCTTGCGTATAGGGATGCCGATGAAACTTTGGGTCTCCTCAAAGTTGAGGTTTTCCTCTAAGGAATCCGACGAGATCTCGAGATTCGTGATAGAGGATTACTTTGCGGCTCGTGGCAGTTTGTGATGGACTAGTTGGAGCACCCTTGCAGGGTTTAATCTTTCGGAAAGTCGTGCCCATGGTTATGTGGCAAACATGGATAATTTGTTAACATACGGTTCTAGACAACTGAAAGTAACTCTAATAAAATTGTCAACTGTGTGTGTAACCGTGATTGTCTCCGTCGAAGACCACTCTTCGATCGGGAACACGGTGGGGTTATGTTTGACGTAAGTAGGTGTTCAGGATCACTTAGTGATCATCTAGTCTTCGATCGCTCGCGTAGACCACAATATAGATTACTCTGATCATCGTAAGTTAGCCACCATATGTGCTTAGGTTGCTGCAAACCCATACACCAAACCTTCCTCACCTAATAACTTGACTAGATTCAGTACCAAGGTCATCAGATTGCTTAGTACCCGTGGCTCACAGATGACTACCAACCCCAACAGGTACAGGTACACCCGACGCAGGAGATCGTGACGACAACCAGCTGAAGTGGGAGTACGATGAGGACTCTGACCGTCTGTATCTGAAATATCCGGAAGACTAAGGCCGTGGTCGTGATCGTGGGCTAGCATACGGGATGTGTTAGATCATCTGTTTTCTTCTGTTTAAGTCTGTAGCTGGACTTGCTGCTACTCGGAATAATGTGTGTATGTAAGCTATGATATATTCTTAACAGATGGCAAGTGTATGCCCTACTTGTTAATCTTTATTTATGTAATGTGATGATTATCCCGTTTGCGAAATGCGTAGATGCGCCCCTTTCCCCTTTTGAGGCCTCGCCCCCAAATAAGGAAAGGGCTGCGTCTTAGTCATTACAACTCACTTCATGACTGCGGATTTTCCACACTAGGATTTTACTTAGTGATGAAATTGTAAAAATCGCCTATTCACCCCCCTCTAGACGATATAACGCACTTTCAGGGAGGCATTCTTTCGGTCGTGGTGGGGAGGCGCCAAATCCTAGCCAGGCACTCCTTTCGCCTGCCATCCCTGCTTCACCCAATCTCCAAAGAAAGAGGGATAAGGAAGGCGTTACGGGGCACTTATCTTTTTATAAATCAAAAGGTTGTGGGCTCTTGCTAAATTTTTACAAGTGAAATGTAATTTATTTTATCCATTTTGTAGTGAAGAATGAATAAAATGAGCTCCATTCATCTTTCTCGAGTACTATCCCTCTGCCCTTCTATTTGGATTGTGTTGTACGTTCTTGCCGCAGAGGACTCCTTGTGGGGTTGGCACAAGACACAAGTGTCGAAGGGGGAGCAAGCCCTCTGGCAACGGACGAGCACCGTTCCCCGACAAGGCCCCTTGTCGGTATCGGCAAGGTCCTTCCCAAGGCAGATAAGTGACAAGAGATGAAGGACGGATCGTCTCGACAAGGGTTCCCGTCGTGCGGATAGTTCCATTGTGCACAATCGAAAAGGAGCGGCAAGGATTTCCTAAAGGAAAATAACGGAACCGAGCTTAAGATAAGGTAGTTTAAACTTATCTCTTTAGGGGATCCCCCCTTGAAGGTGCGATGGTTCGCCGTCCTTGCCTTTCCGCTGTCTCCTGTTTACCTAGAGGTCAAACACAAAGAGAAAAAGAGAGGCTCCGTCCTCTTGAGGAGAGGGGAGACATGATATCAAGGATCACAAGTCCATCAAGCAGTCTTAATAACTAGTAAACTAGGGTTGTAATGACATCACAACACAAGTAAATGTGTAATGCACATGCAAATGATGATATGATGCAATCCCTAGCTTTTATTTGTGCACAGGGTGTGCGCCTGGCTTTGTACAAAGGGTTATATGCAACTGCGGGAAAGCTTGTACAAAAGGTGTTTTCCGGGGACTGGGCCTGGCAACCGCAGCTCATGGGTAGAACTTACAAATATGCTCAATATTCCATGAGTTAAGCACTTTGATGCCATCTTCTTGCTCCAGACGGATTGTGCCATGTTTGGTGACTTGTATTACCCGGTAAGGGACTTCCCACTTCGGCGTGAACTTGTTGGAACCCTTGGCAGACTGAACGCGCCTAAGGACAAGGTCACCTTACTAAAAGCACAAGGCGTGGATCCTGCGGCTATGATAGCGGCATAGGGCGTGCTGGTAGCGTGCAGCAGGCACAACAGCCTGTAGACGATCTTCCTGGAGGAGTGTGGCATCATCATGCCTAAGTTGTTGTTGCTCCACTTCATCGTAGGCAAGCACTCGACGTGACCCATATATGAGTTCCATGGGAATAACTGCTTTTGCTCCATATACTAGGGAGAAAGGTGTTTGGCCGGTAGCTCGATTCTGTGTCGTTCTAAGGGACCAAAGAACCACCAGCAACTCATCAATCCAGCGCTTGCCGCACCTTTAGAGTCTACCGAAAGTTCTTGTTCTGATTCCTCGCAACACTTTAGCATTCATCCTCTCGACTTGCCCATTGCTCCTTCGGTGTGCAACAGAGGCAAAGGAGACCTTTCTTCCAAGGCTTTGGACGTACTACATGAATATGTGGCTTGTGAACTAGGTGCCGTTGTCAGTGATTACTCTGTTGGGTACTCCAAAGCGGAACAGTAGTCCTTTCATGAACTTGATAGCCGATTGCACGGTCACCTTTCTCACTGCCTCCACCTCAGGACATTTCATGAACTTGTCGTTTGCTACGTACAAGAACTCGAAACCCCTAGCAACGCGTGTGAAGGGGCCCAAGATATCGGGGCCCTAGACCGAGAATGGCCAGGATAAAGGGATTGTCTCAAGGCCTTATGCTGGCTGATGAATGTTCTTGGAATGGAACTGGCATGCCTCAATTTTTGAGACTAGTTCAGTTGCATCTTGGAGGGTTGTGGGCCAATAGAAACCCTATCAGAAAGCTTTCCCGACAAGGGCCCTTGATCCTATGTGTGACCCACATATGCCTCCGTGAATCTCTGCCAACAGCTTTAGTCCTTCCTTCCGGTAGATGCACGTTAATTTCACACCATTGGGTCTTCTTCTGTAAAGAGTGTCATCAACAAACCGGTACATACTAGACCGACGTGCTACTTTTTTGGCCTCTTCTTGTTCTTAGGGAAGTTCTCCTGTTTGAAGGAATTGGACAATATGTTGCGCCCAAGCCGGAGCCTATGGATCGACATAAAGAACTAAAGGCATATCCTAATTTGTGGGAGCGCTTACCTCTACCACAAGAACCTGGGGTTCCATGGGAGGGAGCGGCTCACCGGGAAAAATGGAACCGCCTCCAGCAACTCCTCTACTGGGGCTTCAGGAAGCTTTGCCGGGAAATGTTTTTCGGGGTTCAGTTTTCTTCTTTTCTCATCATCGTTGAAGGGGATACGGACGGTTGAGTTAGGTGATGGACAAAAATCCTGGTTCCACACGAAGTTTCTGCATGGTACACTTTGACAGGTGATCTGCAATGCTGTTTTCTGCATGTGGCACATGTTCTATGTTTAATCCGTCAAAGCATTCCTCCAACTTTCTCACTTCCTCTATGTAAGCCTCCATCAATGGACTCTGATAATCTTTATTGACCTGCTTCACAACGAGCTGAGAGTCTCCTCTGATGATCAGCTTCTTGATTCCCAACTCCACCGTGATTTTGAGTCCTCCAAGGAATCCTTCGTATTCGGCGGTGTTGTTGGTAGCTTCCTCCCGGGGGAAATGCATTTGGACCTCGTATTGGAGGTGCTCTTTGGTGGGGGCGGAGAGGAGGACACCTGCCCCGACACCATAGAGTGAGAAGGCACCGTCTGAATACATGACCCATTCTTTGGGTGCTTCCCTGCTGGGGAGAATGGTTTTTTGACTTCTTCATCTAGTATGGGCTTCCATTTGGCTATGAATTCTTCCAGCGCTCTGCTCTGAATGGTGGAAGTGCTTTGGTACTTCAACCCAAAACTTGATAGCTCCAGCACCCACTCGACTATCCTGCCAATGGCTTCAGGGTTCCTCGGGATACGTTGCAGTGGGAAACGGGCGATAACCGTGATCTCTTGGTCTTGAAAGTATTGGCGCAGTTTCCTCGAGGCCATGATGAGGCCAAAGAATAGCTTTTGCACTCCAAAGTACCTTGACCTAGCCCCCTGTTACATGGTGCTGACAAAGTACACCGGTCGTTGTACCACTTTCTTCTTTGCCATCCCTTTGGTACCCCCTCTACTATCTTGGTGTGGTTCTTATGAGTCTATGTTGGGCGTTGCCGCAGATACCTTGGCTTCATCCCCGGTAGCATCTGCCATGGCAGCTGCATCTTCATCTACCTTCGGTCGTGCCACTAGGGCCGCACTAACCACTTGATTCATTGCTGCCAGGTATAGCAGCAAAACGGCTCTTCCGGCTTGGGAGCGACCAAGGTGGGAGCGGAAGAAGGATACGTTTTCAGGTCTTGCAGCGCTGCGTCTGCTTTCGGGGTCCACTTCACCGGGCAAGCCTTCTTTGGGATTTTGAAGAACGGTAGGGCCCATTTAGTGGATTTGGAGATCAATTTGCTTAACACGGCAACGTATCCGGTCAGACATCTCACGTCCTTGACTGCCTTGGGTGCTTGTATCTGCTTGATAGCTTTGATCTTGTCGAGCTTGGATTCTATTCCCTGCCGAGACACAAAAAACCCCAAGTAGCTTGCCGGAAGGGATACCAAACACACATTTCTCAGGGTTGAGCTTGAGGTCGATCTTGCACAGGTTCGCAAAGGTCTCTTCTAGGTATTGTACAAGGGTAGCTTCATCTGTGATCTTGACCACTATGTCATCCATATAAGCTTCCACATTTCTGTGCAACTGGGGTCCAAATCAATTTGCACGGATCTAGTAAAGGTGGAACCATTACTCTTTAACCCGAAGAGCATTCGTACAAAGCAGTACGTGCTGCATGGAGTTATGAACGCAGTCTTTTCCCCATCTTCTTTGGCCATGAATATCTGATAGTATCCGAAATATGCATCCAGGCAGGAAAGACAATCACACCCGGAAGTGGCATCAACTATATGCTCAATGCACGGCAAGGGAAATGGGTCCTTCGGGCATGCTTTGTTTAAGTCACTGAAATCAATGCAAAGCCTCCATTTCCCATTTGCCTTGCGCACCACTACCAGGTTTGCTAACCACGTTGGATGGCATACTCCTTGGACCAAATGACCTGCTTATAGCTTCTTGATCTCTTCAGCAATGAACTATTGTCTCTCCAAGGCATGTTTCCTAACCTTCTACTTGACGGGTCTAGCGTGAGGGTAGACAACAAGGTGGTGATCAATTACCTCTTTGGGAACACCGAGGATGTCAGAAGTTTGCCAGGCAAACACATCAACATTCTACCACAGAAAGGCAACGAGCACGCTTTCGTATTTGTTATTAAGGGTGGCATTGATGGTAACCGTACTGTCAGAGCCATCCTCCCTTGCTGGGACCTTGTTCTTCGCACGGTGGGAGACCTTGGATTTCCTGCTGGTGGAACTCTCCGGATGGTTGTCGACGGGCGCAGTGCACTCCACGGAGGTGCGCTTCCCAGAGTCCTTGCCCGCATTCCTGCTAGACTTATTTTCCCTCTTTTGGCTTGTGGCAGGAGCGGGTCCTTCCTTGGCTTTAGCGGCTACCGCATATCGATACATCTGGTCTACGCAAATGACTACGTCCTTCTTATTAGATGGGATGGAGACTACTCCCATGGGGCCTGGCCTCTTCAGAATGTTGTAAGAATAGTGGGATGCTGCCGTGAATTTTGCCAAGGCTGGGCAACCAAGAATTCCATTGCACAGGTGGGAGAGTTCGACCACATCAAAGATGACCTTCTCGGTCTGGTAGTTGAACTCTTCGCTGAACGTAGCGGGCAAAGTTATCTTCCCTTTGGGTTGGCCTATGCCTGGGTTAATTCCTTGGAATGAACTCGTAGGCTTAAGCTTGTTCTCAGGGATGTGCAGCCTCTTGACCACCTCGGGGGAAATCAGGTTCAACCCTGCCCCGCTGTTCACTAGCATCTTACTAACTCTGAGGTTGTGGACTGTCGAAGAAACCAATAGCGGCACACACCCAACCACAATAATGCGACCAGGGTGATAATCTCCGCAAAAATGATAGGCGTGCGACACCATTCGAGCGGTCTTTGAGACTCTGCTACTGGCTCCATGGCGTTAATTTCACATACCCACTCCTTGAGCTGGCGGCGAGAGGAGTGCAAGGATGCACCCTCGTCAACACACATAGCATCGGTTGCCCTCCGGAACTCTCTCTCATTGGAATCCTATCCATCGTCTTCATCATCACTCACATCATCTTCTATTTTATCCTCATGGCCTCTGGCAGGTTTTTCCTTTTGCTGTGGGGCCTTGCCACATCGGCCTCCTTTGCCACCACGACCCTTCCTGGCAGCACCATCTTGGTGCTTCTGCTTGCCACGCTTCTCTTGCTCTCTTTTTTTTGCTTCTCAGCAAGCTGGTCAACTTGGCGGCACCCTTGGAGATCATGGCCCTTGGTGCGATGGATCTTGCAATATGGCCCGTTAGACTTTCCTGTTTTATGTGCCACCGCGGCCTCCCGGCAATCCACGCACGAGGCAGATCCCTTGCCGGGGGTCTCGGCTTTCGTCTTCTTGCCGGCGCTGAGATCGCCATAAATTTTGACGGCCAACACTGCCTTGCCCTTGCACTTCTTGTTGCACTTTCTGTTCGTCCCCTTCGGCCTAGGGGTATCATCTCGTCATAAGAGTCGACTCCGACACCTACCTTCTCTCCGGGGACTCGCCTTCCTTCTTCAACTCGTGCTCACTTGTCCGCCAACGTGTAGAGCTTGTTGACGTTCTTGGGGAGTTTGACATTCACCTTGGCTCGCATCCTCCAGTTCGCACGTTCGAATGGAATGCGACAATCACGGCTGTGGGGTGTATCTCAGTAATGTTGTGGTTCATTCTACTTAATCTTTGGAGGTACTTCCGCAGGGTTTCCCCCTCCTTTTGCAGGAGGACCTGTACGTCGCCGGGCTGTCCTGGCTCCTGGTGGCTACCCGTGAAGGTGCCAACAAACTCGTTGCACAAGTTAGCCCATGATGAAATGGAATTCTCCTGAAGATGCATCAACCATGACCTCACATTCGGCTTGAGTGCCAAAGGGAAATAGTTGGCAAGCACCTTCTCATCTCTTCATCCAGCAGCCTAGACGGCTATCATGTAGATGCCGAGGAACTCTTCCAGGTTAAGCTTTCCGTCGTACTTCTTTGTTAATTCAGGCTTGAAAGCTCGTCTCGACGATCACTAGACCTGTTGCAGCTAATGAGTGAAGGCGGGACACCCTACCTCGTAAGGTTGGTATCTAGCAACACTAGGTGTGGGATCGCTAGCGTCTATGTCATTGCCCTTGTCATATTGACGGTGTGTTTCCCGTTGTCATTCGATGGTGATACGCGCGTCCTCCTTCCGCTGGTCTTCCGGGACCCGCCGCTGGTCTCGTTGGTCACATGGGCCGGACGAGACCATGGATGCCTCGTCGGACATGTCAGTGTGCGAAGCTTATTGCGGCTGCCCTTGGGTTTGCTGTCAAGGAGGGACAGCACCGTTGGTGTGGCCCCCTCAACACGATCACCAGTCTGGCCCACCGTCGCCGTTTGTGGACGATGGGATGGTCCCGCTTGTTGCAATTTGCTGGCGCCGACGAAGCTAACAAACTTTGAGTGGTGGCCCTCCATTCATCCATCTTGTCAGCTGCTGGTGGAAAGTTCAACATCAGTTGAGCCCTCGCCATTGCTTGTGCGGTTTGTGTCCGACATGGGTAGAGAGGCGCACCGCAACGTTGCTCGACTCCTGGTGGAACCAAGAGGAACGTTGTCACGTCCTTATCGTCATGCACTGGTCGTTGTAGCAGTCTGACGTGGGGGAGGATGAGCTCGTGGATCCATGGCCCCGCTCAGCTCCCCGTCTTGTTCTAAACGAGGCATGCACCCACCAGCCGCGCCCGTGATAGGCGCACCCGGTGGATCATGGCTTGCTTCGGATTGGGCGTTGGCGTTGTGGCTGCGGCCACTGATGCGACAGAAGCGTGGAGCCTGGGTGTCTCTTTCGCCCGCAGCAGTAGGGCCAATCTCATGAGGACGTCACTTCTGCTCGCCTCCGGCGTTCCTTGTTCCATCTTCGGCCGTGGGGGCCATGACGGTGCCGCCTCCTGCGCCGACCACGTCGCCCGTATTGCCAGACGTCGCAACGGCGCGAGCAGTATCCTTAGCATCAAGCATCGTAGCCTTCGAACTAGAAGGATGGGTGGCTATGCAAGTCTTCTTCTAGGGAGCCACGATGAAAAGGAAACAACAACGGAGATCAACATGCTGCTCGTAATCTTAGGTTTGCGCGAATGAAGCTCACTTCCTGGCGCGCCAAATATGTCGGTGTAGGTGTGCACTCGATCACCTATGGGACCTTTGGCCCCTTTGTGGTTTGGCGGGGAGATCGCATGGCTCAAAGAGCAGAAACTACGAGGCAACATGTTGATGAGACTCGGAGAGTTTACTCATGTTCGGGCCGCTGTGAAGTGTAAAACCCTACTCTTGCTTTGGTGGATTGATTGGGGAAGATGAAGTTCGCACAGAGTTTTGCCCCAGCAAGGGTTGCCGCGGATAGATATCACATGCGTGCAAATATTCTTGGTTCTAATCCCCTAGGGTTCGAATGTACGGAGTGTCGAATCCTTCACTTGGTTGCCTTGGGCCTCCTTTTATAGCTCAAGGGGCGTCCACAGTGGCAAAAACCATGATTAGATAACTAACAGTGCTATCATGACTAACTCTGGCACTTAACACAAAGTACCACAAATGCGACCTTAGGTGGTGAGCGGGGATGCATTCCCGGCATGCTCCTGATACCTATTAGCTGGCCATGGCTTGGTGTAACCACTAAGATGCGGTCCTTTCCGATTTAGGGAACGAGGCCCCGAATTTGAAAGAAGCGCATCTAAGCATTTCGCAAGCACGGTAACATAGCACATACATAATAATAGTAGAATGAAAATAAGGGATTCAACTGTCATCTCATAAATATATCAGAGTTACAACACATATCCAAATAACGTAGTTCCGCTACGGACTACAAAACATGAGAAATGACTATGCTACCCTGCATGCTTGCCCACGATCACGACCACGCCTCAGTCTTCTGGATAGTTCACGTACAGGCGGTCGTTCTCCTCATCGTACTGCCACGCCAACTGCATGCCATCGGGGTGGCCTGTCTCGGGGGTACCTGAACCTGTTGGTGTTTTGAAGGAATCTGTGAGCCGCGGGGACTCAACAATCTATGACCTTGGTGCCAGAACTAGTCGAGTTATTAGGTAAGGAAGGTGGAATGTTTAGGTTGCAGCATCCTAAGCATATATGGTGGCTAACTTACGTAGAACAAGTATAGAAGGTGGTCTATACTAGAGATCGATGATTAGCTGATCACTAAGTGATCCTGAACACCTACTTACGTCAATCATAACCCCACCGTGTTCCCGATCGAAGAGAGGTCTTCGAAGGGGACAGACACGGTTATGCACACAATTGGCAATTTTATTAGAGTTATTTTCAAGATATCTATAACCGGATGTTAAGAAATATTCCAAGTTGCCACATAACCGCGGGCATGGCTTTCCGAAAGATTAAACCCTGCAGGGGTGCTCCAACTAGTCCATCACAAACGGTCACGGGCCGCAAAGTAATCCTCTATCATGAATCTCGTGATCTCGTCGGATTCCTTAGAGGAAAACCTCAACTCTGGGGAGAACCAAAGCTTCACTGGGATTCCTATACGCAAGATATATCGCTAAGGTAAGACAAGACTAGCAGGACCTCCCGGTGTGTCGACGACCCTCATAAGAGCTGCGTATCTGAGTCTCAGGACAACACCGTCTATGCATAGTGGACAATGACCAAACCTCAAGTTTCCCCGAGGTGGTATTGCCGACTGCTAGGTGGGTGGACCAACACTCATGAGGAGCACTAGCTCGGGTTGTTGATTAAATTCCTCGTGGTAGCTATTCCCTATGCAGATTATTATTAAGTGATTAGCAAATTAAAATCAATGTTGGGTCCTGCCGGACAAGTCTTAACACTACATGATTTATCAAGGGGGTCCCCATAACAACCCCGAACATGTTAGGAGCGATCAGTTATGGAATCAAACACCGGTAGCCGGTAACTATGGCGGCAACAACGGAACAAAACACCTGGCAAAAGGCTAGGCCTTCCGTTATTTACCAAGTATATAGGTGCATTAATTAAATAACAGATTTAACATAATGATATCAAACTCATGTTATCACATGAGACAAATACACCTGCAACTAGCCACACTAACATTAGTAGCTGAGCAAGCCTACTTAGCCATTCAAGATTTGCTAGGAAGGGATAAGTGTTTGGGTCTCATGGCAATTTCAGGAGGCAATTATTTCAGTGGTAGGCAGTGAGCATATGACGAAGAAACGTAATCTAGCATAACAAGTCTAGAGATGGAACATGTGATGTCCTCAGCTTGGAACTGGTCTTGTTCGTCCTGCACGTACTCTCCTGGATCCATGTACTCGTTCTCCGATCCTGGTGCTACCCAACATAAAAATAGCATCCAATGAACAACATCACCTCAAAATGCAATAAGCACAAGACACATGAGATGAATATGAACATGCAGCTCTATTCTAGTCACTAGCACAAGCATGAGAAGTAAATACAAGTTCCTGGATAGAACTACACTCTAAGCTATCTTGACATGCATGAGGATGACATGAACAGATGCGTCACGCGAAAACGATGCAAAACCATATAAAGAACGTCACAAACGGAGCTACGGATCAATGGGAAACAACGAAACAAGAAATGAAGTACTACGTATCAAATCCATCACAACACACTCCAATGGCATATCTATGGTATTCCCAGGTTGCCATATCACAAAATAACCAAGTATGGATGGGGTGGTGCAAGGAATATCACCACACCATCAACTCTGCACTAACAAGCATCAAAACATCAAAACTATACAATCTGCCATAAACAGCATCATAGCAGTTGGAGAGCTACATGCAAAGCACCTACAGCCACCCAAATATGCCAAATAGGATATGTGGTAGATGATATTCAAAAGTACTACGAGCACAAACAAAAACATAATGCAAAGGAGTTTCACACAGAAAGTTACACATCTGCTAACTTGGACAAAAATATCAAATTTCAGGGACTTAGTGAAAATTCCAGATTCTCACTAGCTGTTTATGCTCTGAAGCATTTTGAAAGCACCCAAAACAACATCTACAGGACTCAAAATGGAATGAAAATTGATAGAGAGCTAGACAAATACAAAAGCTACAACTTTCCAGTTGATAGCTAAGGCTGATTCCCAACACATGGACCTCTACAAGCACAACAAAAGGAGAAAATATAAGCAGATTCTCACACATAGTCAAACTCACAGATTTTCACTAAACTGGAATTTCAGCCGCATGCCTACTTTGACTAGGCACAACTTGCACATATGAATTCCTAAGCGTGAAACAAAACCAACATGCCATGGAGGGGGTCACCCTCTAATGCCACAACAAGGAAACAACCTCTTGGGCTCAACACATCTCATGGAACCAAGCTCCAAACATTGAACAAATCTGAAATATGACATTCCCAGAAAGTGTTCCAAAGGCAAAACTGACTTCACCAATGGATTCCTGGGATGATTCTACCCAAAAAACATATATTATACATAGGCACTTGCTTAGAATAATTGGACACAAACTTGAAAAGAAGATCTACATGGAATCACATATAGTGAATAGTGCATCATCACATGTGCTATTCACTAGAACAATACTTGTACATGCTCTTGCACATGTCCACAACACTGCTAGCAGTCCTCGGCAACGGCACTAGAAAAATGTTGTTGACGTGCAACTATTCCTGACATGATGCCTCCACGGCAACGGAGCAAGAAAAGAACTGCTCCCAGTTGCTCAACAATTAGCAATTGTCTTGCAATGGCCCACCAGCGCGTGGGATCACGGCAGTTTTCGAGGGTAGTGTATTCAACCCAAATTTGTCGGTTCGCCCAACGGGAAGTGAAAGAATATTCTCAACTATTAGCAGCTGAATGTGTCAGATTCAACCACACCTGAAAGATTAGTATCTGCAAGCAAAGTGTCAGCAGCAAAGTAGTATGATAGCAATGGTGCCAGAAACGATCTCTTGACGGCAGACTATTCCTAACTGTTGTATCAATGGCGCCAGAAGTTGCCCGTGGACGGGAAATATTCTTTACCGTCAACGTCGAGAGAAAAAGTATTGTAGCAGGTAGCAACAGTGTAACGAGTAACAACAGTGGCAAGGAACAGCAGTAGTGACAGCAGTAGCAAGTAGCAGCAGTAGCGAGTAACAACACTAGCAAGTAACAGCAGCAGCAACAGTGGTAACAACAGCAGAGCAAAGCAAGTAACAGCAACAGAGCAAAACAAGTAACAACAGCGGTGCAAAACAAGTAACAACAGCAGTGGGACAAACTCGTAGGCAATGGGTCGGCGATTCATCGGATGACATTCATCATGCAAGAGTTGTAACACGGAGAGATATGTGGCTAGCTCCCGTTCGTCAATGTGATGTAGGCATGCATTCCGTGTGTCGTCATACGTGCTTAGGGAAAAGAACTTGCATGACATCTATTGTCCATCCCTCCCGTGGCAACGGGGTCCAAAAGGATACTACGGGATATTAAGGTTCTCCTTTTAATAAAGAACCGGACCAACGCATTAGCACTTGGTGAACACATGAACTCCTCAAACTATGGTCATCACCGGGAGTGGTTCCGGTTATTGTCACTCCGAGGTTGCCGGGTCATAACACATAGTAGGTCACTACAACTTGCAAGATCGGATCTAAAACACACATATATTGGTGACAACATAATAATTTCAGATCTGAAATCATGGCACTCGGGCCCTAGTGACAAGCATTAAGCATGGCAAAGTAGTAGCAACATCAATCTCAGAACATAGTGGATACTAGGGATCAATCCCCGTCAAAACTAACTCGATTACATGATAGATATCATCCTACTCATCACCTCCCAGCGAGCCTACGAATAGATTACTCATGAACGATGAAGAGCTTCATGGAATTGGAGAGGGAAGAAGGTTGATGATGACGATGGCGATGATTTCCCCTCTCCGGAGCCCAAAACGGACTCCAGATATGCCCTCCAGATGTAGAACATGATGTGTCGGCGTTTCCGTATCGCAAACGCGATGAAATCTTCTCTCTTGATTTTTTCGGGATGAAAGGGAATTTATAGAGCTGGGTTTGGGGGCAGCAGAACCACGTGGGCCCCAAAAGCTTGGTTGCCGCGGCCAGGGGGCGCGGCAACAGGGCTTGTGGCCCACTGGCCCATCCCCTCCGGTGGATCTTTGCGCAGGTACTTTTCATATTTTCCAGAAATATTCTCCATAAATTTTCAGGACGTTGTGAGAACTTTCATTTCTGCACAAAAACAACACCATGGCAATTCTGCTGAAAATAGCGTTAGTCCGGGTTAGTTCCATTCAAATCATGCAAATTAGAGTCCAAAACAAGGGCAAAAGAGTTTGCAAAAGTAGATACGATGGAGACGTATCAAACACCAATGGTGCACATGAGGGGTAGAGCTCATGCTCATGTGCCTTAGCACACCACCACTCACTCTCATGCACCAAGCACATCATAAAACAAATATCTACACATGCTAGATAGAACACAAAACTAACTTACACTCACATCATGCTTTCTACCCCTACACACACAAGCTAGCACATGTGCTCATCAAAGGCTCTCATAACTTGGGCATGTGTGTGACACACACACACATGCACACACACACACACACACACACATCATGCACACACCACTTCTCATGAGAAGCTAAATGACACACACTCAAGATATGTGGGGGGGGGACCCACACACACACTCCTCTCACACTCGCACATGGAAGTGCATAAGATCAACACCAATCATGAGAGCAACCACACCATCATCACTCTAGCCTAGTGCAAACCACATGCTAAATACACACAATACACACCATCTAGCTCCACCTACACATGCATATAAGGCCTACACATGCTATCTAACATAGTAGCAAATACTCTAGAGGCCACATGCTGTTGAGAGCTAACATAAATTCCACACATGGCAACCAAGCAGCTGCAGAAATTATACAAACATACATATGAAAAACAAGGAAGAAAAGCAAAAGAAAATAAAAGAAATGGGGGGAGGGATCGAACCCTAGACCCCCTGCTCACAACACAGGACCAACACCACTGGGCTGAGGTGCTCTGGTTCGACAGATACACATAAGAGAGCAGGGAATGCTCTCTGCTAAGCTAATGTGCCGAAATAAATCAAATGCAAAAGGGTGCGTCGAGGGGAATCGAACCCCGACCTGCCACTGCACCAAAACTACCACTACCACTCTGCTGCTCGTTGGGATCTTAAAAGGGGAGGGGAGTAATCTCTCTTGAGCACCCCCTCATGCCTATCCTTTGCCCGACGGTGGCCGGAATAGGGAACGGTGCTCGCCGGCGATACGCTTTAAATCCATCTATGGCTACTCGATGAAAGGAAGCCCTTGCTCCCACGGTTCCATTTCAACTACTAGCACTACTCGAGAGGACCTACATCGACGGCTCGACGAGGCACGGCGGCTCCGGCGACAGAGAAGGAACGGCGTCAACACTACGGCCTACTGCTCTCGATCTGGGACAGGGAAGAAGGGGAGATGGATCTACCTCACCTACTGGATGAGGTGGTTGCTTCGGCGGGGAGGAAATAGAGGAAGAAGGGGGAAGCAGCCGCTCAGGGAAGATCGTCGGGGAAGAAGGTTGCCGTCGTTGAGGAGGTGTAGCAGTGCCAATCTTGTCGTCCTAGCCGCGGGAATGGACTCCTGGAGGATCCCGCGTGCTTGCCGAGGTGTTGGAGAGGATGTAGATGTACTGGCGCGATGGCGAGGAGCTCCTCAGCTCGCGGCCATGGTGGAGGAGGTCGATCCCCTTACCTGGTGTCGTCGACAGAGAGGGAGAAGGAGATGGGATGGAGGTGGCGGCGCGAGAGGGGAACCCTAAGCTGCACGGACGCCAAGGGGTGGCTTATATGGAGGAGGAGAGGCGAGGGACGTGCCACGATGTCCGTGACGGCGTCTGCTAGTTGGTGCCAGATAGAAGAAAATTTAAATCCCTGGGGTTTTTCCAATTACAAATAACTAGAGAAAGAAAATAAAGCAAGGGCAATTCTGTTAAAACTAAAAAAAAAACAAAAATGCCCCTGGTCATAAGGATTTATGACCTATTTAAATAATTTTGAAAAGAAATATTTGGAGCAATCAAATATTAACAAAACAGAATTTATTGGATCTGTTTTGTGAATATTAGCACCTTTAAAACATATCTTCAAATCAGCAAAACACCTCCTCACAAACACCAATAATACATGCTAAAACATAGGCATTTTTAAAACAGGAAAGGATCAAGTAACTTTTGGGCTTGAGATAAAAGAGAGGGGGGAAGTTTTTAAAACCCTTGTTGAAATCCACAAGCTTCCTACTAGAGTTGCACCACACCACTCAATTCACATAAACCACATACCATCACATGATATCACATCACATCATATGATCACAATACAACAACACAATGACATGAAATGAATGGAATGCATGCATGCAAAGGAAGAACAATGCAAGGTGACACATGAAATCATAACACATAGAATATCTCTCATATCAATGACAAGGTGGACCCACATAGAGAAGGTTCCAAATAGGGAAATATACATTCTTGGGGCATTACACTTGGTGTCTTGACACGCCTCTAGACGGGTGTCAACTGGTCGTAATGGGTCTTCTGACGCCTTGCTACATCTCTAGCGAGAGCCACTTAGCCATCTGGGATCTCGACACCTCATCGTTAACTGACTCGTGTAGCGATGAAATGGAGCGCTAGTAGATTGGCCTGTGCTTGTCGGGGAGGCGACTTGTCGGGTCTTGTCGAAGATGCATGTGCCTCCGCCCTCGGGGTTCTTGGAATGTCTTGGGCTGCTTGTGTAGGTCTTGCCGGCGTCTGGTTCTGGCAATTTTCTTTGGTTGGTGGTTGCCCTTGATGGGCTATGCTATTAACGCCTGTGCAAAAGTCAGGGGCATGAGTTACCCCATTACTAGTGCACTGACACATTGTTTAATTTCCCTTCATGCTTACCAAAGGATGAATGCTATGATGATTGCTATGACCCTTTGTGGATATGAACTTGCTATAGGTCCTTATGTTAAACATGAAATTGTTGCTATTGCACCCATGCTTAATAGTGTTATTATCTTTTTGAATTATCCCAACTACACTATAGCGGAGAAGCTTGCACTTATTAAGGATTATATAGATGGGTTGCATTTTACCTTTACACATGATGATTTTGAGGAATATAATATGCATGTGTTTTTTCTCCTACTGTCAATTATTATGAGAGAGGAACCAAATCTTCACCTCTCTATGTTTCCAATACGATAAAACTGCAAGACACTACTTATGCTACATATTGGCCTTTACTTTGCAGAATGAATTGTTCTTTTATGATATGCCAATGCATAGGAAGAGAGTTAGACTTTTTTGCGACAATATATATATTAATTTTTTCTCACTAGTTAATTACTAATCAATGTTAATCAAAATTGGGTTTGATGTACCTTGGTGGATCCGGGTGAATCAATTACTTGAGCACTATATGCCTAGCTTAATGGCTTTTGGAGAAACAAGTGGAGGGGAGACAACCCAAAATTTTTAGAGAGTCATTTTATTATATTTCATGATTTGAAAATAATTAAAAACAAAAAGATAAAGTGGGGAACCTAATACTTTTACAAAAAGAAAAGTGAAAGTGAGAAGGACGAACACCTTTGAAGTGGGGTCGTCCTTGAACTTTTGTTCATTCCCATGGAAACTTTGTGAATCTTGATTATATAAAGTTTTCAACAAAAATAGTTATGCCCTTGTACAATTCCATTGTATATAAAAATAATTTGCTAAGATTTACCTTTAGGGTGTTTAAATTTATTGTTTGATATGTGTTGTGCAAAAATAGAAACTTTAGCTGCAGTGTTTGATTTTTCCTGTTTCACGGGACTTCAAAAAATTCGGAAATTCTTATGAAGTAATTTTATGAATTTTTTATGACTTCCTAATTTTTCAGAATATTCTGACTTACACAGGTATATGTTTCATTTGCATGTTTACAGACTGTCGTGTTTTTCATAGATTGCTTTTATAGTTTCTTTGTGTGCTCAGGTTTAAATTCTTGTTGAGACCCATTGACTTGGGATCCGTAGAATTATGATAGCATACAACAGGTAATGTTATATTATAATTGTACAATAATGTCATGATAGGACATGATTGGATTAGATTTTATATGTACTAACCTTTCTAATGAAAATTCTTTTAAGTTTTATGTGGATGAAGTGTTCAAGGACCGAGGAGGTATCGATATGAGAAGAATAAGGAGAGGCAAGAGTTTAAGGTTCTGATGCTTAAGGCACCCCAAGTAAATATTCAAGGAGACGCAAGCATCTAAGCATGGGGATGCCCTGGGAGGCATCACATCTTTCTTCCTCAATAATTATCAATATGTCTCTATTTTGTTTTATTCATATGATATGCGTAAATTCTTGGAGCATCGTGTACCTATTATTTTTCTTATAGCAATGCACCATACTGGTATGAGATATTACTTGGTTGATTTACGGAATGGTTCATGCACTTCACTTATATCTTTTGAGTATGGCTTTATAGAATGCTTCGCATGATTCACTTATATCTTTTGAAGTTTTGAGGCTTGTTTCTCTACATATAGAAAACCTTTATTAGTAGAATGCTATTTGTCTTCACATATATTTATTAGAGCATGGTATTTTGTAGAAATAACTTAAACTCTCATGCTTCACTTATACCAATTTAGAGATTAACAGGAATTGGTCATTCACATGGTTAGTCATAAAATCCTACATAAAACTTGTAGATCACTGAATATGATATGTTTGATTCCTTGCAATAGATTTGTGATATTAAGATGGTAATAGGTGGGGGCACTAGTGAATTTATTGAGTTTTTTGTAAGAATATTGTTGTTAAGGTTTGTGATTCCCAAAGTATGCATGTATAGTCTGTAGTTTTGTGATGAAGTTGGAGCATAATTTATCCTTGATTGAAATCATTTCTGTTGTTATAATTGGGGGCGCACGATGGTTAACTACTACCAACCTCATCCCTAGGGGCATGCAAGTATTAATTTCCTTCGAGAGTGCTAATAGGCTTTTGAATAAGTATATGATTTCTTTATGACTAATGTGAATCCATGGATATACGCACTCTCACCTTTCCATAATTTCTATCCTCTTAGGTACCGTGCATTGCCCATCCTCTCCTCAAGGATCGGTGCAACCTTCGCTGATGCATCCAAACTCCGTGATATGATAGGCTCTATCACACATAAGCCACCCTATATCTTTGTCAAAACAGCTACCATATGTACCTATCATGGCATTTCCATAGCCATTCCGAGATATATTGCCATACAACTTCCACCATTTCGTCACATGACTTGTGTGTCCATTATCATATTGCTTTGCATGATCATGTATTTGTATTTGTGGCAAAGCCACCGTTCATCATTACCTACATGTTACACTAGACCATTGCACATCCTAGTACACTGCGAGAGGCATACATATAAAGTCATCTTGTATAAATTTATCATTATATCGAGTTCTAAGTTAATAAAATTGTGATAATCATCATTATTAGAGCATTGTTCGAGTGTGGAAAGGATGACAGAGATTATGATTCCCCCACAAGTCAGGATGAGACTCCGTACGAAAAATGAAAAAATGGGGGGGGGGGTAATGAGCCCACGAAGAAAAAACAAAAAAGAGAAAGAAAAAAATTAAAATAATAAAAAAATGAATGAGAGAAAAGAGGGAAGGGCAATGCTACTATATTTTTCCACACTTGTGCTTATAGGGAGCACCATGTTCCTCATATAGAGAGTATCGTGAGTTGTCATTTTCATATGCTAGTGGGAATTTCTCGTTATAGAACTTGGCTTGTATATTACGATGACGGGCTTCCTCAAGTGCCCAAGGTCTTCATGAGAAAGCAAGTTCGATGCATGCCCAATTAGCTTCTGTTAAGATTTCATACACTTATAGTGTTGGAAATATGCCCTACATGCAATTGTAAAATAGTTATTATTATATTTCCTGTTTCAAGATAATCATTTATTATGCATGCTATAATTGTATTGAATGGAAACATAAATGCATGTATGGATATATAGACAAAATAATGTCCCTAGTGAGCCTCTAGTTGACTAGCCTGTTGGTCAAGGATGGTTAAGGTTTCCTAGCCATAGACAAGTGTTGTCACTTGATGACGGGATCTCATCATTAGGAGAATGATGTGATGGACAAGACCCAAACTATAACGTAGCATATGATCATGTCATTTTGTTGCTATTGTTTTCTACATGTCAAGTATACATTCCTATGACCATGAGATCATGTAACTCACTGACATCGGAGGAATGCCTTGTGTGTTGTGTATCAAACGTCGCGACGTTAAAGGTACTCTACATGCATCTTTGAAGGTGTCTGTTGAGTTAGCATGGATAAAGACTGGGATTTGTCACTCCGTGTGATGGAGAGGTATCTCGGAGCCCACTTGGTAATACAACAACACAAACAAGCCTTGCATGCAATGTGACTAAAGAGTTAGCCACGGGATCCTGTATTATGGAACAAGTAAAGAGACTTGTCGGGAATGAGATTAAAATAGGTATGGCGATACCGACGATCGAATCTCAGGCAAGTAACATACCGAAGGACAAAGGGAATGCTATAAGGGATTGTGTGAATCCTAGACATAGAGGTTCAACCAATAAGATCTTCGTAGAATATGTAGGATCTAATATGGATGTCCATGTCCTACTATTGGATATTGGCGGGACAGTGTCTCGGTCATGTGTGCATAGTTCTCGAAGCCACATGGTCTGCACACTTAAGGTTTTGTGACATTTTCGGTATAGTTGAATTATTGATGTTGGTAACCGAATGTTGTTAGGAGTCCCAGATGAGACCCAGATTCCAACAGATGGTTAGAAGACATGAAATCCGAGATAGGATCTATGTATGAAAACAAAGTATGGACTTTGGAAGTATTACCTGAAGGTCGTAAGGCTATTCAGAACAAATGGATATTTAAGAACAAGACGGACACAAACGGTAATGTGACCGTTTATAAAGCTCGAGTTGTGGCAAAGGGTTTTTCACAAGTTCAAGGACTTGACTACGATGAGACATTCTCACTCGTAGCAATGCTTAAGTCCGTCCTAATCATGTTAGCAATAGCTGCATTTTTCGATTATGAAATCTGACAGATGGATGTCAAAACGGCATTCCTCAACGGGTTTCTTAAGGAAGAGTTGTATACGATGCAACCCGAAGGTTCTTTCGATCCATAGAATGCTAACAAAGTGTGCAAGCTCCAGCGATCCATTTATAGACTGGTGCAAGCATTTCGGAGTTGGAATCAACGTCTGATGAGGTGATCAAGGCGTTTGTTTTAGGAGAAGCTTGTATTTACAAGAAAGTGAGTGGGAGCTCTATAGCATTTCTAATATTATATGTGGATGACATATTGCTGATTGGAAACAAAGTACAGTTTTTGGAAAGCGTAAAAGATTACTTGAATAAAACTTTTTCAATGAAGGACCTAGGAAAAGCTGCTTACATATTGGGCATAACGATCTATAGAGATAGGTCAAGGCGCCTAATAGCTCTTTCACAAAGCACATACCTTGATAAAGTTTTGAAGAAGTTCAAAATGGAACAATCCAAGAAGGGGTTCTTGCTTGTGTTACAAGGTGTAAAGTTGAGTAAGACCCAAATGTCTAGGAACTTCAGAAGATAGAGAAAAGATGAGTGTCGTCCCCTATGCTTCAACCATAGGGTCTATCATGTATGAAATGTTGTGCACAAGACCGGATGTCAGCTTGGCCATAAGTATGGCAGTAAGGTTTCAAAGTGATCCAGGAGTGGAACACTGGGCGGCGGTCAAGAATATTCTGAAGTACCTGAAAAGGACTAAGGAAATATTTCTTGTTTATGGAGGTGAAGAAGAGCTCGTCGTAAAGGGTTATGTCGATGCAAGCTTTGACACTGATCCGGATGACTCTAAGTCTCTAATTGGACACATATTTATTCTTAATGGGGGTGCGGTAAGCTGGTGCAGTTCCAAGCAAAGCATACTAGCTGATTTTACATGCGAAGCGGGGTACATAGCTGCCTCACAAGCGGTTAAGGAGGTTGTCTGGATGAAGCAGTTCATGTCAGATCTTGGAGTAGTGCCAAGTGCACTGGACCCAATCAATTTGTTCTGTGAAAACACTGGTGCCATTGCTCTACCCAAGGAACCAAGGTTTCACAAAAGGACCAATAAAGCGACGCTTCAATGCCATCCGCAATTATATCAAGGAGGAGGACATAAATATTTGCAAAGTGCACGCAGGTCTGAATGTTGCAGATCCGTGGACTAAACCTCTTCCACGAGCAAAGTGTGATCAACACCACAACTGTATGGGTGTTAGATTCATTACATTGTAAATCACATAGAGATGTGAAGCTAGATTATTGACTCTAGTGCAAGTGGGAGACTATTGGAAATATGCCCTTGAGGCAATAATAAAATAGTTACTATTAAATTTCCTGTTTCAAGATAATCATTTATTATCCATGCTATAATTATATTGAATGGAAACATAAATGCATGTGTGGATATATAGACAAAACAATGTCCCTAGTGAGCCTCTAGTTGACTAGCTTCTTGGTCAAGAATGGTTAAGGTTTCCTAGCCATAGACAAGTGTTTTCACTTGATGACGCGATCACATCATTAGGAGAATGATGTGAAGGACAAGACCCAAACCATAAACGCAGCATATTACCATGTCATTTTGTTGCTATTGTTTTGTGCATGTCAGGTATACATTCCTATGACCATGAGATCATGTAACTCACTGACACCTAAGGAATGCCTTGTGTGTATCAAATGTCGCAACGTTACTGGGTGACTATAAAGGTACTCTACAGGCATCTCCGAAGGTGTCCGTTGAGTTAGCATGGATCAAGACTGGATTTGTCACTCCGTGTGACGGAGAGGTATCTCGGGGCAAAGTCGGTAATACAACATCACAAACAAGCCTTGCAAGCAATGTGACTAAAGAGTTAGCCACGGGATCTAGTATTACGGAACGAGTAAAGAGACTTGCTGGTAACGAGATTGAAATAGGAATGCTATACGAGACTGTGTGAATCCTTGACATAGACGTTCAACCGATAAGGTCTTCGTAGAATATGTAGGATCCAATATGGACATCCAGGTCCCGCTATTGGATATTGACCGAAGAGTGTCTCGATCATGTGTGCATAGTTCTCGAACTCGTAGGCTTTGCACACTTAAGGTTCGGTGACGTTTTCGGTATAGTTGAATTATTGATGTTGGTAACCGAATGTTGTCATGAGTGTTTCCGGAATGGTCCGTAAACGAAGATTGATATATAGGATTGTTGCATTTCGCTTCCGAAAAGATTTCGGGCATTACCAGTAAAGTACAGGGAGTGACGAATGGGTTCCGGGGTTCTACTAGGAGGGGCCACCCACCCGGGAGAGAACCAAATAGGCCCATGGGTGGCGCACCAGCCCTTAGTGGGATCGTGAGGCCAACCCAATAAGGCTATTTCGGCCAATGCAATAATAAAGAAGGAAAAAAGAAGGAGGTGGACAATATAGGAAGGAGTCCTCCACCAAACCGAATTGGAGGAGGAATCCTCCCTCCTTGCCTCGGCCGAAGGCTCCTTCTTGGAGTACGAGGCAAGCCAACCACCCCTTGGTTCCTCCTATATATAGTGGAGGGTTTTACGGTTTTTGGACCTCAATCCTTTGCGCAACCCTCTCTCCCTCCACTACTTCGTGACACCTTGTAGCTAGATCGGTACGGCACGACGAAGCCCTGCCGGAGTAGCTTCACCATCATCACCGCCAAGCCATCGTGCTGCCGGAGAATTCAGCTACCTCTTAGTCTCTCTTGCTGGATGAAGAAGGCATAGATTGTCACAGAGGTGTACGTGTGCTGAACACGGAGGTGCCGTTCGTTCAGCGCTAGATCGGGACGGATCGTGGGATGGCAGCGGTTTGGATCGCAAAGACGTTCCACTACATCAACCGCGTTTCTTAACGCTTCCTGCTTAGAAATCTACAAGGGTCTGTCGATCCGATCTCCCTCTCATAGATGATCATCACAATGATAGGTCTTCGTGTGCGTAGCAAATTTTTTGTTTCCCATGCAACGTTCCCCAGCATATAGCTCTAGTGCAAATGTTCCATCGCAATCCATACTCCTCGCATTGATATCGATTGATGCACATCTCCATAACCCGTTGGTCCACCAAGTTGGTGCGAGACTTTATTTCCACTCAGATTCCTTTTGATCTCTATCACCATACTATATTCCACTCACATGCTATATCCATGGTTCACACTCATGTATTGAGTGGGGTTGAAAATACTAAAGTGTGTTAGAAGTACGAGCCAATTGCTTGGTTTGACACCAGGGTCCTCATGATTTATACTTTATGCTAGGAATACTAAGCATGACAATTTATATGATTTTGTAGGGATAACGTTCTTTAGCATTGTTATTTCAAAAGACATGATCGTTTGTTGGTATGCTTGAGTATTGTCATACAATAAACTATTGCCTTGAATCACTTCTATCTTAATATTCATACCATGCTTAGACATTTGTTCAAGATTATGATAGATAGCATTCCACATCAAAAAATATCTTTTCATCATTCACCTACTCGAGGACGATCAGGAACTAATCTTGGGCATGTTGATATGTCTCCATCGTAAGTATAATTTTTGATTGTTTCGTTTCAATATTCTACAACTTTCGTATACTTTTGGCAACATTTTATAATATTTTTGGCAATAACATATTGATCAAGTGCCTAGTGCATGTTCTTGTTTTTATGTGTATTTTTTGTAAAACATTCATCTCAAACAAAGTTCAAACGCGATAAAAATTTACGAATATTTATTTTTATATATATGTGATTTTTGGGAGTTCGACTCAATGCAAGATGGTGCCCGAGGTGGTCCCTAGCCAAGAGGGCGTAACTAGGGGGCGGATGTGCCCTGATAGCTTGGTTCTCCCTTGTAAGTCGGTTGGGTACCTTCTTTTGCCGCAAGAAACATAATTTCCCGACAAAAATCCCCTCAAGACTTCAGCCCAATCAGAGTTACGTATCTTTGGATATTTAAGAAACGGTGAAGGGCCAGAAAAAAGTCGCAAAAGCAGAAGAGAAAAAGAGAGAGAAATCCAATCTCGGAGGGGCTCCTGCCGTCCGGGAGCCATGGAGGCCATGAACCACAGGGTAAACTATCCTCCCATCTAGTGGGGATAGCAAGGAAGGAGAATAAGGAGGAGTTCTCTCTCCCCCTCTCTTCAGGTGCCACGGGAAGACTAACGGGGCAAACATCATGACGAAAATCTACACCAACAACTTCGCTGCTGTCACCACCAAGTCACCCCCCCTATGTAGTGGTGTAAGTCCTCTTTTTCCGTTGTAATATCTACTTAAACATGGTTCTTAATTTTATATATTATTACCCAAATATGTGTGTCTATCCTATGATGTTTGAGTAGATTTCCTTTGTCCTATGGGTTAATTAATGATCGTGATTGGTTTGCATTGTATGTTTTATTTTGGTGTTGTCCTTTGGTTCCTATCATATGATTGCACACATGGATCACCATGGGGTTATTTTTATGTTCATAGGACTATGCATTGGAGGGCAAGAGTGACATAAGCTTCTTCCTAACATAGAAATTGATTCATATGGGATTGATGGTTGACCAATATATCTTAATGCTATGGTTGGGTTTTACCTTAATGACATTAGTAGTTGTAGATACTTGCTAACAGTTCCAATCATAAGTGCATATAATTGCAAGTAAGGGTTGACATTCTAGCAATGGCCTCTCCCTCTTATAAAACTGCAATAATGATTACTGGTGTAGTTATCGATTACCTAGGGACAAATATTTCTCTTGTGTTACAAAAAGCTTTATACTAAACAACTAACTTAATTAATATTTATCTAAATAACCCCTAACTTGTATTTACTCGTTCTTTATTTTCTTGTAAAACTTTCTATTACACCAACTAAGTACTTCTAGTTTTCTTCCTGCAAAATAGTTTCATACTTGTTCAAGATAAAGTAAGCTAGGGTCCATAGAGTTGCATCGGTGGTTGATAGAACTTGAGATAATATTAATTCTACCTTTAGCTTCTCATTGGGTTAGACACTCTTACTTATCCAAAAAGTACACAAATGACCCCCTACAGTTGTGTGTTATCACATGGCCGAAGACAAAAAAATTATCAAATATCTTTGGTTGACTATTTTTGAATACTGCTGGTGCATGGCTAGATTTCCTAAAGGGAAAGGTAACCTTTATAATCTGTGAGGAAGAAATAGTTAAGTACTTCCTAAAGAAGCCAGGAGCAAGGGTGAAGTATATTCCACCACCAAAACAATTGTGTACGGTGAGCACAGAAAATCCACGACCACGTGATACTTGATAAACTAACGAGGTAATTAAGAGCTTGAGATAAGCAACCTAAAAACCAATGCTTTATGGGAGGCAACCCATTATCTCTTTTTTTTGATAAAATTTTATCTTGGTTTAGTCAATATTTTTCTCTTATAAATTAGTTGATGAAAATCCCTAGAAAAAGTTGTTTTATCCCTTTTTATTGAAGGAGAAGTGTTGAAAAAAGGAACTAGGAAAATGAACAAAGGAGGAAAGCAACAGAGGAGAACAACGATGCTTCGTACAGGTATTGTCGCCCATATGTGCGGTCGCCTAATATTTCAGAAGAAACATTGAAAAGAAACAAAGAGATCGACAGTGTTTCATAGGACCGCCTGCATCCGTTTGCGCGATCATATGACTTTCTCGCTGAAATTAGCAACAACTTACAGATTTGAAGACAGTGTACCAAACGGGGGCGAGCACTCGCATATGCGGTCATTTGATTCTTCGACCAGGAGTGTCCACACGAAAAGAGAGAAAGTTGTCCTTTTGTACGAGCGCGAGCGACCATTCGAGTGTCTGTTTCGACCTTTGCCCGACACTTCCTCTCCATACAATCTTCTTCTTCTTCTTCTTCTTCTTCTTCTTGTTCTAAGCTAGTCAGTTTTCATGAAATATCCACAGGCTAAAAAGAATTAAATTCGGTATTTTTATAAGACTAGCAAAGGAAGAGAGATACATGCATATTATAAAATATGTAAAGACATACATACTGGTGGAAGCAATTATTAGCATCAAAGGGAGCCACACCCACAATTCCTATACTTTCTAAAGTCTCCCCTAGAAACTCCTTAACGTCCTGGGTAAGGTTTTCCAGGCCCAACTCTTTGCAATAATAGTGCATATCATCATCAACAGGTCATGAGTATTGGCAGAGTAGTCAGCTCCGCAACTAAGTGGTTGGACATGCGAGTCAACTCAGCACTGGGTCAAGTCGGTCCCATTGAGACCATGAGCAACCAAGGCATTGTTTCTCTGATATATAGTCTTTAATTTTTCTACCTCGTTGGGTGGAGAGTAAGAGTTCATAGGGTTGAGATATGCAAGCCCATATCCATGGTATCTCGGCAAGGGTGCTTGGCCTTCTAGAGAAGTGTCTTTGGAGTAGAAGAAATTATGCTGCCACCCCTTTGGATGACTCGGCAACTTCAGAGAAGGAAAGATGCAATCCTTGCATTTATGTATTGTCACCCCTACACATTCCAAAGATGACCCATTGGTACACTCAGTTTGTTTATTACAGTAAAAGAATTCCAGGAATAGGTTTACCGTCGGCTCCATCTAAAGGTACTCCTCACAGAAGACCTAGAAATTACTCATATTCAAAACACAGTTGGGACCTAGGTCTTGGGGGCGTAAGCCATAATACCGGAGAACGTCACAGAAGAACTTGGAACCCGGTGTTAGAGCTCATTTATCTATACGTGGTTTTGGTAATTGATGACAATCCCTATGGACTAATCGTTGCCTTGAGTTATATTCAAAGGATTTGTCCATAGGCACTTCTTGAAGTCCATCTGTTGGTTTCAAGGATTTTATATGATTACCAAGGTGGTATTCAAGGTTTTCTGCAAAGATTGGTCATAAAGACACAATGTTTATCAAGACTAAGTCAATGAGTGAATCAAGTTGATGAACACACAAAGCATACAAGATGTACCGAGAGGGATCAAGTGACCCCATGGCATGGTAAGCATTGTCCATTACTCTTTGTGTACTTACCCATGGTCTTCATGAGAGTTCTGTGTGGGGATAGGTGTGTTTCCAAGGGCTTGCGTCAAGAGGAAGATCTCATACATCCCTTGGAGGATGACATCAAGTGGTGATCATCATCAAGATTGCGGTGTGCAAGTTCAAGTGGAGCATCTTGAAGATATCATGCTTGAAGCTTCCTGTCCATTGTGATGGCAATGGACTTGCGAAGATGTGTTTAAGAGTGGCTCACCCATAGTGAGTATGGGGGAGCAATCAACTAGTCTTCATCAAGCCAACACAATCAAGAATGATGGACCATCTTAAGGAAGTCAAGATCGTCATCATCTAGCTCAAGTGGACTATGTGCAAGGTATATGTTTTCCCTTGATAGGTTTTCTCTTTTAGGATACGTTGTCGTACTGTCAAGTGGGGCTCTCAAGTGAGTAGCTTGATCATATCGTTCATTCAGAGCTCAAACCCATTTGTATCCTTACATCATATTTCTTGGTTCTTGTTTGATGTTTCTCTTTGTGAATTTTAGAGGTTATGATCATCTTTATGATGAGCTCGAGTTCATCGAAAACAGAGTCCATATGCATCTTATACGATGTTTCCGGTGTTGGAGTTTTTGTTGGTTCTTCAATCATAGAGGTTTTCACATCTCTATATCATTGGCATTTTCCACTGCCTCTTCTTCGGACTGAGAGGTTTTTAGAGCGGTAGTGGAGGGCGGTAGTACCGCCCAGGAAGCGATAGTTCTGCCTATTACGATCGTGCCAGAACCCCTTGGTATTTCTGGATAGGTGTGCAGCAGGCCATAAGCGGATACAGGAGACGGTACTACCTCTTATGATCGGTAGTACCGCTCCTGGCAACGGTAGTACCGCTCTAGCTGTACTATCGGCTTGTGCCACCCTCATTGACTACTACCCTTTGCCCCAGTGGTAGTACCGCTCCCTGGAGTGGTAGTACCGCTCATCTGCGTGTAGAGGGGTAACGGTTGGATTTTCCCTTCCTATAAAAGGGGTTCTTTTTCCCCATTGAACCCTATCCTTTGAGCTCGTGTTTGCCCCCCATTTTTTATCTTCTTCGAGCTTGCTAACTCTCAATCCCTCCAATGATTCTTGCTAGTTCTTGAGGGAAAGGAGAGGGGATATCTAGATCCACATTTCCACCAATCACTTTCTCCTCTATGTGAGGGGAACCCCTTGGATCTAGATCTTTGAGTTCTTCATGTTCTTCTTCATTCTTCCTCTCTTTTTGTTCCATAGCATTCGTTGTTGTGGAGGGATTTGGGAGAGAAGGACTTGGGCACTCTGTGTGCCCTTGCCATTGCATTTGGTTTATATGTCTGAGTTCCCCATGGTGATACGTGGAAGTTAAGTTTGAGAAGATTATTACTCTTGGTGTGCTTGGTACCCTAGAGCTTGTTCTTTCTGGGTCCTTCCGCATCCTAGAAGCTTGGTGGTGCCTCAAAGATCAATTAGTGTGGTGTAAAGCTCCGGGAAAGCGTCGAGGTCTGGAATTAGGTTGTGGAGATCTTCCCAAGCATTTGAGGTCATCTTGGAGCCGCAATCCATTGTGGTGAAGCTTCGTGGTGTTTCTGGGAGACTCCAATTAAGTTATGGAGATTTCCCCAACCTTGTTTTGACGGGTTTGGTGACCACCCTCAAGGGTCCCTTAGTGGAATCACGACATCTTGCATTGTGCGAGGGCGTGAGGATGTTACGGTGGCTTGAGTGGCTTCTGGGCGAGCATTGTGCCCCACACTACTCCAGATGGAGATTAACATCCGCAAGGGTGTGAACCTCGGGATACATCGTCGTCTCCATGCGCCTTGGTTATATTTCACCTGACCCCTTTACTTATACACTTTACTTTGTGATAGCCATATTGTTTCATGTTATATATCTTCCTATCACTTAGTTGCTTATATTCTTAGCATAAGTTGTTGGTGTAGATAGGTAAGCCTAGTTGTTTTAGGTTTTGTCCTTGACTAATTGAGTATTAGTTTTATTCCGCATTTGTTCAAGCCTAAATCGTAATTATATTAAAGCACCTATTCACCCCCCCCCCCCCCCCGTAGGCGACATCCACGTCCTTTCACCCGGTGGCCTGAAACACCTATTGAAATGATCACCAAAAGGGACAACCTCGCCATCATTGGGTTGAGGCCGAGTCTCCTATTAAGGAGTGCACCATCCAATTTCTTCGTGTGGAGGCAATAAGCTGAACTTCCACAGGTCTTGAATCCGAAGTTGTGGCATGTTTGATTTTGCCTAGTTGACGACTTTGCTCTACTTGGAAGCCGACCCATAAGATGACTGACGCCCTTCATTCCCTTTTTCTTGGAGGCCATTGTTTTGGAATGCATAAGATCGCAATATCACTACAGGGTGGTAATGAAGGCATAAGTCGGCCAAAAAATTAACCATGGACAACGACTCATAAAGCTATGGTGATACATAAGTCGGAAATAAAGAATCGACATCCGGATCTTAATTTTATCACAAACAATTATTGCAGGTTGTTGACCAATATATACAAATCTAGATATTAGCAAAACATATGGGAAAATGGAGGCAAAACCTAGGTGAAGCTGATGAGGTTTACCACAATAGTGAAAGGAACAACCACTTTGATAAACAAGATTACGAGATTTGGATGCGTCGCGAGATGATCAAAGGCGTGGAAAAAAATCCATTTAATCTAGACTTTGCAAAGAACGCACAAACCTTGAAAACTACGAAGGACAAATATGAACAAATATGAACAATGGCGGAAGAAACACAACAGATTAGGACTTACAGATTTGAAATGCACCAGTGGAGTCACAACTGAACTCTGGCATCCTGATGACCGACAAGTATAGGGGATCAATCGTAGTCCTTTCTATAAGTAAGAGTGTCGAACGGAACGAGGAGTAGAAGGAAATGACAAGCGGTTTTCAGCTAGATATTCTCTACAACTGTTGTAAGTACCAATGCTAAATAGTTTTGTAGCAAGATAATCTGTAACAGGTAAGAAGTAACGATGGTAAAAAAAGTGTAGCAAGGTGGTCCAATCCTTTTTATAGCAAAGAGAAGTCGAAAAGTTTTCTTATATAAAGCAAAGCACTCTTGAGGACACACGAGAATTCTTGTCTAGTCACGTTCATCATGTTTAGTTGATTCACATTCGCTATTTGGATAATTTGATATGTGGGTGGACCGATGCTTGGGTGTTTCTCTTCAGTGGACGAATAACCCACTTATGATTACCCCCTCTTGCAAGAAACCGCAACTAAGGAAGAAGAATTAAGATAAATCTTACCATAGCATGGAACATATGGATCCAAATCAGCCCCTTACGAAAAACACATAAACTAGGGTTTAAGGTTCTGCCACTCTAGCAACCCATCATCTACTTGTTACTCCACAATGTCTTCTCTTAGGTCTAAGTATGGTGAAGCTTCATGTAGTCAATATTGACATGACACTACTAAAGGAAAAGAAACATACATATCATCAAAATATTGAACGAATACCAACATCACATGGTTACTGATATGACTCCAACGTATCTATACTTTTTGATTGTGCCATGCTATTATATTATAATTGTTGGATACTTTATATGCATTTATATATTATTTTATATCATTTTTGGAAATTAACCTATTAGAAAAGTGCCTAGTGTAAGTTGTTGCTTTCTCCAAGTTTTTGGCTTTTCCGGAAATCGGTACCAAATGAAGTCCAAATGAAATGAAACTTTTTGATGAAATGAAATGAAAATAAGACCTGGAAGCTTTGGAGGGAGGCTGGATGAGACACAAGGCGGTGCCAAGCCAACAGGGCGCACCCTAGGGGGTAGGTGCACCCTGATGGCTTGGCACCACCCCTTGGCGCCTCCTGACCAAACTCTGCCTCTATAAACCTTCTAAACTCTATAAAACACCAAAGAGCCAACTGCCATACTTTTTTCGCCGTCGCATGCTTCTATTCTGTCGTGATCACATTTGGAGCCCAGTTCCGGTGCCTTCCCAGAACAGGGATCAATCACGGAGGACCTCTACATCAACCATGTTGCTCCCATAGTGATGTGCGAGTAGTCTATCATAGACCTATGGGTACATATCTAGTACCGAGATGGCTATGTCTCTTTGTATGTTCTTCAATAAAAGTTCAGTGTGATTCCCGAGCTGATCTATTCGATGCAATCTTCTTTACTATGTGTTTGTTGGGATATGATGAATTGCGGGTTTATGGTCAGATTATTCATGAAAATTATTTGAGTTATTTCTGAATTCTTATATGCATGATTAGCATAGATTCGTATTTCTGCCTGGTCTAGCGGTTTGGTTTGTCCAACTAGATTGATTTATCTTCAGTTGGAGTGGTGTGTTGTGATGGGTTCAATCCCGCGGGGCTCAATTCGAGTGACAGAAGGGGACATGACACGTATTTGTATTACTTCCATTAACAATAAAAAATGGGGTTTATTCATATTGCTTGAGTTTACTTTATATACATCATGTCATCTTGCTCCAAGTATGACTCTGTTTCATACTTAATACTCTAGATGCATGCTGGATAGCGGTCGATGAGTGGAGTAATGGTAGTAGATGCAGGCACGAGACGGTCTACTTCTTATGGACGTAGTGCCTATATATATGATAATTGTCATGCATAAATATTTCATAAATATGTGCTTTTCTATCAATTTCCCGACATTAATTTGTTTACCCACCGTATGCTTTGTTCAAGAGAGAAGCCTCTAGCGAAAACTATGGCCCCGGGTCTTCACAAAATATATTACTAAAACCCTAAAAATATTCCTTCCATTTTTATTCTATTCTATTATTTTATATTTATATTACCTATCCATCACTACTTAAGCCTTGCAAGTAACAATTTCAAGGGGCTTGGAAACCCTCTTGCCTACTGATACATCTCAAATGTATCTACTTTTCAAACAATTTTGCTCTTGTTTTGGACTCCAATTTGCATGATTTGAATGAAACTAACCCCAACAGAACTATCATGGTGTTATTTTTGTGCAGAAATATAACTTCCCATAATTGGATGAAACATGTTGTGAATTATTTCTGGAATATGTAGTGCATTATCATGCAAAGAACCACCAGAGGGGCATGCCAGTGGGCCACAAGCCATCAGGGTGCGCCCACCCCCTGTTGGCGTCGTTATATCTTGTAGTGCCCACGTGGATCCCCAACCCTAATTCTAGTCCTATACATTCACATCTCGTAGAAAAAAATAGGAGAAAATATTTTCTCTTGTTTTACAAGGAGCTGCCTCCACCTCCCGTTCTTCCTAGGGACGGCTGACCTGGAGTTTGTTTGGGGCTACGAAGAGGCGGATTCGTGTCCTTCGTCATCACCAAACCTTCTCTATCAAGAATTCCATGATGCTCACCACCGAGAGTGAGTAATTTCTTTTTTGGCTTGCTGGACGGTGGTGGGTTTTGTATGAGATTGATCATGTAATTGAGTTAAGTTGATAGGGCTTGATCCCTAGTATCCATTATGTTCTGGGATTGATGTAGCTATGACTTTGTTGTGCTTAATGCTTGTCACTAGGGCCCGAGTGCCATGATTTCAGATCTCAACCTATTATGCTTTCTCTTTATATGAAAGTGTTTAGATCGTATCTTGCAAGTTGTATGCACCTATTACGCGTTATGATCCACATCCCCCAAGGTGACAATAATTGGGATTCTTTTCGGTGATTGCCGTTGTATGAGGAGTTCCTGTATACACCATGTGTTAATGGTTTGTTTCAGTTCTCTATTAAAAGGAGGTCTTAATATTAATTAGTTCCATTAGGACCCCGCTGCCACGGGAGGGTCGGACAGAAGATGTCATACCAGTTCTTATCGCAAGAACATATGACTATATACAGAATACATGCCTACATTATATTGATGAATTGGAGCCAGTTCTGTGTCGCTCTAGTGTGTAACTGCTCCTGGTTGTGTGTGTAGTCCTGAGGATATGCTTTATCACTTCTTTAGAAAAAATCATGTTCATAATAAATAACTTGCTTTATAGGAAATATTTGACTTTGTGCAAATCGAAGATGAGAATACCCCTCAAGCTTGGGGGAGGCTTCTCCAACTACTAAATGTTTGCCTGCTCATCCTCTTAAAAATGAAATACTTGATGTCGGCATTCTAGGAATGGGGGTACCCAGACCTGCCTGCCTGCGGCCCAGGGCTGGCCCACTTCATCGACCTAAAACCAATGGGCCCAACATCACTCAGGACAAGGCCCTCGCGAGGGGACAAGCCTCGCGAGGAGGAGGAGCAGCAAGACCCGTAGGGGCCTGCTCAGGACCCCTCCGGAGCGGCGGATATTCCGAGGTGAGGCCCGACCTCATGAGTCAAGGGTGACGCAAAGGAAGGACAAGTGAGCAATAGAGAGTAGAGCGGGGCAGTTTTCCCCTTGGTGCAAAGGGGGCAGGGACGAACCCGAGATCCCAAGGAATCTTCTAAAGGTTTTCATTCTGGTGCAACAAGACCCTGGCCGCCCGTCGTCAAGACGGATGCCATCCCTGAGACAGCCCGTGCAACACTGGCACGTACTTTGCACGCGAATACCAAATTTGGACAGGGGAAGCATGTTCCCCTCTCCCCCTTCGAAATTGGTCGTTGTTGGATCCCTTCCCGCAGAAACTATGAGGGAAGAGGAATACGGCCGCCGCTATAAATAGAGGATAGGTTGCTTCGTAGAGGGGGATCCGAGGACTCTCATCCATAAACCCACACACCACTAAGGCCATCCAGCCTCTGGAGGCTGAAGAACACTTTACTAGTCCATCCACCAACCTCCACGAGAGGCAATCCACCAAAGCAGGAGTAGGGTTTTATGCTTCGCAGCGGCCCAAACCTGGGTAAACTGTTATGTTCTGTGTTTCCCTCACCATCGAGTGAGTTCTTCATCGTTCACATCGAGTAGAGAGCTAGGCGAGGTTAGGCCGTGAGAGATCTTCATACACGCCCCTGAGTTCGAATCCTTAGGGTTTTGCGGAGCCGAAATCCGACACATAATATCTGTTATAATGGACTAACTGATGCTTCTAAGGACTACATAAATAGTTATGCTTGTTGTGTTTTGAGGGAAAAATGGTTGAACAAGCTGAAGAATTATTTAACAATATATTAAAAAATGTTGATAGTTGGACACTTCCCGAGCCACCACCGGAACCTATTCAAAAGTAGAGAGGTATTATATTTCTCAGTCCTAAATATATGCAAGAAGCCAAAATATCTATTAAAGAAAAACGGTATTAAAGCTCATGATGTTAGGAAATTACCATGTGTCAAAGTAATAAAAGGACTTTATATCCCGACACAGGTAGTAGATGTAAAATCTCTCTCTAGCTTTAATGAAAGTGATATATTTTATACTAAGACTCCTACTTAGTGCATGGATGAATTTGACAATGGCATCGTTAAGCAAGAACAATTTAATAACTAGGTTAAAGATGAGTTAAGGCGTAATGCTATGATGATAGATTGCTTGGTTGCCTTGATGTTTAGAATTTCTAATGATGCTAAGGGTCTAGGTAAACATGCTTCCATGGTTCATAACTAGATCAAGTTGCTAAGTCACAAAATGATTTGCTTGCTGAAAGTAATGAGAATATGAATGATCATGCTATTAGAGTAATGACTAGTGGGGGGAAGAATGACTCAGGAACCCCTTTATCACGAAGGTCATCCTAAAATAATTGAGTAGGATTCCTAGAGAATTAATGGTAGTGCACCTACTCCATATACGAAGAAAAATAAAAATAAAAATGATAAGACTTTGCATGTGTCGGTGCACTAAAGACTGGGGTCTGTAGTACCCCACACTTGTACACGGGCGCGAAGAGCCCGTGCCGGCAGGGCATGGCAGGACCCAGTCAAGATGCAACCCCCAAAATTATCAAGGCCTTGGCAAGCCTGCCTTGCCGGGAAGATGACCAAGGTCGCGCCCATATGGTGGGCGTGATGAACTCACCAAGTACAAGACCCCAGCAAGCTCCCTTGCCGGGATGACGACTGAAGCCCCCGGCAAGCTCCCTTGCCGGGATGAAGACTCAAGGCCCCGACAAGCTCCTTGCCGGGTTGTCAGGCCTGGCCACTGGTGGGGAACCGCCCTTGCCACAGTGCCAGTGCATTCCGCATGCGCCAGCGTAGCGTCGAGGTGTCGAAACACCTGGATACGTTTCTTCACCAGCACATCACTGACAAGGACAAGGCGTGCATTAAATGCACCAGACAGTGGTAGATGGATAAGCACCGCCCTAGGTTCACTGTAACTCCTCGTCAACCTACCACCGAGCACTATAGGCGACCCCTTTGGCTATAAAAGGAGGCCTATAGCTCATTTCGAAGGGGTTAGACTTTTTGGACATCGACCCATAAGACGGACATCAACGGTCATTGTAACAATCGACGACAAAATGCTTAATACAACCAGACAAGCAGAACGTAGGGTTTTACGCGTAAGCGGCACGAAGCTGGGTAAAAAGGCTTGCCGGGTGCTGATTGTTAGCTCTGCTCTGCACGTCACCTCTCCCCGCCCTACGATCACAAGGGTTTCACGTTGATTCCCATAGGTGTCGACCTCGTATCGTTGACATCATGCTTCTAGTGAACCTGTTATAGAAAAACCTGCAGAGAATCATAATGATGTTTCTATTTCTGATGCTGAGACAAAATCTAGTAGTGAACATTCACCTAGTGATAATGAAAACAATAATGGTAATGATGATGTTCACGTAGATGCTCAACCAGACACTAATAAAGAAAATGATAATGATGTGGAAATAGATCTGCTAAAGATCTTCATAACCCACATCCCAAAAATAAATGATATGAGAAGAAATATATTTTTTCTATAAAACATGGTAAGTAAAGGGAGCCATGGGTTCAAAACCCATGCCATTCCCTCATAAGTCTTCTAAGAGTAAGTATGAGGAAGATTTTGAAAGCTTTGCTGAAATGATTAGACCTGTCTTTTTGTGCACTCATTTGACTTATATTTTGAAAATGCCTCCATATGCTAAGTATATGAAGGATATTATTACCAACAGAAAAAATATTCATGAAACTTAAATTGCTACTATGCTTGCTAATTATTCTTTTGATCTTGGAGTGCCAAAAAAGTTGGGTGGTTCGGGTATACCCACAATGCCTTGTTCTATTAAAAGAAATTATATTAAACCTGCTTTATGTGATTTAGGAGCCAGTGTTAGTGTTATGCCCTTATCTCTATATAAAAGACTTGATGTGAGTAATCTTACACCTACTGAGATTTCTTTACAAATGGCTGATAAATCCACTGCTTTACCTATTGGAATTTGCAAGCATATTCCTGTTGTGGTTGAAAATGTTAATGTCTTAACAAACTTTGTTATTCTTGATATGCCCGAGGATGACAACATCTCGATCATCCTTGGTAGTACCTTTCAAAACACTGAGGGGATGTTATTGGTTGCAACAAAAGAAAATTCATTTTTTATGTCAATGGAAAATAACATACCGTGCATTTTCCAAAGAAGCTAATTTTGGTTAATAATATTAATGTCATCGAGCCAATTAACACAGTCACCATTGGAGGTTTTAAAATCCCCGTTCCTAGTGCCAAGAAGAAATATTATACCCTTATTGCCGGGGATATGCGAATCCCCATTGAGGTAACTTAGTGTCACACGGAAATTCTTCGGTTTCATGTCAATCAGAAACGGTTATTAATAAGACTTCATCAACCTTATTAATGGATCCTTTTTTAAAGACATGTGTATGAATTTAGTAAGCACAACTCTCTATATTATTAGCTCGCGCTCTGTCATTCTTAGTTAAATAAAATAAAATGCCATGATTATCATTTTTTCTGAGTTTTCCGTGCAATAAAAACGACCCAAAAATAAAAAGTCTTAGATTGGCACAAAATTTTCACCTGAATTTTTCTGGAATATTTAAAAAAAGTGGTGCTGAAAACACATTAAGGAGGAGCACATGTGAGTCGCAAGCCAATAGGGCATGCCCATCCCCCTGGGTGCACCCTGATAGCTTGTGGGTCCTACACCGCCCCCCTACCTTATCTCTTCAGCCCATGTCACCCTACCTCCATGAAAAACTAATTCATACTCTCTCTCTCTCGTGTTCTTGCTCGTGAGACTGAATTTTTTTATCTCTTTGCTCGGAACTCTGTTTCCGAAACTGTTTTGAGGAATTTCTCCTTGGTATGTGACTCTCCCATTCCTCCAATTAGTTTTTGCTATGGTGGTTTATTTTTTATATTTTGCTGTACTTGGTGCTACTAAAATTAATCTTGCATGTTAAATTCTTTGAGTTCCAAGTAGTATGAATGTTTTATATGACCTCTGGGAATCTATATGATTAGTTGCTACCAATAATGCAAGTTATATTGACATAATTTTGTGGTCCAAAATTTTCAGAAATGTGTTCATAGGAAGATGAGTTTCTTTAGGAGGATTTCTTCGAGAAGACTCTCCTTGGGAGAATAATCGAGTGAGGGCTCGGTGTGGCAAGCTTATCTCGAACCCCACACAAGCTTGATAGTCATGTCTGATGCTAAATCATGCCGGTGGGCATACGAAGAGTTCATGAGAAATGCAGGCATTAAACAAGAGTTCAATCAATACATTTATAATACCTGCCTCGTCGACTTCCTTGTAGATAAGTGTGTCCAACACTATAATCTTACTCGTTCATTCACGCATGGGTTTTGATATTATCCTCATATTTATAGAGTGTTTTTAATCTCTATGATATATCTTATAGTTTATCTCTAGAAGAATTTTGAGACGCATGCTGAATTCCATTTTGGGTCTCACTAGAAAAACCACAGAAAACTGAATATAATTTGTTCCTTGAGAGTCTTTGCGTCAGAGAGGATAGATGAGTGAAGAAAGCTAGAATAAAGATTATTCCTTCCCCCTCAATTCAAAACTGGTTAATGGAAAAGATGTAGTGGGTAAACATGATTTCAGTGCATTGTGTGCTCTAGATTTGAGCCTTCGTGTAATTGTTGCCCGGAGGCTGCACCTTAACTCGGGTAGTGGTGACTTATATGGAGACGTTTATGCATCCCGCATAGGTGCAAAACTGAAAATTTCACCTCAACCTAATAATCCTATGCTACGTGAGAGATATTTAGACTTTGAAGCCATGCACCGTCATGACTTCATTATGGATAGTGCTAGAGGGTATGAGTATAACTTAACATTTAATAAATATGACCATGTTTCTATTATGTTGCCTGCGCCTGCTCTCTTTGATTTTTAGAATAAACGGATATACTATGTTTTGGAGAGCGAGGTGCAAGAGTACAACGCTGTAGTGGAGGCGGCTCGCTTGGCTGAGGAGGCAGCACGGAATGCCCCCATGAGATATCACTTTAACTATTACCTTGACCAGTCATGGTGATTACAAAGTTATGCAAAAGCCTAAGCTTGGAGTATTTCTCACCAACATTACATTCATGTTCACACACTTTAATATAAACGATCGGTGTCCATCCTCCTTCATTCTATATCCATGATAGCTTTATTTTCCGCTTTATTCTTGTGTGTTCTGAAGAACTTTGAAAACCCAAAAATATTTCTCACTTCTTTCTAAGTTCTCTCTAGTTTCAATTAGTTTGTAGTATTAAAAGAAAACCCAAAAGTACTTCCTTTTTATGGTGCGAGCTTTCCCGTGTAAATAGTTTTTCTTGTTTTTGTTGTTCCCTTGTTTATTTGCTTTGTTCGAAAAAAATCGAAAACATTTCAGTGTGTTCCACTTGTCGGTGTTCTAGGAACGGGGGTACCCGGACCTGCCTGCCTGCGGCCCAGGGCGGGCCCACTTCATCATCATAGGGACGACTGGAACGGCACCTCCCGGGACAAGGCCCTCGCGAGGGGCCAAGCCTCGCGAGGAAGAGTGACATCAAGACCCATAGGGGGGCTCCTCAGGACCCCCCGGAGCAGCTAATATTTCGAGTTAAGGATGGGCCTCAGGAGTCAAGGGTTACGCCAGGGGAGGACAGGCGAGCAGAAGATGGAAGGATGGGAAAGTTTCCCCTTTAGTGCAAAGGAGGTGGGTGCGTACCAGGGCTCCAAAGGCATCTTCTAAAGGTTTCCCTTCTGGTGCAACAAGACCATGGTTGCCCGCCGGCAGGACGAGCGTCATCCCTGCGCCCACCTTTGCTGCACTTGAAGCTACTTTGCAGGCAAAGACCACTTTTGATAGGGGAAGCATGTTCCCTTGCCCTTCATCGAAACTGGTCGTTGTGGGATCCCTACCCGCCGAAGCTATCAGGGAAGAGGACCCGGACCTCCGCTATAAATAGAGAGAGTGGGATATTTGAGAGAGGAGGTTCGTTCGGGCGAGATTTAGATCAAAGAGAGTTCATTCCAACCGTAGAGCAAGACACCTAGCCACTTGGCCTCCGGAGGCTCGAGAGCACTGTACTAGTTCATCCACCACCTCCACGAGAGGCAATCCGCCAAAAGCAGGAGTAGGGTTTTACGCTTCGCAGCGGCCCGAACCTGGGTAAACTGTTGTGTTATGTGTTCCCCTCACCATCGAGTGAGCCCTTCGCTGTTTCCATCGAGTAGCGGGCTTGGTAAGGTCGAGGAGGGAGAGACCTTTGTACACGTGCCAGTGTTCGAATCCTTAGGGTTTTGCGGAGCCTGAAATCCGATATTTGGCGCGCCAGGTAGGGGGTGTGTGAAGGTCTTTTTTTTGGCTTCCTCCTTCCCATGCCGCTACACCGTTCGCAGGGGACCAACCAACTTCTCCGAGCCTCATCGAGCTGGTCTCCGACTACCACATCACACCGGCGTCGCGGGACCAGGCGGCTCATACCAGGTCGTCAACACCGTCTCTGCAATGGTGGCCACCCGCGCCACCCAGGCGCATGGTGGCTGTGCGGCGGCCAAGGCACCCGCAGTGCGCCGCCTCAACTTGTGAGCCCTCAGCGCACACGACGCGTTGCAGATGGCAAGAGAGATGCTCCGCCAATGACTGAGACTAGGGGGATTCAATGCCTGGGCAGACCACATCATGGAGTTGCACGCCATCGCCCAGAAGACCATCCAACCCGGTGCATCCTCAAAACCACAAGCATCGTTTACCAGGGGCTCGCACCACGTGTCGGTCCCCGAGTGTGCAAGCTTCGGGGCCCTGCTCGCTCCGGGCGGGGCCGAGAGAGACACGCTTCGTGCTGCCATCCACCTTCTCCAGGCCCCAGCGACCGGCCCCGAGGCGCACCACACCAACAACCGCTAGGGACGTGAGGAGAACAGCGGGATGATCGACGCACACGCTGGCGCGCATCACCGAGACCAGGTCGGCCCTCGACAACCCGAGGCGGCTAGACAGGAGCGCTCCCTCCAGCGTAGCCAGCAGAGGGCGGAGGCGATGGCGCGGACGAAGTACGACAGCGGAGAACGACAGACGTCGAGGTGGGAGTCAGCACCGGGCGGCGCCGAGACCAGCTGACGGCGGCAGCAGGAACAAGCGACTTCACGTGGAGGCCTTTTGCAGGAAGAATTTCGAGTAATATGATCGAGGAGACCACCCTCCGACACCCAGGGGAACCGCCACAATTGCACTGATGACCGGCCGTGGGGGACGGTCGAGCGCCTACATGGAGCCGTACATGCCCGAATATGCGGCACTACCTGACCCTCCCGACGAGGAAGAGCTTCAGGCGTCCCCCCGAGGTGCCTATCCTCCTCAGGAGTGCAAAACGTTTGGGGGGTTCCTCCTTGAGCCGGGCCCAAAAGGAGTGGGCAGGGAGGCGCCTTCATGCTATGAGGCCTGGTACCAGCCGCCCTCCCCGTGGAAGGACTACATAAGGCCAAACCCACAGGCCTCACGAGGATGAGTCGAATGTCGTGATGAGACTCAAGCGGCACGGATCACCCGCGACGACTGCGATGCAGGCGTGGGCGCTGGGGGCCAGGCCTCACGAGGCGCCCCTCAAGTGCAAGGGGGCTATTCAAGGTAATTTTTTGTATTTACTGCCTTAAGAAGTGCCTACTGACCGTAGGGACTTCAACTTCTCGAGGCATACTTCTGCATGTCGTATCTTTTACAATTTCCATTCCATCCACTTAGCGACCTGACATGCTGCTTTGCTTGCGTCCTTCGGCGATCCACCTTCCTCGCTCGGGGGCACCGGCCGCTACGCATCGCCCCTACGCGGGAATTGGGGAGCCCACGGCTCCTAAGGACCACAATCGACAGGATAAAATCAAAGTCGCTTGAGCATCCAAGGGGCTCCAGAGCATGGCGCTGCACGGGTCTTACCGGTCACAAGGCCACCTACCGGCCTTGATAATGTCCTTGGTGATCCGGTTGGTGTGAGGGGAGGCAGGGCCCGACCCCGTAGCTACATCCGTTCACTCGGTCCCACACAATGGCATTCGGGAAATGTGCGGGACTTGGACTTGTCAACGTAGAGTCATAAAAAGCCCTTAATTGGCCTCCCCTGAAGGAGCGGCAAGACCTGCATCAACCTGTCGCACCTCTGCATCGTCCTTCAATCCTTCGGGAACCTACTTAATCACGTGACACACTCACGTAATAACGAGCCGAGGCTGTATACGCCTAGGGCCCCCCGAGGACATGGAAGGGGTCCACCCCACTCCTAGTGGAAGACCTATGCTCCGTGTTGGCTACAACACAGTCCACCAATGACTCCACAAGCTCAGGCCCCAATGCCTCGGGGGTAGGGATACTCGTAGGCCAAAGCGTCCTCGCGACCTCCCATATACACCCCCACCGTGACACTCTCACGTAATAACAAGCCGAGGTTGTATATGCCCAGGGCCCCCGAGGACGCACAAGGGGTCCACCCCACTCCTAGTGGAAGACCTATGCTCCACACTGGGTATAGGACGAAGGCAATCAGCATGGCCTGCCAATGACCATGCTCGCAGCTGGCAAGGAAACCCATATAGTCCGCCAATGACTATGCCACCTTTAATGTCGGACGCAACACTTGCTTACTTTTTCTTGGATTCGAACTATCTTCCGCTGAGTTTGAACTGGCTGATTTCTTAATTTGGTTTTTTCCAGTCTTAATGCCTGACGTTTGAAAAATAAAAGGGGGGACTTTCTCTGACATATCTTATTTCACTGACTTTCAAACCTCCTATCCGGAGGACGTGTTTGGAGATAACCGCTCCGCCCCACCCCAAGGAGTCAAGGAGCATGAATGCAAGGACTTGCCACCTCAGGGGCAATGTTTTTTAGTGGTCAACCCCCGCTTGGGGGTCCGGACCAAAACTTGATACCACCACAAAGACTCTCGGGAGGCCTCAGGACCCCCTGGGGCGATGACCAAAGGAACGAGGTGCGGAATCGCTCGGGCGCCAGAAAGGGGGTCCCTGGGCGTGCCTCAGGAGCCTTACTAGCTGTTGGGGCCGGGGCCTGACGATGCAGAACGGATTGAGTGTCAAAGGGGGCCCTTGAGCAGTGTGCCTCAGGAGCCTTACCGACCGTTTGGGCCGGGACCTGCAGACATAGAGTACCGAAAGAGTCTTCACCTCGTCCCACTTACGAAGCAGGAACTACACAGGAGGAACTATGCAAGGGACCGACACAAACCCGCAAGCTAAGTGCCTCACAGGACCTGACGTGGACCCTCCCGCTTTACGAGAAACTAATGGTGAATTAAAAACATGTGCACTAATGAAAGAATGCAGGGCCTAAAGATTCGACGGCAGTAAAGAGCGCATCCAACGCCCAAGCATGCGGCGGCACGAGAGGTGCCACGAGAAGGCAGGACCTCTAGAAGGTCGCGCTTCCCCCGTCACCACGAGACACGACAGGCACAGCGACGGGTCCTAAGCTTTGCGGCCTGGCCGCAACGACCACCAACATGCAAGCCATCAGCTCAGGAGCAAAAAGGAAAAGGAGAACAACAAGGGTAATAATAGCAAAGGTTCAATGCCCGATGGGGCATGGTCTTTTTTGACATCGCAGGAACAGGTAAGCAGAAGATGGGGATGCCTAGGAGGAGGAACCGCCGGCAGGGCCCTTGACGACCACGGGTTCGGTGTCGGAGTCCTTCTCCTCACTGGAGACAGGCACCCAGGCGCACCACTCCACCAGAGCGGCGATGTGAGAGCGGACTTCACCCCAGGGGAAATTATGGGACTGAGCAGGCACCGGCTCGACAACGTGCCGAAGGTCGAGCTCCGGAGCAAGGCAACGCAGGTTGGAGAGGAAAAGCATCAAGGCAAGGCCCACAAGCTCGCGCGCATCGGTCATGTTGTCCTCCTCCATGCGGGAGACGCCGGTGTCCAGTGCCTCCACCACCCTCTCGAAGAAGGTGAGGTAGCCTCCCACACGAATCGGTGCTTTTGCGTCGACCGCCCGGCTACCAATGCCGGCGAGCCGCTTGGCGCGCTGGTGCGCCATTGTTCGGGTGTTCGATGCCTCGCTCTTGGCAGCCAGGACAACATCCATCGCCTCCTGGACCTGCTTCCGTAGCGACGCCAACTCCGCTACGGCCTCCGCCTCGTCCCCACAGGCGGTCCCGAGGGCGACATCGGCATCCGCAAGCCGGCCCCGCAGCCCCTCCGCCTCCCTGTGAAGCACTTCCCACTTTGGCCTCTCGAAGGAGGTCACGCTGCATAAGAAGGAAGATCAACCCAAGGACAACAGATGGATCAACAAGCAAAGGAGACGCAGCGAAGGACTTACTCGCCAGCCATTACCCAGCAGTGGTGGACACACGTAGGCCCAGAAGGCCCTCAGCCACTGCCCCTGGGGGCGGACAAAGGCGCGGGAGGTGCCGCACGCTTTCCCTGGCCAGAGCCGTGAAGACGAAGAGGAAAGAAGAGACAAAGTTTTCTCGTGGCAGATGTATGAAGAAGAAGAGGAGCTCGTGGTTGTGGTGCCCCCTTGAACGGGGTTGGGCGAATTTATAGGCAAGCCCTAGCCACCAACCGTTACGGGAGCGTGGGCATCGCACGCCCCACGAGGGCCACGAGGAGGGTCGACGGAAGTACTTCCGCCACGTCGCCTCACCTATCCATCGATCGGTCACATCCGCGAGGGCCGTTGGGTGTGGTCAGGCTACACCCATGTCATTCAATGGGCAACATGATGGTCTGTGCGGCCCTTGAGGATCGTGTCATCGTCGCCTGGCTCCACCCAGGCGCCTCGAGGAGCGAGAGCGTTGCCGCGCAACTACGGGACACGTGGGTCGCGTGACCCGCAGGCAAATGGGGCCCGCGATGCTTCGATCCACCTTCAAGGCTTCGCCGAGAATCCAACCCATGCACGCCTTGGGCCCGGGGTCTACTCTCGGTGTTCTAGGTATGGGGGCACCCAGACCTGCCTGCTTGCGGCCCAGGGCGCGCCCACTTCATCAACATAGGGATGACTGGAAGACACCTCCTGGGACAAGGCCCTCGCGAGGGGCCAAGCCTCCCAAGTAAGTGCGACATCAAGACCCGCAGGGGGCCTCCTCAGGACCCCCCGAAGCGGCGGATAATTTGAGGCAAGGCCAGGCCTCAGGAGTCAAGGGTGATGCTAGGGGAGGATAGGCGAGCAGAAGATGGCAAGACAGGACAATTTTCCCTTTAGTGCAAAGGAGGTGGGGGCGTACCAGGGCTCCAAAGGCATCTTCTAAAGGTTTCCCTTCCGGTGCAACAAGACCACGACCACGCGCTGGCAGGACGAGCGTCATCCCAGCACCCACCTCTGCGGCATTGGCAACTACTTTGCAGGTGAAGACCACTTTTGACAGGGGAAGCATGTTCCCTTGCCCCTCACCGAAACTGGCCGTTGCGGGATCCCTTCCCGCCAAAGCTATGAGGGAAGAGGACCCGGGCCTCCGCTATAAATAGTGAGAGTAGGATATTTGAGAGAGGAGGTTCATTCGGGCAAGATTCGGATCAAAGAGAGTTCATTCCAACCATAGGGCAAGACACCTAGCCACTTGGCCTCCGGAGGCTCAAGAGCACCGTACTAGTTCATCCACCACCTCCACGAGAGGCAATCCAGCAAAAGCAGGAGTAGGGTTTTATGCTTCGCAACGGCCCGAACCTGGGTAAACTGTTGTGTTTTGTGTTCCCCTCACCATCGAGTGAGCCCTTCACCATTTCCATTGAGTAGCGGGCTTGGTAAGGTCGAGTAGGGAGAGATCTTCGTACACGCCCCAGTGTTTGAATCCTTAGGCTTTTGTGGAGCCCAAAATCCTACACCACTGAACTTCTCCTCTTTTATTTGAGCCATTGGATGGAGAATACCATTATGAAAATATTAAGTGGCTCTCATATGCATTTCTTCGATCTAACAAAAGAGCCAATATTACCTTATCTTTTCCTTTGTACAAACTATTTCATAGATTCTAGCTTAGTACATGGCACACTTGCACTATTATCATTTTCACATCATTCGGTCGTGCAAGTGAAAGGCAATAATGACGATATATGATGAGGTGATCATGGAAAAGGAAGCCGGTATAAACTCTCCTTGTTTTCCATTTTTGTAAATATGTTTCGCTCGTTCGATCTCGATTCAGTATATCATCAGTGATCATGTTTATGATGACAATTAGAGATTATAGCTTCTCGTGCCATGCTTAAATAGCTAGTAGTGGATAATGATTTATCTTATGTGTCAATATGCATTAAAATGGTTATGATGTGGTATGGTAGTATGTTATTTCCTTGTGAGTAATTCAAGTGGCTTGACTTGGCCCATGTGTAAACATGTAGTTGATTCAAAACCAATGCAACCTTCATGATTTTTTCATTTCAGAGTGTTCACATCCTACCAATGCTAACGTCCAATGTTAATTATTCACAATACATGATTATGACTATTTTTGCTCTCTGGTTGGTCGCTTCTCAATCCATTGCTAGCCTTCACATGTACTAAGCAGGATGCTACTTGTGCATCCAAACTCCTAAACCCAAGTTATGCCAAATGAGTCCACCATACCTACCTATATGTGGTATTACCCCGCCATTCCAAGTAAATTTGCATGTGCCACCTCCAAATATTCAAATAAATATGTGTTTTGTGTGCTCGTAAATATCATGGATCAATGGGGCGGTTGATATCTTCCATGATAAGTGGGTTGTCCTCAAGATAGGAGTTTACTCGCGTGTCATTGCACAAGAGAGGCTGGTAAAAATGATGCCGAGTCCTGCATAATCAAAATTAAATTAATAAACTCCTCGAGATAGTTGACATGTTGGCAGGCTCCCATGGATTCGGTCAGCCATGGTTTGTGTATGGATGGTGGAAAGGACTAAACTTTATATTTCCACTTGGGAACAACCAATAATGTGTTTAGCATGGAAAATATTGAAAACTCCATTATAATGTTGACAGTAAAAGCACACCACCCAAAATTACAATTCATGCATGTTTTAAAACCTTGAGCTTTGGCACCTCTGCAAACCAATGCTTCCATCTGCGAAGGTCCTTTCTATTTACCTTCCTCTTATTTTTTTGAGTCATCGCCTTCTTATTAAAGCACCAGACTTGACGGCACTATTGTCATCCTTATGCATTAAGTCTAGTTAATGGATGAGGTGTGCATGACTAGATCTTTCCTACCCTGAATTATAATGTTTAGTCGTTGTTTGAATCTCAGAGGTAGTCTATGTCGGTGCAATAGAGACTTGGGTCCCTTGTGCCCTAGACTTGTGCACGAGCATCGGCAAGGGCCCCGACAGCAGCGTGCCGAGAAGAGCAGCAGGAAAACAATCCAAGACCCACCAAGGCCACTCCCTTCCCTCACCAAGTGGGGCGTGGGATACAAGGGCTCCAGACGCAAGGCCCCGGCAAGCCCTCCTTGCCGGGAAGATTTCCAAGGCTCGGGCAAGACCACTTCACTGGGAAGACTACCCAAAGATCAGCAAGACCCCGACAAGCTTCCCTTGACAGGAAGACTCGCACAGACTGGTGAAGCCCCCGGCAAGCCCTCATTGTCGGGAAAGTGTTCAAGGCCCCGATCAAGCCTTCCTTGCCGAGAAGGTGACCAAGTCACCCGAAGGAGACTCCAGGCCGGCAAGCCCTTGTTCGCTCGCCAGGTGTCCCCACCAGTTTCTACCACAATCCGACCGCTCCAGCACAGCCCTCGTGTGCCAGCGCAACGCCCAGGTGTGGTTTCACCTGGGTACGTGTCGCAACCACCTTTCAGTAGTTTAGGGGTCACACAAGGCATTTGCTGCCTGTGGCACCACTTAAGAAGTAGAGCGGTGAACAATGTTCACTGTACCTCCCGTGAGCACAATGTTGGTGACCCCTTTGCCTATAAAAGGAGGCCCAAAGCTCATTCTTAGGAGTTGGACCTTTTGGGGATCATAGACTCCCTAATCACCTACTAAGTTACTGTAGCAAAATCAACCTATAGTAAGCCCACAATACAAACTAAGCAGGAGTAGGGTTTTATGCGCTAAGCAGCCCGAACCTGGGTAAAAGAACCTTGCCGGTGTTGATCGCTAGTTCCGCTCTCGGCTCCATACCTCTCTCTCCCCGCCAAACGATCAAGGGACTCCTCAAGTTTCCCATAGGTGTTGGTTTTTCCCCGACATCATTGGCGCGCCAGGTAGTGGGATCGATGGTTGACAACTTCTTCATGGATTCAAGAAAGTTCCGAGTCAGATCTTGGGAGGTGGAGAACACCACTGCGGATCCTTGAAGGAGGGCGCAATAGTGGTTGCTCTACTTCACCACAGCCTCGTGACGCCTGCGTGAGCGCCTCGCTGCACGAACGCAGGCTAGGGAGGGCGGAGACCACGAGCCCGAAGGCACCAGGCTGACGCACCGCTCCAAGACAGTGTTCTGTTGTTGAGGGTGTGCCTGGGGGCTACGGCACATACTCCGGCCGATGCACCGCCACGGGGAGGTGCATAACCATCGAGAATGCGCCTACGGGCCCCAGAACCCAGACGCGCACTCCAGCCAAACGCTTTCCCCTCGGAAGCATCACGTCTTTGCCAAAGGTGCGCTCGGGGGCTCCGTCAGCATGGCCAGGCAAAATAGGAAAAGAATTTATACTCTGGCAACCCCCCTTTTATACTACAGTCGAGAAACTGTCGGCAAATACCTTGCCGGAGGGGAAGTTGCCAGAAGAGTATAGTCTCGTGCTTGCCGAGGATCTGAAGCCCCGGCAAAATACCCAAGCGTCGCGGGGAGAAGTACCGCGGCACGACAGATAAGTGATAAATATTTCAGATTTAGATTTCGGAGTAGATAGGTTGTTCCCTTTCTGAATGATCCCGAACCTTGTTTGAGAAACTTGCGCATAGATGGAACCTTGTCATGATCAGTGCGCCTTAGTTCTGTTTTGAACTAGTTCAACGACCTGAATGGCCACAGAGCACCTTCTCACTATTTCGAACCGGTTCAACAGTCTAAGTGGCTACATAGCACCTTATTTCGCCTCGAGCCGCACTCGACGATATAATGATTGCACTGAGTGCGGCAAGGAGCCTTGCCAGTAACGACCCCTCAAGCGAACTGCTAAGGATCCGTTCCTCGAAGCACTAGCGGTGGGACCGGTCACGCCGGCAAGCTTCCGGAAAATGCAAAAGGCGTATCATACAAGGAGATGAATCAGACGCAAAGGAAACAACATTTCAATCATTTGTTTGAAACAAACTCAGACATATTACATGAATGATGTTTGCTACTCTAACCTATTACACTGTATTTTGGTGAGGGACGCGTTCGCCGGATAGAAGTACAAGAAGACAAAAAGGCGGAGCTCGTGGCACGGTCAGGGTTGGCTCTTCCAGGACCAGTACTGTGCCAACGAGAACGGGACCACCCCCGGCAAACACCGCCCGACCCTTTCTGGCTTGATACCAGAGGGTAGGGCACAGGAAGGGGCGAAGGATTCGGAGCCAGCGAGCGCGCCTCCTCTCGGGGCCAGAGAGCAAGCCCCCACTCCGATGAGGTGCCCCAAGAAGGGGGGCTGGAGAAGTTAGAGCTTGCGGAGGTGCCTCCTCCCCGAACATGAGAAACCGACGCTATCTTCGGCAAGATACTCCCGCCGGGCGGGGGAGAGGCATGAGCGGGCCTTGGCGGCACGGCCGGCGGTTAGTCGAAGCTCGGGGAGTCGTACTTCGACTTGACCCTCTGAGATCCTGACCTACCAAGAGTGCCACTATCGCCGCTGTCCTCCTCGTCATTATCACTCGAGGAGGGACATTCGGCGCCGCTCGAGCTCTCTTCGCAGCAGCCGAGACGCAGACCTGAGCGCCCGTAAATCTTAACGGATAGTATATTATCCTCCGCTAGCTTGAAGTGGATGGCATGCCCATCCTCAAGGCCATGGGTACGAGCGAAGGCTTTCCAACCTCTCCCAAGCAACATGGAGCAGCGCTTCAGGTACTCCACGTGCACTTGCATAGCGTCGTGGGAGCAACCGTACGGACGCAACGACAAGACAGGAGGCTTGGCGGCCTCCATCGCCCTAGCAATGGGGAGAAGGCGATGCAAATGGCCCTGTAGGACGCCATGCAGTACCACGAAGAACTCCAGCACCGTCCCGTCCAAGTGCCCGCCAAGCACGGGAGAAGACGGAGGTGTTGGAGTAGCACTCCGCCTCCCCCATCCACGGGCTCCGCGGTGACCGCGGCTTCTCGCCCCTCCGCCACCACGGGCGCTCGTGCCGCCCTCCGCAGCTCCACCCTCTGAAGCTAAGCATGATCTGAGTGGGATCCCCTTGCCGCCCTGGCGACCGATGGTGGCCTCCCTCGTCCCCTAGCCATGGTTAGGGCTGAGTGCCACCTCGAGTTAGAAAAGATTCTACAGATCCAAAGCTAGGGGTGGTGATGTTCCAGGAACTGATGGATGAGCAAAACCCCTCACAAACTACCTAATTTATAGGGCAAGGCGCAGGGCACTAACACCCCTCACTCGAGAAACTGCCACCCCTTCCGCCTAATCACCCATGATCACGGGCGAACAAGGAACCGCCTTGTTGCACCAATGCATGCGGGGCCGGGTCCTGCCACGACTGCGGCCATTCTGGCCACGAACGCCACTTGCCCAACCTTTACTGCGCATGCTTCATGCGTGGTAGTAACGCGTCAGGAGGTGGGGAGGCTACTATGCGCGCACTTCTCCACCTCGCGTGTTTGATGCGCGACGTGGGGAAGGGTCGCCTGCAACGGCTCCAAGACTACAGAGTTCCCTTCTAGGGAAGCCCGTCCACTACTTTGGGCCTGGCCCAACAACACCCCGTGCGCGTGCATGGCCCACGCCCGGGGGCTCCTGTCGATGCACTAGAGACTGGGGTCCCTTGTGCCCCAGACTTGTGCACGGGCATCAGCAAGAGCGGGAGAGCGGGAAGAGCGGCATGCCGGGAAGAGCGGCAGGAAAACAATCCAAGACCCACCAAGGCCACGCCCTTCCCTCACCAAGTGGGGCGTGGGATACAAGGGCTCCAAACGCAGGGCCCCGACAAGCCCTCCTTGCTAGGAAGATTCCCAAGGCCCCGGCAAGACCACTTCGCCGGGAAGATTACCCGAAGATCAGCAAGATCCCGGCAAGCTTCCCTTGCCGGGAAGACTCGCATAGACTAGCGAAGCCCCCGGCAAGCCCTCCTTGTCGGGAAAGCGTTCAAGGCCCCCGACAGGCCTTCCTTGCCGAGAACGTGAGCAAGTCACCCGATGGAGACTCCAGGCCGGCAAGCCCATGTTCGCTCGCCAGGTGTCCCCACTAGTTTCTACCACAATCCGACCGCTCTAGCACACCCCTCGTGTGCCAGCGCAAGGCCCGGGTGTGGATTCACATGGGTACGTGTCGCAACCACCTTGCGGCAGGTCAGGTATCACACAAGGCATTTGCTGCCCCTGACACTACCAAAGAACTAGAGCGGTGAACATTGTTCACTATACCTCCCGTGAGCACACTGTTGGTGACCCCTTTGGCTATAAAAGGAGGCCCAAAGCTCATTCTTAGGAGTTGTACCTTTTGGGGATCAGAGACTCCCTAATCACCTACTAAGTTACTATAGAAAAATCAACCTATAGTAAGCTCACAATACAAACTAAGCAGGAGTAGGGTTTTACGCGCCAAGCGGCCCGAACCTGGGTAATAGAACCTTGCCGGTGTTGATCGCTAGTTCCGCTCTTGATGCCAGACCTCCCTCTCCCCGCCAAACGATCTAGAGACTCCTCGAGTTTCCCGTAGGTGTTGGTTTTTCCCGGACACCCCGCATTTATGTTTTACGGTCTTACAACGGGTTAGCGAAATACAATGCCATCATACCATATCATGATTTTTTGACAATTTGTTAGCATGTGAGATATTTTATTATTGTTTGCTAGTTGATTATGTATTACCACTACTATAGGATTCTGCTGACGCAACACTACAATTAGAGATTGTTCGACAAAATTGTGTGCGATCCACCAATCGCAAATGGTATAGTTCAAGCTCCGTCACCAATCACACGAACTGTGTGCAATGGCAGATCCATCAAATAAGATTCACAAAAGAGTTGCGTGTGCAATGTGTGGCAGACAATTGACCCATGCATACTTTTTGTGATGGACCAAAATAATGCAAAGAGTTAATTGAATACAAGTGTGTGTGATGTATGGTAGACACTTCATCCGGATGAAATGTTTGCAATGAGGCAAAATAAAACAAATGATTTGGCGTTTGATGTTCTGTGTGATATCAGGCATACAGGCCGCTCGGACGAACTATTTGCAATGAGAAAAGTGACACAAACGATTCAGCATAACAAAATGTTTGTGATACCTGACAAACATGTTAGTAATCAGAATTGTGTGGGAAGATAGATAAAAAGACAAATGATTCCTGATAATAATATGTGTGCCGTGGGCAAACACTTTCTCGCACCCATGTGTGTGTGATTGTTGGAATCATCGCCGACATGTTCCTTTCTTTAATCATAAGTGACGTTCTTTTCTCGGTGTGCATACGATTTATGCTCTGTCTACAGAACAAAAACATGATTGCTTAACCTAAATAAACGCCCAATTACATTACTAAGTACAGATGACATTTGCACACATCAATTAACAACTACATGCATAGTAAACTAGTAGTAGCGATCATCAAATCATTTGTACTTCTTGCGACGACAGTAGGTGGTCGGTGCAAGGCGGAGGCAATTCCTCATGCTAACGACGCGCATGCACATCTCTTAGCTTAAGAACACATCCTTGGCCGCGTACTTGACATGATGTTCATCCAGTCTTATGACCTAGGCACGGTACCATGCAACCTTCTTCTTCTTGCAGACATCCTTCATGCCTTTGTAGTAGGTCTGGATGACGGCCATGGCGAGGTCAACAAAGGAATCCTTATGCTTCTCACTGTCGCCCAAGATCTTGTACTAGCATTGGATGTCCACAAGATTCCGACAGGACAAGCCTGTGGTGTTGAGCTCCTTTTCATCATTGGTGGTGTACACCATACTGAATATGTAGTCAAGGTTGTTGACAAACTTGGCGAAAGGCTCGCAAGGCCTTATGCCAAGGTAGTAGTGGTAGACGAGGACGTAATGGCCCACCCATAGGTGGGCAAGGGCAACCTAATGATCATGTCCGGCACAACCGCCGGTGTACTCGAGGTCGAAGCTGACGACTTTGTACTTGTCATCGACAAGTAATTTTTCCATGGTGTGGATGGAGTTCTCCACCCAGATCGGGTCATTGGTGTACACAACCAAGAGGTCCTTGAACCTTACGTGGGTGTCCATATAGGCACGTATGGTGAACTGCCGCTCGTTATCAGTAGGCGTTGGGAGTGCCACCATTGCAGCCTAGCAGGATATCCTCTGTGTATTTAGAGTCATGGGTGTGCTTCTTGCATTGTGGGGGAAAGGTTGCAGACATACAAGAGGTTAAATGAGTGGTGGAGTAAATGGGGTTGGACAGGCTATAATTGACATGTCTTTTCACCATGTTCCTGGTGGAGGATTGTTATGCAAGCTTGACCAGCACGAAAACATGCGACTCGTTTGGCCACACGGTGACTCGAAGTGCCACCAACGTATCGTTGGTGAGCCCGTTCCCGCACAACCGCGCAGGTTGCCACGTGCAACTGTGCAAAGGTTCCCCGCCCGAATCGGTTTGGCCTGCATCGGCTAGAATAAGCTCCCATTATTGTGGGAATTAAATGAAAACATTTGGAAAAAACAAAGTGTGTGCAATGACTTAAAGTAGCGCACACATTCAACACTAAGAAGCGGCTGTGGGGATTTGAACGATTCCTATCGGTTGCATAATATAGTTCATTTGAGATAAGATCAGGAAGGGAAACACAAGCCAGAATGGAGAATGGTAATTAAATCAAGTAGGTTACATGTTAAGGTACGTATATCCATCGTCCATTGCATATTTTAGTCACAGTGGTGCTGTCAAAACAGTGTTTACAAAACTGTGTGCGGTGATACATCTCCAACGTATCGATAATTTATGAAGTATTCATGCGATATTTGCCTATGTTTATAATAACTTTATATGGCATTGATGCACTTTATATGATTTAGTTAGAACTAACCCGAACTGACGTTGTTTTCAGCATAATTACCGTGGTGTTACTTTTTGTGCACAAAAGGAAAGTTCTCATAATCGCCCAAAACTTTTTTATGATTTTTGTTGGAACATATGAGCAACGTTGGAGCGAAGAACCACCAGAGGAGGGCTGCCACAGAGGCACAAGCCAAAGGTTGCGGTCTGGGCCTTGGTCGCGCCCTGATGGCTTGTGGGGCCCACGTGGCTCCGTTGCGCATGATTCCAATGCTGAAAAATCCTATAGATCCTAGAAACCGCGGAAATGAAGAGAGAACTTCCGCTCCGCCGCTGCAACTCTCTGTATCGCCCAAAAACCAATGTGGAGCAATTCCAGTACCCTGTCGGAGAGGGAAAACCATCACCGGTGGCCATCTTCATCATCCCGGCGGAGGCCATGACAAGGACGGAGTAGTTCACCCACGAGGTTGAGGGTATGTACCAGTAGCTATGTGTTCAATCACACTCTCTTTCTCGTGTTATTGAGATGCCACAATCTGAAGAACACGGGCTTTGTTTATATAGTTGGATCATATGATGTATTTCCCTTACCATCTAGTTGTGATGAATTCAGTATTTTCCTATAAGATCTCGTCATGTTGGATTGAGCATATTGGTATGATAACACTTGATGTATGTCTTGCATGGGATACCCGTAGTGACATTGGGGTATTCTATTGATTCACTTGATATATGTTGAGGCATCAACTTGTGGGTTCCGGTGACCTTGGGAATCTATGCATAGGTGTTGATTGCACGTTCTCATACCATGTTCTCCGATAGAAAACTTGGGGTCGTCCTTGCACGTTCTTTGTGTTGGATTGAATATGGTAGCTTTGAAATTGTTTGAGGTGGTCCTTGCACGTTCTTTGTGTCACATAATTTACCAACGGATACTTGAGGTGACATTGGAGTATCTAGGTGACATTAGGGTCGATTGATATGTAATTGGTGTTATCTTAGTATGAACTCTTGAATAAATTGAACGGAAAGGATAGCTTGATGTTATCTTAGTATGAACTCTTCAATAGATTGATTGGAAAGAATAACTTTGAGGTAGTTCTACTACCTACACCGATTTCTTCTTATTTTTCTCCACTAGATAGGAACTTTGGAGTGATTCTTTCTTGCACGTTGAGGGATCCAACTATGTTAGCATTGTTGAGAGATTGAACTAGTGAAAGTATGTACCCTTGGCCTTATTTCCAAGCATCAATACAATGTTTTGCTCAATGTTTGCCACTTGTTACCTTGCTTTTTTATATGTTCAGATTACAAAAACCTATATCTACCATCCATATTGCACTTGTATCACCATCTCTTCGCCGAACTAGTGCACCTATACAATTTACCATTGTATTGGGTGTGTTGGGGACACAGGAGATTTCTTGTATTTGATTGCAGGGTTGCTTGAGAGAGACCATCTTTATCCTACACCTCCCACGGATTGATAAACCTTAGGTCATCCACTTGATGGAAAATTAATACTGTCCTACAAAACTCTGCGCTTGGAGGCCCAACACGAGTCTACAAGAATAAAGTTGTGTAGTAGACATCATGTGGTAAGAGCCACTCTGGTGCGATATTGTGACAGCCCGATGCCGACGTTCCAGAAGATTCCCCTTCTATTCCATTTTCGTTGTGTATCTTATTTTATTTGTTGCATCATCATCGCATCATGCGCATCATCAGCGTTGCATTGGCATCTCCGTTGCCGCTAGTTTTCAAAACTTGCAACCGTTGTTAGTTGCCGGTTCTCTTCGTTATTCGTTCTGAGCCCGTTCACACACGCACGTGCCCGCGGCATCATCGAACCCTGTTTTAAAAGTGTGTGTAAAACTTTCTCTGATTGGGGTGAGATTTGACGTGCGGTGTTATTTTAATATAGCTAGGCCGCCTGTCGAATTTCGTCGCGATCGGAGTTAGTCTAGTACCCGAACGGTCATCCGTAGCGGCACCGTATTTGGTCTACCGTCGGACGGTCATCGGTGTTTTAAAAATCATTGCCGTGCCGCCCGTTTTCCCTCTCATCCCTGCTGAGCCCCTCTACACAGTGCACCGACCATACGCGTAGCCTAGTCTGGAGACCTCCCGAAACCCGAACTGGGTGCTCGTGACCGTTGGGTCCAGATCAACCCAGTTTTACTGTAAATCGTCTTCGGTTTGTCCATTGGATTCCCTACCCTAATTATGTGGACTCCCTAACCTAGCCATTTCCGACCGTCCGATTTAATTGGAAGGTCCTAATGCCCCTTAAGCTAATCCATTTGCGGCATTTAGTCCAAACCCTAGATCCTAGGCTCTTGTCCCATCGCCCGCCGCCACTCCTTGTTTTTTCCATCGGGCCAACCAGAGCCACTCGCCCGCACACGCAGCTTCCCCCCGCAAGCGTTGCACGCAGCTGCAGCTCCAGCAAGCCGTCAGGATCCCATGCTTCCTTCCTCCTCCTTCCTTCCTCCTCCTTCCTTCGGTTTCCTTCCCCGCTTCTCATCTCTCCCTTCCTCTCGTTTTCTGTAGGGAGGGTGGAGACCACCATGGCCTTGGCCTCGAGCTCGCCATGGGCACCAACCTATGCAGCCGCCCGCTCGCGGGAGTTCCCCATGGCCGAATCTTCCTCCCCAACTCCGGATCCGCCCGCCCCCGACTCCATCTGTGTGGACCTCCATGACCTTGCCGGAGGACGGCGCTGCTGGAGCTACGCAGGTCCCGGTCGCATCTCTCTCCCCTGCTCTGTTCCCCCGCTACTCTCCCTCTCTCAAACACCTATGTTCCTCGTTTCTTTTCTGCAGGTGACATCCTTGGCGTTCCCGAGCTCCGTGATGCCTCTCCTATGCCCGAGCTCGCCCCAGCCACCTCCAGCTGCGCCGGTTCACGACCTCTCCTGCCTAGACCTCCATGGCCTCCTCGTCCCTCGATGTGAGCAAGTTCGTGCGTAACTGAATTTCAGTTCTTTCCAAGATCTGTGCCGCCATGCTGCTGTTATATAGTTTTGCCACTGAATTCCTACACGAGCACATGGTTACCGTAGTGGCTAGCGCTCTCTCCTTCCATATGGGAGACCTGGGATCAAATCCCAGCGAGCTATTATTTATTTTTTTGTTGCCCCATCGACGTACACCTCTTGCTAATTCATGTTCGATGTACACCTGTTGCTAATTCTTCTTCGGTATTTGAGATGCTTATAGCACAAGCAATGACCACCTTGTCTGGTAAACCTAGCAACGCCAACACCAGGGGGTCTGGGGTTCGAATCCCATTCACCCCTATTTCTGTTTTTCTTTGTTTTAGTTTTACTCCAGGTTGGTTCCTTGTGCACTTTCATATAGGCTAAAACACATGCCTTATCACAACTGATTCGTAGCTCGGCTGGTTTGTGCCTTCCTTTGCACCAGAAAGGTATTGGGATCAAATCCCAGGGAAGCCTCTGTTCTTTTTGTTGTTGGTGTTTTTGTCTTCTGTGTGCACAGCCACTTGGGCTGAATCCTCTAATGGCCACTGCAAGATGTTGCAATTCGTCCTATGTTCATTTTTTTTCCTCCCGCGTTTTTGCTAGATTCAGTAATAGCATGCTTTAAAAACGCATGCAACTTTTAAACCGTGTAATGGACCGGAACGAGTTATATATGTAGAATGTGTAGAATTTTGCGTAGATTAATACTTTCCAACTCTCATGCATAATTAGAACTGTTTAGTGTGTTGTTTGCATCGGTTTGTGTGTCTACGTGTTGGAAACGGGTTAGGTCGTAACTATTTGTCCGTAGCTCCGTTGGAGATGTGCCATATATGTAAATGGAGCAGAACGATGATTAGAATCACGTGAACCACTTTGTTTTTCCGTTTAACAAACCTAAAATGTGATTAGGACAAATCTGGATAGAATTAAGTTTTAACACGTGGGGTCATTTCGGAGATGCTATATGTCGTTTCGGGTCTCATTTAAAATGCCTAGCTAGGTAGATTAATTTGTGCTTCACCCTCATCCCATGTTTAACAACATTTAACATAGCCGTGTACCTGAACGGGAGGGAACTAAATAATTCAACGTGGAGTTTCGTCGATATGCAACTCGTTGCATATCGAGCTTCACTTAATGCGTAGTGTTTTATTGTTGTGATTGTCATGCCTTGCATTAGACCGTTCATGCATCATATGTGTAATGCATCGTGTGGTGAATATCGTGCGTTGATTTTTGTTTCCGGTTTGCTTCGTCTCGATAGAGTTCCGCAAGCGTGTCGGATTGTGAGGACCCGTTCGACTACATCGGTTCGTCTGCTTCACGAAGTCATTCTTCTTCCAAGCGGGATCTCAGGCAAGATGACCATTTCCCCAGATACCATTACTATCATTGCCATGCTAGTTTACCGTTTCTATCGGTTATGTCTCGTTGCCTACCACATGTTAAATATCAGCCTCTCAACAATGCCATGAAAACCTTCAACCTGTTCAACCTAGCAAACCACTGTTTGGCTATGTTACCACTTTCTTAACCCTGTGTCAGCGTTGCTAGTTGCGGGTGCAGTTGCTGCATGTGAAAACATGGGTTCCTTGTTATATCATCATAGTAATGCTATTAAATTTAATGCACCTATATACTTGGTAAAAGGTGGAAGGCTCGGCCTTTCTAGCATGGTGTTTTGTTCCACCTTTGCCCCCTTAGTTTCGGCTACCGGTGTTATGTTCCATAATTGAGCGCTCCTAACACGATCAGGGTTGTTATGGGGACCCCCTTGATAATTCGTTTTAGATTAAAGCTGGTCCGGCAAGGCCCAACATTGGTTTTACGTTTGCCCAACATAATAATTATGATAATATTGTAATGCATAGGGAGTTAGCGCTACCCGAGGAGTAATTTTACATAAACAGGGGGGGCCAGTGCTGATGGTGTTGGTCCCAAACGGTCTCCTGCGGGGCCACCGCGAGGAAACTCGAGGTTTGGCACTCGTAGCTAGTTCCATCCGTCGTGTCCTAAGAACGAGATACGCGGCTAATATCGGCTACGTCGACACGTCGGGCGGCCTTGCTGGATTAGTTTTTCCTTTGACGAGATATCTTGTGCATCGGGATTCCGGTGATGCTTTGGGTAATCTTAGAGTTGAGGTTTTCCACTAGGGAATCCGACGAGATCGCGAGCTTCATGATTGAGGATTTCTATGCGGCTTGTGGTAATTTGTGATGGACTAGTTGGAGCACCCCTGGAGGGTTAAATCTTTTCGGAAAGCCGTGCCCGCGGTTATGTGGCAATGTGGAAACTTTGTTTAACACTGGTTCTAGGTAACTTGAAGTTAACTTAATTAAAATATGCCAACTGTGTGCGTAACCATGACTGTCTCTTTCGTGAGTTCCTTCTCCGATCGAGGACACGGTGGGGTTATGTCTAACGTAGGTAGGTGTAGAGGATCATTCATTTGATCATCAGTAGTTCATGTCCGTTATGCGTAGTTCTTCCCCCTCTTATCTCTTGTACTCGTAAGTTTGCCACCAAATATATTCTTAGCCGCTGCTGCAACCTCACCACATAACCATACCTCACCCATTAAGCTTTGCTAGTCTTGATACCTTTGGAAATGAGATTGCTGAGTCCCCCGTGGCTCACAGATTACTACAACACCAGTTGCAGGTACAGGTAAAGGTTACTTGACGCGAGCGCGTTGATTGTTCATTTGGAGTTGCTTCTTCTTCTTCTACTTCATCGATCTAGGATGGGTTCCAGGCTCGCAGCCTAGGATAGCAAGGATGGACGTCGTTCTTATTTTTCTCGTTTGTTTTCGTCCGTAATCGGACCGTGCTCTTACTCTTGATGAATATGTAATGTACTGATGTGACTCTGATGTAGCTTGTGGCGAGTGTAAGCCAACTCTATATATATATATCTCTTCTTTTCAGTACATGTACTTGTAACGATATCCATTCTTGCGACACGGCGAGATGCGCTTCTATCCCTGACGTGGCCCTCGTGCCAAATTGAGGATAGGGTCGCATCTTGGGCGTGACAGATATGGACTGCCGTGATTTTTGTAAATCCTACACTTGCATACTTGTGATCCATGGGAATTCGTTCTGGACAATCAGGAGACGCGTGTCACAGCATAATTTTAGTCATCGCACACGGTTCCAGTCCGGGAAAATAACCAAGTTTGTAAATCGATTCCAAAATTCATTTTTCGTATGACACCTCGTTTTTTTACCACAGTCAACCAAGTTACATGATAATTCTAGCATTATTTTACCATAATATGCATAGTGTTTGAAAAATGCCAAAACTCACAGGTAGATGTGCGTGTTGTGGGCCAACGGTTGCTATATATTAATATTCTATCAACCAAACTGATTGCAGCTCAAGACTGCAATTACATTGCTTTACGCACTAGTAGTTTATAAAACAAAGTATCACCAACGTCTAGATCAACACATACTAAACATACTCAAGCATAGATATAACGCACACAAACTAGATAGCTAGGGTAGTGTTGGACATGTATACATAAGTCAATCCTGATCGTACCCGCCAACAATGTAAACTTTCTCCATGTACTCCGCGTACACGGTGTGCGCCACCCTGCGAGAATACTTGTGCCCAAAGGAGCCAACAGATCATCCTCTAGAATGTGCGAGAACGCTTGCAAACATGGGGATAAGCCTTTGGTCTTAGAACGGGCATGTGAGGCCCCCATTCCGGGTCCTCATATGACGATTATGCTTTCCCACATAGAGATCCATGAGCTTTCGTTTATTGTACCTCTTCTGGTAATATTTATCGTTGTTAACGTCGTTAGATAGCACCTACAACGTTAGTAAATGAAATGCACAAAGTGATATCACAAACAACTTATAGTGCAACAAAATTATTAACTAATGATTATAAATGCATGAATTGATTATTGTCAAACAAATTAGGAGTAGTAACTTTGAAAGACTACTCCCTCTATCACTAAAGTAGTGATATAAATGCTCTATGCTTATTTGTTTAAAAAGGCGGTACATGTTTACTCCCTCCGCTTCGGTGTATAGGGTTCACTACCAAAATATTTTTGTTTTGAAACTACTCCATCTCTAGGCCTGGTTACTAGTTAATGGCTTGATTAATTGGCGTTTTTGTTATACATGCTAGCAATGCATGTGCTAGTTTCTCGGATGTGGTTGAACAGTTCCATTGACAGCTAGATCCATGCAAATGGCCCATGGTGATTGACGCTAGCGTTTTGCTATTGTTTCCTATCCCAAAAATAAGTATCCAAATTACGGAGGATTAAACATGACTTTAAGCGGGCGTATTGGTTGAAACAAACTGCTTGAGCTTTTCTCTCGCCCTATCATCGTATGCCTAGGTCGCAACATTGCTTGTAGCGAGCCTAATACACCAGACCGGAGGGAGTAATCATCTATGTAGGCCGTTCATATCGATTCTAAAATCTATCTATGAATTATTAGCACAATTAGTAATCCTAGATGGATTATTAGCAACATGATCTTTTGTATAGATCAACCATTAAATCACTACAACCCTAGATATCTTATTAGCATGCCTAACCAGCTCTCTGTTGTCATCGGAGTTGTCATTGTCGGAGTTGTCGGAGTCTTCGTCGCTGGGGTGGTCATCAAAGAGGTCGTAGTAGTCTCTATGCAACATCGCCTCCTTCTGGGGAGGCACGACGGGGCTTGCGACATCGTGATCGCGCTTTTGTCCGCCCGAGACCTCACCAGTGGAGAGGGCAACCTTATCACCCAGCATCAAGATATGCTTACGTGATTTTTCGGCCCCGACTTTGAACCCCGCGTCACCATTCCCTCCGATGGTGTGCTTGGTTGCCATATGATACACTTCGAAGAGCATTTATGACTAGGAATGATGGTGAGGATGAAGGCTGTGTGCGGAGAGAGTGGATAGTGCGACTGCCTATTATAACCAGCAGCACATGTACGATTAATGTGGAGTCATTGGAAGCTAGGCGGGAGGCAGTTAAACGGTTCACTTCCCGTTGAGCTAGTGCAGCGGTCTTCTCGGATGCCTCCCGTTGTTTCACACCACTTCTCACACGTCTCGTGGTGATCCTGCCCAGAGGGCTGCTCACACGTGTCTCATCAATTCACACACTTGCTTGCACGTCTCCTGGTGAGCTATCCGAGTGCCCTTCTTGAAGGTGTGCCACCAATTTATACACCTACTCGCACGCCTCCCGGTCAGCCTAAGGAGCAGACTGCCTGCATCCATCCCGTCAACTCACGTCTGCTCGCACGGCACACGGGGCTCGTTATGGTACGTAATAAATTGTTGGGCTAATGCAAACATCATGAATACTTTAATAGTTTGTTATTGTAAGGTGAAAATTGTGTGTCCCAACCTTTAATAAGGCCACATTTGTTAAAAAATTATATAAAAAACATGTCTCGAATTTTGGCAAAAAATATCACAACATATTTGTGTGTGTATATACATACATATATATATAGGTATATATATCATGAAACCAAATGCCAAGTTTCATGAATTTTAGTTGATTTTTGGATTTACTTTAATTGTAAAATGAATATTTTCAATATATGTTGTGAGTTGTCTAAAACCCAAGATTTTCAAAGCTTTCCGCACAACCAAGATGTTTTAGATTTCTTACCATTTATTGCATGGGGACTAAGCGTGAACCGCATTTATGGCACATATGATTTCACCTATGAATTCCTAGGAGCTCAACTGATGTATATATTTTTTTTGTATTATATATGAAGTTTTTCCAAATTTTAACACAGACTCGTATTTCCCGTGTTGACTACATAAAAATAGTTTGACGCGCCTCGAATTGGTGGGTTGGGTGGTAGTTGGGGGGGGGGGTCGTTACAACACACTTCATTGCATGTGCCTCTCTATGTGGGATTACCCATTTGGTGAGATAGTTACCACACCAAAGTGTCAAAGTCGTGCATAGAATATTTAAAAGAAGACAGAACACTAATGTCACACATATGTTTGGGACACATATGCACGCGGCGGTGGTCATCCCTCAGACAATCCCTCATGTGTTATTAGTGACGCGCACATTCGTGGGCCCACGTGGTTTATCCTTACCAATTACAAATGAGTTTAGGATCAAAAATAGAGTTGGATGCAAGTATTGCTTGAACTTCTACAACTGTGGCGTTACAAGATTCAAGAAGCACTTGCCTGAAGAAAGGAAAGATTGTGTGCCCTGCACGCAGGTCCCCAATCATGTAAAAGAGAAAATGTGTGCATTGCTAGCTGTCAGTGCTAAAAATAAGGACGAATCATTGAACAAAATTATGGTTCTGCAAGATGAGTTCATAGGGATGTATGGTCAGAGTGGGGGTGATGATCAAGACTGCACAGTTGTTGAGTTTGCATCTACTACACAAGATCTTAAGAAGGCGCTAACCAAGGGTCCAATGGACATGTACCATGTGCGGGCTGGAAAGCAAACAACGATTAATGCACATTACAAGGTCAAAGAAGCAAAACAATACTTACGATTACATCTGTGACTTCTTTATTGAGGGGTCCCTGGCTCATAATGTTATTAGTCTCAAATCATTTGCTCGAATGATAGAAGCAATTGGACAATTTGGTCCGGGATTGAAGCCACCCACACCTTATCAGCTTGCCAATCCTTTGCTGAAGATACAAGTCGACAAGGTAGATGAAATGCTAAAGGCCCAGAAGGAGGCATGGGCTTCTACTGGATGTTCAATAATGACAGATGCTTGGACTGATCGATGTGGAATAAGCTTAATGAATTTGGTTGCTCATTCATCTAGAGGAATATGTTTCCTTCGTGCCATTGAATCTTCAGCAGAGGTTCATGATGCTAAGTATATCTACAACTTGGTAATGACTTGCATATCTAAAGTTGGTGTTCAAATGATTGTACAAGTGGTCAGGGACAATGCATACAACAATATGGCGGCGGACAAGTTCCTTAAGCAGAAGCACCCTTAATTTTTTTGGACCACATGTGCAGCCCGCACCATCAACCTAATGATGCAGGACATAGGTAGTATACCCATTGTCAGTTCAACAATTACCAATGCTAAGACCATTACAATTTTGTTTTATGAACACACTAGATTGCTGGCTTTTCTTCGCAAGTATGCCAAAGGAGATTTAGTTCGAGCCGGTGCTACTAGATTTGCAAATCATTACCTGAACTTGAAGAGTCTGTATTTAAAGAGAAAGCAATTGAAGCTAGTGTTTGCACCAAATGATTGGGTTGATACTGCTTATGCGAAGAAGCAATTAGTCAAACATGTGTACAAGCTGGTAATGGGCAATAGGTTTTGGTCCAATATCAACCTTCTCGTGAACTATTTTGAGCCACTTGCAAATGTGCTTAGAAGGGTTGATGGAGACATCCCAGCCATGGGTTTTTTAAATGGCGATCTTCTGCAAGAAAAACAAGAAATAACAGCAAGGCCGAATCACATTGAGAAGAAATATGTTCCTATTTGAGAGATCATAGATAGAAGGTGGGAAAACAAGATAAAAACTGCATTGCACAAAGCTCGGTATTTCTTCAACACTTTCTTCTACTATGACAGATAGAATGAAATGGCGGAAGAGGATTTCTTGGAATCAGTCATAGAATGTACATATATTATGTACAAAAATGACAAAGAGGTGCAAGACAATTGTGTCTCCCAACTTAGTTACTACATCGAAACCATAGATTCATTTAGAACTGATATGGCCATTAGACAACGCAAGGTAGCAACTATCAGCCCTAGTAAGAAGACTATGACTTGTAAAGTTCCTTCTTGAATGTTGCAACCTAGTAGTGTTGTAATTACTAATTTGTTTGTCCTGCTTTGCTTGCAGCAAGATATTGGACTGTGCATGGAACCACTGCTAAGGACTTGAGGAAGATGGCAATTAGAATCTTAAGCTTGACTTTTAGCTCTTTAGCATGTGAAAGAAATTGGTCAGCATTCGAGAGGGTAAATATTATATGATCATCTTCCATCAAGCTATTGTGCAGTACTGTTCCATACTAGATCATATATTTTAGTGTCCAGTTCCATATATAAGCGCATAGGATTAATTCCATCTGAATTGTAAAATGCATGTCTATATATCTGTGTTGTAGGTGCATTCAAAGAAGAGAACTAGACTAGGTGAAAAGAAGTTGAATGATCTTGTTTATGTGATGTTCAACAAGAGGTTGGACTCGATGTACTTTGAGAGGGAAAGAGATCCATTGGTTGCAAATTACATCAAATATGAGACGCCAAATGAGTGGATGTTAGATGGAGAGCTACTAAAAGATGATGAACCATCTGAAGATGAAGCTGAGCTTACCATCAGTTCAAAGAGGAAACAAACATCTAAAGCTTCAACAAGTAGAGGAAAAAGTTTATCTACTGCTATTGGTGTTGAAGAGGAGGAGGAGATAGGGGAAGAGGATGAAGGAGGGGAAGAAGACTAGAAGAAGAGTGCCCAGATGATGAGGAAAACATCGATGACGATGATGAAATAGACATCAATTTGAATGAAGATGAAGAAGATGATGAGGATGATGCAATCATGTTCTTAAGATCTTTCATGTTCTGTTCTATTTTCTTGCCGTGTGGTCGTGTGCACTACGTATCATGGATGTTTAAACTTTGATTGCACTTGTAGGTTGTAGACCTATAGTTTTGAACTTATTTGGAGCAGGATTGTGGATGTTTAAACTTAATGAAATTTATTCTCTTGGATGTTGGATATCAAAATCTTGGTAGTTGTTGTCCCGAACTTCTTTATTTAGTGATAAATTTCTATGGAATGGGCTTGCTATTGATTAATCTTTTGCAACTTGAAAGACTTGATTTGTTGTGTTATTATGGTCTAATTTTCTTACATGCTTGCAGACTGAGTATGTCCTAGTTATAAATATATATGCTCGTATAAATGAATGTTGTTCAAGGAATATGCTGTCACCTCAAAATTATGTGTGATTTTGTGAATCTCTTATGCAGACATAGCGCCCGCAATCCGCATCCCATATGGAGCCCCCAATCCGCTACCACCCCGCTATCCTCTATTTAATATCTTGCCTGCAATCAAAAAATAAAAAGTCTCCTGTGTCCCCAACACACCAAATACAATGGTAAATTGTATAGGTGCACTAGTTCACCGAAGAGATGGTGATACAAGTGTAGTAATGATAGTACATATTGATTTTTGTAATCTAGAAATATAAAAACAACAAGGTGGCAAGTGTAAAACAGCAAGCAAAACATTGTATAAATGCTTAGTAATGAGGCCTAGGGTTCGTACTTTCGCTAGTGCAATCTCGCAACAATGCTAATATAATTGGATCACATAACAATCCATCAACGTGCGATAAAGAATCACTCCAAATTTCCTATCTAGCGGAGAACATAAGAAGAAATTGTTTGTAGGGTACGAAACCAAATCTAAGCTATTCCTTTCTATCAATTTTTCCAATAGTTCGTACTAAGATAACAAGTTATCCTTTTCAATCGATCTATCAAGAGTTCGTACTAAAATAACACCATAACTAATTCAGATTCATAATACTCAATCCAACACAAAGAAGTTCAAGGAGCACACCAAGATTTCTATGGGAGAACATAGTATGAAAACGTGCAATCAACCCTTATGCCTAGATTACCCCAATGTCACCTTGGGAATCCACGAGTTGATGCCACAACATATATCAAGTGAATCACTTGAATACTCCAATGTCACTACGGGTACCCACATGCAAGACATTTATCATGTGCTCTCAAACCTTAATACTCAATCCAACATAACAAGATGTTAAAGTGAAAGACTCAATTCATCACAACAATAGCATGGGACAAGCACCATATGATCCAACTATATTAACAAGGCTCGTTATATATCAATATCATGACATCTCAAGAACACGAGAGAGAGAGAGAGAGAGAGATTAAACACATAGCTACTCGTACAAACCCTTAGCCCCGAGGGTGGACTACTCCCTCCTCGTCATGGCCTCCACCAGGATGATGAAGATGGCCATCGAAGATGATCTCCCCCTCCGACAGGGTGCCGGAATGGCTCCTGATTGTTTTTTCATGGCTACAGAGAATTGCAGCGGCGGAACTTCTCATCTAGGGTTATTTTCGGAGGTTTCTATGTTTATAGGATTTTTGGGCGTTTGAATCACGCCAAGATGGGCCATGAGTGCCCACTAGATACCAGCCCGTGCTAGTGGGGCTGGTGCACCCTGGTGTCTAGTGGGCACTAGGGCCCCCTGTGGTGGTTCTTTGCTCTAGTATTTCTCTTTTCCTCCAAAAAAAATCGTTAAAAAGTTTCGTCCAATTCAGAGAACTTTTATTTCTGCACAAAAAACAACACCACAGTAGTTCTGCTGAAAGCAGTGTGAGTCTGGGTTAGTTCTAAATAAATCACAGAAAGTGCAGCACAACCATATAAAAGTATTGTGAACATAGGCAAACATGGAATGAGTACTTTGTAAATTATCGATAAGTTGGAGACGTATCAACATTCCGTAGTTTAATTCCTACTCGTCCTCTAGTAGGTAAATAATAGAAGAAATAATTTATGAAGTGTGAATGCTAGCATAGTGCATAATTGCTAGCATAGTGCATAATTTGATCAACGATAATTTCAATCACTTTTCCTAACATCATAACAACAAATCTTTCTCATAAAGCTCATCATGACAAAGTAGCAATTGGAAATGGAACTTTTAATGTGGAATGCTACCTATCATATTCATCATATTATTTTCTTTATAACATGGACATGTGGACTTGTAGATGATTCAAAGCAATAGTCTATAATTTCACATGAAAAATTTAATACTCAAGCATATCAACAATCAACCATATCTTTCAAAATATCAATGCTAAAGAAAGTTATCCCTAGCCCATCATGATCAATCGTTGATCCATTCATGCAACGCACCCAAATATTAGCTACATCCAATGCTCAAGTATGATAATAGTGTACCTTAGTCAGAGCTTTATAAGAGAACATGGAGACTCAAATTCAAATTAAAAATTACATAAAGTAAATAGATAGGCCCTTTGTAGAGGGAAGCAGGGATTTGTAGAGGTGCCAGAGCTCAAAGTGAAAAATTTAGAGATAAAATATTTTGGATGGTAAGCTTTTCCTGTCAACAGAAACAACTATGAGTTTCCAATATCTCCCATGCTAAACAAATCATAGGTGGTTCCCAAACTAAAAATAAAGTGTATTACTTTTTCCACCATTCTTTCACATTCCATGGATAGCCGCATCCACGGGTACCGTCCATACCAACACTTTCCAAGGAATTTGTTATTTGACAACATAAAATAAATCTTGTTTGCATTTTGGGACTAGGCATCCCTATTACCGCCATACTCTCGTGCAATACCAAGTGAATAAACACTCATCTTGAGAATGACCTGTTTAACATGGAAGATACCGGTCACCCCTTGCCGCTTCATGAGTGGTACGGGCACACAAAACACAAGTTTATTTTGAACATTAGAGTGGCACATACAAATTTACTTAGAATGGCAATGAAATACCGCATATAGGTAGGTATGGTGGACTCATTTGGCACAACTTTGGGTTTAGGATGTGGATGCACAAGCAACGTTCCCGCTTATTACAAGTGAAGGCTAGCAAATAGATTTAGAAGCGCCCAACCAAAGAACGAAAACCATCATAAGTGCCCAACCAAAGAACGAAAACCATCATAGATTTAGAAGCGCCCAACCAAAGAACGACAACCATTAAACATAACTAACACTGAATAATGAAACACAAGTAGGATGTAGTTTCATAGCATAATTATTGACTTCATGTGCATGCATAGGGAATCACGAACCTTAACACCAATACTCTTACTAAAGCATAATTACTCATCAGCATAACTCACATATCACTATCTTCATATCGCAAAACTATTGCAAAGGATCAAGTTTAACATCCAATGATCTTCGTGAATGTTTTTATTATACCTCCCCTGGATATCTATCACTTTGGGACCAATTTCATTGAAAGCAAATTGCCATTGCTAATAACAAGCTCTCAAACAAATATAAGTGAAGAACGAGAGCACAAGTTTCTTTAAAAATTTCAACTCTCAAAATAATATAATCGAAACAAGAGAGGATTGTTTTCAAAATAACAGCACCACCGTGCTCAAAAAGATACAAGTGAAGTACTAGAGCAATTCAATCAAACTGCTCTCAAAATATAAAAGTGAAGAACAAGCAAGTAGTTGTTGATGAAGATAGGACTCTCTCTCAATAAATATTTTTAGATCTGATATTTTATTTCAGACAGAAAATAAAACAAAGAACATTCCAAGAATAGCAAATGTCATGTGGACAAATAAAAATTTAGGCTCAACACAGGCTAACCGATAGTTGTTGATGAAGAAAGGTGGGATGCGTAGCATCCCCAAGCTTAGATGCTTGAGACTTCTTGAAATATTTACTTGAGGTGCCCTGGGCATCCCCAAGATTGATATTTTGTGTCACCTTAATTCATCTAATATGATGGTTCCACCAAAGTCTCAAAAACATCATCTACATAAAACTTGAAAAGAACTCGTGAAATAGGTTACTACATATAAAAGTAAATCGACACTTCATGTACTACCAAGACAAATTGCATAATGATTTTCAATCATTAGGTACTGTATAATATCATTTCCACAATTGATATCTACCAAGATGTCGAGAAAATCGACACCTATGGGAAACTTGAAGGGGTCTCTTGATCGTTCGGCGGGGGGAGAGAGAGGTGGCGTCGAGAGCGGAGCTAGCGATCAACACCAGCAAGGTCCTTTACCCGGGTTTGGCCGGTTGGCGCGTAAAGCCCTACTCCTGCTTAGTTTGTATTGGGTGCTTATTGTAGGGTGATTTGCTACAGTAACTTAGCTGGTGATTAGGGAGTCTCAAATTCCAAAAAGTCCAAAACCCCCTTGAGAATGAGCCTTGGGCCTCCTTTCATAGGCAAAGGGGTCACCAACAGTGTGCTCACGGGTTGCATAGTGAACAGTGTTCACCGCTCTTCTTCTATGGTGGTGTCAGGGGCAGTAAATGCCTTGTCTAACCCCTGGCCTGCAGCGAGGTGGTCGCGACACGTATCCAGGTGGATCGACACCTGGGTCTTTGTCACACCCTGTTTTTCATCACAAGTATTTTATGTTGCAAAAATCAGAGCTTGTTAAAACTTTTTCAAATAATGTTGTGAGTGCAATGTCAGCCCTTGTATGAGTGAATGATTGCTTGCTTGATGACTCAAACCCATGAAAAACTTATTATTTTGCTCTCTTCAAAAACCCTTTTTCTTTTATATCAAGATCACCTTCATCATGTTGGGATACACTACTAGCTCATGAAGCCAAGTGGCACTTCCAACCAAAGTTGGTGATCTGATACAAATATTATTTTCATTCATTAAAACATTAATTGGTGATTTAAAATATTATTTTCCTATTTTATATTTATGTTTGTTTCTAAGGCCAGGAATGATATTCCCACAAGAAAAATTGTTTCCCGCCTTAGAAAATTCTGAGGAAATTCATGGAAGCTGAGAAGGACATATATTTTCCATATATAAGATTTTCAACCCTATTTTATATTAATATTATTTGAGTAAAACCATGAAAACCATTTCTGTCAGTTTTAGCTTTTTGAGATGTTTCCAAAGGAAATGATCTCAATAAATTCCCATAAAATTACAGGAGCCCTCCCAAGACATATTAGGTGATCACATAAAATCTCACCTTGATCCAAGGTGGGGAAGTGCACCTAATGAGCCCAAAACCCTCTCTGTCCAGAGAAGAGTTGGAACAACTCTACATTACAAAGTTTCTCCAATGGAGCTGAAACTTTCAAGAGGTGTTTGACACGCCAAATGAGGAGTCCACACCAAAGATGGGATTTGTGAGACTCTGATTGGCCACACTTTCTTTGTAAAGGACAGTACTGGTCATTTTGAGGCATTTTCAAGTTTACAAAGCTAAACTTGTTCAATGGAGCTCAAATTTGGTGAAACCCCATGTTTTTACCCCAAGACCAAACATGGTAAGTTTCAGTTCCAGTGGTGGAGTGGAAGCACCCCAAATCACTGTCGAACACCTACTAACAGGAAGGTAAAAACCCTCCTAGCCACTGTTTTACCCAATGGCAAAGCCCCAAACTTGGTGAGTTAGAGCCCCAGAACACCCTGAGCACTCAGTCAACCAGCCCCTCCCCAACTCCAAGCACTAGTGACAAGATCTTCAATTTGAGCCGCAGGCCAGTATTGGCAACACTGGTGTTCCTTGCCTCCTTTGACCAGCTCGTGGTTCCACTAACACACAACGGCTAGCCACACTCCCAGCAACACTCAGGACATGGAGGACATGTCCCAAGTGCCCCAGAGCGCGCTAGCATGCCGTGGCATGCCAAAACTGTGCTCTGGGCGCGCTACAGAGGGCCTCCAGCAAGGGGACGTCGCCCCGGCCAGTTCCAACCTCCCCAGTAATGTCCAAACGCTCCCCCGACACCCACTCTGTGCAAAGCTACCATCAGGAGCCCTCTATCCTCGTGCAAGAGCTCAGGCGACGCGTGCTCGCGCACGCCCGACGCGGCCGAGCATGCACGATCGTTGCGGCTCGACCCCACTCGCTTTCCCTCTGCGGCAGATGCACCAGGAGGTCCTAAACCACGTCCCGAACCCATGGTTTCGCGGCCAGCACCTCACTGTGCACGCACGCGCGCCATGGTGAGTCACCGGCGCGCCCGAGTCGGCTCACCGTCGCTGGCCTATAAATAGGTCCCCCCGGCACCCCAGCACCCCCCCAGGCAGCTTCAGCACAACCACTAGACTCCCCCTAGCCGCCCAATCGAGCTCGCAGAGCCTTAGTGCTCGAGATCGACCGAGGCCCCTCCGCCTCGGAGCTCCGGTCGATCTCCGGCTACACGCCGGCTCCTGCGCCGCCCGACCTCCCATTGCACTTCCCTTGACGCCAGGATCATTTCCCCCAACTTTCCCGAGCGAATCCGTGCCCCTAGCCACTAGCTCGACGCCAACCCGAAACCTTTCTGCCACGGTCACCTTGTCGCCGGCGACCCAGACCACCTCCAGTGACGTCCCGACCACGAGCAGGTAGGCGGAGGAACGAGGGACCCATTCCCGCTCCTAGCTTGGCCTAAGGGCAACGGTAGCCTCGCCGGCGTCCGTCTCCACCTCTCTGGCTGGAGGTAGGAGAAGGACCCGACAGGTGGAGCCCACCTGTCGGTGTCCTGGGGCAGCCAGCGCGTGCAGCCGCTGACGCTGACCCCAGGGGACCGCAGGTCAGGTTTGAACCTTGCCCGCGTGCGCCTGGTGGCCGGTCTGCTGGCTGGGCCGACTGTGTCTTCCCCCCTGGCCTTTTTCTTTTATTTTTTAACCTCCAGCTTAAATGATTTTTATAAAAATATTTAGCCAGTAGAAAAATATGATTCTTCCACCAACAATTTTCTAAAAATGTGTAGTAATTGATTCTGTAGAGTTTGACATTTATCAAAAACAGAATCTGTGTTGGTATAATAAAATGATATTAAAAGCATTGGTTTGCTCCTGTTTGCTTTTAAATAAATATGCTTAGCTAATAAAAACAATAGGAAACATTTTCCAAAATAATAAACTAAATTTATTCAAACTTTGCAACATTTTTAAAAGCACCTTGTGATCTGTTTTGGTGTGAGCTATTATTTATTTATTCCCTTCTCGACGGTAGAGTTACTGAGTGACGGAGGATCCGGAGCGGAAGACCTCGAAGACCCCGGATACCTAGCTGACCAAGGCAAGCATCCCTTTGACCATGACTTGATCATAAACATTGTTGCATGCTGGTATAGTTGGTCTTTTCCCGTTGCATGTGATCACGATGCCGGTTCATCATTGTGGTGATGGCACCGGAGGCTTCTTCAAAGCCCTTGCATGTTGATGATGTTATTCACATGGCTCCTCGGAGCATGAGCATGATGAGCTTGATCTTACCATCTATGAGGGTCACACTACTATCATGCGGGTTACTAAAGCTAGATCATTGCATTGAGCTTGACCCTACCCCTTAAGGGTCATGCTAATACCATGTTGACAAGTAAAGATAGAGCATATTATCATGAGCATGTTGATGTCATAAAATAAAGAGTTTATGAAAACACCGTCGGGTCCCACTAATGCCCGAGGGTGATGATGAGTTGGTGATCACTTTTGGTGAAGTAATGCACCGGTGTTTTGTCTGAGTATGGTTTCGGAAATGGGATTAGATTTATGATGTGTCGACCATCCCAACCTTACCAGTACGACCACGATACCCCTTTATGGGACGGGGCTTTGTTGATTACTCTGGTCGGTACTAGCAAAGAGCCACATTACTAGTGGCGGGAGTGATCGGTGTCACTCTCGTGATGGGGTCGTGCCAGGTAGGACAACTATGCCATTATTATGAGTTCCAGGCACATCGTTAGTCCCCGCATGGTTGATATTGTCCAGAGTCGGTGCTCGTAAGACGTACAACATGTGGGCTGGGTACCAATCGAGTGGACCTCTTTGTCTAGTATCATCGGGGGAAAGACGATGATCGGGTACTTACCTCGGGTATATATGATATACCACGAGTCGTGGATGACACGGAAGTTTCCCGGATCTCGTGGGTCCAGCGTACTACCTCTGCAGAGTGTCAAACTATTCGAATAGCCGTGTCCACGGTCAAGGACAGTTGGGTGGTGCTGCTTAAACTACGTCCAGCGTTTCCGCATAAACCAGGTGTGTGTGGTGTTAAAAAGGTGTTGTTATGAGAGTAATAAAATGACCAAATTCGGTGACTTGGCATATAGGGTAAACTCGGATGGTTTAGCCCTCATTAATACATTGAGGTTATGACAAGTCCGATGACTTGGCATATAGGGTGAACTCGGATGGTTGAACCCTTAGCAGATATGTTGATATCTGTAACCTGTTCTTCAAGAGTAATTCTTTAACTTGTTGCATATACCTGATCATTCCACCAAATTGCATTCCACCAAAGATACATGTTACTGTTATTCTTCACTATCAATGTTCATATCATGGGCTGTTTGCGAGTACATTCAAAGTACTCATTGGCTTGCCACTGGTTATATTATTGACCAGACATGGAAGGACCGGAGTTTGGCGACGAGTACGCCGTCGAAGACGAACCTGCGATCTAGGACGCTTCCAAGTCAGAATGCCTGTCGGTGTAGGCTTGATGGCATGGGCACCGCTTAGCCCTTACGAGTTTCCACTACTCGATGTATCTGTTTAATTTGGCTTTAGGCCTCGCTCTTGAACCCGACCTTCTAGTCGTTTGATGTAATAATTTCGGTACTTGGATGTAAGCCTCTATTATTCAGTATCCGTGTTTAGTGAACATTGATCCTTGGGGTCACTGGGCACGGCGAACTCGACTTGCTAGTCGGGGTCCCCACAGAACTGGTATCAGAGCCATCCTGACTATAAGAAGCCTTAGATAGCATGGACGTTAGCCGAGAATGTTAGAACGCCAGCCTTGCACAAAACTTTTGCACATACAACCTTCTGACCTCTCTCCTATACCTTGTAGATGGCTGTCGTACCTGAGACGCTTCTGGAGACCGGCTTTCCACTACTCCTGGTGGATTGTCTCGAGAAGTGCCACGTACGTCGCACGCCCATCTTCCTCTACCACGAGCACTGGGTCAACGCCGACACTAAGGAATATCACGTGGACGTGATAGTGAAGGCTAATGACTCCCCGTCTAGTTGGTTCTTCGAAGGACCACAGATGGGAGAGCTGATGTTGGTAGTGGAGACAGCCGCACGAGAGGCGCTCGTGCGTCTCCGCAGCATCCTCCCTGAGATGGCTAACGAGCCTGTCACTTGTCACCTACCTTTCATTTAGGAAGGAGTGGATGGGAGTTGGACACTCACCCCAGCCACGGAGGATGGGATGCCATTAAGGTTTTAGACCTACTTCAGCCTCTCGTCGGACACCCTGACGCACTTCCTGGTTAAGGAATCAGCCAAGCTTCGCCAAGAGCTGCACCTAGTCAAGGGCCTGCTCCACACTGAGAAGATGCAGAATCACAAGATAAAGAAGGCACGCGCAGCTGAAGGAAGGACAGTTGTTGCTACTAGGGGTGGTGTGTTACCCATCCAGGCAGTGCCTCTTTAGAGTCGCCGCCTGACAGCGGAAGAGTTCACTAAGATCTTCGCCGCCTCGCCTAAGAGACGCCGTGATGTGCGGATTCTTTCTTCCACTTCTATAAAGGAAGAAGATGTTGATGAAGGCGAAGACAAAGAGGAGGATCCTGTTGAATCCGCCTTTGAGACCGAGAAGTCCGCCGCGTAGGATTTAGCGTAGGCAATTAGGACTACCCCGAGCAAAGGGTATCCATGTCTCCGTTTCTGATTTACGTATGTGTGTATGATGTAAGTCACATATTGCCTTAGGCAGCCTGTAAGTGACTACATCACCTAGTTTTTATGAATGCAATTTCCGTTTGTCAAAAACATTGGTTTTGAAAACTCGGCACTTGCACGTATTGGACCCCCTCTTACTAGGAACGAATCCTTGTATTCCCGACCAAGGTGGCATTTTGACCTGTCTGTTTCTATCACAGGATGGTGAACGCAACCCGCAACAGCACCTTCGGCAACCCCGGCGCCGGCTCCTCAGGGACGCCGCAGGGAACCGAAGGAGAAGCTCACGCTGGAGGTCACCACGAGCAGCCTAGAGACCTTCCGCGACCACCTCCTCCTGAGAACTTGACGATGGCTCAGTTCCTTCAAGCTCTTTGGGAGGAGCGTCAAGCCAGCAATGCCGCTATTCAGCAGCTGACTCAAGTCCTGGTAGACAACCCGCCATGGAATGGGAATGGCGGTGGCCGCTCTACTCTTTCTGACTTCATGCGGACTACACCCCCATATTCACGGAGACGACTGAACCACTAGACGCCAATGACTCGATCCGCACAATTGAAGACCTCCTTGCGCTGGTCAAGTGCATTGACGATCATGAGAAGGTCCTTTATGCTTCTCATTGTCTCGGAGGCACCGCCAGGGCATGGTGGGATGGATTCCAGATCATGCGGATAGGGCAAGTCATCACTTGGGTGATGTTCAAGGAAGGATTTCGCGCGGCTCACATTACACCTAGACTGATGACCATTAAGAAGGAGGAATTCCGAGCCTTGAGGCAGGGCAGTGGAACTGTTAAGGAGTACCTGCAGAAGTTTAACCTCTTGTCGAGGTACGCGCCCGAAGATGTTAACACTGAGGCCGCTAAGGTGGAACGCTTCATGGAAAGGTTACAGCAGTCCCTGCAATATCAGCTGGTGGTTTGCGACTGCAAGACTTTCAGTGAGTTGGTTAACAAGGCGCTTATGCTGGAAGACAAGCGTCGTGCGATGGACGACACCCGCAAGCGCAAACTGATAGGCAATGGAGGACCCGGTAGCGCAAGACCAAGACCATGGCAGTCAGCATCTGCGAGACCCAACTTTCAGCAGCAGCAGTACAAGCACCCGGTGTTCCGCCAGAATTATCAGCCTCAGCAGCAAGCCAAACCAGTAGTCAACCCGCCGAACAACGGTGGAATCAAGACCAACCCTCCGGGGCAGGTCACCTCCTTTGGGTGTGGTCAGACCGAGCACTATTTGAGGCAGTGCCCCAACAAGAAGCCCGACGCACCGCGTCCCAATGCACCCAATCCCGGTCAAGGTGCACCAAGAAGGAACCAGGCCCCCCGCAACCAGCAGTTCAATGGCAGGGCGCCGGGAAGGGTCTCCAGATGAGATCTGGCTTGGCCTAAAGGCTCCCTGATCTTCTTCGTTCGGGAAAAAATCATTTCGGGGATTTTATTCCGTTTGGACTCCGTTCCAAAATCAGATCTGAAAAGAGTCAAAAACACGAAAAAACAGGAACTCACACTTGGCACTGAATCAATAAGTTAGTCCCCAAAAAAAATATAAAAAGGTACATAAAACATACAAAGAAGACAAGATAACATCGTCAAACCTTCAAAAATTATAGATACGTTTGAGGCGTATCATAGAACAGGTGTAACACAATTAATAGTCATATTGTTGCAGCAATATTAAAGTGAGGTCACGCCGAGAGATCCTCCCTCGACTCCCTGCAAGGAAGCGATCCCGGGACAAATAAAAATCCAGTTAAGTAACAGTTGTAGTTGTATAAGATCAGGGCACAACTCCAAGTCGTCCAGTAACCGTGGACACGGCTATCCGAATAGTTAATTTTCATCCCTGCAGGGGTGCACCACATTTCCCGTCATGCTCGATAACTCTCTCGCCGGACACACTTTCTGGGTCCTGCCCGGCCTCGGAATATCGACACGTCACAGCCCCACCAAAGACTCATCAGAGAGGCCAGCCCGCCGGTCTAACTCCTAAGCACAGAGGGTTCATGGGCCTAGTTCCCCTTCACGCTGCTGCACGATGCGTGGGCGGCTGATACGTCTCCAACGTATCTATAATTTTTGATGGTTTCATGCTATTATCTTGTCAAACTTTGGATGTTTTGCATGCCTTTTATATATTTTTTGGGACTAACTTATTAACTCAGTGCCTAGAGCCAGTTCTTGTTTTTTCCATGTTTTTGGCCCCTTTCAGAGGAGGATTTTGAACGGAGTCCAAACGGAATGAAACTGGCTTGTGGGCACCAGGGATCCCAGGGATATGAAATCCAAAACCAAGCACTTCTCCCATTAAAAGAATCATAGATCTAGTTGGCTAGACAAAACCCACAACTCGAAGAGAATTACAAGGATTTGAAATCATGCATAAGAGAGATCAGAATAAACTCAAATAAGATTCATAGATAATCTGATCATAAATCCACAATTCATCGGATCTCGACAAACACACCGCAAAAGAAGATTACATCGGATAGATCTCCATGAACATCATGGAGAACTTTGTATTGAAGATCCAAGAGAGAGAAGAAGCCATCTAGATACTAGCTATGGACCCGTAGGTCTATGGTGAACTACTCACACATCATCAGAGAGGTCATGATGTTGATGAAGAAGCCCTCCGTATCCGAATCCCCCCTCCGGCAGGGCACCAGGACGTGCCCCAGATGTGATCTTGCGGAGACAGAAGCTTGCGGCGGCAGAAAGGCGATTGCGATCGTCTCTTGATTTGTTTTGGGAATATTTGGGAATATATTGGCACAAAATCTAGGAGAGGGGACCTCCAGGGGCCACAAACCTGGATGGCGCCCCCTGGCCGCGGGGTGGGGTATTGTGGGGCCCCTGGGGCTCTTCTGGCTTGGCTCCCAAGTTCTCCAATCTTCTTCCGTTCCAAAAAAAATCTTTTCGGGGATTTTCTTCCGTTTGGACTCCATTTAAAATCTCCTCTGAAAGCGGTCAAAAACATGGGAAAAAACAGGAACCGGCACTTGGCACTGAGTTAATAGGTTAGTCCCAAAAAATAAATAAAAAACATGCAAAACATCCAAAGTTTGACAAGATAATAGCGTGAAACCATCAAAAACTATAGATATGTTGGAGACGTATCAAGCATCCCCAAGCTTAACTCATGCTCGTCCTCGAGTAGGGAAGTGATAAAGAATGAATTTTTGATGTGGAATGGTACCTTGCATAGTTGTCATTTGCAACTTCTTTTGCGTGGCATGAATGTTCAGATCCGTAAGATTCAAAACAAAAGTTTGCTATTGACATGAAAACAGTAATACTTCGAGCAAACTAGCGAAGTAATCATGAACTTTCAAAATAACAAGGCCAAAGAAAGTTATTCCTACAAAATCATATGGTCTGGCTATGCTCCATCATCCTCACACAACTAATGTAAATCATGCACAGCCCCGGAATTGGCCAAGTAATTGTTTTCGCACTCTGACATTCTCAAACCTTTTATAACTATCACGCAATACATGAGCGCGAGCCATGGATATAGCACTATAGGTGGAATAGAGTGTGGTGGTGGTTGTGAGACAAAAAGGAGGAGATGGTCACACTGACTCGGCGTATCAATAGGGTATGAAGATGCCCATTAATAGATATCAATGTGAATGAGTAGGGATTGCCATACAAGAGATGCACTAGAGCTATAAGTATGTGAAAGCTCAAGAGGAAAACTAGTGAGTGCGCATCCAACTTGCTTGCTCACGAAGACCTAGGGCAATTTTGAGGAAGCCCATCATTGGAATATACAAGTCAAGTTATAAAACGAAGATTCCCACTAGCATATGGTAGTGACAAAGCAATAAGCTCTCAGTCATGAAGAACATGGTGCTAACATGAAGCACAAGTGTGGAAAAAGAAAGTAGCATTGTCCCTTCTCTCTTTTTCTCTCATTTTTTTATTTGGGCTCTTAGGCCTCTTTTTTTCTTTTCTTTTTTTTCTCTTTTTTTTGGGCTCTTTGGCCTCTTTTTTTTATTTCCTCACATGGGACAATGCTCTAATAATGATGATCATCACACTTTTATTTACTCACAGCTCAAAGATCACAATGATGATGACTCCATGGGAAATGCCTCTGGCAGTGTACCGGGATGACCAACGATCTAGCTTGGCGTATGACGTTGAAACATCTCGCTAGCTATCTTACGATCATGAAATGGCAATATGAGAGTGATGGCACAAGTCATGAGACGGAACGGTGGGAGTTGCATGGCAATATATCTCGGAATGGCTATGAAAATGCCATAGTAGGTAGGTATGGTGGCTGTTTTGAGGAAGGAATTTGGTGGGTTTGTGCACCGGCAAGAATTGCGCGGCACTAGAGAGGCTAGCAATGGTGGAAGGTGAAAGTGAATCTACACGATGGGCTCACATTAGTCATGAAGAACTCACATACTTATTGCGAAAGTTTTTATTAGTAATCGAAACAAAGTGCTAAACGCATACTCCGAGGGGAAGGGTTGGTAGGTGTAAACCATCCCGCGATCCGGACCTCAACATAGAGGATGACAATCAATAGATCAATTATGCTCCGACTTCCTAACATAGCGGTTCACCATACGTGCATGCTACGGGAATCACTAACTTCAACACAAGGATCTCTAGATTCACAACACCCTACTAACATAACTCTCAATATTACTGAATCCATGTCTCAAAACTAATTCAGAGGAATCGAAACTTCTCTTTCTACTCAATGCATATGAAGATGGAGGTTCTTGCATCCTCTTTGGGTACATAGCACATTTGGGACTACTTTCATAACATAAGCCAACTACCAAATCACGCTCCGCCGTGCTCTAAAGATATAAGTGAAGCACTAAAGCAAAAGTATCTAGCTCAAAAGATATAAGTGAAGCACTAGAGCAAAAGTATCTAGCTCAAAAGATATAAGTGAAGCACTATGATCATTCTAGCAAAATCACGATGAGTGCATGTCTCTCTCTCTCAAAAAGGCATGAAGCAAGGATGATTGTGACACAACAAAAAGAAAAGACTCCTAAGATACAAGACACTCCAAGCAAAACACATATCATATGGTGAATAAAAATATAGCTCCAAGTAATGTTACCGATGGATTGAAGACGAAAGAGGGGATGCCTTCCCGGGGCATCCCCAAGCTTAGGATTTTTGGTGTCCTTGAATTTGGCCTCGGATGCCTTGGACATCCCCAATATTGAGCTCTTTCCACTCCTTATCTCTTTGTCCATGAGAACATCACCCAAAACTTGAAAACATCACAACACAAAACTTAAACAGAAACTTGTGATAACATTAGTACAAGAAAAAAACTACCACTTCTTTTGGTACTGTAGCAAACTTGAATTCCATCTATATTGATGATGGGCTACTGTATTCTCACTTCTGCATGGCTAGTACCCCCCCCCCCCCCGATACTAACCATAGTTTCATCAAAACAAGCAACCAACTCAACAAAAACACAATCTGTCAAAAACAGACCAGTCTGTAGCAATATGCATACTCTATATACTTATGTACCTCAAAAAATCTAAAAAATTACGACGGTCTGGGAAAAATGAATATCAATCAGCAGCAAAAAGAATCAACTCAAAAGCTCTTTCTGCATAAAAATGAAAAATCATCTCATGAGCGTAATGTTTATGTCTTTTTCCAGCAGGATCAAACAACCATTACGAGGACTAGTCATAAAGGTTTTGCTTCGCTCAAACACAAAAAGAAACACAAAAACCACAATCACAATAGAATTATGAAAGTGTGTACGCAAAAAAACAGAAAGAAAAAGATAAATTCATTGGGTTGCCTCCAAACAAGCGCTATTGTTTAACGCCCTTAGCTAGGCATAGGAGCGATAGAATCACGTATCGTCGTCTTTGGTGATCAAACCATAAGTGGCGTGATCACTTATCATCTTGAGGTTTTCATCTTTCTTGCTAGATGATTCACCACTACTTTTAGGAACAAAGACAGACTTGGTGATTTTATTGCGGGAAAAATTTGGAGTATTCTGCACAGCGGCAAAAGCGGAACCCAAGTTGGTTATAACGTCCTCTAGTTTGCCAATCCTAGCGGAATCATGACCTAGCTTTTCGCTAATTGTGGGTTCCTTCTCCTTTAAATTTTTCAAAACCATTCTCACCTTGGATCCGTAATGAGTGATTTGATTGTGGATCTTTTTATCCAAATTCTCAATGAGTTCAATCGTAGCAACTTTATTTTCAATAGCGTCCAGCCTACGCATCACATGTTCCAGAGTTAAGGTAGTTCCATTAACCATGAGTGGGGGTGAGCCTACCAAATTTATCACAGCTCCGTAAGAATCAACGGTATGTCTACCCAAGAAATTTCCACCTACGATGGAGTCAAGAATATACCTATTCCAAGGAGAAATACCCACATAAAACTGCGAAGCAAGACGGTAGTGGATTGCTTATGAGTAGATCTACTCTGAGCATTACAAATCCTATACCAAGTGTCCTTTAAGTTTTCTCCCTCAATTTGTTTGAAATTGAAAACTTCGCTCTCGAGACTATCGCTCGAAGTGGTGGATCTATCCATAAGGATAGACTATCCCACACAGACGAGCAGAAAGCAAGCGAGAGAAAAGGGCAAACGAAAAGGCGAACAAAAAAGGCAAATTGGTGAAGTGGGGGAGAGGAAAACGAGAAGCAACTGGCAAACAAAGTAAATGCAAGAGATGAGTTTGCGACACCTACTTGGATGAGTTCTTGACTTGATCTTCCTCCCCGGCAACGGCGCCAGAAATTCTTCTGCTACGGCAACAAAAGTCCTTCCCTGGCGCTTAGGAATTCTTCTTGTAACTTCTCTCGTTTGTGTCGGTTTTTTCCTTGAAGAGGAAAGGGTGATGCAGCACAGGAGCAATAAGTATTTCCCTCAGTTTGAGAACCAATTTATTGATCTAGAAGGAGGGCCTCGTCAAGCCCAAAGTACCTGTCCAAACACAAACAAGCTTTCACCCAAAGCTTCAAAGGGGTTGTTAATCCCTTCAATATTGTTTGCAAAGTGAGATCTGAAGGCGGAAAGTGCAATGAAGTAAAAAAGTGTAAGGCTGAAAATATGGTGTGGAGTAGACCCTGGGGCCATACTGTTCACTAGAGGCTTCTCTCATAATAGCAAATATCACGGTGGGTGAACAAATTACTGTCGATCAATTGATAGAACCGCGCAAAGTCATGACGATATCTAAGGCAATGATCATGCATATAGGCATCACGTCCGAGACAAGTAGACCGATACTTTCTGCATCTACTACTATTACTCCACACATCAACCGCTATCCAGCATGCATCTAGTGTATTGAGTTCATGACGAATAGAGTAACGCTTTAAGCAAGATGACATGATGTAGAGGGATAATCTCAAACCAATGATGAAAACCCCATCTTTTTACCCTTGATGGCAACAACACGATGCGTGCCTCGCTACCCCTTCGGTCACTGGGTGAGGTCACCGCACGGTATGAACCCAAAACCAAGCACTTCTCCCATTGCAAGAATCATAGATCTAGTTGGCCAGACAAAACCCACAACTCAAAGAGAATTACAAGGATATGAAATCATGCATAAGAGAGATCAGAAGAAACTCAAATATGATTCGTAGATAATCTGATCATAAATCCACAATTCATCGGATCTCGACAAACACACCGTAAAAGAAGATTACATCAGATAGATCTCCATGTAGATCATGGAGAACTTTGTATTGAAGATCCAAGAGAGAGAGAAGAAGCCATCTAGCTACTAGCTATGGACCCGTAGGTCTATGGTGAACTACTCACGCATCATCGGAGAGGTCATGGTGTTGATGAAGAAGCCCTCTGTTTCCGAATCCCCCTCCGACAGGGCACCAGGACGTGCCCCGGATGGGATCTTGCGGAGACAGAAGCTTGGGGCAACGGAAAAGTGATTGCGATCGTCTCTTGATTTTTTTTGGGAATATTTGGGAATATATAGGAGCAAGATCTAGGTCAGGGGACCTCCAGGGGGCCCACAAGCCTGGATGGCGCGCCCCCTGGCCGCGGGGTGGGGGCTTGTGGGGCCCCTGGGGCTCTTCTGGCTTGGCGCCCAAGTTCTCCGATCTTCTTACGTTCAAAAAAAAGTACTTTCGAGGATTATCTTCCGGTTGGACTCTGTTTCAAAATCTCCTCTGAAAGGGGTCAATAACAAGGAAAAAATAGGAACTGGCACTTGGCACTAAGTTAATAAGTTAGTTCTAGAAAATAAATAAAAAGCATGCAAAAGATCCAAAGTTTGACAAGATAATAGCATGAAACCATCAAAAATTATAGATACGTTGGAGACGTATCATTCACCCACCATGCTATTTGCTATTTTGAGAGAAGCCTCTAGTGAACACTATGGCCCCCTGGTCTACTCCACACCATATTTTCAGCCTTACACTTTTTACTTCGTTGCACTTTCCGCCTTCAGATATCACTTTGCAATCAATCTTGAAGGGTTGACGACCCCTTTATAGCGTTGGGTGCAAGCTCTTTTGTGTTTGCGCAGGTACTCTGGACTTGACGAGATTCTCCTACTGGATTGATACGTTGGTTCTCAAACTGAGGGAAATACTTACTGCTCCTGTGCTGCATCACCCTTTCCTCTTCAAGGGAAAAACCGACGCAAACAAGAGAAGTAGCAAGAAGAATTACTCGCGTTGCCGGGGAAGGACTTTTGTTGCCGTAGCAGAAGAATTTTTGGCGCCGTTGCCGGGGAGGATCAAGTCAAGAACTCATCCAAGTTTCGCAAACTCATCTCTTGCATTTACTTTGTTTGCCAGTTGCCTCTCATTTTCCTCTCCCCCACTTCACCAATTTGCCCTTTTCGCTTGCTTTCCTTTGCTTGTGTGCTATGTGCTTTCAATATGCTTGCATATTCGCTTGCTAAAAATCTATTGATATGGATCCTCACCCACTTGCTAATCTCTTTAAGAGATCCACTTATGTGGAACCAATTGCTAGTGAGTTCAGTGCACTTGACTTTCTCTATCGAGTTTTATTTGAGATGCGTGAATCTGAAAATCGTGATGAAAAAATTCATGAAGTGATTCACGAGGGCTCCTTGAATGAACAGCATGATTTCAATGGTTTCACTGTAAATTCTATTAGTGACAATCATGCTAAAAATATGCAAAACCCTAAGCTTGGGGATGCTAGTTTTCCTATCTCCACTACTTGTTGCAATGATCATGATTGGGGCTATGATTTTTCTTATGATCTTGAAAATTTGTTTAAGCCTCATGATGAATATGATATTTGCAATAATATTGAAAGTGGGTTGGAGAATTCATGACTTTAGTTGATGATAATCCCACTATTTTTGAAGAGCGTCAACTTTGCATGCATGTGGATCATGAAAAGAATATCCTATGTGATATCTATATCGTTGAATTTGATTATGATCCCACATGTATTTGCTATGAGAGAGGAAAATATTGTGGTAGAAACTTTCATGTTACCAAATTACCTCTCGTTTTGTTGAGATTGATATTTTCTCTTTCTTCTTCCTGGCATATGGTAACTATTGGTTGTCTTGACAATCTATTTTCCTATAAAATGCCTATGCATAGGAAGTATGTTAGACTTAGATGTGATTTTCACATGTTTCATGATGCTCTCTTCGTGTCCGATTGCTATCTTTTATGTGAGCATCATCGAATTATCAGTGCCTAGCTAAGGGCGTTAAACAATAGCGCTTGTTGGGAGGCAACCCAATGAATTTATCTTTTTTCTGTTTTGTTGAGTCAAAACCATCATAAGTCTGTTATGAGTGTGTCTTTTGTGTTTCTTGTTGTGTTTGAGCCAAGCAAAACCTTTATGACTAGTCTTGGTGATGGTTGTTTGATCTTGCTGGAAAAAGACGGAAACTTTTCGCTCACGAGATTATTTTTATTTTTATCCAGAAAGAGACTTTGAGTTGATTCTTTTTGCTGCTGGTTGATATGCCTTTTGCCCAGGCAGTCGTAATGTTTCAGAATTTTTGAGGTACCAGAAGTATACGAAGTATACAGATTGCTACAGACTGGTCTGTTTTGGACAGATTCTGTTTTTGTTGAGTTGGTTGCTTGTTTTGATGAAACTATGGATATTATCGGGGGGTACTAGCCATGGACAAGTGAGAATACAGTATCCGAACACTAATATAGATAGAATTCAAGTTTTCTACAGTACCAAAAGAGGTGGTAGTTTCTTTTCTTGTGCTAATGTTATCACGAGTTTCTGTTTAAGTTTTGTGTTGTCAAGTTTTCATGTTTTGGGTGATGTTCTCATGGACAAAGAGATAAGGAGTGGAAAGAGCTCAAGCTTGGGGATGCCCAAGGCATCCCAAGACAAATTCAAGGACACCAAAAAGCCTAAGCTTAGGGATGCCCCGGGAAGGCATCCTCTCTTTCGTCTTCAATCCATTGGTAACATTACTTGGAGCTATATTTTTATTCACCACATGATATGTGTTTTTCTTGGAGCGTCTTGTATCTTAGGAGTCTTTTCTTTTTGTTGTGTCACAATCATCCTTGATGCACTCCTTTTTGAGAGAGAGAGAGACATGCACTCATCGTGATTTTGCTAGAATGCTCATAGTGCTTCACTTATATCTTATGAGCTAGATAATTTTGCTCTATGTGCTTCACTTATATCTTTTAGAGCACGGCGATGCGTGACTTAGTAGTTGTCTTATGCTATGAAAGTAGTCCCAAAGGTGATAGGTAACCAAACAGGATACAAAAACCTCCATCTTCATGGGCATTGAGTAGAAAGAGAAGTCTTGATTCCTCTCAATTAGTTTTGAGACATGGATTTGGTAATATTTAGAGCTATGTTAGTAGGGTGTTGTGAATCTAGAAATACTTGTGTTGAAGTTAGTGATTCCCGTAGCATGCACGTATGGTGAACCGCTATGTTAGGAAGTCGGAGCATAATTGATCTATTGATTGTCATCCTTTGTGTTGAGGTCGGGATCGCGCGATGGTTAACACCTACCAACCCTTCCCCTTGGAGTATGCGTTTAGCACTTTGTTTCGATTACTAACAAAAACCTTCGCAACAAGTATGTGAGTTCTTCATGACTAATATGAGTCCATGGTATAGATGCACTTTCACCTTTCACCTTTGCTAGCCTCTCTAGTGCCGCGCAACTTTCGCCGGTACACAAACCCACTATATGCCTTCCTCAAAACCGCCACCATACCTACCTACTATGGCATTTTCATAGCCATTCCAAGATATATTGCCATGCAACTCCCAACATTCCATCTCATGACTTGTGTCGTCACTCTCATATTGCCATTGCATGATCGTAAGATAGCTAGCGAGATGTTCCAACGTCATACGCCAAGCTAGATCGTTGCACATCCTGGTACACTGCCGGAGGCATTTCCTATAGAGTCATCATCATTTTGAGCTTTGAGCTGTGAGTAAATAAAAGTGTGATGATCATCATTATTAGAGCATTGTCCCATGTTAGGAAATAAAAAAAGGCCAAGGAGCCCAAAAAAAAGAGAAAATAAGAGAGGCCTAAGAGCCCAAATAAAAAATAAAAAAGAGAGAAAAAGAGAGAAGGGACAATGCTACTATCTTTTTCCACACTTGTGCTTCATAATAGCACCATGTTCTTCAAAATTGAGAGCTTCTTTCTTTGTCACTACCATATGCTAGTGGGAATCTTCATTATATAACTTGGCTTGTATATTCCAATGATGGGCTTCCTCGAAATTGCCCTAGGTCTTCGTGAGCAAGCAAGTTGGATGCACACCCACTAGTTCTCCATTTGAGCTTTCACATACTTATAGCTCCAGTGCATCTCTTGTATGGCAATCCCTACTCATTCACATTGATATCTATTGATGGGCATCTCCACAACCCTTTGATACGCCGAGTCAATGTGACCATCTCCTCCTTTTTGTCTCACAACCACCACCACACTCTATTCCACCTATAGTGTTATATCCATGGCTCACGCTCATGTATTGCGTGATAGTTATAAAAAGTTTGAGAAAGTAAGAGTGCAAAAGGAATTACTTGGCCAATACCGGGGTTGTGCATGATTTACATTAGTTTTGTGAGGATGATGGAGCATAGCCAGACTATATGATTTTGTAGGGATAACTTTCCTTGGCCTTGTTATTTTGAAAGTTCATGATTACTTTGCTAGTTTGCTTGAAGTATTATTGTTTTCATGTCAATAGCAAACTATTGTTTCGAATCTTACGGATCTGAACATTCATGTCACGTAAAGAAGTTGCTAAGGACAACTATGCTAGGTAGCATTCCACATAAAAAATTCATTCTTTATCACTTCCCTACTCGAGGACGAGCAGGAGTTAAGCTTGGGGATGCTTGATACGTCTCCAACGTATCTATAATTTTTGATGGTTTCATGTTATTATCTTGTCAAACTTTGGATGTTTTGCATGCCTTTTATATATTTTTTGGGACTAACTTATTAACTCAGTGCCAAGAGCCAGTTCCTGTTTTTTCCATGTTTTTGACCCCTTTCAGAGGAGGATTTTGAACGGAGTCCAAACGGAATGAAACTGCCAAAAAGAATTTTTCGAAACAGAAAAAGATTGGGAAGACGGAGAAATAGGGCAGGGGCCACCAGGGACCCCACAAGCCCTCATAGCGCGGCCAGGGGGCCGCGCCCCCTGACTTGTGGGCTCCCTGAGGCTCCTTTGCTCTAGGTTTTGCGCCTATATATTCCCTAAAATTCCATAAAAAATCATAAGATCATCGAAAGTACTTTTCCGCCAGCGCAAGCTTCTGTCTCCGCAAGATCCCATCTGGGGCACGTTCTGGTGCCCTGTCGGAGGGGGGATTCGGATACGGAGGGCTTCTTCATCAACACCATGACCTCTCCGATGAAGCGTGAGTAGTTCACCATAGACCTACGGCTACATAGCTAGTAACTAGATGGCTTGTTCTATCTGTTGGATCTTCAATACAAAGTTCTCCATGATCTTCATGGATATCTATCCGATGTAATCTTCTTTTGCGGTGTGTTTGTCGAGATCTGATGAATTGTGGATTTATGATCAGATTATCTATGAATAATATTTGAGTTTCTTCTGATCTCTCTTATGCATGATTTCATATCCTTGTAATTCTCTTCGAGTTGTGCGTTTTGTTTGGCCAACTAGATTTATGATTCTTGCAATGGGAGAAGTGCTTGGTTTTGGGTTCATACCGTGCGGTGACCTCACCCAGTGACAGAAGGGGTAGCGAGGTACGCATCATGTTGTTGCCATCAAGGGTAAAAAGATGGGGTTTTCATCCTTGGTTTGAGATTATCCCTCTACATCATGTCATCTTGCTTAAATCGTTACTCTGTTCGTCATGAACTCAATACACTAGATGCATGCTGGATAGCGGTCGATGTGTGGAGTAATAGTAGTAGATGCAGAAAGTATCGGTCTACTTGCCTCGGACGTGATGCCTATATGTATGATCATTGCCATAGATATCGTCATGACTTTGCGTGGTTCTATAAATTGCTCAACAGTAATTTGTTCACCCACCTGATAGTTGCTATTTTGAGAGAAGCCTCTAGTGAACACTATGGCCCTCGGGTCTACTCCATACCATATTTTCAGCCTTACACTTTTTACTTCGTTGCACTTTCGCCTTCAGATCTCACTTTGCAATCAATCTTGAAGGGATTGACAACCCCTTTATAGCGTTAGGTGCAAGCTCTTTTGTGTTTGCGCAGGTACTCTGGACTTGACGAGATTCTCCTACTGGATTGATACCTTAGTTCTCAAACTGAGGGAAATACTTACTGCTCCTGTGCTGCATCACCCTTTCCACTTCAAGGGAAAAACCGACGCAAACAAGAGAAGTAGCAAGAAGAATTACTCGTGTTGCCGGGGAAGGACTTTTGTTGCCGTAGTAGCGGCCGACGTTAGTCCTAACATCCCTTAATCACAAGCGTGATGCATCTCAGGACCACTCGGGCGCGCGCCGCTACATTGCTGACATCTGAAAAGCTTCGGCTGATACCACGACGTCGAGTACCCATAATTCTTCCCGCGTAGCCGGTTAGTGTGAAAAGGTCTCCAACCAACCCAGATCGTATACCCAAATCCATTATCATTTTAATTAGGCCATCAACACAATCTCCCGGGAATCCACCTGTCTAACAACTAATCACCAATGATCCTAGTAACATGGTTGGGTAACTATGTGGTTGTAACATCGGGGGAATCCGAGGTATGCCCCTCGTTGGATTCCGAACGATGTATCCGTCAAGGTGGGCTTAGAGGAATCACCCTCGGGGGTCCCACACTTAAGGGGTTGCACGACAGAGGCATCGTCGGGAATGGTGAAAGAGGAATCACCCTCGATAACCACGGCCGACTAGCTATACTACAGAGATATCATCAGGAGTACTTAGCGAGGTGTCACCATCGGTACCCGATAGTATCTCTGTAGCGTCGTACAACTAAGGGGGTGTATGTGTTGTGTCGGATCTGGCTCGTCGATCAGGGATCGAGATTTGAAAACAAGCGGGGCAACACGACTACGGGGTCAGAGGGGAAGACTGCTCCACCTATACTAAGCAGATTTAAACTACATGACTGAAAGTAGCAGTTCATCAAAAATAGGCTATGCATCAGATATAGGAGCTATCTACAACAATAGCAAAGTACTAATGCAAGCAGTAGGAAGAAAGACATAGGCGATATAGGAATGATCAAGGGGGGTTTGCTTGCCTTGTTGCTCTGCGACAAAGGACTGATCGGTAGGGTCGTAGATGTACACGACAACAGCGTTAGTCTCAGGGTCTACCGGTAAGAAGAGGGGGAAGAAACAATAAATAATAGCAACGGTGCAACACAATGCATGACATGGCAACATGCAGGCTAGACATGAGCTAACGCACAAACATCTGTCAAAGACGGGTCGAAAGAATATCTCACGATATTTTCCGGGTCTCGGGCTACTACCGGTCAGATGGAAAAGGATGGAAAAGTTCCATGTTTGCTATGCTAGGGACGCGTGACAAACAAATGGACCGTGTATCCAGGTTCGTCTAGTTCTGCTAATCAACTTTCATGTTGAAAATATTTTGATCTGACTTACGAATTATTTTATATTAATTTTTAGAGTTTTATTCATTATTTAGGAATTAAAAACAGATTTAAATAAATTGATTAAAAGCAAATATGACATTAGCATGATGTCACGCTGACATCAGCAGTTGACTGGTCAACTGACCAGTGGGTCCCATGCATCATAGACTTAGTTTATTAATTGAGTTTAAATATTAATTAAAAGATTAATTTAGTGGGGGACCCACGTGTCATACTCTAATTATTATAATTACTAATTTAATTAATTAACTAATTAATTAAATAATATATCTAATTATTTATTCAATAAAAACATGTTTTTATTTTTACATTTTCATTTTCAATTTTCTTCAAAGCGTGTGGGCCTCCCTATAAGTGGGTGAGGAGGTATGGCCCCACCGGTAAGTGGGAGTAGCTACATACACATATTAACATAAAGTATTTCTCCCTATACCAACATACATATATACATACATACGTGCATCTCATACATACAAAATACATAAGGCATCTAATACATACATACATACACAAATACATCATTCTATTTTTTTTATTTTTCTCACATCTCATCTCCAACGTCACTAGCATCTGTGTGCACATCTCTCTCATCTCAACACAGAGAGAGGGGGCTATCTACACCTACACCTACATGATCTCAACGACGCCGGAACAGAGCGCCGACTGCCGGAATGGAACCGGGAGAGGAAGGAGAAGAGAATGGCCGGGGCTCGGGGCTCACCGGTGTTGATGAGAGTGCCTGGTGTAGCCGGAGTTCTCGGGAGGCGCGGAGGAGACGGCGTGGAGGAGGACGAGGTGATGGTGGTGACGGTTCGGGCGAGGTGGGTCGCCGGAGGGGCCTCCCAGAGGGGGTCGGCCGGCGTGACGAGGAGGGGGACCTCCCCGACTTATCCATCCTGGATCGAGCGGGAGTGAAGGTGCCGCGGCGGGGATGGGGATGCAGAGGTGGGGGCCGCCGGTGGGAGGAAGATGGCAGGGTGGGGGGTCACCGGAGTGAGGTGCAACAGGGAAGATTTGGGGCGGCAGGGAGGGACTGTGGGGAGAGAGGCCGACGGGAGGGCCTGGTGACGGGAGGATGTTGGTGCGGTTGGTGGGGGCTCTCGGTAGGTGGGAGACTGAGAGAGGAGGGAGCAAAGGGCAAAGAGGGATCAACAGGAGGGGAGGGAGCCGAGAGGAGGGACCTCGTGGGGGGTTGCGTTAGTCTGGGAGGGAGACTGAGAGAAGGGCAAGGGGCTCGTGGGGTAGGTGGGGCGAGAGGGTAGGTGGGGCTCTTGTGGGGAGGCTCTCGGTAGGTGGGGGGCTGGGTGGTGGCGGCCGGGGTGGGGGGTGGGGAGCGGGGTTGGGGATTAGGGTTGCCTCCTGGGGGCTTTATACCCCCACGGGGGGTGGGCCGAAAGGGGTGGCCTAGCTGGGCCAATTTTGGCCCAGTTGGGCGAGGGGTTTTTTCTTTTGTGTTTTTCTTGTTATATTCTTTTATTATTTTTTTAAATTACTTTCTTTCCTTTATTTATTTTACACAAAGCTTTTCTTTTAAATATGTAGGAATCACCTAATAATTTCAATAGTGCCCGATTCCCATTTATAATTAGAGAATTTTTATAATGCCCCGACATTTTTATTTTAACAACATAAAACCTTTCTCGTTCGACTTTAAGTTCAAGTTTCGAACTTTAATTCGGTTTCAACTAACAATCGCGAGAGCAACTGTAATAATCACCGTTGCGTGGCATCATTAGCGTGTGATCACTATAGCTTAATTACAATCATCACTGTAGCAAAAGTTGAGGATGTCACAGATCCCCGACAAGGAGTAGGTTACACTTTCCCGACAACTTCCCCTCCGGCAAGGTCCTTGCCGATAGTCCTTGACTATTGTATAGAAGGGGGTTGCCAGAGTATATCTCCTTTTTCTCTTTTGCCAAATCGTGTTGGCGGAGCCCCCGAGCGCATCTTCTGCAGCGATGCGACGCTTCCATGAGGGAAAGCATTTCTGCTGGAGTGCGTGCCAGGGCTTCGGGGCCTGTTGGCGCATCCTCGCCGGCTATGCATCACTTCACGGAGGTGTGTCGGCCGGAGTATGCGCCGGAGGCCTCGTCAAAGCCCCCAGGCACATCCTCGACGGCAACGCACCATCCTGGAGCGGCACGCCAACCTGATGGCTTCAAGCTCGGGGTCTCCGTCTCCCTAGCCCGCGCTCACGCAGCGGGGCGCTCGCGTAGGCGTTAGGAGGCCATGGCGAAGTAGAGCGACCACCGTTGCGCCCTGCTTCGAGGGACAGCCGTGGTGCGTTCAACTTCGCAACATTTGGTGCGGAACTTTCTTGAATCAGCGAAAAAGCTCTCAACCACCTCCCCCTACCTGGCACGCCAAAGATGTCGGGGAAATCGACGCGCATCGGGAACTAGAAGGGGTCCCTTGATCGTTCGGCGGGGGGAGAGAGAGGTGCCATCGAAAGCGGAGCTAGCGATCAACACTGGCAAGGTCCTTTACCCAGGTTGAGGCCGCTTGGCGCGTAAAACCCTACTCCTGCTTAGTTTGTATTGGGTGCTTACTGTAGGGTGATTTGCTACAGTAACTTAGCTGGTGATTAGGGAGTCTCAAATCCCAAAAAGTCCAAAACCCCCTTGAGAATGAGCCTTGGGCCTCCTTTTATAGGCAAAGGGGTCACCAACAGTGTGCTCACGGATTGCATAGTGAACAATGTTCAGCGCTCTTTTTCTACGGTGGTGTCAGGGGCAGTAAATGCCTTGTCTGACCACTGACCTGCAGCGAGGTGGTCGCGACACGTACCCAGGTCGATCGACACCTGGGTCTTGTGCTGGCGCATGAATGATGCACTGGAGTGGTTGGATTGTGGTAGAAATGGGGGAGGACACCTGGCGACCGGAAGGAGCTTGCTACCCTGGCGTCCCTGTCGGAGGACTTGATTATCTTCCCGGCAAGGAGGGCTTGCTGGGGGCCTTGCCAGTCTTTGCGAGTCTTCCCGGCAAGGGGGGCTTGCCGGGGTCTTGCGAGTCTTCGGCAGTGTTCCCGACAAGGAGGGCTTGCCGGGGCCTTGTGAATCTTCCTCGCAAGGAGGACTTGTCGGGGCCTTGCATTTGGAGCTCTTGTACTACTCGTCGTCGGAGAGGGGAGGGCGTGGCCTCGGTGGGTCTTGGTTTGCCTTCCTGCGAGTCTTCCCTGTGCACTGCTACCAGGGGCATCGACGGTGCCCGTGCACAAGTTTGGGGAACAAGGGACCCCAGTCTCTAGTGCACCGACACAATATAAGCCATGGAAACTATATGATAAGTAGATAACTAAACTATGACAGCAATCTATCCAAACAGAATAGTTTGTAGCTCTCTATATAGAAAGTGTTTTTCTGTAACTCCTACAATTCTGAACATTTAGGACGTGGTAAATAATATAAGTGAGAGTATTATGTAAATGTTTTAGAAACTTTCCACGTTCCAGTAAAATATGCTAATTCAAATACTACAGAAAAAGTTTCTGTTTTTCAACAGCACACATCACACATGCAATTCAAGCATTCTAAAGCAATTCTTGGAACTTTTCATTGAAAAATAATATTATAAATAACATCTAACGGTGAACAACAAAATAAAATGATGCTCCAAGCAAAACACATATCTTGTGACGAATAAAACTATAGGTCCAAGTAAGATATACCGATAATGTTGGAGATGAAAGAGGGGATGCCTTCCGGGGCATCCCCAAGCTTAGATGCTTGAGTCCTCCTTGGACATTACCTTGGGGGTTTCTTGGGCATCACAAGCTTAGATTCTTGCTGCTCCTTATTCTCCTCATATTGGTAACTCACCCAAAACTTGAAAACTTCAATCACACAAAACTTAACAGAACTTCGTGAGATGGGTTAGTATGATAAATATAGATCATTCACATTGGTACTGACAAGACAAGATTCATAATTGTTCTCACATAATACTTACTGTATTATATAATTCCCATAATTTATATCATTCAATGTAAGTTATGGAAACACTAAAACAAGTGAACTATGCACGCAAAACAAAATCTGTCAAAAATAGAACAATCTATGAAGATATGTATTAAAATAATACTTCCCTAACTCTAAAAATTCTAACAAATCGGGAGTACTCAGAGAATTTTCATATCAAGACTGTGTAAAAATTTCAGAATTTTTGAGATCTCCACTAAAATCATAGAAATTATGCAGTGGACATAAAAGTTTCTATTTTTGCACAGAATAAAACAAGCAAGTATCCACACTATCCCAAAGGCTTTACTTGACACTTTATTGAAATAAATGCTATAAAACATGATTAATAGAGTAGATTAATCATGTGAACACAAAAAAACATAAAGTATACGTGTTGGGTTGTCTCCCAACAAGCGTTTTTCTTTAATGCCTTTTAGCTAGGCATGATGATTTCAATGATGCTCGTATAGGAATAATAGTTGAAACATGCAAGAGAGAATCATGAATCACATGGCAATCAAATTTAAGCCTACTTCCTATGCATATGGGTTTTCCAAGCAAACAACTTGATATTATTGCAATTCCTACAAGCATATGTTCCTCCCTCATAATAATTTTCAGTAGCATCATGAAGGAATTCAATAATATAACTATCACATACATCATTCTTTTCATGATGCACAAGAATAGAATTTTCAATACTACCCACACAAGCAAAATTCTTATCATTCATAGTAGCGGGAGCAAACTCAACAAAATAACTATCATGTGATACTTGATCGGAATAATCCAATTGAAAATTAAAATCATGATGACAAGTTTCATGTTTATCACTATTCTTTATATCATAAATGTCATTACAATAATCATCATAGATAACAACTTTTTTGTCATAGTCAATTGAAACCTCTTCCAAAATAGTGGACTCATCACTAAATAATGCCACGACCTCTCCAAATCCACTTTTATCATTATGAAAAAATTCAACACCCTCCAAAATAGTGGGATCATTAGTACCTAGAGGTGAAACTCTTCCAAACCCACTTTCATCAATATAATCATCATAAATAGGAGGCATGGCATCATCATAACAAATTTTCTCATCAAAACTTGGGGCACAAAAATATCATTTTCATCAAACATAGCATCCCCAACCTTGTGGCTTTGCATATCATTAGTGATATGTCTCTATTGTATCTATGGTTTTTGATTTTCCATGCCAATATTACACAACTTCCACATATTTTTGCAACACTTTATATGATTTATTGGACTAACATATTGATCGAGTGCCAAGGGCCACTTCTTGTTGCATGTTTTTTGTTTCGCAGAATATCCATATCAAACAAAGTCCAAACACGATAAAAACTACCCACCAGGGTGCGACCCATACCCCTAGCGCGGCCTGCCCTCTATTGTACACACAGTAAATCGGTTGGGCCCTCCCTTTGGGTGCAAAAAAGATAATTTATGGAAAAATCATGTAAAAATTTCAACCTGATCGGAGTTACGGATCTCCGGGAATTTAAGAAACGGTGAAGGGCCAGAAAACATGAACGTGAAACGGCAGAGAACATAGAGGGAGATCCAATTCTGGAGTGGATCCAACCCCTCCGTCGCCATGAAGGCCATGTACCATAGGGGTAACTCTCCTCCCATCTAGGAGGAGGCCAAGGAATAAGAAAAAAGAGGGGGGCTCTCTCCCCCTCTCTCCAGGTGGCGCCGGACTGCCGTCAGTGCAATGAGCGTGACGGCGATCTACATCAATAATCTTGCCGCCGTCAACACCAACTCTTGCCCCCTTTATGCAATAGTGTAACACCTCTTTTCCCACTGTAACTCTCTAATTAAACATGGTTCTCAACACTACATACTATTTCTCAATGATATGTGGCTATCCTATGATGTTTGAGTAGATCCCGTTTTGTCCTACTAGTTAATTGTGATATGATGTTATTGATATGAGTTGTGTGTTGATATGGTGTTGTCCTAAGGTGCTTTTCGTGAGGCGCACATGTGAAGGGTACACGTTGGAGGGTTTTGCAATACATTCGTGATTCACTTATAGTGGGTGGCGAGAGTGATAGAAATTTACACTCGAGTAAGGGAGTTGTGCATGTATGGGAGTAATAAGACTTAATATTTAATCCTATGTTTGGGTTTACCTTAATGATTTCTATTAGTTGCGGATGCTTGCTAGAGGTCCAGTCGTAAGTGCATATGATCCAAGTACGGAAAGTGTGTTAGCGTATGCCTCTCCCTCATTGCACATGATGATTATCTATCGTGTTATATTTAATTGCCTATGGACAAACTTTTTCTTGCGTTACACAAAAAGCTTTCTACTAAACAACCCTAACTTTTATTTTCACTCTCTTTATTTTCTTGCAAAACAACACGTAACTTTTATTTACTTGTTCTTTATTATCTTGTAAGCCTATCTATTACAACTACTAAGTACTTCTAGTTTTATTCTTGTTTTAGGTAAAGCAAACATTAAGTGTGCATAGAGTTATATCGGTGGTCAATAGAACCTGATGAAATATTTTTTCTACCTTTAGCTCCTCGTTGGGTTCAACACTCTTATCTATCAAAAAGGGCTACAAACGATCTCCTATACTTGTGGGTTATCAAGACCTTTTTCTAGCGCCGTTGCTAGGGAGCAATAGCGTGGGGTGAATATTCTGGTGTGTGCTTGTTTGCTTTATCACCAAGTAGTATTTGTTTCTGTCCCAAGTTGTTCTCTATCTTTAGTTATGGATATGGAACATGAAATATAAGAAAATTGGTGTACTTGCTACTCATGTAGATGGGGAACCTCCTAAAACCCTCGATGCTTGTTATGTGGAAAATATTAATCACTACTTTGATAATCCTCATAAACCCCATTCAACTTGGTAACGGGAGTTACGTTGGAACAACATTAATACTTTAGGGGCTATTGCTTGACTCAAAAAGGGAAATTGTCATGGGATTAAATTCATATGTTGTATTGGTATGCTTGGAATTTATCCTAGAGATATGATTTTACTTATTGCTCTAGGATGAAGGCTCTACACCTCTCCTTTTCATGTGAATTTAATGATAATGAAACCTTAGCTTGTTATGCTAATGGTATATATGATTAATATGATGTGGAAGAATAGAAGAAATTGTTGCTTTTAAGGGTTCTTATGAAATTGAACCTTTGTTTTATAAATTTGAAAATTATGATGATGGTGTTTATAGACCTGAAAAATTTGCTATACTTAAATACTGCTATGAGAATTATGAATACAATTAAGATACTGCTGCATTTCTTGAGAATGTCTCTATTATCAAAAAGAGACTAATATTTTGCAGGAATCTATGGAAGAAGAAATTGGTGAAACTGTGAGCTTATTGGATGAAAAAGATGATGAGGAGAGCGTAAAAGGAAAGGAGGAAGAGTAGATTATCTACCCGTGCCACCATCTAATGAGAGTAATTCTTCAACTCATACATTACTTAATTTCCCTTCGTGCTTACGGAAGGATGAATGCTATGATAATTGCTACGATCTCGTTGATGCATTTGAAATATCCCTTTTTGATGAACTTGGTACTTGCTATGCTTGTGGACAAGATGCCAATATGAATTATGCTTACGAAGATGAACTCACTTTAGTTCCTTATGTTAAGCATGAAATTGTTGCTATTGCACCCAGACATGATAGTCCTATTATTATTTTTAATTCTCCCAACTACACTATATCGGAGAAGTTTGCATTTATTAAGGATTATATTGATAGGTTCCATTTTACCACTTCAGATGATTATTTTTATGTATATAATATGCATGTGCTTTTTGATCCTACTTGAAATTATTATGAGAGAGAAACTACATCTCCACCTCTTTATGTTTCCAACATGATAAAATTGCAAGAAACTGCTTATACAACGTATTGGCCTTTACTTGATGTGCATGAATTGTTCTTTCATGACATGCCGATGCATAGGAAGAGAGTTAGACTTCGTCATTGCATGATATATGTTGCTTTGTGATCACTACTGAATTACAAATAATTGTTAATTAAAATTGGCGTTGATATACCTTGGGATCCGGGTGGATCCATTACTTGAGCACTTTATGCCTAGATTAATGGCTTTAAACAAAGTGCTGCTAGGGAGACAACCCTGAAGTTTTAGAGAGTCATTTATTTATGTTGTGTTCTTTTAAAATATTTTAAAACAAAAAAATAAAGTGGGGAACTTAAAACTTTTTCAAAAAGAAAAGTGAAAGTGAGAAGGACGAGCACCGTTGAAGTGGGGCTAGCCTTGAACTTTCTTCATGCCCATGGAAACATTGTGATTCTTGGTTACAGAAATTTTTTCACAAAAAATAATTATACCCTTGTATAAATACCATTGTATTATAAAAATAATGTTCCAAGATTTTCCTTTAGGATGATTAGATTGCTTGTTGGTATGTGCGGTGCAAAACCATAAACTTTGGCTGTAGTGCGTGGATTTACATTTTTTACTGGAACATCAAAAGTTTCTGAAATATTTACACAGTAATTCTACGAAAATATTTTATTTTGTCATAACTGTTAAGAATATTTTAAGTTACAAATTATGGTCAATGGTCAGGTTACTACAGACTGCTCTGTTTTTGACAGATTCTGTTTTTGCTGCATTGTTTTCGCTCGCTTTGATGAAACTATCGATTGTATGGATGGTATAAGCCATGGAGAAGTTATATTAAAGTATCTATAATGCAAAAACAGAATATGAATGGGTTTGCAACAATACTATCGGATCTCACGAGTTTTTTGTTAAGTTTTGTGTGGATCAAGTGTTCGAAGTTCGAGGAGGTCTTGATATGAGGAGATGGAGGAGAGCCAAGAGTTAAAGATTGGGGATTCCCAAGGCACCCCAAGAAATATCCAAGGATACTCAAGCGTCTAAGCTTGCGGATGCCCTGGAAAGCATCCCATCTTTCTTCAACAAGTATCGTTATGTTTTCGTCTTTGCTTCGTTCACGTGATATGCGTAAATCTTGGAGTATCTTTTGTGTTTAATTTTCACTTTTATTTTATGCACCATGATGGTATGAGATAGTCCATGGTTGATTTATAGAATTCCCATTGCACTTCACTTGTATCTTTTGAGTATGTCTATAGAATGGTTCATGTGCTTCATTTATATCATTTGAAGTTTGGATATCCTCTTTCTCTACATATAGAAAACCGTTATTTGTAGAATGCTCTTTTGGTTCACTTATATTTATTAGAGATTGGTATTTTGTAGAAAGAATTAAAATCTCATGTTTGACTTATATATATTCAGATAGTCAAAAGGAATTTTTCATTTACATGGTTATTCATAAAATCCAACATAAAACTTGTAGATCACTAAGTGTGATATGTTTGATTCCTTGCAATAGTTTTGCGACATTAATATTGTAATATGTGGGTGCACTAGTTGATGATTGTGGACTAGTAGGACTATTGATGTTAAGGTTTGTGATTCCTGAAGCATGCACATATAATTATGCAATGAAGTTGGAGCATAATTTATCCTTGATTGAAATCTTTTGAGCTGTTATAATTGGAGTCGCGCGATGGTTAACTCCTCCCAACCTTCTCCCCAGGGGCATGCGAGTAGTGCTTTGCTTCGAGAGAGCTAAAAAATCTTGCAATAAGTATGTGAGTTATTTGTGACTAATGTGAATCCTTAGATATACACACTCTTACCTTTCCGCAATTTGCTAGCCTCTACAGTACCGTGCATTGCCCTTTCTCACCGAGAGAGTTGGTGCAAACTTCACAGGTACATCCAAACCCCATGATATGATACATTCGATGACACATAAGCCTTATTATATCTTCTTCAAGACAACCACCATACCTACCTATTATGGCATTTTCATAGCCATTCCGAGATATATTGTCATGCAACTTCCTCCGCTTCCATTTTGATGACTTGAGCATTCATTGTCATATTGCTTTGCATGATCGTAAAATAGCTAGCATGATATTTCCATGGCTTATCCATTTTTTTATGTCCGTGCTACACTAGATCATTTTCACATCCTGGTACACTGAAAGAGTCATTCATATAGAGTCATACTTTTTTCTAGGTATCGAGTTGTAATATTGAGTTATAAGTAAATATAAGTGTGATGATCATCATTATTAGAGCATTGTCCGAGTGAGGAAAGGATGATGGAGATTATGATTCCCCAACAAGTCAGGATGAGACTCCGGACGAAAAATGAAAAATGAGGGCGGCCAAATGAGCCCACCACAAAAATTAGAAAAAAAAAGAAAGAAAAAATGTAAAAAAAGAAAAAATAAATAAAGAGAAAGAAAAAAATAAAAAAATGAGAGAAAAGAGAGAAGGGGCATGTTAATTGCACACTTGTGCTTCAAAGTAGCACCATGTTCTCATATGGAGATTCTCATATCTTGTCACTTCCATATGCTAGTGGAATTTTTTTATTATAGAGTTTGATGCACACCCATTTAGTTTTAATATTGAGCTTTCATACACTTATAGCTCTTAGTGCATCCGTTGCATGGCGATGCCTACTCCCCGCATTGATGTGTATTGATGGGCATCTCCATAGCCCGTTGATAAGCAGAGTTGATGCGAGACTTTCTTCTTGAATTTTACACCTTTGAAACCTACCACCATATTCTGTTGCAACTTTAGGCTATATCCACGGTTCATGCTCATGTATTGAGTGAGTAATAAAAGGCTGAAGCGCGTTAAAAACTATGATTCATTTATACCTTATGCTAGGAAGACCAAGCATGACAAGCTATGGGCGTGTTTGGTTGCCCGCGCTGCACCTGCATGGCATCCGAGATGCAATTTTCAGCTTGTTTGGTAAACCGTATGGCCATCTGGGTTGGCCCAACTGATGCAAAAAGTACCCTCTCAGCCAGGCTGAGAGCTACGTCGGATTCGGCCGTTCCTTGGATGCATGTACGAGTTGTGCAAAATGCCCTTCTCCTCCCATCCCCTCTGGCACGCGGGGGCACTGGCAGCCGGAGCCAAAGCCGCTGCTTGCCGCCGTCCCCGTCGTCTAGTGAGCCACCATCGGCCGCCTCCCGTCGGTCTCCAGTCGACAGCCCCGCCGCCGAGCGCCTCCGCTCCCGTTGCCCCGATCTGGATCGGGGAGGGAGATCGCGTCACCACCGGTTGCCGCGCCGCCGTGCCCTCTGGCCGCCCGCCCCGCCGTCGAGCGCCTCCGCTCCCGTCGCCCCAATGTGGATCGGGAAGGGAGATCACCTCGCCACCGGTTGCCGCGCCGCCATGCCCTCCGGCCGCCAGCCCCGCCGCCGAGCGCCTCCGCGCCCGTCGCCCCGATCTGGATCGGGGAGGGAGATCGCCTCGCCTCTGGTCGGGAAGGGAGATCGCCTCGACTCTGGTCGGGGATTTGAGTTCAACTCTCATGTCAATGCAGTCTACCAAACATTATCTGTTGTATATAGCATCTCTCATGCATTAATATCGCACAATCCAGCAAACACACATCTCAACCAACCTCTGCATCAACTCAACCAGGCCACACTCACCCAGGATCCCTCATGCGATGCACGCTAGAGCCACCCAGGCAACCAAACACACCCTATATGATTTTGTAGGGATATATTTCTTTAGCGTTGATTTTTTAAAAGACACGATTGATTGTTGGGATGCCTGAGTATTAATGTATTTTTGTCAAATGATAAATTATTGCCTTAAATCACATGTATCTTAATATTCAGCGAGTTGCATATTGACGAAACTCCACGTTCGAATATTTAGTTCACTCTTATTTAGATACACAACAATATTAAATGTTGTTAAATATGATAAGAGGTAATGCATAAATAAATTACACTATGTAGACATTTTAAATGAGGTTGGAAACAACGTATTGCATCCCTAAAGGGCCCCGTATGTCAAATTTCGAAATAGCAGAATATTGTGGCGCCTGGGTCTCTAACCCATGACCTCCTAGTTCTAGCGCTGCTCACTGACAAGTTGGGCTACAAAGCTCTAGTGGATAAGTAGAGGAAATCCTAATTAAGATCTATATTCCAGAACGGATCTAGGAAAAAAATGCTGAAGTTCAGTTACGGGGGAACACGGAGGCTAGCGAGAAGATGCAGAGGAGGCCACTGCCGTGGAACGTGGGAGGCATGAAACTGCGAGTGCGGCTTGAGGGAGGCTCGGGGCTGATAGTGGAGCTCCGGTGCGGCAGCTTGGTGGCGTGACGAAGGCAGACGTCGGTGGGGCCAAGCCGGTGTTATGACGGGGCGAGGTCCTGGCGGCCTGGGTGGCGCAGGACCGTATGCGGGGCGGAGCAGATTGCATCGGCAACGAATGGATCCGAGATGGAGCTTGCGGGGCGAAGCGGCGGACGCTGGTTCCTTGCCGGAACGGAGGAGGAGCGTTGCCTCGCATAAGCTTAATGGCGACTCGGTTCCATGGCGGATCTGGCGTCAGAGCTCGGTGACCCACCGGATGGACACAGACAAATAGAGAGGAACATGAGAGGGGAGAAGAAAGAAAACAAGTGTGAGAAACAGAGGAAGGAGGGTAAGAAGCAGGGACCTGGAGGTGGTGCTTGCCGTGCTGGGCTGTGGTTCGGCGAGGTCCTCAGCGAGGCGGGCTACAGGAGGGCTGGCCTGGTCGCCGACAGCTGGCCACGTGTGGGGTTGGTAAGGTTGTAAGCGGCGCGGGACATTCTGCTGGGCCGCCACGCCGCCCCACATGAAAAGCCCGTAAAGTCCCGTCGGGCTGACCGCATAACCTGTTACGGGCTAAAGCGGCTACACCGTTTTGTTCACCAGCAACCGCACATCCCGCATACCTATCACAACCTTTCCTCTCGATGGATCTTCCCATGGAGCCGCCGCCTACGCCTACCTGATGCCGCCGACGCCCTCCATGGCCTGCTCCTCCCCGCCTCCTCCTGGTGAATGAGAACTGCCGACGCCCGCGTTCGCCGCCCGTGATTGGCCGGCTCGCCGCTCCCCCGTGCCTGCGACGTCCACCCCCTCCTCCAGCCTCCGTCCCCCCATCGCGAATCCTCCCACAACCTACGGTAAATCCATCCCTTGTGCAGATCTGCTATATGCACAATGCGGGAACCCATCCCTTGTGATTCTGGGTGATATCTGTAGTGGTCAATGCGGGAACCCATCCCTTGTGATATGCACAAGGGTGATTCTGGCTGATATCCCTTGTGCAGATCTGCTATATGGGTCACACCATATGCATGGCTGCCAGAAATCCACGGTTCCACTATTACTGGGTGATATCTGTAGTAGCTTCATCCCCATATGCATGTTTCTCCTTCCACTATTACTTGCTGCCAGAAATCCACGGTTCTGATATATGCATGTTTCTCCTTGCACTATTACTTGCTGCTAGAAACACCCACATGAACAACAATTCCTCACCTTTCAGCTACACCACTCTACCTTCTACAGATGCACTTAGTAAATTGGTACAAAGGTGGGTTCAGTTAACTGGATCCAGGCACAAACCACTCGGACGGAGGGAATAATATGTGAAACAAATAAATGCTGCCATACTTTCTTGTTACTTCATTGCGAGACATAATTTTGTCTCTTGTTGACCTGACTGAATTTTTTTTCTTTCCCCTCCGACTCCAAAAACTTTTGCAAGTCAAGTTGTTTCACCATGAATTTAACTAATAAAATGTGGGTTATTTGTCACAAAACAAGTATACCGTTAAATTCATGTCCGAAAGAAAACATAGTATGTCTTGTTACGCTTTTGTTTGATTATGAAAATTATAACAAACAAGATATTGTACAACCATTGGTTAGGGGTTGTACTAGCTTGTGTTCATGAGGTGCTGTCATCTCATGAGTGGCATGTTTGAACAAACGAGTTCAACTATGACACTTGAAGAATTACATAATTGTCATTTCCATCCTTGTCCAACTCTCTGACCTACTTTCCGATTTTTTTATTTTAAAGTGACATATAAATGAACTACTCAATTAGTGACACCCATAATATCTGCTTTCTGCCTGTTCTTTTTTTTCTGGAATCAATTAGTCATTGTTAATTTCTAGATGTATTTTGTACAAAGTAATTGAGATCACCATATTTATTTTTTTCCTTTTGTATTTTTATTAACAAAAATTCAACTCAAAACTGGTTGGATTCCTGAAATTTCTGATTAATATCTTCAAAACAAATGTGCTCTACTATTTTTGTGATATACGGTCTGACGAACTTCTTGTTTGTTTAGCAACCATGGTGGGGTCGATGGCCACGTCGCCGCCATCTCCGCATCGGAACGGCCCTACGGAACTCCTCGATGGAGATGTTGTCCCTCCACCGCCTCCCTTATGCATTGAAGCTACCGTTTCTCCATCAGTTCCCTCGTCAGCGTCAACTTTAGCAAAGGCTGCTGCAACCAAGAACAAAGGGCATGCGTCAATTGAAGAAGTTGCTGCAGCTACAACACTTTGCTCCCTTTATCCAGTGACCCAAGACCCTGACCAAGGTACATGTTGCAATCAGGTTACTCATTAGTTTATGGTCTTCCTACAATATATTACATATAGTTATCCTGATTCTTATGTGTAGGATGTGGAGTCCCACGAGAAAAACAAAGTCTCCCAAAACCCCCACGAAAGAAGATGCCGAGGTCGCCGTTAGTGGTGCCCGTAGTGGGATCCCCAGGGGTAAATGTCATGTTATCTCAGGCATCACCAAGGTTCGGTGTGAAACGATCGTCACCAACACCGTCTTAGATTCCTCGTAAGTTTTAATGTCTACATTCTGTACATACGTTTAGTTTTAATGTCAATTGTGCGCATATCTGAACTTGGCATAAAATATTTGTTCATCTCAAATTTCGTAGGTCTTTCACGTAGAAACAAAAAATGGAAACTTAAATCTGAAATCTGGAATGATTTTGATCCTGTGTATGATGGCAACAAACTCAAGGAAGCCAATTGTAAACATTGCGAGAGAATTTTTGTGGTTGCAAGAAAAGCTGGTACTAGTGAATGCATTAGGCATTTGTTAGTTTGTGAGGAAAGGGCTAAGGTCAATGAGTTTCTCGATTCAATTAAATCAGCCACGCCACAACCTGATCCAAACTGTGTAGAAAAATGGAACTATGACCCTGAGAGAGCTCATTGGGAGTTGGTGAGGATGATCGTCGTCCATGAATTGCCATTTTCCATAGTAGAATATGATGGATTTAGGCGATTCGTGCATAGTCTGAATCCCACATTTGAGGTGGTGTCTAGGATGACAATAAGACTTGATTCCATCATGCTATTTGAAGAACAAAGGGTAAAGCTTCGAGAGGATATGCATAACTTGACCTCTCGTGTATCCTTAACAGCTGACATGTGGACTTCAAGTCAGGTAGTGAGCTATATGTGTATAACATGCCATTTTGTTAGTGAAAACTGGAAATTGCAGAAAAAAGTGATATGGTTTGCTGAGGCAAAAACACCACATGATGGAGAAAATTTATTTAATATCATGTTAGGATGCATCCAAGGCTGGGGTTTGACAACGAAGATTTTCTTCACCACTCTAGACAATGCATCAAACAACAACTCGTGTGTGGGCTTCATCAAATCCAATTTGCTAGGAAAGAGATTGCTACCTTGTAAAGGAGATCTTTTACATGGTCGATGTGCATCTCATGTCATCAACATTATGGTCCAAGATGGGTTGGAGGTCACTTGCAAGGCAATGGATAATATCAGGGAAAGCATCAAGTTTGTTAGAAGCTCCCCCACTCGAAAGCAGAAATTTAGAGAAATAGTTGCACAAGAAGGCATTGCTTGCAGAAAGAACCTATCTCTAGACGTCGTTCCACGATGGAATTCAATGCATTTGATGATCGAAACAACCGTTGTGTATAGGAGAGCATTCACAGCTATGAAGTCGCAGGACACAACATTTACGTGTCTACCTACAAATTTTGAATGGGAAACTGCAGAATCTGTTTGCAGCTTCTTAGAGGTTTTCCTCGACGCGACTATGGTGGTGTCCGGTACATTATATCCAACAACTCATTTGTATTTCCATGAACATTGGAAAATTCATCTAACATTGCAAAGAGCGGCCAAACATAAGGATATTGTCATCAAATCTATGGTTGAAGCAATGCAAAAGAAGTTCATAAAGTATTGGAAGCTGTCATACTTGACCATTTGTCTTCCAGTCATACTTGACCCAAGGTACAAGTTCAAATTCTTGGAGTTTTTCTTGAAATCTGGACTTGAAAGTGAGGCAACGAGATATCTTGCTAAAGTGAAAAGGACATTCAAAGATCTATTTGTTGAATATTCAGTGCATGAGGGTGACTCACATATGAGGAATGATCAAGGAACCAACAATGTTGGTACAAGTATTGGGAACCCATGGGATGAATGGAACCAGTAGGTTAAGCAACATCAACAAAATCGAGCAAAGCTGAGCGAACTTGATATTTACCTAAAAGATGATGTTTGCCCGCAAGAAGATGGCTTCGACATACTATGTTGGTGGTCAGCAAATGCACACAAGTACACCATAGTGTCCCGGATAGCAAAGGATGTATTGGTTGCACCTGCATCTACTGTAGCATCAGAGTCAGCCTTCTCCACCGGAGGAAGAATACTCAGTGACTACGGGACCAAAATGGTAGGAACCACTATAGAGGCATTAATCTGTCTACAAGACTTGCGACCTCGCGGTAAGAAGCTCTCTTTTTAGTGATATTTAGAATTCTTTGGTGTACCGATGATAAAACTTTAACATCTCTTTTCTCTCATTCCAGGAACGAAACCCGTTTATACGGTAATAAACGATGTTATTTATGGACCACGTGCCCATATTGATGCACATTGATTGCAACATACGGTAAGCCCTTGTTGTATTTGTTGTTTGTGTGTGTATCACGTTTAGGTGGTTTAATGCTAGGCCAATGATTCTATTACAGTAATCACATCCACAACACGAGTAGATGGTGTGATCCATTTGCTCTAATTAAAGAAGACGACACCTCAACATGCTCACAGATCAGCACAAACACACATGTCGATGGACATCATACAGTGAGCAGAGCTTCTTGAGCTGTTGTTAAATTTTATCCAAGAGAAAATAAATTTAATCCTATAGTGAATTTATATATATATACAGGACCCCACATCATACCCCAACTAATTGAAACTACTATACCATCAAACGGGAGCAGACGTCAGCTCGAATTAGTTGCTTCTATTGTCACTGCACATTGCCCACTTTCTTCTTGCCTCAAAAAACTTAGTAATTTGCATCATTCTGCTACCATTCATAGTATTGCATCATTCTGCTACCATTCATAATTCGAATCATAGCTGTGTTGTATTGCATGGTTCGGATCGTAAGAAAAAGGTCTCGCTATGCTGAGACTGTATTCAGCCTGTCCAGTATTTATGGGTGGGAGCAGACTTATATCCGAATTTTATCCCGGGATTATTCTCGCCGAGTTTTCTTCTCTTTGTTTATGCCCTAAAGAGGATCCTTTTAAAATAATTCTGGTATATAGGTTTCCAATGGTGGGCTTGACTTAGAGGCATGTTGTTCTGGTTTCTCCTTCTATGTGTGCATGACAAAACAACATAATGTTAAGTGGTGGGCAAAGCAGGGTCGTGCAAAAGTACACAATGTTAGACAAACAACGTCCACGACCAATACACTTTGTTGATACACAATGTTATGGCTGTATACGTTCTTCTTTTCTTTATTGATACACAATGTTATGGCTGTATACACTTTCTTGCAATGTAAACTGCTTTTTTTTTCTGAAAGGTCAAAAGCTGGGACTGGTGAGATGATGATGATGGATTTGCCACCAACTACACTCACAAGCTAACCTCATGAGCAGAGGCAGCTCAACTCAGAATCCACCCAGTGTGCAGATCAGCAGGGCGTCCTGAAAAACACAACAACACCATGGGTTCAAAGATGTGATTTTTCTTTTCTTCCTGGTTCTCAATAATCTCTGAGTTCGTCCTTTGTTTTTCTCGCTCTGAAACCTGAATCATATTAATGCATTCTAGTGGATATGCACTGTACAACTGTCTATTGATGCACTGTAGTGGATATGTCGCAGGAAACCTGAATTACATTAATGCACTGTAGTGGATATGCACTGTACAACTGTGTGCCAAATTGTTGATTGTACTGTGTACTGTATGCCAACAACAATCCAACTGTGGATGGCGGGATTGTAGCGGGATCATGAGGGCTGCCGCATTGTCCGCAAAAAATAAAGCGGCATAAGGTGGGCAATTAGCGGTGACCGCTAAAAATGCTGGCACCCGCTATGTTGTTTGGCGGGCAGCCGCATCCTGCCCCGCCTGCAACCTGAGGCATTGGGGATGGCGACGCTTGCGCACAGGCGCAACTCCTCTGCTTGTAGACACGGCCCTGGACTCGGGATCAAGGAGGAGCTAGATGCGAGAGGTGAGGCAGTGGTTGTTGTCGTTTCCTGGGGATGGATCCAGAGGGAGATGCAGACCGGGTGGTGGCCCTAAATCGCTGGGATGGGATAGGCCTCCTACAATATAGGTTTGGACTGTTTAAATAGATAGGGTTTAATCTAGGGTATGGATAGGGGTTATCTGGACCCTTCGATCTTGATCGGATGACGGGAGTCTAATTGAAAAATCGATGACGGTTTGTGGTATTTAGGGATAGTTTGCGCGTAGGTGTGGTGCATCGAGTAGAGGGTCTAGGCATATAAGAGAGGTAAAATGGGATGCTCGACATTGGATTTTAAATACCATAAACGTCCGCATTTTGACTGGCTATATGGCCGCTATATGTTTAACAGTTCAAGTATCAAACAAACTTCGATTGAGACGAAATTTGGTAGGGGGCCTAACTACACTATGTTAAGACCGCACGTCAACTTTCAACCCAATCCGATAAAGTATTATACACACTTTTAAAGAAAAAATATATAACGATGCCACTAGCGCATGCGTGCGTGGTTGACCTCGAAACGGTTGACGATAAAAACGACAAAATCGACAACTAACAACGGATGCAAGTTTTAACGTAATGACGACAACGAAGTGTCGATGCAATGCGGATGATGCACATAATGCAATGATGAATGCGATAAACAAAAGAATCACACGATGACAATGTAATAAAAGGGGAATCTTCTGAAGCATCGGTTCCGGGCTGTTACACACCCACATCGTGAAGTTTTTCAAGAGAGCCCATCCATGGGGCCACAGAGTCTATACATCCCACATAAATCACAAGGGGGTGAACATGATGTATTGATCCTATTGGTTTTGTGTTATGATTGGGTGAGATTATAGACCTATTTTGCACACGTTCATATATTGTACCTAGCATTCCTCCCCAAGTGACTCGAAGTGGGGGTGTCGAGACCAACAATACAATGCGCTCTACAAGACACGTGTGTCACATGGAAGTTGTGCATTCCGTATTTGAACATCACAACAACCTTTCCATACATACATTTGGTCCACATGCAGGTGTGTTTGTGCTCTGACCCTAGCTTTCTTGCGTTTATTTTCCAATGTTACTATATAAATGGCACACGAGTAGTTTTCTGAAACTTAAATAACAGACGAGTCGAATGAGACAAGTGTGTGCGATTTTGGAGCCAGTAGACACGCTTCTCTCTTTCTAACTGTGTGCCATGCTCATGTACAGACTATATCTTTGTACCAACCCCGCCGAGAGAAGTATTAAAAATAGCTACCCATCTTGATCAATAGAAAAATTGGTGGTTCCGTGGGTTTTTCTCTTTGAATTGCACACAAGTATTACGTTTGGGCCATGTGTGATGTTTGTTCCTCCCGCGCCATTGAAACCCTTCATATAAATTTCAGTTGTCCCAACATTTCACTCCCTCCAAGTAAAATTTACTAGTGGAGGCGACATTTCCTGAAACACCACCTACGCCCCTCCTATACCCCCCCCCCCAAATTTCTCCCTTGCTTGAACCCTAACTAGCTCGCCGCCGCCGCAGCCGCCGCCGCCGCCCCTACCCCGCTTCCACAGCAAACCTCTCCTGCTCTCCCGTGCAAGTTACCAACCCATCTCCGTACTCTCGCCGCCCTGAATTTCTTGATGGCGCCTGCTAAACACCTCCTTCCTCACAGATCCCCATCCCCTTCCGTAGGCTGTCGCAGCCTAATCCCAGTTACGCTTCGAGGGGAGCTATAAGAGAGAATGGCCAAAAGAGGTATATTGTGTCCTAGCCGCTGAAGAATGGCTAGGTTGCCGCTAAGGTAATCGGGGAAGCTCACTATGATGGCGAGGTGGCCGGAGAAGTTGCCTGCGGTGAAGAGGTGGCCTCCGAGGCCTCCGGTGAATCCAAGATAGCGGGTTCCCATATGAGTGTATATCGACACAGCCAACTACGACATCGACAGTGATGGCTCGACGCAGGGTATCTCACAGGTTAAGTGGCCCACCCACAACCCCTGGGGTTCAACCCCCATTGACCTAATGCAAGGCCCATCCGCTGATCTCCTCTACTTCTCTTTCAAGAATTTGCCTTCCTTCATTTCCATGGAGCCTCTTTTGTCATTTCTAAAGGACACGTTCTATGGGAGTGGCTTGGCATTGTCAGCTGACAAGTCTTTACTCATCGACTACGCCGACGAGGGGACCCTATCCGTCTCTTCCAAGGGAAAATAGTCCATCCGTGACAGGGAGGGCACCTTGCAGCCATGCTCTTCCAAGGCGAAGAGCGCATCCATGACATCGGGGAGGGTACCCTCCATCCATGCTCTTCCAATGGGAAGAGGAACATCTGGGACAACAGGGAGCACACCCAGAATCCATGCTCTTGTAATGCGAAGGAGCCCATCTGTGGCAGGTGACGAAGCACATGTCATGTTTAATTATTTCACTCATGTAAATGTATGGACTGTGCGGTTGAACTTTACCAACACATATTTCAGTTCCATCACATGTGATGTTCAGTTATACAATTTGATGTTTAAGCACCATTTACATTCTATGCAATTTCAACATTACACTATGAAGGCCTATTTTTGGTTGCTATTAATTCTGTTGTAGTGAGCACATGTCTTGTTTAACTTTTTTCCTTGCTTGGTTGTTTGTAGTGGGCATATGTCCAAATTCAATTGCTATATAGTATGCCTTGTTTATTTCAATTATTCACATTGTGAAGTTCTATATGTGCGTTTTCCAGTCCATTTCATCATACCAGCTTCAACATCCATATGTGGTACCTATTAAGTGTGGTGTAGGCAACACTCCCATTGTTTATTTTAATTTTTTCACAATGTGATGATCACTTACACAATTTGATGTTTAAGCACCAATTCTCCCCACCCCATGATTTTATCTCAAGCTATGCGAGCGTTTTTCAGTCCATTTCATCATACCAGCTTCAACATCCATACGTGGTTCCTGTTAAGCATGGTGTACGTAACACTCCCATTGTTTATTTTAATTTTTTCACAATGTGATGATCACTTACACAATTTGATGTTTAAGCACCAATTCTCCCCACCCCATGATTTTATCTCAAGCTATGCGAGTGGGTGGGAGTACTAGATATCTCCCAAGCTACGTTTTATTAATTTCAACAGTACCATTATGAATGACTATTTGCTTGCTGTTAAGCATGTTGTAGTGAGCATATGCCTTTCCATTTTTATAAAACAATAACTAGTGTGCTTCCGATTTCAAATGACTATATTTAGTTGTTGTTAAATGTTAAGCCTATTGTAGTTAACACACCTCTCCACTTCTTATTTGCTTAGCTAGCACGCTTAAACCTTGTAATGGCCTAGAGTGTAACTTGCCTTATTTGGAACCTTCTGTATGTGGGTCCATCTTGTCATTGCAATGAGAGTATATTCCATGTGGTATTTCATGTGCTCATGTCTTGTTTCCCTTTGCATGCATGCATCCATTCATCCATGTCTCTTGTGTTTGTTGCCATTTGTGATCCATGCATGTGGTGATGATATGTGGTTCTATGTGTAGTGATGTGGGGTGTTGTTTGGAAGTAGGAGCAATTATGTTGGTTTCACTAGGGTTTCAAAACTTCTTCCTCTCTATTTATCTCCAGCTCAAGATTCTCTTGCTCCATCCCTATTTCAAAAATGTTCTTGTTTTAGTATGAATTGTGGTGGATGTGATGCTATGTTTTTAGTGTTTTGAACTTTGTTTTAGTGGTGCAAATATTCATAAAACAGATCAATTAATTATGTTTTATAAATATTTAAGGATCCGAAAATTCCTTTTATATTTTATTTAAATGGGTCATAATTCCCTTATGACCAGGAGCATTTTGTTTTATTTTTAGCTTCAACAGTTTAGCCTGTGTAATTATTTTTTTGTCTTCATTTGTTTTAAAATAGAAAACCCCAGTGTGTTTTTCTTTTCCCTCCACGCGCCAGCATGGGCCTCCTTTCCCCTCCCGAGGCCCATCCTCTCTTCTCTGTTTCACCAGCGGCAGCCCACACGCGTTCCTTCATTTATCTGACGGGGTCTTCTTCCTCCCCTGTTTCTTCCATCAGTAAGAGGCACACGAGTGAAAGAGCGAGCAACGCCATGAGGCTCACGGACGTCGAGGCCCCTATTTAACCTCGGCGTGCGTGCCCTGCTGCTTAGGGTTTCGCATCCTCCCTCCTAGCGCTGCCACCTCCCTTCCATCTCTCTCTCCCTCTCCCTTCCGGTAAGATCTGTAGGAGCAAGGTTCAGAGTCAGTGTCACCGCCGGTGTTCCGTTGTCCCTCCCCTCATCGCCGGCGCGTTTCCGTAGAGCCCGAGCCATCCACGAGGATGGGGGATCAACCCCCGTTCCATTCCCGACACTAGAGAGGACGATCATCCTCCCTGGCGTCTCCTCCGCGTCGTCATCGCCGGAGCAGCTGCGGGTCGCGCGGTGGCTGCTTCCTCTTCTTCCTCTCCGACGCAGCCATTCGTCCCCGAGCACTCCAAGGTGAGCTGCTCGTCCCCTTCTTCCTTTTCCTCCTCGGGCGTAGCATCGTGTCGCCGTAGCGCCCCCGATGTGTCGCCGTAGCTGCCAGCTAGCTGATCGTAGTGGAGCCGCCGTGGCAGGCTCTCTCCTGCTGCGGTAGGGACAGGAATGGATCCCTGGTGGATCCCTCTTCCTCCCTGCAAGCAGCCGTTGATCAATTTAGGTCGTAGCGTCCTCGGCGGTCGTTCCCTGTTCTGACCGCCGACGATCTGGTGTAGGAGCAGAGAGGGGTTACCCAATAGAGCAACCTCCCCCTCTCTGTTAAGATTCGTAGCAGCAGCATAGTGGTGGAGAGTGTTTTGCGCAACGTCTAGTCACGGGTTCGAGACCCAGTGGCGACACCCTTTTTGTTATTTGTTTTGTGGGCACAATAGCATCACACAGGATAGCTTAACCTGTTTAAGCCCTCCGTTCTGTCGAGCTGATGGCAAGTGGTAGAGTGGTATGCTCCTGTGTTTTGGCTCCAACAGGTCATGGGTTCGAAACCCCTGTGACCCTTTTATTTTTTGGTTGTTTCTTTGTGTTGCTTGCTGTAGTTGCTACTAGGTGCTGCATATCCTTGCTTGGACGACAAGTAAGTAGGTGCTCATTTTGTTTAGATTTTTCCCCTTCCTAGAACCTAGTGTGGTGTGATATACATGTATGTAGCTTGTGTTAGTGATGCATGTGTAGGGACTTTAAGTGCATGTGGGTATGTGTGAGCAAGCTACCATATTGTGTGGGTGTTAGAATGTGTGTGGTGCACTAGTGTAGTGTGTGTGTGATACCATGCTCATGAGTGATGGGCTTATGCGCTAGGTTGTGCAAGTGTGTGAGTGTGTGTGTGTGGGTCCCCCCCACATACTTTGTGGTAGTTGTAGGTGATCATGTGGTGTGTTGTGTGTGTGCGTGCATGTGTGTGTGTGACACCCACATGTCAAGGCATGATTTTCCTTGATAAGCCATTATGTGCAAGCTTGTATGTGTAGGTGTAGGAATGCATGTTGTGAGTGTAAGTAAGTGTGTGTGTTTAACTAGCATGTGTAGGTGCTTGATATATGTGTGCTTGATATTTTTGTTCTTGATGTATGTGTGTTTGGTGGTGTGCTAAGTCACATGAACATGAGGTCCACCCCTCATGTGCACCAATAGTGTGATGAGTGTGTGCAAGTGCATGTGTAGGTGATGATCTAGTGAGAAGCACATGTGATATAACACTATTCACCTCTATGTGATTCCATGTATATTTTCTTCTTAGCTTTGTGCCCATTTGTTCTATGCAAGTACCTAGGTATTATATATGTTTTTGGGGTAGAATCATCCCAGGAATCCAATGGTGGAATCAGTTGTCCCTTTGGATACCTTCCTAGGAATGTCATATTTCTGTTTTGTTCAATGTTTAGAGCTTGGTTCCATGTGATGTGATGAGCCCAAGGGGATGATTCCTTGTTGTGGCAATAGAGGGTGAACCCCTCTACAGCATGGTGGTGTTGTTTCATGCTTAGGAGTTTTCTTGTGCAAGTTGTGCCTAATCAAAGTAGGCATGTGGCTGAAAATTTCCGCTTAGTGAAAAGTTGTAGCTTTTGTTTGGCTTGCAAAAGTTCATGTGTTGGGATTTTCACTAAGTCTAAGAGACTGCTGTTATTTTCTTCCCTTGTAGTTTGGCTTGCAAAAGTTCATGTGTTGGGAATCAGCCCTTGCAATCAATTGGAAAGTTGTAGCTTTTGTCTTTGTCTAGCTCTCTGTCAATTTTCATTCCATTTGGCTTCCTGTAGATATTGTTTTGGGTGCTGCCAAAATGCTTCAGAGCATAAACAGCTAGTGAGAATCTGAGAATTTCACTATGTCCTTGAAAACTGAATTTTTTTCAAGTTAGCAGTTGTAGATCTTTCTGTGTGTAACTCCTTTTTGTTATGTTTTGGCTCATGCTTGTAGATCTTTTGAATAGCCTCTGCCACATATCTTATTTGGCACATTTGGGTGGCTGTAGGTGCTTTGCATGTAGCTCACAAACTGCTATGATACAGTTTGTGACAGAATGTATAGTTTTGATGTTTTGATGCTTGTGAGTGCATAGTTGATGGTGTGGTGAGATTCCTTGCACCACCCCATCCATACTTGTTTGTTTTGTGATTTGGCAACCTGGGAATACCAGAAGTATGCCATTGGAGAGTGTTGTGATGGATTTGATCCGTAGGATTCCATTTCTTGTTTCGTTGTTTCTGGTAGATCCGTAGCTCAGTTCGTAACGTTCTTTATATGTTTTTGCATCGTTTTCGCGTGATGCATCTGTTCATGTCATCTTCATGCATGTCAATATAGCTTAGAGTGCAGTTCTGTCCAGAAGTTTGTAGTTTCTTCTCAAGTATGTGCAAGTGACTAGAATAGAGATGCATGTTCATTCTCATCCCATGCATCATGTGGGGCTATTGTTCATTGGATGCTACTTTTATGTTGGGTAGCACCGGGATCGGAGAGCGAGTACGTGGATTCGGGAGAGTACGTGCAGGACGAACAAGAGCAGTTCCGAGCTGAAGACATCACAGGCAAGATGACATGACCTTGATACCATCTCTATACTTGTTATGCCTAGATTCACGTTTCCTTCGTAATATGCTCGCTGCCTACCACTGAAATAATTGCCTCCTGATATTGCCATGAAACCCATACACTTTTCCCTCCTAGCAAATCTTGAATGGCTAAGTAGGCTTGCTCAGATTCTAATGTTAGCGTTGCTAGTTGCAGGTGCATTTGTCTCATGTGACAACATGAGTTTGATATCATTATGTTAAATCTGTTATTTAATTAATGCACCTATATACTTGGTAAATAACGGAAGGCCTAGCCTCTTGACGGGTGTTTTGTTCCGTTATTGCCGCCATAGTTCCCGGCTACCGGTGTTTGATTCCATAACTGATCGCTCCTAACACGTTCAGGGTTGTTATGGGGACCCCCTTGATAAATCGTGTAGTGTTAAGACTTGTCCGACAAGACCCAAACATTGGTTTTAATTGCTAATCACTTAATAATAATCTGCATAGGGAATAGCTACCCCGAGGTATTTAATCAACACCCCGGGCCAGTGCTCCTCATGAGTGTTAGTCCAACCTGGTCTGCCTACGGGGCCACCACAAGGAAACTTGAGGTTTGGCTCTCGTAGCTAGTTCCATCCGTCATGTCCTGAGACTGAGATACGCGGCTCTTATCGGGGTCGTCGACACGATGGGAGGTCCTGCTAGTCTTGTCTTACATTAGCGATATATCTTGCGTATAGGAATCCCGGTGAAGCTTTGGTTCTCCCGAGAGTTGAGGTTTTCCTCTAAGGAATCCGACGAGATCACGAGATTCGTGATAGAGGATTACTTTGCGGCCCGTGACCGTTTATGATGGACTAGTTGGAGCACCCCTGCAGGGTTTAATCTTTTGGAAATCCGTGCCCGCGGTTATGTGGCAACTTGGAATATTTGTTAACATCTTGTTCTAGACAACTTGAACTAATTCTAATAAAATTGCCAACCGTGTGCGTAACCGTGATTGTCCCCTTCGAAGACCTCTCTTCAATCAGGAACAGGGCGGGGTTATGTTTGACGTAAGTAGGTGTTCAGGATCACTTAATGATCAGCTAGTCTTTGCCCGCTAGTATAGACCACCATCATTGACTTGTTCTACGTAAGTTAGCCACTATAAATCTTAGAATGCTGCAACCTAAACACTGAACCTTCCTTACCTAATAACTTGACTAGTTCTGGCACCGAGGTCATAGATTGCCGAGTCCCTGTGGCTCACAGATTACTTCAACACCCCAAGAGGTACAGGTACACCCGACACAGGTGATCCCGATGGCACGCAGCTGGCGAGGCAGTACAATGAGGAGAACGACCTCCTCTACGTGAACTATCCAGAAGACTGAGGCATGGTCGTGATCGTGGGCAAGCATGCAGGGGTAGCATAGCCTTTTCTCATGTTATGTAGTCTGTAGCGTAACTACCTTGTCTGAATAAATGTGTGATGTAAACTCTGATATTATCTATGAGATGGCAAACGATTCCCTACTTGTCATTCTGTTATTATGTATGTGCTATGTTATCGTGCTTGCGAAATGCTTAGATGCGCTTCTTTCCGTTTTGGGGCCTCGTTCCCTAAATCGGAAAGGACCGCATCTTAGTCGTTACAAACCTGCACAGTGAAGCTATGTTTTTGTGATCATGTTGTTTACCGGGCATATATTTGGCTGATGTTTAGCATGTCGTACTTAACATGCCTTTATATACTTACCCAGGACAATGTTGGGAACAATTGTTGTTCTCCATCGAGGTTAGTTTCGTCAGATGGCTAATATATACTCCCTCCACCCCATAGTATAAGATGTTAATACATCAAACATGTGAGTAGCTTGGATGTAGTAAGATGTTACATACTCGTACATGGAATACTCTACTACGTCATTGTGCAATTTCAGTTTACCTTCTAATACTAACTTGTTGTTTGTAGGTACATATGTCACTGGTAAAGATCCGCATGTCGACCCTTTTTGCGTATGGCGCAATGAGATATTCATGAAACAACATCAAGTGAGGAAACTAATAAAGATTGTTAATAAAATGGGATTAAATATGCCAATTAAACTTAGACGTTATCCAAGACAACTGTAAATTACAGGATGGTAACTAAGAACTCTCTACCCTTCTCTTACTTTCCATGATGAGTTGTTAGCTTTCAAATTTACAATGTCTTAATCTTTTTTGTTTGTAGTGGTTTCCAAATCAGTTTACTGAAGATTAGCTCTCAAGCTACATGATTAGTGGATGCGCAAAAGTTAAAGTATATCTACTATGCCACGATGACTATCTAGATGTCCTCATCAATACAGAGAAGGATGGACAGTCTGCCATCACAAGGGGCTGGCTTGGAGTGGTGTGTGCATTTTTGATGGAGGAGGACACAGTATGGGCATTCTGATTCACCTTGCACAGCTCCCAGAATGTCTTTCACATCTTTCTTTACCGTATTTAATACAAGTATGCAACCGAGGTTCATCATTCTTCATTTGGTCCTCATGTAAGTATTATTTCTTGGTATCACTACTGCAGGATGGTCCAAACGCGACACTACAATCAGAGAGCATTCGATGAAACTGTGTGCGATGCATTAATCACAAATGATGTTGTAAAAAACTTGTCAAAAAGATGCAAAACATTTGCAATGGTAGAGACATCAAGCATGATTCAGACTAGAGTTGCATATGCTATGTGTGGCATACGGTTCACTCCAACGAACTACTTGCAATGAGGTAGGACAACAAGAACGGGCATCGAGATGAAGGTGTGTGGGATATACGGCATACAATTCACTGGTATGAACTATTTGTAATTAGGCAACACAATAGAAACGGTCAGCCAGATCAAAGGTCTTTGCGATATACGACATACAATTTTAGTCAGATAAAGTGTTTGCGTTGAGCCAAGAGAACAAAAATGATTCATCTTAACAAGATGTACCAATAAGGAAATAATTGCACAACCAAAATAAACATCCAATTACATAGGTGGCTAGTACACACATGACATTTCCACACACCAAAATAAACTATTACATGCATAATTAACTACGATAAATGATCATCTAATCATCATCTACTTATTTTTGTGATGCTTGCCGACACTCCTCTACTAGGATAAACGGAACAATATTCTAATCATAGCCTTGGGCGGGATATGTGCCCTCATGCGTCGTGCTAGCTCGATGTTCTTTCTATGCTAAGTTTCCATTAATTGATGGCATTTTATGAACACGTCACTGTTTCCCACTATTTCATCACCGGTTTCCCGCCGCCACCCGACGATATTTGCACATAAACCTAGGTGTTGCGCGATGCACTGAGGCAACAAGCCCAACATGTAGCACATCCACCTTTGCATGCCAACACATGGAAGCGCCGCATCTTCCATCAACCTCCTTGACAAGGAAAACGAGAAGGCGCCATGGCCCATCGAGGCCGAGGCACTCCCCAGCAATGCAATGGACGACGCCGTGTTGCGCGTCATCACCAAGGTTGATCAGACCCTTCACGCATGGTGCTTCAGCATCGCGGATCAAGATATGCATGTTAGTGCCGAGAGGCTACAATTCGCCGAACAACATGATCGATGGTGCACCACAGAGCAAGCTACACGCGTCCACGCCAATAGGCTATCGCTCACCACACAGCGAGGCCATTGGAGCATGATAGAGCAAGAGGCACGACGCCCAGCACAGCAAGAGCGGATCCATTGGTTGTTGTCTGCTACCGACAGGGCGTCGCAGCGGGGTACACGTTCCGTCAGTACCCCCATTGCTCGCTAGGAGTGGGTACATGTTGTCTGCGCCATACTTGCATCGGAGGCCGACCGCGTCGTACTTACATCGGATGCCCGCCGTGCCGTTTCCATGGGTCGCGCCATTCGCCTTGCCCGCGGCCCGCTCGATGCCAACACATTGGTTGCTAGGCTCAGCTACCTCCTTGGCACAGGTGTCCACCTGGGTGTAGTAGAGGAACATGGTCGTTGCATCCTCGAGCTGGTGATCTCTTATGAAATAGCCAATTTGGAGCTCGAGATCACGCTCCAGATGTACCATGAGCGTGTCGACTCATGTCTACTGTGCAACTTTATTTTTGTAGACTCATGTTGGGCCTCCAAGTGTAGAGTTTTATAGGACAGTAGCAGTTTTCCCTCAAGTGGAAGATCAAAGGTTTATCAATCCGTGGGAAGTGCAGGATGAAGATGTTCTATCTCAAACAACCCTGCAACCAAAAAATAAAAAGTCTCTTTTTTCACCAACACACCAAGTAAAATGGTAATTTTTATAGGTGCACTAGTTCAGCGAAGAGATAGTGATACAAGTGTAGTAATGATAGTAGATATTGATTTTTTTCATAGTAACAATAAAAAACATCAAGGTACCAACTAACAAAAGTGATCTCAAACGGTATTGCAATACTTGAAAATGAGGCCAAGGGTCTGTACTTTTCCTAGTGCAATGTCTCAACAATGCTAATATAATTGGATCACTTAACAATCCCTCACCGTGCGATGAAGAATGACTCCAAAGATTCTATATAGCGGAGAACATAAGAAGAAATTGTTTGTAGGGTAGGAAACCACCTCAAAGTTATTCTTTCCGATCGATCTATCCAAGAGTTCGTACTAAAATAACACAAGTTATCCTTTTCTAATTGATCTATCTAAGAGTTCATACGAAAATAACACCAAAACAAATTCACATACATAATACTCAATCCAACAAAAATAGCCTCAAAGAGTGCCCCAAGATTTCTATCGGAGAAACAAAGATGAGAACATGCCTCAAGCCCTATGCATTAATTACCCCGTTGTCACCACGGGAATCTGCGAGTTGAGTGCCAAAACATATATCAAGTGAATCAGTCTGATGTCCCATTGTCACCACGGGTATTCATATAAAGACATAAATAAAATGCTCTCAAATCCGTAGAAGTATCCAATCCGATAAAACAAAATCTCAAAAGGAAAACACAGTTCATCACAACAAGATAGAGGGGAAAACACCATATGATCCAACTATATTAATAAAGCCCGCGATACATCAAGATCATGCCATCTCAAGAACATGAGAGAGAGAGAGAGAGAGCGATTAAACACATATATAGTCGTACAAAACCTCAGCCCCGAGGGTGGACTACTCCCTCCTCATCATGGTGGTCATAGGGATGATGAAGATGGCCTCCGGTGATGATCTCTCCTCCGGTAGGGTGCCGGAATGGGCTACATATTGATTTTTCTTGGCTACACAGGCTTGCGGTAGCGGAACTTTTGATCTAGAGATATTTATAGGGGTTTCTTGTATTTATAGGATTTTTTGGCATTGGTCTCAGGTCAAGATGGGCCTTGAGGGCCCCACTAGGTGCAAGGGCGAGCCTCGGGGGGCTTGCACGCTCTGGTGCCTAGTGGGCACCAGTGGGCCCCTTTGGTGGTTCTTTGCTCCAGTATTTCTATTTTCTTCCAGAAAAAATAATCAAAAAGTTACGTACTATTCCGTGAACTTTTATTTCTACACAAAAAAACACCATGGTAGTTCTCTGAAAACAGCGTCAGTCCGTGTTAGTTCAATGCAAATCATATCAAAACCATATTGATTTTTTTATAAACATGGCATGAATACTTCCTAAATTATAGATATGTTGTAGACGTAGCAACATCCCCAACCTTAATTCCTACTTGTCCTCGAGTAGGTAAATGATAAAATAAATAATTTATGAAGTGTGAATGTTAGCATAGTGCATAAGTTTGATCAATGATAATTTCAACCACTTCTACTAGCATCGTAACATCAACTCTTTCTTATAAAACTCATCATGATAAAGTAGCAATTGAAGACAAATTTTTTGATGCTGAATGCTACCTATCACATTCATCATATAGTCTTTTCTTTTGTAGCCTGGACATTTGGACTTGAATGATTCAAAGCAATAGTCTATAATTTGACATGAAAACTTTAATACTCAAGTATATCAATAAGCCAGAAAGTCTTACAAAATATCAATGCTAAAGAACGTTATCCCAAGCCCATCATGCTCAATCATTGATCCATTCATGCTAAACACCCAAATATTAGCTACATCCAATGCTCATGTATGATAATAGTGTTCCGTAGTTGGTGCTTTAACAGAGAAGATGGAGACTCAAATAAAAATAAAAATTGAATAGAAGCTGAGATTTGTAGCGGTGCGAGAGCTCAAAGCGAAATATTGAGAGATAAAATATTTTGGGCGGCATGCTTTTCCATGCTGAACAAGTCATAGGCGGTTCCCAAACTAAAAATAAAGTGTGTTCCTTTTTCCGCCATTCTTTCACACTCCGCATCCACGGGTACCATCGATAACAACACGTTCCAAGGAATATATTATTTGACAACATAAAATAAATTTTCTTTGCATTTTGGGACTAGTCATCCCTATTACCACCATACTCTCGTTCAATGACAAGTGAATAAACACTCATCTTGAGAATAACCTATTTAACATGGAAGATAGCGGCCACCCATTGCCGCTTCATGAGCGGTACGCGCACACAAAACAGAAGTCTATTTTGAACATTAGAGTTGGCACATACAAATTTACTTAGAACCGCACTGAAATACCCCATATAGCTAGGTAGGTATGGTCATTTGGCAGAACTTTGGGTTTAGGATTTGGATGCACAAGCAACATTCCCACTTATTACAAGTGAAGGCTAGAAAATACATTTAGAAGTGCCCAACCAAGGAGAAAAAACCATCACAAGAGAAGATTGAACAAAACTAACACCGAATAATGAAACACAAGTAGGATGTAATTTCATAGCATAATTATTGACTTGATGTGCATGCATAGTGAATCGGAAACCTTAGCACCAATATTCTTACTAAAGCATAATTACTCATCAACATAACTCACATATCACTATCTTTATATCTAAAAAATATTGCAAAGAATCAAGTTTAACATCCAGTGGTCTTCATGAAAGTTTTTATTATATCTCCCCTGGATATCAATCACTTTGGGACCAACTTCATTTAAAGAAAATTTCCATTGCTAATAACAAGCTCTCAAACAAATATAAGTGAAAAACGAGAGCACAAGTTTCATTCAACTCTCAAAATAATATAAGTGAAGCAAGAGAGGATTTATTCAAAGTTTCTAATATCTCTCAAAATAGTCTAAGTGAAGCATGAGAGCATATTTCTTCAAAATAACAACACTACCATGCTCAAAAAGATGTAAATGAAGTACTAGAACAATTCAAACAAAGTACTCTCAAACATATAGGTGAAGATCAATGAGTAGTCAAACAATTAAGTAGATATGTGAGGACTCTCTCTCAATAAAGATTTTCAGATCTGAGTATTTTATTTCAACCATCAAAGAAAACAGAAGACACTCCAAGAATAGCACATATCATGTGGATAGATAAAAAATTAGTCTCAACAGAGGCTAACCGATGGTTGTTGATGAAGAAAGGTGGGATGCATAGCATCCCCAAGCTTAGATGTTTGAGACTTATTGAAATATTTACTTGGGATGCCTTGGGCATCCCCAAGCTTGAGCCTTTGTATCTCGTTCAATCCTCTCATATCCCGGTTTCACATAAGTCTCAAAAGCTTCATCCACACAAAACTTGAAAAGAGCTTTAGAGATAGGTTAGTACACATAAAAGTAAATCAACACTTCATGTAGTGCCAAGACAAGTTGCATAATAGTTTCAACCATTAGGTACTACATACTACCATTTCAGCAAATTAAATCCACTAATATAAGACATGAAAACACTAGTATAAGTAGATAATAAAACTATGGCATCAATCTGTCTGAACAGAACAGTCTGTAGCAATCTATATAAAAAGTGTACTTGTGTATCTCCAAAAATTCTGGAAATTTAGGATGTGATAAACAATTTGTATGAAAAGAGCTTGACGTCTACTACGCAACTTTATTCTTGTAGACTCGTGTTGAGCCTCCAAGCGCAGAGTTTTGTAGGACAATAGAAATTTTCCCTCAAGTGGATGACCTAAGGTTTATCAATACATGGGAGTCATAGGATGAATATGGTCTCTCTCAAACAACCCTCGAACCAAATAATAAAAAGTCTCTTGTGTCCCCAACACACCAAGTACAATGGTAATTTCTATAGGTGCACTAGTTTGGCGAAGAGATGGTGATTCAAGTGTAGTAATGATAGTAGATGTTGATTTTTGTAATAGTAACAATAAAAACAACAAGGTAGCAAGTAACAAAAGTGATCACAAACGGTATTGCAATGCTTGAAAGTGAGGCCTAGGGTTCGTACTTTCTCTAGTGCAATCTCTCGACAATCCTAATATAATTGGATCACATAGCAATCCCTTAACATGCGATGTAGTGTGATACATCCATTTTGCATCATGCTTTCATATTGATATTTATCACTTTATGGACTGTTATTATACTTTGTGGAACCATACTTATGTCTTTTCTCTCTTATTTTGCAAGGTTTATTTGAAGAGGGAGAATACCGGCAGCTGGAATTCTGGACTGGAAAAGGAGAAAGTCTGAGTCCTCTATTCTACGCAACTACAAATGCCCTGAAAATCTCTGTATCGCGCAGTTTTCCTGTGTTTTCATTTCGAGCCTGTTGTCTGCCGTAGATTTAGAGCAAAGATGTCTCAGGAATCTGTTGGGCAGAATAATATCCCTCAAGTTCATGAAGAGGTAGATGCTGATCTGAAAAGAGTAGAAGTCACGGAAGCCAGGGACAAAGCTAAGGAGAAAACCCAAGCTAGAGAGGAAGTTCAACCTATGTTCAACATTGAAGACGTTGAAGGAGTAGATTTTCTCCAACCCTTCCTCCACGTGTTGTCTCCATCCTTGATTGAACTCCTGAGGTTTTGTGAAAAAACTCGTGCTCGCAATATTTCCCTTTCTCGTGAAGTTGTTTTGCTGGAAAACCATGTCGCAGATCTCAAAGGTATAAATGAAAGATTGATAGCTCCCTTGGAATCAAAGGCAAAGACTGCTTCAACAACCCCACCACCATCACCACCAAAGGACGGCAACTAAGCATTGGTATGGGCAACTCCCTTCGCTTATTCCAAGCTTGGGGGAGTTGCCCTGGTATCGTATCACCTTTATATCTTTTGCTTTTACCTTTGTTTTAGTTCTTTCCTTTTCAGTTTTTATTTCTTCTCTTAGTGGAATAAGTCTTTAGTGTTTTAGTTTTAGTTTTTTGCCTTGTGTCTCCCCCGATGTATTCGAGCTTGCGAGCTATATTATAAAGAGTATCTTAGTCAAGGGCTTTGTTTTGTGCCGTGATCAAAAGTATGAAAAGAAAGATATCATGAAAGATCATGAGATGATCTTATGGAAAGTGATAGCTTCACATATAACAAGTATGATGACTGAAACTTGTTGAGAGTAGACCAACATAGACCTCAGTCATTGTTGCAATTAATAAGAAGTAATAAGGAAAGAGAGGTTCACATATAAATATATCATCTTAGACACTTTCTATAATTGTGAGCACTCACCAAACTATTACATGCTTAGAAGTAGATGTTGGACAAGGAAGACAACATAATGAATTGTGTTTGCTTGGTTCCAAACAATGTTATATGATTAGAGATCCCTTAGCATGTGACGATTGCTTCCACCTCACATTAGCCAAAACTCACGCACCAAGTAGAGATACTACTTGTGCATCCATAAACCTTCAAACCAGTTTTGCCATGAGTGTCCACCATACCTACCTATGGATTGAATAAGATCCCTCAATTAAGTTGTCATAGGTGCAAGCAATAAAAATTCCTCTCTAATATGTATGATCTCTTAGTGTGTGGAAAGTAAGCTTTGTACGAACATGTGATGAGGAAGACATAAAAGCGACGAACTGCATAATAAAGTTGTTTATCACAGGAGGCAATATAAAGTGACGTTCCTCCGCACTAAGAGGACACGCATCCAAACCTCAAAAGCGGATGACAACCTCTGCTTCCCTCTGCGAAGGGCCTATCTTGTACCTTTACTTTTTGCCCTTGTAAGAGTCATGGTGATCTTCACCAATTCCTTTATTAGCCTTTTTCTTGGTGAACATCATATGCTTGGGAAAGATCTATATTCATATATCAACTTGGAGCTGAGTACTTATGCTTTATTATTGTTGACTTTACCCTTGAGGTAAATGGTTGGGAGGCAAAATTATAAGCCCCTATCTTTCTCTATGTCCAACTAAAACTTTGATATCATGAGTACCACGTGAGTTGTAACAATTGTGGAAAACAAAAGAGATGATTGAGTATGTGGATTTGCCTTACAAGCTCTTATTTGACTCTTTCTGATGTTATGATAAATTGCAATTGCTTCAATGACTATGGACTGTTGTTGGCTACTTCTCGGTAAGGTTTTTGTTTCATACTTTGCTCTGTGAAGGAATTGTTACTTTCGCATAAGAATCTCTATGATGTATTGCAGTTCTATGTGTGATCATGATACCCTCATGTCTGTATTATATTTTATCGACACCTTCATCCCTAAACATGTGGACATGTTTTGGGTCTTGGTTGTCGCTTGAGGACAAGCGAGGTCTAAGCTCGGGGGAGTTGATACGTCCATTTTGCATCATGCTTTCATGTTGATATTTATCGCTTTATGGACTGTTATTATACTTTGTGGAACCATACTTATGCCTTTTCTCTCTTATTTTGCAAGGTTTATTTGAAGAGGGAGAATACCAGCAGCTGGAATTATGGACTGGAAAAGGAGCAAGTCTGAGTCATCTATTTTGCGCAACTACAAATGCCCTGAAAACCAACGTGGATTTTTTGGAAATATATGAAAAATACTGGGCGAAAGAAGCGTCAGAGGAGAGCAGCCAGGGGCCCACAAGCCTGGTTGCCGCGGCCTACCCCCTGGTCGGGGCAACAGGGCTTGTGGGCACCCTGGTGGCCCACTGGCCCCCCTCTTTTGCTATATGAAGGGTTTCGTCTGGAAAAAAATCAGGGTGGAGCTTTTTCGTGGATTCGCTGCCGCCACGAGGCGGAACTTGAGCAGATCCAATCTAGAACTCCGGCAGGACGATCCTGCCGGGGAAACTTCCCTCCCGGAGGGGGAAATCGTCGACATCGTCATCACAAACACTCCTCTCGTCGGCGGGGAGTCATCTCCATCAACATCTTCATCAGCACCATCTCCTCTCCAAACCCTAGTTCATCTCTTGTAACCAATCTCCGTCTCGCGACTCCGATTGGTACTTGTAAGGTTGCTAGTAGTGTTGATTACTCTTTGTAGTTGATGCTAGTTGGATTACTTGGTGGAAGAGTTTATGTTCAGATCCTTGATGCTACTCATTACACCTCTGATCATGATTATGATTATGCTTTCAGAGTAGTTACTTTTGTTCCTGAGGACATGGGATAAGTCATGCTGATAATAGTCATGTGAATTTGGTATTCGTTCGGTATTTTGATATGCTGTATGTTGTCTTTTCCTCTAGTGGTGTTATGTGAACGTCGACTACATAACACTTCACCATATTTGGGCCTAGAGGAAGGCATTGGGAGTAGTAAGTAGAAGATGGGTTGCTAGAGTGACAGAAGCTTAAAGCCCAGTCTATGCGTTGCTTCGTAAGGGGCTGATTTGGATCCACTAGTTTAATGCTATGGTTAGACATTGTCTTAATTCTTATTTCGTAGTTGCGGATGCTTGCGAGAGGGGTTAATCATAAGTGGGATGCTTGTACAAGTAAGGGAAGTACCCAAGCGCCGGTCCACCCACATATCAAACTATAAAAGTAACGAACGCGAATCATATGAACATGATGAAACTAGCATGATAGAAATTCCCGTGTGTCCTCGGGAGCGTTTTTCCTCTTATAAGACTTTGTTCAGGCTTGTCCCTTGATACAAAAGGGATTGGGCCACTTTGCTGCACCGTTGCTACTACTTGTTACTTGTTACTTTTCGCTTGCTACGTTTCACCTCACTACACCATCACTTGTTACCGCTACTTTTAGTGCTTGCAGTTATTACCTTGCTGAAAACCGTTTATCAGAGCCTTCTTCTCCTCCTTGGGTTCGACACTCTTACTTATCGAAAGGACTACGGTTGATCCCCTCTACTTGTGGGTCATCATAGTATTACTCCAAGGTTCCTATCTAGCGGAAAACATAAGAGGAAATTATTTGTATGGTATAAACCACCTCAAAGTGATTATTTCCATCGATCTATCCAAGGGTTCGTACTAAAATAACACAAGTTGTCCTTTCCGATTGATCTATCTAAGAGTTCGTACTAAAATAACACAAAAACAAATCCAGATTAGTAATACTCAATCCAACACAAACAACCTCAAAGAGTGCACCAAGATTTTATGGAGAAACAAAGACGGGAACGTGCATCAACCCCTATGCATAGATGACCCCAATGTCACCTCAGGAATGCACGAGTTGAGTGCCAAAACATACATCAAGTGAATAAATATGATACCGCATTGTCACCATGGGTATTCCTAGCAAGACATAAATCAAGTGCTCTCAAATCCATAAAAGTATTCAATCCGATAAAACGAAATCTCAAAGGGAAAACTCAATTCATCACAACAAGATAGAGAGGGGAAAACACCATATGATACAACTATATTAATAAATCCGACGATACAACAAGATCGTTCCATCTCAAGAACACGAGACAAAGAGATTAAACACATAGCTACTGGTACAAAACCTCAGCCCGGAGGGTGGACTACTCCGTCCTCATCATGGTGGCCATAGGATGATTAAGATGACCTCCGGTGGTGATCTCCCACTCCGGGAGGGTGCCCCAATGGCTGCCACCTTACCTTGGTAGGGACCGTTTGTGTCTTTTAACTCGCGTATGCAAATGTGTCGGTAGCATTCCAATGTCATAGAACCCGAGTCGACATAACTAGTTATAAACCCAAGTGGCACATCGTGCACAGACAAGCATACATAACCCAGCAAAGCAGGTGTCGGTCATCAGCGTGTGTAGACGAGTCATATCAAGCTACAAGGACTCCATTGCACTACAAGACATTTCCTCGAAGGGACAGACACAACAACTAAGAAGGGTACATGTCGGTCAACTAATGTGTCCGGAACAGTAGAAAGCTACCAGGGCTCAGTGGAATCACAAAGGGGCATTTCTCTGTAAAGATTACTACTAAAGGCGCACAACTAGGTGTCAAACCCCACACATATCACATCACATCACACGGACGCATGACATACTCAATATGCATAGATACAACAATGGCATCACAACATAACCACACAACATCACAACATTTATTTAGAAGGCTCAGAAGAGCCTTGCATAATAAGTTCATACAGGTAGGGGTCACATGACCCGACACTCAAGTCATACACACAAAGTCATACAAGCCATGCGGAAGCATTAAAGTTGTCTGAGTACAAACAGATGAAAGGAAAAGGCATAAAGCGTGACTATCTACATATCCCCTCCAAAGGGGCCAGATCGTAGCAGGGACACCAGCTACTTGTCATGATCGACGTCTAGGTAGAACCCACCAGATGGTTCGTGGGTAACTTCTGCAACAGTTATTAAGCAAACATGAGCACGAAAGTACTGAGCAAGACTTTAAATCAGATCTATCTACTCATGCACAGGTATCAACAAGAGTGTTGTGGAATTTCATGCAACAAGCTAGCTTTGACTGTTGGATAATCTATATTACGACCACAAGTATTTTTGAACAAGTTTTGATAAGTCATACACGAGTCCACAATCTCCACAACAATACACTATCATGGATTCTTTCCCGTCTTCCTACGAGAATGCCATCCATGATATTCACACTTATCTTGATACTTTTATGAGTATCCATTAAAGTTATCTATGAACAACATATGTTTCCAAGTAGTCCATATCTGCAGACGCGGCTATTCGAATAGATCATAACCTTGCAGGGTGTACTTCTTCGCACATTCTCTCGCCACTTATCGCCATGTGCACTTCACGCACCTCGGCAACCTTCAAGAGGAAGCCCAGCGAGGGAGTCGGCCACGACCATTAACCATGCTAATACCTAATCCAGGTTTATCGCCTATTAGAGACTGAACTCGCACGGAAGTCCGGCCGAAGTTTCCGCTATGACCTCAAATGATCTGTGCAGGGTTCCCAAGCCCACCATCTGGGTGCTGCTTGGTACACCATGCCACTGCCTACCACGTCACAACCCACCTCTAAGGTCAGCACTATGCACGGCCTTCGGCATAACTAGAAACACGAGAAACTACTTGCAACTCCTAGACAAGGTATTAGGCGATTAATAAGTCGAGCGGGGTCATATTTCAGGGCCGAACATGTGGTAGTATCTAGTCTTCGATCACATACACGGAACTCAGTTCCTTAGAATAGTTCCAATGAGACAACCCACCATGTACTCCTACACAGCCTCTCATCGGTACCTTTACCAAATCAGATTCAACACTTATCCTTTGTCACCAAAACACATTTAATCACTCTAGTTCATCACCGAGATGGAACATGCCTGACACAACTCTAAGCATAGCAAGCATAGCAGGTAAAGCACATCATGGTTCAAGCATCTACCAGGTATGTTAGGTTACATGGTTTAGCTATTTACTGTGACAAAGACAGGACATGCAGAGGAATGTGTTCAACTACTGAGGCAAAAGCATTTATCACGATGTCTCCTAATGCAATAAATGGGAGCAGAACATGGGATTTTATCGGAATGCTCAAAAGGGGTGCTTGCCTTGTGGATCAACGGAGGGATACACTCCTTAAGTTGGATACTCCAAAGTATCGCGTGGAGCGGAGCCTACGGAAGCAAACCATCACAATCAATACACGACAAGTGCAACATTATGATGCATGATCATGGCATGACATGGATATGATGGATGAGCTAATGCATCAAATATTGAATTGGTTGAAGCTGGTTTGGATCAAAGATTCAAATGCCACTTCAAATAAGGTATTTTTAATTTACCTGTAATTGATTTGACATGATGATCACGTATAGCTTGTTCTATCATGGATGGAAGTAGCACCAATGGATTCATTGAATTTTTTTGCTTAATTTTCATATATAAATTATTTAAATCTGAGTTACAGATTAATTTCTATGATTTTTAGAAGTTTATAACTATTTCTGGAATTTAATTAAATCAGAATTGGAATTACTGCATCAACATGACATCAGCAGGTCAAACTGACCGTTGTAGGTCAAACCTGACGAGTTGGTTCCACTAGTCAGTGACACACGCACTAACAAAGTTATATTTTAAACTCTAATCCTAATTATTGGGGCTGGGCCCACTCGTGAGTGGTTGTTTAGGGTTAGATTAATTAACCTATTTTATTTACCATAAATCTTAATTAGCGAGAGGCTGGTTCCACCTGCTAGTGACTCAGGGGGTCAACCCCGTGTCAAACCGGGTCAGCTCACCGGCGTTGAGCCGCCAGTGGCACCAAGGACGGCGGAGGGGGGTAGGAAACCCACCTTTGGTGACCATTCGGTCGACGGAGACCACCTATAGAACGGCCTATCGTCGGTGCAAGCCATAGGGGCTGGGGTGGCCGGAGACGTCGCCGGCGACGACCAAGGCGCTCATCGGAGGTCGACCATCATCGAGATCAACGATACAAAGCGCGATAGAACCAGAGCTAAGCACCTACGCGTCATCGCGAAGCCGTTGGTGGCCTCGGTTGGGCTCGAGGACCATCGGAACCTCACCGGCGATGAGTTCCCATGGTGGAGCTCTTCGGTCGTCGGTGGAAACGGCAGCTACGGCTCGCTGTCGGGACCCCGATCCTAAGCCATAGGAATTCAGTGTGTAACACATTGCATCACTTTGCGGTCTCACGCACGGTCAACCCCACGGCTGCCACCTTACCTTAGCCGGGACCCTTTGCGCCTTGTGACTCACGTATGCAATTGTGTCATAACTAGTCATAAACTCAAGTGGATCAACTGTACAGAGACAGTCATACACAACCCAACAAAGGAGGTGTCGGTCATCAGCGTGTGTAGACGAGTCATAGAAAGCTACAAGGACTCCTCTCCACCGCATGACATTTCCCCGTAGGGACAGACACATCAACTAAGAAGGATAAATGCCAGTCAACCAATTTGTCCGGAGCAGTAGCGAGCTACCAAGGCTCGGTGGAAGCACAAAGGGGCATTTCTCTGTAAAGAGAGCTACTAAAGGCATACGACTAGGTGTCGAACCCCATAGGTATCACATCACATCACACGTACGCATGACATACTCAATATGCATGGATACAACAATGGCATTACAACATAACCATACAACATCACAACATTTATCTAGAAGACTCTAAAGACCTTGCATAATAAGTTCATAGAGGTAGGGCTCACATGATCCGACACTCAAGTCATACAAACATAGTCATACAAGCCATGCGGAAGCATTAAAGCTATCTAAGTACATACAGATGAAAGGAAATGGCATAAAGCCTGACTATCTACAGATCGCTTCTGAAAGGGGCTAGGTCGTCGCTGGGACACCAACTACTCGTCATCATCGACGTCTAGGTAGAACCCACCTGATGTCTCGTGGGTGTCTTATGGAACATTTATTAAGCAAACATGAGTACAAAGGTACTCAGCGAGACTTTAGAACAGATCTATCTACTCATGCACATGTGCCAATAAAGGGGTTGTGGGGTTTCATGCACCAAGCCAGCTTTGACTCTTGGCTAGCGTATACTACAACTCAAAATAATCTTTTAACAACTTTGAAAAGTCATACACGAGTCCACTACCACCACAACAATACACCATCATGTATTCATTCCCTTTTCCCTACGGTAAAGCCATACATGATACTCACACTTATCTTGATACTTTTATGAGTAGCCATTGAAGTTATCTATGAATAACGTATGTCTCCAAGTAGTCCATATCCGCGGACGCGGCTATTCGAATAGGTCATAACCCTACAGGGGTGTACTTCTTCACACACGCTGTCGCCACTTATCGCCATGTGCACTTTACGCACCTCGACAACCTTCAAGCGGAAGCCCGGCGAGGGAGTCGTCCACGACCGTTAACCACGCTAATACCTAGTCCACGTTTATCGCCTATTTGAGAGTGAACCCGCACGGAAGTCCGGCCAAAGTTTCCGCTATGGGCCCAAACGATGTGCGTAGGGTTCCCGAGCCCACCATCCGAGTGCCACTTGGTACACCATGCCACTGCTTACCGCATCATAGCCCACCTCTAAGGTCAGCACTATGCACGGCCTCCAGCATGACTACAAACACCAGAAACTACCTGCAACACCTGGACCGAGTACTAGGCGGGTAATAAGCCAAGCGGGGTCATATTTCAGGGAACAACATGTGGTAGTAGCTAGTTTTGGATTACATACACGAAAGAGATAAATACATTGTGAGTGCCTTAACTTGTCCGATGCGGTCACTTTGGTTCCTAAAGTTGCAAAATATGCAAAATCGGTGTCGTAACTTGTCTCTCCGTTCAAATACAGTGCATCCTCGCGTATTAAGTCGTATGTAGCGCAAACGTGGCAAGTTAGAGTTTCGTGGCCCACATGTCAGTGGCTGGTGGCGCGACGTGGTGATTTTCTTTTACGGTCCCTTAATCCCCTGTCTCTTCTGTCTGAGTCGCACCGCTTCGTGCCCTCTCCTCTTCTCCCGATCATTGCAAGGCAGCGGTGAAGCTGGTTCGGCACGGCACGACGGCCGCGGCGATGGATGGCCCGCGTCGTCGAAGTCCAGGCAAGGGACCTCCTTCCTACTGTTAGTACCTTCATTTCTCTGTTGTTCCTCCCTTTTCATGCGTAATAGGGCTAGGGTTTTTTGGGGCGTTATCAAGGAGGGGACTTTTTATTTGAAAGGGGATGATCTTGGATATGTGGCAGTGATAGTTCTCTTATTTGTGCAGTACAATTTGATGGAATGTTCTGAGTTGAGATCCATCACAAAGGGTTTTTCTGTGGAAGTGATAGCAACATGACCTACATGGATCATGAAGTCGATTGGTTTGATGGTTGTGACACTGATAGTTGGTCAATTCTGTGAATTGACGATTTCCTTCTCCAATTGGGATTTAATAGAGCAATCTTCAAGATTGATGTGTACTGGAGCAGAAGGACTTTTATGAGAGTGATTATGTAGTAGCAGAAGGTGATGATGATCTGTTTGATAACAATGTAGACAAAGATGTTGATGATCATAGAGAGAAGGAGATTGTGCAAGACTTTGAAGGTGAACTTCCTGAAGATGCCTTAGATGACAGCCATTTGAACCTGTCGAAAGAAGAAGGAGACAAGCTTAGGCACAAATTTAGCACATTCAATCCATCTACTAACCTGAAAGCACCAGCTTTTAAAGTTGGCATGATTTTTGGTGACATGAAAGAGCTCAGGCTTGCTATGGTTGCATACAACCATCTCTACCAGCAAGGAGGAAGGGGGGGGGGGGTGGGGGAAGAAATGACGTCGGCCTTCTGTCCTCCTCGTCTAGATCCACGTCGGCCAAGGACGAATCGAAGAAGATAGCGCCGCTGCCGTGGTCGCGTGTATAGAATTAGGGATTTCCTTTTTTGATTTGGGAATTGAGGGAACTGGCCATATACATGGAGAACAAGGGTTTTTTTTGCGACTTTAAACTAAACTGCAGGGGGTTCCCTGTAAAAGAATCAGCATTACATCACCACGGCGCGCCACCAGCCACTGACATGTGGGCCACGACAATCTTACATGCCACTTGTGCGCTACATACGGCTGAATACGCGAGGACACACTGTATTTGAACGGAGGGACAAGTTATGGCACCGATGTTGCGTATTTTGCAACTTTAGGAACCAATTTGACCGCGTCGGACAAGTTAAGGCACTCACAGTGTATTTATCTCTACACGAAACTCAGTTCCTAAGGACAGTTCCAATGAAACAACCCGCCATGTACTCCTACACAACCTTTCATTGGTACCTTTACCAAAACAGGTTCAACAATTACCCTTTTGTCACCAGAACACATCCATTCATTCCTGTTCATCACCCAGATGAAACAGACCAAACACAACTCTAAGCATAGCAAGCATAGCAAGGATAAGGCATATCATGGCTCAAGCAACTAGCAGGTATGCTAGGTTGCAAGATTTAGCTATTTACTGTGACAAAGACAGGTCATGCAAAGGAATGGGTTCAACTACCGAAGTAAAAGCATTTGAAGCATTTTTGTCCTAATGCAATAAGTGAGAGCAGGAGCGAGAACATGGGATTTTATCGGGATGATAAAAAATGGTGCTTGCCTTGAAGATCAGTCGACCGAATCAAACATGGGATTTTAAGGGTACACTCCTTCAGTCGGATACTCCTGAGTATCATGTGGAGCGGAGCCTACCGAATCAAACAATCTCAATCAATACACAACAAGTGCAGCAATATGATGCATGGTTATGGTATGACAATAATATGGTGGATGAGCTAATGCATCTATAATGATTTGGTTTGAAGCTGGTTTGAAACATAGTTTCAAAATCCACTTCAAATAGTTATTTCCATATACTCATTTTAATTGATTTGACCTGATGCTGAGGTATAACTTATTTTATCATGCATAAAAATGGCACCATTGTATTATTTGGATTTTTCTGATCATTTTTCATATATAAGTTATTTTAATGTGAGTTACAAATGAACTTCTATGAATTTTTGAAGTTTTGAACTAAATCTGGAATTTGTTATAAAACCAGAATTATAAGTACTGCATCAGCAAGACATGAGCAGGTCAAAGTGGTCGTTGTCCAACCTGACCAGTGGGACCCACTGGTCAGTGACTCTGGTTAAAACAATTAAGATTTAGGTTAATTGGTTGATTAACAGGCCTAGACCCACATGTCAGTCTATTTAGAGATTAAATAAATATTTATTTTTTGTTTAACTTAACTAATTATCCAAGGCTTGCCCCACTTGTCATAGACTCTGGGGAGTCAACCCACCGACGCTAGGGGTCAAACCCACCGGTGATGAGCCGCGGGTGGCTCCAGGGACGGTAGAGGGCATCGGAAATTCCCTTCCGGCGACCAAACGCACGGCGGAATGCATCAGAGGAACGGTTGTTGGCCCGTGAGCACGATGGAGCAAGCCCCAGGGGCTGGGATGGTCGGAATCGACGCCGGCGACGAGCTTGGCGGCTATCGGACCTCGGGCCTCGTCAAGGTCACTGAAGCAGGGCGCGAAACGACTGCGGCTAAGCACCTACACGACATACTCGACGCGCTGAAGCTGGTGCTGGTCCCAGATGGACCAGCCGATCACCGGAGCCTCACCGGCGACGAGATCCCGCGGCGGACCTCGTCGGGCTCCGGTGGAATCGGGGGCTAGGGCTCGGGATCGAAGGGGAAAAGTGGGGGAAAAGGACCCTAAGCTCACAAGGAGTGCAGAGACATTGAGAGCGGGCTCGAGGACGGCCTAGAGACGGAGAACAACGGCGGCAATTGTCGGTGACCCGAGGAGGAAGACAACAGCGATCTGGCGTTGCAGGGGCTCTTGGCATCATTTCTTCGTGCGTGGAGCTGCAGGACGTCGAGGCGGAGATATTGCACGGCTCAGAGGCATGGGAGGATGGCTGGAGCAGCCTGGCGACGACGACCTTGCACGACAACAGAGAGAAGAAAGAGAGGGGGAGCGAATGGCGAGGAGAGAGCGATGGGGACGACTCCCTTGGGTGCTTATCCCCTGTGCCAGCACGACGAAGTGGCGAGGCAGGAACGCAGCTGCGTGCTGCCGCCGGAGGGAATGGATTGGGCCTGGCGACACGTAAGGTTTTCCACTTATTTCCTTTTTTTTCTTTTTTCTTTTACAATTCTGGCATTTGTTTTATTTATTTTTGGCTCCAAACTATTCCCTAAAATATTGAATATACTTTTGGGGTTTTAGTTGGAATATTTCCAAGCTTCACAAAATAACTCAACATTTTATAATGGCTAAAATAGTTATAACTATTTATTTTGGCAATTTCGAGTGACTTTCATGGATTATTTTAAATGCCAAACGTGTTTGGAAAATATTTATCACCCTTGAAATATTTTTTCCAAAATTTAACAAAAAAGATGAACATTTTGAAGGCCATTTTGGTTTCATTGAAAATTCACATCATTTGAATTGGTTTGATTAAAGTGAGATGCTAGGATTTATTCAATCCCCACTTCATTTTTAATGCAAAATAAAACATGATGTACAAACTTGCTAAACAACAGGTAGTAGTTCTAGGGATGTGACACTCACGAACGAAGGGAAAAAGGGGAAAATGGATCCTGCGGCTCACGAGGATTGCAGCGGCGTCGAGAGCCGGCTCGGAGACGTCTCGTTGATGGAGAATTCGACGGCGGCGGCTTCGATGGCCGAAGGACGAAGACGATGGCGCGATGGCGATTGGAGGCGCCTAGCTTCGTTTCCTCTAGCGTGGAGCTGCGTGGCATCGAGTCGAAGCTTGTGAGCACCTCGGGGACGAGAGAGAACGTCGGGGGTCGACCTAGCGACGACGAGCCGAACATGCGGCCATGGTGGGAGAGAGGGGAGAATACAGGAGAGTGCGAATGGAGAGGGGGAGCGGCTAGCCACGACGAAGGGGATGCTTATCCCACTCACCAGCACGACGAGCATGCAGGCTGCTGCGTGCCAAGGCCACGGCAAGCGGCGGCCAGCTCCTCCTCTTCCTACTCGCAGAGGTAGAAGCCGACAGCGAGGAGGCTAGATGAGCTCGGACAGTGCTAGGTAAGTTACATATTTTCCTTTTTTATTCAGTTCTGTTTCTTATTACTCACATTTGTTTTTATTTTGTTTGGTCTCAAAACCTATACCAAAAACCCTGGAATGAAATACGGAGCATATTTGAATTATTTCCAAACTCCACAAATGATTTCAGCATTTTTGAAATAACTAAAATATTTATAGTTATTATTTTTGAAAATTTCAGTGGCTCTTGTGGATTATTTAAAATGCCAAAAGTGGTTGTAAAATAAAGTTCATCCCAGTAATGTTGTTGCCAATATTTAATAGAAAAGATGAACATTTGAAGGCCATTTTGGTTTCATTGACAAACACACCATTTGAATTATCTTATTTAAGGTGAGGTGGTAGGGTTTTATTAATCCCCAATTCAACTTTACAAAAAAGTAAATATGATGCACACTAGCTAGGCACAAAGCAAAATGAAACCTAGGATGTGACAACTCACCCCCACTCAAAAGAATCTCGTCCCAAGATTTAGGAGTAGTTGGGAAGAGCGCAAGGTACTCTAAGCAGAGACGGTCGTCCCTTTCCCATGTTGCTTCTTTTTCAGAATGATTTGACCACTGAACCTTGAGAAACTTGAGGTTTTGACGTCGAGTTGTATGGTCAGCTTGGTCAAGAATACGAACAGGGTATTCTCGATATGAAAGGTTATCCTGGAGATCAAGCGTTTTGTGGTCCACTTCACGGATGGGATCCCGGAAGCAATTCCTCAGCTGTGAGACATGGAAAACATCATGGACCTTGGAAAGATGTAGAGGAAGTTCCAATTGGTATGTAACCTCTCCTCGTTTGGCAAGAATGCGAAAGGGACAAATTTAAAAAAGGAGCCAATTTACTTTTGATACTGAATCGATGGGTACCGTTCAGACGTGTAACCCGAAGGTAAGCCTTCTCATCAACTTCAAAAGTCACACCCTTATGATGGCGACCATATTGGCTCTTTTGACGAGATTGAGTTGTTTTCAACTTTTCACGAATAATGCGAACTTGCTCTTCTACCTCTTGGATCATATCCGGGCCAAAGAGTTGCCTCTCTCCGCTTTTTGACCAATTAAGAGGTGTTCGACACCTTCATCCATAGAGAACTTCAAAATGAGCTTTTCCCAAGCTTGATTGAAAACTATTGTTATAAGCAAATTCGGCGAACGGAAGACATTTCTCCCAATTCATGCCGAAATATATAACACAAGCTTTGAGCATGTCTTCGAGGATTTGATTTACTCTTTCTACTTGACCACTTGACTGAGGATGGAAAGCAGTGCTAAAGGAGAGATGAGTCCCCATGGCATTTTGAAAGCTTTCCCACAAATGAGAAGTAAAGATACCTGCATGGTGTGAATTAATCTCCAAAGGAACACCATGAAGAGACACTATTCGGGAAATATATAACTCCACTAGCTGAATATCTGTTATACTTTCACGAACGGGAAGAAAATGTGCCACTTTGGAAAGACGGACAATGACCACAAAGATAGCATTATTCCCTCTCTTGGTCCTGGGAAATCCGGTGATGAAATCGATACCGACTTTATCCCATTTCCACTCAAGAATAGCTAAGGGTTGAAGGGTGCCAGCAGGCCTTTGATGTTCTGCTTTAACTCGACATCACAATTTGCAACAAACTGAGAAATTTCTCTCTTCATCCTAGTCCACCACAACCTCTGGCGTAGGTCCTGATACATGTTGGTACTACCAAGATGAATCATGAGCGGAGATTCATGAGCCTCCTTAAGGATCAATAGCCGCATATATTGGCTCTTAGGAACCACTAAATGGTTGTGAAAGAACAAAACACCTTGATCATTCATAAAGAAATCTTTAGCGTTTTCGCTAGCAATAATCTCCTTGATCCGGGATATACCCTTATCACGCTTTTGGCCAGCTATGATTTGATCCCTAACAGTAGGTTTCACCACCAAGTTAGAAAGAAATCCATGATGAACAATGTGGAGGTTTAACTTTCGAAATTCCTCATGGAGAAGTGGTTGACCTTGTTGTAACATCATATTATTACAATAAGACTTACGACTTAGTGCGTCAGCCATGACATTGGCTTCCACCAGGTGTAAGTTATCCCTAAGTCGTAATATATTATCAACTCAACCCACCGTCTTTGCCTGAGATTCAAATCCGGATGGGTGAATATGTATTTCAGACTTTGGTGAGCAGTTTAAATTTCGCAACGATTACCCAAAAGGTAAATTTCGCCAAGTTTGTAGTGCATGGACTACAGCTGCAAGCTCAAGATCATGTGTGGGATAATTATCCTCATCTGTACGCAACTGTCGACATGCGTATGCAATCACATGACGATCCTGCATGAGAATGCAACCTAATCCTTGTCTCGAGGCATCACAATAGATAATAAAGTCCTTGGAGAAATCTGGTGGTACCAACACGGGTGCAAAAGTCACGCGTCTTTTCAGTTCCTGAAAAATATGCTCACATTGTGGGGTCCACTCGAACTTTTTTATCTTTCTTGATGAGTTCAGTTAGACGCTTTGAAACCTTGGAGAAGTTGTCGACAAAGCGGCAACAATAGCTCGCTACACCAAGAAAACTCCTAACTTGCTTAACCGATTCAGGTTGAGTCCAATCAAGGATAGCTTGAACTCTCTCGGGATTAACATCAATACCTTTACCAGAGATTACGTGGGCTAGATAGGTTACTTCTGGCAACCAGAATTCACATTTGGAGAACTTGGCATAAAGGCGATGCTCTCGGAGTTTCATCAATACCAGCCTTAGATGCTCGACATGTTGTTGTTCGTTCTTCGAGTAAATGAGCATATCGTTGAGATAAACCATGATGAATTTATCCAAGTACTCCAGGAAGATCGAATTCATCAAGCGAGAGAAAGTGGTTGGAGCATTGGTTAAACCGAAGGACATGACGGTGTAGTCGTATTGGCCATAATGAGTGACAAAGGCCGTTTTTGGAATGTCCCCGTTCTTGATCTTGATTTGATGGTAGCCCAACCTCAAATCCATCTTGGAGAATACTGAGGATCCAGCGAGCTGATCATACAGGTTGTTGATCCTGGGGAGCGGATACTTGTTCTTTATGGTAACCAGATTAACTAGTCGATAATCTACAACCATCCGATTCGTTCCATCCTTCTTAATGAAGAGGACATGACAGGCCCAAGGAGAAGATCTAGGATGAATGAAACCTTTATTCAAGGCCTCATCTAGTTGTTTCTTAAGTTCAACTAGCTCTAAGGGTGCCATCTTATAGGGTCTTCTGGCTATTGGGACGGTTCCTGGGAAAGATCTATCACAAACTCTACATCCCCGTTAGGTGGAATGCCTAGCAGTTCTTCTGGAAAGACATCCATAAATTCACGAACTACCAGAATATCCTCTAGCTCTCGAAGAGGGCTAGCATTGAGGGAATAGAGTTGGCATTTGGCAACTTGAGTCGAGACATTAACTATCTCACTCGATGGATGTGTAAGATGAACATTCCTAGTATGAGTATCAATCTTGGCGTAATGAGATGGCATCCAGTCCATGCCCAAGATGATGTTGATATCTGAAGACTTAATAGCTATCAAGGATCCTAGGAAGACTAGCCTGTCCACAAGAATTTTATTGTCATGGCTTATGCTAGAGGTCTGCCATTTTGTACCATGAGTTTGAACCACTAATGGAATGGGCATATCCCAAAATGGCATGTTATGCAACTGTGCATAACTTTCAGAAATGAAAGAATGAGATGACCTAGTATAAAAAAGAACAGATGTTGGGGAGTGTACCCAAAATGACCTCGGGATCCTCTGCAGCTGCTTCTACTGAAACATAGTTCACACGCCCACACACAGGGGTTGGCTTCACATAGAATGCTTTGCCTGGCTTGCCACGTCCAACAGACTTTCCAGGTTGATTTGTGGCGTTATTCTAAGGACACTCACATGAATAGTGACTTGGTTCGCCACACATGTAGCAGACCACTTGATTGGCACGTGGTGCAGCATTGGCAGTTGTACCACCATAAGTCTTGGCTAGAGGGTTGGTCTAGTTTGCTTGAGGCGCCACATAGGATGGCCTCGCGGTGTGTCTTGGCGGCAGAGAACTATTCGGGACCCACACCTCGCGCTTCTGAAATGCTGAGCCGGATGAGGAGCGTGAATCACGGAAGTGCTTCCTTGTTGCTTCTTAATCAGTATGTCCAGTTTCAGCCCTGAGCGCCTTATTGACAAGATCTTGCAAGCTCACACTCTCATCAAGGTGCATATCACGATGAAGTTCGGGGCTCAGTCCCTTGTGGAACCTTGCTTGCTTCTTGGCATCAGTTGACACCTCTTCAGTTGCATAGCGGGCGAGGTTACCAAAATCACGGCTATATGCATCCACAGTCAGCTTCCCTTGAGTGAATGCACAGAACTCCTCTCTCTCGCTTTCCATTAACCCTTCTGGAACGTGATGCAGACGGAAAGTTGCAGTAAAGTCAGCCTAGGTGGCTTGTGGTTCAGCAGGACACACAGCTTCATAATTCTCCCACCATAGATTGGCGGGGCCTTCCAGAAAGTAAGCAACAAATGTCACGTTATCAACCTCAGTGACGTTGGCAGAACGTATCTTGCGTAAAATGCTACACAATCAATCATCAATGTCAAGGGGGTCGACAAAATGATGGAACTTGGGTGGATTGAGCCTCACAATGTCATTTAGGGTCACTGAGTCATTTCACTATTGACGTGTCGTATTTTTCTCAATACGCTCTAACGAACGATTGGTTTATGTCTTGCCCCTTTATGCCTCCAGCATGACCTCCGCCAAGGATGGCGGTTGAGGCAGGTTTTCCTGAGCTGCTTGACTACCTTCTCCCTGCTCATGGGAAGGAATACAATTGAGCTTCGTGAACACCATCCTAACAAACAAACTCACAACTTAGACTAGATCGACATTAACTCTAGCAAAGGAGTTAAATAATGCACAACCCTAGTCTTATAATATACTGTTAGGGTTCGTAAGTGGTGCAGTAGTATTGTAGCGGTTATATTTTCCACAACCCTGTGTGTCTTGTGGAATATGACTGAGTTGTGAGATGAGTTCCGGAGGTCTAGATAAATAATGTATAGGAAGCTTGAAAAGCCTATGATGAGTAGTGTCATATTTTCAGTACTTTGCTCTTTGGTTTGAGTTTGTACTGAACTATGTTATGGTCTGTATGAACCATGGTGTATATATGGTAGTTTACATTCTACCATGACTTGGGAGCTGAACCCGAGGGTCAGGAAACACCCTAGCCTGAGATCCCTGGATACCATAAGGACACGTATGTGGCCTCGGTCCCCTGACTTGCGGCAACATAGGGCCACGAAGAGGGGTGACACCCCTAACAGTAGGCAATCTACATGAGATGGCATATGAGTCCGTACTGGGTTCAACATCTCCATGTCTCCATAGCCGGTGTGAACGACAAGTGCCAGCTACGTCAAAGTTGTCCTCAGACGGGCATGAGTAGCATAAAGCACCATGCGAACAGCGCGAGCATCTCGGTCTCTATTCTCTAACATCTGGGTGGTAACCTGCAACAATGGTTCCTCCAAGGAAGAATCATAAAAAACTCCACTGAGGTAGCCTTCTTCTCTTGGCTGAGAAGCTAGAATATAACATAACTCTGAATTCTGCAGCAGTGCATGATTCGCTCTCATGATGGTCAACATTGAGTAGGCGGCATCCTAGACCGCCATGTCAACGGTAACCCCCAACCCATAAGACCAATGGATTGGCTCCGCAGCTCAGGGTAATATGGATATACCCTAACACTACACATATACTGGCTCTGGTTGAAGTCCCGGTACTACTCCTCCACTGTATACCCTGGGTACCAGCGGTAATCGGCTACTGACATCATCCTGACCAACATGGCCGTGTGACCCGGTACATCAATGCACCTAGTCAAACGGACCACGTGACGATAAGGACGAGGAGGCATCTAAAATAGAGAATAATGTAGAGGCATTAGAGCTCTAGCAAAAAAATCAGGCAACATAACGGCTGAAAATGCTCAAAAACATTTTTGAGACATCCTGCAAAAGATTGGATAGCATATCGACTCAATTTTCAAGTTCAGGGTTCCATAGTCAACAATTTTTCTCAAAAGGAAACTTGAAAAATCGGATTGACTCTCAAACCATTTTCCCTACAAGTCTACAGAGTAGTAACACGTGATCCTAAGAGATAGTTAAAAAGCCTAGTTCTTAATCCCCACAGAAAAGATGAGAGTTACCAGAATATAATGACTTAAGAAGAGAAGCAAAAAGAGCCTTACGTTCCCTTCCACAATCAATTCGCTTATATATAACTAAAGCATTTCTAGACTCGACTTCGACTAGTTTGGCTTGGTAATCCTACAGTTAGTCAGGCTCTGATACCAACGTTGTCGTGACCCTGATCCTAAGCCATAAGAATCCAGCCTGTAACACACATCATCACTCTGCGGTCTCACGCACGGTTAACCCCACGGCTTCCACCTTACCTTGGATGGGACTGTCGTGGTTTTGTCACGCAGATGTCCTCGTGAAAGGATTTAGTGATGGAGCCATCGCACCTTGGTGGCGACTCAAAGGGGTTGAGCGGAAGCGAGACTCGGGTTTACCCAGGTTCGGCCGCTTTGATGGACGTAAAAGCCTACGTCGTGCTTTGTGTATATTTGATGGTGGAATTGATTACAAGGGTGTGTAACTCGCCTGACCTAGCTCTCGATGGGTTGTAACTTAATCTTTCTACCCAAGAGAGTTGCCTTTGTATATAGGTTGAGTCCCTAGGTTTACAGGAGTCCAGGTCACATCATCAATCATGACCCGATATATCTCTAACCCGCCGTGCCTCTCTAGTAAGGAAAGCTCCCAGCGAGTCTTCCGCTTCTTGGGTCTTGAGTCGCCCTCAGGCTTATGGGCTGAATCGTCCCTCTCCACGAATATCAACTCACGCCTCCTGTGTTCTTGGGCTTTGAGTCGTCGTGACCCTGACCCGGTCCAATAGGGCGGGTCACAGAGCGGGTAATAACCCCAACATTAGGCCCCCATATTGTCTTGAATTTATTCACGCCAATAAATCTTTACTCCTGACCATGGAGACTCACACGACATTTCTGACTCGGCTCTTTTGCCCAAAAAAGTGACAAGCCGCCAATCTCCATGCTTCGCCCAAATCCCCAGATGTAATCCCCCAAGAGTGTATCTTGCCATATTTGGAACCTTCTGTATGTGGGTCCATCTTGTCAGTGCCATGAGAGTTCAATGCATGTGTTATTTCATGTGTCACCTTGTCTTGTTTTCCTTTGCACTCATGCATCCATTCATCCATGCCTATTTGTGTTTGTTGCCTTGTGATCATGTGTATGTGGTGTGATGAGATACAATGATGTGATAATGATATGTGATATGATGTGGGTGTTGTTTGAAAGTAGGAAGCTATGTGGATTGCAATAGGATTCAAAACTTTCCCCTTCTCTATTTATCTCAAGCTCAAGATTCAATTGTTCCTTCCCTGTTTCAAAAATGCCCATGCTTTAGTATGATTTGTAGTGGATGTGATGCTATGAATTTGTTGTTTTGAAACTATGTTTTAGTGGTGCAAATATTCACAAAACAGATCAACTAAATTCTGTTTTGTAAATATTTATTTGCTCCAAATATTCCTTTTCCATTTTATTTAAATAGATCATAATTCCTTATGACCAGGGGCATTTTTATTTATTTTTAGCCTCAACAGATTTGCTTGTGCTTTTGTTTTGCTTCTGTTAATTTTGTAAATAGAAAACCCCATAGGGTTTTCTTTTCTCTATGTGGCGCCACCAAGTGGGCTTCCTCCCACTAGCCGGCCCACCCTCCCTCTCAGGCGTGGCCCTTCCTGTAGACGGCGTCCTACTTCCTCCCCCTTTGTCAGTTCGTCACAGAGAGAGAGAGAGAGAGAGCGCGCCAGCAAGCAACGCCGTCTCACGGACATCGAGGCGCGCGTCCCTGCCTCCTCCTCCATATATACCCCCTTTGCGTCCGTGCAAGGCTAGGGTTCCTCCCTAGCACCGCCAGCTCTTTCCCCATCTCCTCCTCCCTCTTTGTCGTTGGCATCAGGTAAGAGAGCGAGCTTCTCCGCCATGGACGTGACCTGAGAAGGTCCCCGCTGTCGCTATCGTGCCTCTGCTTCCTCGCCAACACCTCGGCGAGCACGCGGGACCTTCAAGGAACCCGTTCCCGCAGCTAGGAGGAGCGGGTCTGCACTGCTTCCCCTTCTTCGACGACGGCGGCTTCCTCCCCGACGATCTTCCCTGCTGGGGCTTCTTCCACTCCTTCCTATACTTCCTCTCCAATAGGCACGACGCCCTCGTCCAGTGGGTGAGCCCAAGCCTTCCTTCCCCCTTCCTGTCGATAGATCAAGAGCATAGAGCCGTAGCTTCATCGTCGTTCCCCTCTTTGTCACCGGCGCTGCCGCGTGTAGTGGAGTCGTTGCTATAGGCCTTCCCGAGGAGAATTAGTTAGTGAAATGGAACCCTGGGAGCCTCTACTCCCTTCCATCGACGAGTCGTAGGCTAATTTGGTGCATATCGCCGGCGAGGTACTTCCCTTGTTCAGGCCACCGTTGGGCAGAGGAGATACCAGAGGGGATGCTCAATAGAGTTTCCCCTCTACTCTGTTAAGATCCAAGCGAGTAGCAGAGTGGTAGGTGCGTTTTGGTGCAGTGAGCGGTTGTGGGTTCGAGTCCCGCAGCACGCACCCCTTCTACTACTTGTTTTTCGGCACAGTAACTTCAGAGAGAGAGCATACCCTGCTCCGTTCTCTGTTCCCGTCGAGCCAGAGTGTGTAGTGGAGTGGTGTTAGTTGTTGTTGGTGATCAGGGGGTCTTGGGTTCGAATCCACCCCAATCCTTTTATTTCATTTGCATTTCCTTGCTGTTTTTCTTTTGCTTGTTATATGTGTTGCTGTGGTATGCTTTACACCTTGTGTGATATTGTTTTCTCCTCACAACAAGTAGGTGTTCCTAGTATTTTGCTAGCAAGTGTAGATATGCATGTGTAGGCTTTGTGTGCATATGTGTAGGTGTGAGCTAGCTCATGTATGTGAGTGTGTAGGTAAGTGTGTGATGCACTAGGGATGTATGTGTTGATGCATGTCACCATGTATGTGTGTGTGTTACTTATGTGCATGAGGATGAACCTGAGCACTAGCTTGTGCAAGTATGTGGAGTGTGTGTCTGTGTGGGTTTCCCCCCACATGCTTTGTGTGTAGTGTAGGTGTTCATGTGATGTTGTGTGTGCTTGTGTGTGTCCCACACATGCCCAAGGCATGAAGTGCCTTGATAAGCACATGTGCAAGTTTGTATGTGTAGGTGTAGGAATGCTTGATATGAGTGTAAGATAGTGTGTGTGTGATAACTAGCATGTGTAGGTGCTTGTTTTAGTTGTGCTTGAAGTAAGTGTGTGTGTGGTGGTGTGCTAAGTCACATGAACATGGGGTCTACCCCTCATGTGCACCATTGGATATGTGAGTGTGTGCAAGTGCATGTGTAGATGATGATCTAGTGAGTAGCATGTGATATATCAGTATTCACCCCCTTGTGATTCCATGTAGATTTTCCTTTCAAGTTTTATGCCCATTTGTTCTATGCAAGTGCCTATGTATTATATATCTTATTGGGGTAGAATCATCCCATGAATCCAATGGTGGGTTCAGATTCCACTTTGGAACACCTTCTGGGAATGTCATATTTCTGTTTTGTTCAATGTTTAGAACTTGGTTCCATGTGATGTGATGAGCCCAAGAGGGTGATTCTTTGTTGTGGCAGTAGAGGGTGAACCCCTCTACAACAAGGTGGTGTTGTTTCATGCTTAGGAGTTTACATGTGCATGTTGTGCCAGTCAACGTAGGCATGTGGCTGAAAATTCCAGTTTAGTGAAAATCTGTGGTTTGCACTAAGTCTGAGAAACTGCTGATATTTTCTTCCCTTGTATTTGTGCTTGCAAAAGTTCATGTGTTGGGAATTAGCCGTGGCTATCAACTGGAAAGTTGTAGATTTCGTGTTTGTCTAGCTCTCTGTCAATTTTCATTCCATTTGGCTTCCTGTAGATATTGTTTTGGGTGCTGTCAAAATGCTTCAGAGCATAAAAAACTAGTGAGAATGTGAGAATTTCACTAACTCCTTGAAAACGGATATGTTTGTCCAAGTTAGCAGCCGTAGAACTTTCTGTGTGAGACTCCTTTGTATTATATTTTTGCTCATGTTTGTAGATATTTTGAATAGCTTCTGCCACATATCTTATGTGGCACATTTGGGTGGCTGAAGGTGCTTTGCATGTAGCTCTCAAACTGCTATGATGCTGTTATGACAGATTGTATAGTTTTGATGTTTTGATGCTTGTGAGTGCATAGTTGATGGTGTGGTGAGATTACTTGCACCACCCCATCCATACTTCTTTGTTTTGTGATATGGCAACCTGGGAATACCAGAAGTATGCCATTGGAGTGTGTTGTGATGGATTTGATCCGTAGGACTCCATTTCTTGTTTCGTTGTTTCCGGTTGATCCGTAGCTCCACCCGTAACGTTCTTTATATGTTTTTGCATCGTTTTCGCGTGATGCATATGTTCATGTCATCCTCATGCATGTCATGATAGCTCAGAGTGCTTTTCTGTCCAGAAGTTTATTTTCTTCTCATGCATGTGCAAGTGACTAGAATAGAGATGAATGTTCATTCTCATCTCATGCATCATGTGTTTGTTGCAACATTTTTGCTATTGTTCATTGGATGCTATTTTTATGTTGGGTAGAACCGGGATTGGAGAGCAATTACGTGGATCCGGGAGAGTACGTGTAGGACAAACAAGAGCAATTCCAAGCTGAGGACATCACATGCAAGATGATATGACCTTGATTCCGTCTCTAGTCTTGTTATGCTAGATTCATGTTTCCTTCATCATATAATCACTGCCTACCACTGACATAATTGCCTCCTGATATTGCCATGAAACCCAAACACTTTTCCCCTCCTAGCAAATATTGAATGGCTAAGTAGGCTTGCGCAGCTACTAATGATAGCATTGCTAGTTGCAGGTGAATTTGTCTCATGTGATAACGTGAGTTTGATATAATTATGTTAAATCTGTTATTTAATTAATGCACCTATATACTTGGTACATAACGGGAGGCCTAGCCTTTTTCCAGGTGTTTTGTTCCCTTATTGCCGCCATAGTTTCCGGCTACCGGTGGTTGATTCCATAATTGATCGCTCCTAACACGTTCGGGGTTGTTATGGGGACCCCCTTGATAAATCGTGTAGTGTTAAGACTTGTCCGGCAGGACCCAACATTGGTGTTAATTTGCTAATCACTTAATAATAATCTGCATAGGGAATAGCTATCCCGAGGAATTAATCAACAACCCGGGGCAGTGCTCCTCATGAGTGTTGGTCCAAACTTGAGCACTGTTCAGGGCCAACTCAGGGCAACTTTAGTGATTTCTATCAGGCCATCGTGTGCGTAGCTCATCCGTCGTGTCCTCATACTAAGATACGCGGCTCTTATCAGGGTCGTCGACACGACGGGAGGTCCTGCTAGTCTTGTCTTACCTTAGCAATATATCTTGCGTATAGGAATCCTGGTGAAGCTTTGGTTCTCCCCAGAGTTGACGTTTTCCTCTAAGGAATCCGACGAGATCACGAGTTTCGTGTTAAAGGATTACTTTGCAGCCCGTGACCGTTTGTGATGGACTACTTGGAGCACCCCTGCAGGGTTTAATGTTTCGGAAAGACGTGCCCGCGGTTATGTGGCAACTTGGAATATTTGTTAACATCCGGTTATAGATAACTTCAACCTATGTAATAAAATTGCCAACTGTGTGCGTAACCGTGACTGTCCCCTTCGAAGACCTCTCTTTGATCGGGAACATGGTGGGGTTATGATTGACGTAACTAGGTGTTCAGGATCACTTATTGATCAGATAGTCTTCGCCCGCTAGTACAGACCACCTTCAATACCTTGTTTCTACGTAAGTTAGCCACCATAAATGCTTAGGATGCTGCAACCTAAACACTGAACCTTCCTTACCTAATAACTTGACTAGTTCTAGCACCGAGGTCATAGATTGCTGAGTCCCTGTGGCTCACAAATTACTTCAACACCCCAACAGGTACATGTACGCCCGACACAGGTGATCCCGATGGCATGCAGCTGGCGTGGCAGTACGATGAGGAGAATGACGGCTTGTACGTGAACTATCCAGAAGACCGAGGCATGGTCGTGATCGTGGGCTAGCATGCAGGGTAGCATAGCCTTTTTCTCTTGTTATGTAGTCCGCCGCGGAACTACCTTGTGTGAATAAATGTGTGATGTAAACTCTGATATTATCTATAAGATGGCAGATGATTCCCTATTTGTCATTCTATTATTATGTATATGCTATGTTACCGTGCTTGCGAAATGCGTAGATGCGCTTCTTTCCATTTTGGGGGCCTCGTTCCCTAAATCGGAAAGGACCGCATCTTAGTCGTTACAAGTTGGTAATCAGAGCCTTACGACCATAGGAGCCTTTGTGTGATCGTACTTGGCCAAGTCGAGTCTAGTAAAATGTTTTGAGTCTTAGTTATATTCGAGAGTAGGATTCTTTTTTCTCCTCTTCCATGCTCTGGTGAGGTTCCCGACTTAGGAAATCTTAATTCTACTCCTCTTCTCGCTCAAACTTTTTTTTAGGATCACGCGGGTATTTTTGAAAGCTATATGATTTTGATGTGACGGAGTTCTGTCTTGGTGCCTCCTGTCTGCCTTGATTTGTTCTGGGGAGTTGAGCTCCAGGGGATTCTTGCGCACATCGCCATCATTCAGATTTCTGAGTATCTCAGAACGAAGGATGTTCGTAATTGCTTCAATACTAGTAGTGGCGAGATAACCCCGATGTCCCCAGTACTGGTGCAAATTGTTCGGGAGTATTGCCATACTTAGTATCATTGTGATCACGAGGGTCTGTAGTAGATGAAGGTCCGGGATTCTCGTTATGTGTTGACGGATGTGATACAGTGGACGGGTTAGTATAGGAGTTGTGTGAATATTACTCCTTGTATCCGTGTACCAGATTGCATGACCAGACATTTCGGGAATTCATAGGTGGGATAACAAGTAGTGACTTATAGGGAAATCTTCCTATAGATGCATGATGTGAGGTTGGGATTCGACATTCAGTGGGTATGTTTGTTCACGGTCGTCTTACAGCGGTTCTCGTTGTGTCTTAAAGAGTCCTTGTAGCTTGCTACGACTCGGGGATACTTCGTAAGTCGTGTGCACTAACTTGCACAGGATGGCTACTGTAAATTCGAGCCCGTGCTATCTTATCCACGAAGATATCGGATGAAATCTCGATCATATGTTTGTTCCGAGCAGTTCTAGCTCATACTTGTTTGCAAGTGGTCTTAATCAGAATTTTGTCTACAGTCACTTTGAGGAAGCATTCTTACTATTTTGGTCGAGTGCAATTGCTAATATTCCTGTTAAGATATTCCTGCCATTTTGATTCAGTTATACCTTCAATTTATTCTGTGGGCTATTGTGTTGTCTGTCTTCAGGATGGCTCCACCAACTCGTCAGAATCCATGGCGTGAGGATGTGTCGCCACCACCTCCTCCTCCGGAGAATCCTCCTCCGCCGCTGCCTCCTCCTGTAGAGCCTTGGCAAGCGGTGATGGCTGCTACAAATGAAAACACTCAGATGTTGATACAGTTGTTGCAAGAGAGGACTAGTCAACAGCAAGGCAACTTCAATCATGGGGGCAATCAGTTTGCTAATCTGAGTCATTTCCTGTCAAATCAACCGAAGACTTTCACTTCATGTGACCAGCCGTTTGATCCCGAGGATTGGATCCGCGACAGGAACAAGCACTTTGAATGCAGCAATATTCATCCTTAGGATTTCGTCAAGTTTGCAACATTCCAGCTGAAGGGGCAAGCATCTATCTCGTGGCAATAGTTGAAGGATTCCAGGGGTGCTAGAGTGATCACTTGGGATGAGTTCTGCCGTGCCTTCAGATCCCACTACATTCCGTCCAGCTTTGTGGAGGAAATGTGTGAGAAGTTCAGGCGCTTGAAGCAAGGTGGTAACTCCGTGTACAAGTACAACATCGAGTTCCACGAGCTGGCCCGATACGCCTTGCAGGATATACCTAATCAGAAGAGCAAGATTTATTAGTTCAGAGGTGGCTTGAAAGAAGATTTGCAGTTAGCTCTCGCTTTTCCCGATCCTAAGGAGTTCGATAAGTTCTACAACTTAGCTCTCAGGGCTGAGGCAGCTTTGCTCAGGGTGGAGAATTCCAAGAAGCGCTTCACAGATTCCAACTCGTCTTCTACCCAGGAGGTTCAGAAGCAACATAAGTATTGGGTGTCTCCTCCTACTCCTCGGCACACGCAGTAGTTCAAGCATTCTGGTGGCCGTGGTTCTTCCCACCCACCCAACCCAACTTTTCAGCAGAGATTCCAGCAGCAGAAGCAAGGGCCTCCTCAGACACAGTACCGTCAGCCAACAAATGTTACTTGTCACAAGTGTGGGCAGAAGGATCACTATGCCAACAAGTGCACTTCTCAGCTCCGTCTTCCGCCTCCTCCTCCAGGCAAACCTCCCAGCAATGCTCTCATGAAGTTCAACCCCATGTCTGCTCGAGTCAACATGCTAAATGCGGCTGAGGCAGAAAACTCGTCAGATGTGATCATGGGTAACCTCCTCGTTAATGATATTCCTACTAGAGTGTTGTTTGATTCTGGTGCTTCTCATTCGTTCATGTCTAGACCATTTGCATGGAATCATGATTTCGTTTCTAAGACATTGGACAAACCTTTTCGTGTGGTTTCCCCGGGCATGTTGATGAGCTCTAATGTGGTTATTCCGGATGTTTCTGTCAAGATGGGTAGTTATTCTTTTCTAGCGTCTCCTATTGTCTTGGGCAATTCCGACATTGATTTGATCCTTGGTATGGAATGGTTGGCCATGAACAAGGCATCGATTGATTGTGAAGCTAAAGAAGTGAAGCTTACTCACTCTTCGGAGGACGTGATTATATTCGCGGCGCGCGATGACACAATCCGTCTGTTCTCTTTGAATGAAAAGGGTGAGATTAATCCTATTTCGCAAGTCCCCGTGGTCTGCGAATATGAAGATGTGTTTCCAGAATAACTGCCAGGAATGCCTCCGCACAGAGAAGTTGAATTTGTTATTGAGCTTGAACCAGGTACTGAGCCTGTGTGGAAACGGCCGTACAAATTGGGTCCAGAAGAGCTGAAGGAACATAAGAGGCAACTCGATGAGCAAGAGCGTTTGGGTCTGATCAGACCGAGCTCGTGTCCTTGGGGCTGTGGGGTTCTGTTTGTCAAGAAGAAGGATAGCACGGACCGGTTGTGTGTAGATTACCGTCCATTGAACAACAAGACAAATCAAAAAAAGTATCTACTTCCGAACATAAATGAGTTGTTCGAACAGTTGAAAGGGGCTAAGATCTTCTCCAAGCTCGATCTCAGAATGGGCTATCATGAAATTCGCATTCGCGAAGAGTATATTCTGAAGACTGCTTTAAGGACTAGTTTTGGCTCGTATGAGTATACGGTCATGTCTTTTGGTCTGGCAAATGCTCCTCCGACATTTTGTCGAATGATGAACTACATATTCTCTCCGTTCAAGAATGAGTTCGTCTTCCTGTATCTCAACGATATTCTGGTCTTTTCAGAAACTGAGGAAGAACATGAAGAACATCTCAGGCTGGTGCTTGATAAGCTGAGAGAGCACAAATCCTATGCCAAGTTTTCGAAGTGTGTGTTCTGGTTGAAAGAAGTCGTCTATCTTGGGCACATCATCTCTACCGAGGGCATCAAAGTTGATCCGTCGAAGGTGCAGGCCATTGTGGAATGGGACCCTCCGCAAAATATGAAGCAACTTCGAAGATTTCTCGGGCTTGCAAGCTATTGTAGAAGGTTTGTTGAGAACTTATCCAAGATTGCTAAGGCTCTCTCAAATCTTCTTCAGAAGGGTGTGAAGTATGCTTGGTGTCCAGAGTGTCAGTTGGCCTTCGACACACTCAAAGAGAAGCTCACCTCTACTCTAGTCTTGGTTCCTCCTGATGATTCCAAGTTCCTCCTGATGATTCCAAACCTTACCAAGTTCCTCCTGATGATTCCAAACCTCTACTCTAGTCAAGGTCTTGGTGCAGTTCTGATGCAAGAGAAGAAAGTGGTTTCTTATACCTCCAGGCAGTTGAAGCCAGCAGAGAAGAATTATCCTGTGCATGATCTTGAGCTAGCAGCAGTGGTACATGGTCTGATGACTTGGAGACACCTCTTGTTGGAATGAAAGGTTGAAGTTTTCACCGATCACGAGAGTCTCAAGTACATCTTCACCCAGCCTAACCTGAATCTCCGACAAACTCGTTGGGTGGAAATGCTCCAAGATTTTAATCCGAGCGTTGAGTACACGCTAGGCAAAACAAATGTCGTGGCAGATGCTTTGAGCAGGAAGGCTTACTGCAACAGTCTCATTCTGAAGCCTCTCCAGCCTGACCTTTGTGAATCTTTCAGAAAGCTCAACCTTCAGTTAGTTCCTCAGGGATTTCTTGCAAATCTTCAGATCTCTCCTACCTTGGAAGATCAGGTCCGAGCAGCACAGCTTCTTGACGCAATGGTGAAGAAAGTCAAGATTGGCTTGGCAAAGGGACTTCCCAAATATAAGTGCTTCAGTGTTGATGCTAGAGACACGTTGTTCTTTGAGGATCGTCTTGTGTTCCAAAAGGTGATCTCAGAAAGTTAATCATGGAAGAAGCTCATAACTCTCTGCTCTGTATACATCCAGGAAGCTCCAAGATGTATCAGGACTTGAAACAGACCTTCTGGTGGACTCGCATGAAGCGTGAGATTGCTCAGTTTGTAAATGAATGTGATGTATGTCGAAGGGTGAAAGAAGAGCATCAATGTCCAGCAGGTCTTCTGCATCCATTGCCCATTCCCAAGTGGAAGTTCGACCATATTGAGATGGATTTTGTCACCGGGTTTCCGAAGTCCAAGAAGGGTAATGATGCCATCTTCGTCGTCATCGACAAGTTGAGTAAAGTGGATCATTTTCTTCCAGTCAAGGAATCCATCTCTGCAGCTCACCTTGCAGAACTCTACACTTCCATGATAGTGTCTTTGCACGGCGTTCCTATGATGATTTCTTAGGATCGCGGAAGTATCTTCACTTCCATGTTCTGGGACTCTTTTCAGTCTATGATGGGCACGAAGATATGATTCAGCACAACTTTTCATCCTCAGACTAGTGGTCAAGTGGAGCAAGTGAATCAGGTCCTTGCGAATATGCTGAGAGCCTATGTTATCTCTTTTGGCATGAAGTGGGAAGATTGCCTGCCTTTCGCTAAGTTCTCGTATAATAACAGTTATGAAGCTAGTTCGGGCAAAGCTCTGTTTCAAATTCTCTATGGCAGGAAGTGTCGTACCCCTCTCAACTAGTCCGAGACCGGCGAGCGTCAGATTCTTGGGAATGACTTGATAGAACAAGCTGAAGAGATGTGTCGGGTCATTCAGGATAATCTCAGAGCAGCGCAGTCCCATTAGAAGAGCTATTATGATAGCAAGCATCATGACATGTCTTATGAGCTTAATGACTTCGTCTATCTCAAGGTGTCGCCTATGAAGGGTACGCAACGCTATGGCATCAAAGGCAAGCTTGCGCCTCGTTTCGTTGGTCCTTTCAGAGTTGTTGGCAAGAGAGGCGACCTTGCGTACCAGCTCGAGCTCCCTTCAAACATTGCAAATGTGCACGACGTGTTCCATGTCACTCAGCTCCGGAGATGCTTCAAGACTCCCGAGCGCACTGTTCATCTTCAAGACATCGACCTTCAACCCGACCTATCCTATCGTGAGCATCCATTTGCGGTTCTCGAGGCGACTGAGAGCAAGACCCGCAACAAGACTGTCAAATTTCTCAAGGTGCAATGGTCACACCATTCAGATAAAGAGGCCACTTGGGAACATGAGGATCACCTCCGTTCTGAATTCCCAGAGTTATTTCAATCTTAGATATCGGGTCGAGATCTTTTTGTAGTGTGGGAGAGTTTGTAATGCCCCAAGAGTGTATCTTGCCATATTTGGAACCTTCTGTATGTGGGTCCATCTTGTCAGTGCCATGAGAGTTCAATGCATGTGTTATTTCATGTGTCACCTTGTCTTGTTTTCCTTTTGCATTCATGCATCCATTCATCCATGCCTATTTGTGTTTGTTGCCTTGTGATCAGGTGTACGTGGTGTGATGACATACAATGATGTGATGATGATATGTGATATGATGTGGGTGTTGTTTGAAAGTAGGAATCTATGTGGATTCTAATACGATTCAAAACTTTCCACTTCTCTATTTATCTCAAGCTCAACATTCAATTGCTCCTTCCCTGTTTCAAAAATGCCCATGCTTAAGTATTATTTGTAGTGCATGTGATGCTATGAATTTGTTGTTTTGAAACTGTGTTTTAGTGGTGCAAATATTCACAAAACAGATGAACAAAATTCTGTTTTGTAAATATTTATTTGCTCCAAATATTCCTTTTCCATTTTATTTAAGTAGGTCATAATTCCTTATGACCAGGGGCATTTTTGCTTTATTTTTAGCCTCAACAGATTTTCATGTGCTTTTGTTTTGCTTCTGTTTATTTTGTAAATAGAAAACCCCAGAGGGTTTTATTTTCTTTATCTGGCGCCACCAAGTGGGATTCCTCCCACTAGCGGGCCCAACCTCCCTCTCGAGTGTGGCCCTTCCTGTTGACGACGTCCTCCTTCCTCCTCCTCCGTCAGTTCGTCAGAGAGAGAGAGAGAGAGATAGCGCGCCAGCAAGCAACACCATCTCACGGACATCGAGGCGCGTGTCCCTCGCCTCCTCCTCCTCCATATATACCCCCTTGGCGTCCATGCAAGGCTAGGGTTCCTCCCTAGTGCCGCCACCTCTTTCCCCGTCTCCTCCTCCCTCTCTGTCGTCGGCATCAGGTAAGAGAGAGAGAGCTTCTCTGCCATGGCCGTGACCTGAGAAGGTTCCCGCCGTCGCTGCCGTGCCTCTGCGTCCTCCCCAACCCCTCGGCGAGCACGCGGGACCTTCAAGGAACCCGTCCCCGCATCTAGTTGGAGCGGATGTGCACTCCTTCCCCTTCTTCGACGATGGCGGCTTCCTCCCCGACGATCTTCCCCACTGCGGCTTCTTCCACTCCTTCCTCTACTTCCTCTCCGACAGGCACGACGCCCTCGTCCAGTAGGTGACCCAAGCCTTCCTTCCCCCTTCCTGTTGATAGATCCAGAGCATAGGGCTGTAGCTTCGTCGCCGTTCCCCTCTCTATCACCGGCGCCATCACGCGTAGTGGAGCCATTGCTACAGGCCTTCCTGAGGAGAATTAGTTAGTGAAATGGAACCCTCGAAGCCCCTACTCCCTTCCATCGACGAGCCGTATGCTAATTTGGTGCATATCACCGGCGAGGTACTTCCCTTGTTCCAGCCACCGTCGGGTAGAGGAGATACCAGAGGGGATGCTCAATAGAGTTTCCCCGTCTACTCTGTTAAGATCCAAGCGAGTAGCAGAGTAGTAGGTGCATTTTGGTGCACTGGGCGGTTGTGGGTTCGAGTCCCGCAGCGCGCACCCCTTTTGCTATTTGTTTTTCGGCATAGTAACTTCAGAGAGAGAGCATACCCTACTCCCTTCTCTGTTCCTGTCGAGCCAGAGTGTGTAGTGGAGTGGTGTTAGCTGCTGTTGGTGATCAGGGGGTATTGGGTTCGAATCCCCCCAATCCTTTTATTTCATTTGCATTTCCTTGCTGTTTTTCTTTTGCTTGTTATATGTGTTGCTGTGGTATGCTTTACACCTTGTGTGATATTTTTTCTCCTCACAGCAAGTAGGTGTTCCTAGTATTTTGCTAGCAAGTGTAGATATGCATGTGTAGGCTTTGGGTGCATATGTGTAGGTGTGAGCTAGCTCATGTATGTGAGTGTGTAGGTAAGTGTGTGATGCACTAGGGATGTATGTGTTGATGCATGTCACCATGTATGTGTGTGTGTTACTTATGTGCATGAGGATGAACCTGAGCACTAGCTTGTGCAAGTATGTGGAGTGTGTGTCTGTGTGGGTTTCCCCCCACATACTTTGTGTGTAGTGTAGGTGTTCATGTTATGTTGTGTGTGCTTGTGTGTGTGTGTCCCACACATGCCCAAGGCATGATGTGCCTTGATAAGCACATTTGCAAGTTTGTATGTGTAGGTGTAGGAATGCTTGATATGAGTGTAAGATAGTGTGTGTGTGATAACTAGCATGTGTAGGTGCTTGTTTTAGTTATGCTTGAAGTAAGTGTGTGTCTCGTGGTGTGCTAAGGCACATGAATATGAGGTCTACCCCTCATGTGCACCATTGGATATGTGAGTGTGTGCAAGTGCATGTGTAGATGATGATCTAGTGAGTAGCATGTGATATAGCACTATTCACCCCCTTGTGATTCCATGTAGATTTTCCTTTCAAGTTTGTGCTCATTTGTTCTATGCAAGTGCCTATGTATTATATATGTTATTGGGTAGAATCATCCCAGGAATCCAATGGTGGGTTCAGATTCCACTTTGGAACACCTTCTGGGAATGTCATATTTCTGTTTTGTTGAATGTTTAGAGCTTGGTTCCATGTGATGTGATAAGCCCAAGAGGGCGATTCCTTGTTGTGGCAGTAGAGGGTGAACCCCTCTATAGCAAGGTGGTGTTGGTTCCTGCTTAGGAGTTTACATGTGCATGTTGTGCCTAGTCAAAGTAGGCATGTGGCTGAAAATTCCAGTTTAGTGAAAATCTATGATTTTCACTAAGTTTCAGAAACTGCTCATATTTTCTTCCCTTGTACTTGTGCTTGCAAAAGTTCATGTGTTGGGAATCAGTCCTGGCTATCATCTGGAAAGTTGTAGCTTTTGTGTTTTTCTAGCTCTCTTTCAATTTTCATTCCATTTGGCTTCCTGTAGATATTGTTTTGGGTGCTGTCAAAATGCTTCAGAGCATAAACAGCTAGTGAGAATTTGAGAATTTCACCAAGTCCCTTAAAACTGATATTTTTGTCCAAGTTAGCAGCTGTAGAACTTTCTGTGTAAGACTCCTTTGTATTATCTTTTTTCTCATGTTTGTAGATTTTCTGAATAGCTTCTGCCACATATCTTATTTGGCACATTTGGGTGGCTGTAGGTGCTTTGCATGTAGCTCTCAAACTGCTACGATGCTGTTATGACAGATTGTATAGTTTTGATGTTTTGATGCTTGTGAGTGCATAGTTGATGGTGTGGTGAGATTCATTGCACCACCCCATCCATACTTGTTTGTTTTGTGATATGGACACCTGGGAATACCAGAAGTATGCCATTGGAGTGTGTTGTGATGGATTTGATCCATAGGACTCCATTTCTTGTTTCGTTGTTTCCGGTTGATCCGTAGCTCCGTCCGTCACGTTCTTTATATGTTTTTGTATCGTTTTCGCGTGATGCATATGTTCGTGTCATCCTCATGCAAGTCATGATAGCTCAGAGTGCAATTCTATCCAGAAGTTTGTATTTTCTTATCATGCATGTGCAAGTGACTAGAATAGAGATGCATGTTCATTATCATCTCATGCATCATGTGTTTGTTGCAACTTGTTGTGCTGTTGTTCATTGGATGCTATTTTGATGTTGGGTAGCACCGGGACCGGAGAGCGATTACGTGGATCCGGGAGAGTACGTGCAGGACGAACCAGAGCAATTCCAAGTCAAGGACATCACAGGCAAGATGATATGACCTTGATTCCATCTCTAGTCTTGTTATGCTAGATTCACGTTTCCTTCATCATATGCTCGCTGCCTACCACTGAAATAATTGCCTCCTGATATTGCCATCAAACCCAAACACTTTTCCCCTCCTAGCAAATATTGAATGGCTAAGTAGGCTTGCTCAGCTACTAATGATAGCATTGCTAGTTGGAGGTGAATTTGTCTCATGTGATAACATGAGTTTGAAATCATTACGTTAAATTTGTTATTTAATTAACGCACCGATATACTTGGTACATGATGGGAGGCCTAGCCTATTGCCAGGTGTTTTGTTCCATTATTGCCACCATAGTTTCCGGCTACCGGTGTTTGATTCCATAACTAATCGCTCCTAACACGTTCGGGGTTGTTATGGGGACCCCCTTGATAAATCGTGTAGTGTTAAGACTTGTCCGGCAGGACCCAACATTGGTGTTAATTTGCTAATCACTTAATAATAATCTGCATATGGAATAGCTATCCCGAGGAATTAATCAACAACCCGAGCCAGTGCTCCTCATGAGTGTTGGTCCAAACTTGAGCACTTTTTGGGGCCAACTCAGGGCAACTTGAGTGATTTCTATGAGGCCATCGTGTGCATAGCTCATCCGTCGTGCCTGAGATTGAGATACGCGGCTCTTATCGGGGTCGTCGACACGACTGGAGGTCCTGCTAGTCTTGTCTTACCTTAGCGATATATCTTGCGTATAGGAATCCCGGTGAAGCTTTGGTTCTCCCCAGAGTTGAGGTTTTCCTCTAAGGATTCCGACGAGATCACGAGTTTCGTGATAGAGGATTACTTTTCGGCCCATGACCGTTTGTGATGGACTTGTTGGAGCACCCCTGCAGGGTTTAATCTTTTCGAAAGTCGTGCCCGCGGTTATGTGGCAACTTGGAATATTTGTTAACATCCGGTTATAGATAACATGAACCTAATCTAATAAAATTGCCAACTGCGTGCGTAACCGTGACTGTCCCCTTCAAAGACCTCTCTTCGATCGGGAACACGGTGGGGTTTTGATTGACGTAAGTAGGTGTTTAGGATCACTTATTGATCAGATAGTCTTCGCCCGCTAGTATAGACCACCTTCAATACCTTGTTTCTACGTAAGTTAGCCACCATAAATGCTTAGGATGCTTCAACCTAAACACTGAACCTTCCTTACCTAATAACTTGACTAGTTCTGGCACCGAGGTCATAGATTGCTGAGTCCCTGTGGCTCACAGATTAGTTCAACACCCGAACAGGTACAGGTACGCCCGAGACAGGTGATCCCGATGGCACGCAGCTGGCGTGGCAGTACGATGAGGAGAACGACCGCTTGTACGTGAACTGTCCATAAGACTGAGGCATGGTCGTGATCGTGGGCAAGCATGCAGGGTAGCATAGCCTTTTTCTCTTGTTATGTAGTCCGTAGCGGAACTACCTTGTCTGAATAAATGTGTGATGTAAACTCTGATAATATCTATGAGATGGAAGATGATTCCCTATTTGTCATTCTATTATTATGTATATGCTATGTTACCGTGCTTGCGAAACGCGTAGATGCGCTTCTTTCCATTTTGGGGCCTCGTTCCCTAAATCGGAAAGGACCGCATCTTAGTCGCTACACCAGATTAGTCATAAGTGACATCATATCCCCAATCATTTCGGGGATCTAGTGACGTTATCTCAAGGGATCTTTTTTGACTTTATCCTGTCACCCCGAAAATCCAGGCGCCATCATTGCCGATTTTTAATGTGTCCTCTCGATTCCCACGAGTGCCGTTCTAGCTCCGACCTGGGGTCTTTAAATAGCCGCAGGGGAGGGCCCCCTTTCCTTTGCCTGCGCTTTCGCCAGTCTTCTTCTTCCTCTAGTTGGTGCTGCAAGAGCTCCGCCACGACAGAGCTTCTGCTTCGGATCTGCAGTCCCTGGATCGTTCGGGCTCGGCGCTCAGCGCAGATCGTAGCGGGGCTTCCTCCGCCAACGCGTGCATTCACTAGGTAAACTTCCCCTTCTTCTTACATCTGGTTCATCCATCATCTTGATTCTTAGGGCGGCGCTGTAGTTCTTCAATCCTTTGTAGATTGCGGCATTAATCCTTTGTAGATTACCATTTGAATCCCGTAGCTTTAGTAGAAAACCGTGCTAGATCCGTTTAATGATGACAGCAAATCTGTCGCTCTTTTCCATGGCTTAGCAAGATCCCCTCTTGGGTTCTACAAAGCGTCTGCATCCTTAGTGTTCTTGGGACCTGCAGAGTATTTATTATTATTTTTATTTGGGGCACCCGTAGATCCATATTTCCTAGCACCATGTGGGAAACCTGTTTGCCTCAGGTCCAGGAAATATACTACGAGAAACTTGAAAAGAATTCATCCTTAGGCTGCAGCGACTCATAATTTCTGTCTAGACGCATCCCAGCATTGCGGCGAGTCATAATTTATGTGTAGACGCCTCCCAGCATTGCGGCGAGTCATAATTTCTGTTTAGATACCTCCCCAACCACTTCTTGGCGAGTTATTATTTCTACAGGTCCTTACGACCCGCCAATCGCATTTATGCAGATCTCTTCCTCTGTGCCTTTTGGGCCATGGGTCACATCTCCAAGTGTAATTGGTTGCCATCAAAGGTCAGCGACACAGTCCTTGAAGATTTTGTCAAAGTGGGAACTCTTGCTCCGCGGGAAACAAATGGTTGGCGATCCACCTTAGGCGAACAACGTCCACAACCCGCCGATGGGGAGGTCGTGGTTTTTACTAACCATATTGAGCGGGGCTTCACACCGCCCGGCTCAAAATTCTTCAGAGACGCACTACATTTCTTTAACCTCCATCCCCAGGGCTTAGGCCCGAACTCGATCACCAACCTCTGTCAATTCCAAGTATTCTGCGAAGCTTACTTGCAGATAGAGCCTATCGTCCTTCTGTTCAGGAAATTCTTCTATTTGAGCCGCCAAACCGAATTCACCAACGACCCCTGCCTAGAACTTGGCAGGGGAAATATCCAGAGACGACGAAAATGCGGGTTCTCGGTTGCCGCTCTCCCTAGTCACCCCAAGGGCTGGGGGAAGACTTGGTTCTACTGCCGCGACACTGCTCCAGCCACCGAAAACCCTGTACCAGGTTTTAGGCAGGAACGTCTACCAATGGATTTTGAGCTGCCCGAGAAGCTGACTAATGAGGAAGAAGCTTCACTCGCCACTGTCTTTGCAAAACTCAGGGCTTGACCGCCAATGGCCTCACTGGAATTGATCTGATTCGCTATTGGGTGGAGTGGCGGATAATGCCTCTGAGCCGCCGGGCGGCTTAATGTGCGAATACGATGGCAGCTTAAGCCATCCGCAATGCTTCTACAACGTCATGCTTTCAGAGGAAGATATTGTCAATATCGTGAAGAAACAATGTGGCAAGCCAATTGAGAGTTTCTCCAAGATTGGCTTAAAGTCGTTCTGTTTCTCCAACCCGGCTCCAGAGGTAAAATGACTTGACTCACATGTCTCGTTCTCTTTATAATTTTGAGCTTGTTTTCCGACCCGACCTCCAATCATGTTAACCAGAAGAACTCGCCCTTCTAGAAATGAAGATCTAATACAGTCATCAAGAAGACGACAATGAAAGCCGCCCCAAAGAAGAAGAAAACCAAGGGCAAAGTCGGCACCAAAGAGTCCTCTATTGTGGGCGAGTCTCGCGCCGTAGAGGAGCACTCAGAGGTAAATGTTTTGTATTTTTATTCCACCTCAGTCCATACTTAAGCATTGTCGTTTCTGTTTGTAGGATGATGACATGGAGAGCTAAGATGAAGACATCAAGGTAATTTGCATTTCTTCCGACTCAAATTCTTCCCCTCCTAGGCCGCCAAGGCTAGTCTGTAGGAAAGTTCCCCCGTCTCACCCGGATGCTCATCTAGATCCCAATTTCCTTTTGAAGAAGGCGAGTTTTACACCACAACGTCATATTCGAAGCCATTCTTGTGATCTCTTGTCCGGGTTGCCTAAGAAAATGGCTGGTCGCAAACGACATAGCGAGGTGTGTGTTATACTAAATGTCCTTTCTTGTGCGGCCAATTCTTTATGATTTACACAATCTTTAGAATCTTATGGCCAACAGGTTTGACCTCCTTCATATGGCGACTCAGTTGCTTCAGCTCTTCCCCCTTTAATCCACCTTCAGGGGTAAGTTAATTTGCCAACATGTTCTTTGGACACAAATGTTTCTATTTTAACATAATTACCATCCTTTGTAGGGCTCAAGCGAAGAAGAGGAAAACCGGCGATTCATTATCCATTCCTAAGGCGGCTCAAATAATTGGAATGAGTGCTTCAATCCCAGAGGCTCAAGATGAGCCGGCTGACACTTACAGCGAAGCTCCTGACAACTTCCTTGATATATAGGATGAGCCACCAAGCCTGCAGAAGGAAATAGCTGAAAATCCCAATCCGCCAAGCCCTCAAAAGGCGGCTAAAGACGTGACGCCTGATCTGGATCAAGTCTTCGCCGTTGGAACACGCTATTCTAAACCTACATCTGCAGTGTTGACCAAGCATGCGCCCAAGGATGCCCGAATCATTGTAGAGAATGTCATGACCAAATTGAAGCTTCCCAACTTTGAGAAGCTGGAGTTTGATGAATTATATTCTAGCTTTTTGAGTCGCCTGGAGACGAGTCATGAAATGGAGAAAAGCCTGGTTAATATGATGAACAGAAAAAATGAGGTATGATACCTTTTATCCTCCTTTACATGTACTCCCATTAGCCCTCCAAAGGGCGATTAGTCTGTGACGAGTCGAGCTTTGTAGAAATATTCAACCCATAACCCCCAAGGGCAGGGTCATCTTCTTGAAGATGAGCCGGGTATTTCGTTTTTATTTGAAGAAAGCTTCAACCTGTAGCCCCCAAGGGCCGGGTCATCTTTCTGAAGATGAGCCACGTCTTTAGTTTTTATTTGAAGAAAGCTTCAACCTGTAGCCCCAAAGGGCCGGGTCATCTTCTTGAAGAGGAGCCGGGTCTTTAGCTTTTATTTGAAGAAAGCTTCAACCTGTAGCCCCCAAGGGCCGGGTCATCCTTTTGAAGATGACTCGGGTCTTGCTTTAAGGTATTAGCACAGAAAAAATGAATCGAACATTAACGCCCAAGCGTCAGGGATCTTGCTCGCAATCAACATGAAACTTGTTATAACCTTCTGGTGTTTGCAGGAATCATTTAACCAGACCGACTCAATCGTGTTCGGCCTGAGGCAAAGCGTAGCGGAGCAACAAGATGCTCGAGCTAAGTGTGAAGAGAAGCTCCGCCTTGCATTGGTTGACATTGAGAAGATGAAGGTGGATCACAAAGAGCTTGAAGAAAAGGCCGAAGCTGAGCGAGCCGCCTTGCTGAAGAGGGCTGAACAAGCCAAGGAAGAAATGAAGGTCGCCGTGCAGGAACTGTCTGGGCTGAAACTTCATATCTCAAAAATGGCCAATGTTGTGTTTGGTAAGTATCCGCCACTATCCTTAATTCGAAAGTCGTGTTGTAAGACATTCCGGCGAGTTATGATTGTGTATCCTTGCTGCAGGTCCTGGATCCACCAATCTTCATGATGATTGCGTATTGAAACTGAAGGCAGTATATACCTTGACAGAGCAGTTGTATACTGGCGGCGTAGTGGCTGTTAAGGCTGTTATGGGCGACAAAGAGCCCATAAAGTCAATCAAATATATGCTGGGATGCTTGTCCACGCTGCCACCCCAGATGGAAGAACTAAAAAGATAAGCCTCCCGGAAAGGTGTGCTGACCACCCTAAGCGTGTGCTTGGCTTATGCTCTAGAGCTTAAGCCAGAGGAGATAACTAGGGGATATCCAGAATACAAAGATGACGGGTCAGAATTTACTCAGGTTGATTACCATCACTGTGTGAAGGAATCTCGCTTCGCGGCAACTCAACTGGAAGCCAGTCTGGACTTAACCAAGTATCAGACGTCTTATGATAAGCACAACAAGCGTGTTACTTCTCCCTCTTATGAAATCATAGTTCTGACTCCGCAGCGCCGTAAGCATCCTTTTGACTCTGATGCTGAATCGTCCACCATCTTGACCGGTGAGGCTGAGTTCTGTGTCTGCAATTGGAAAATGGGAGACTTACAGATCCAAGACGGCGAAAGCTCGACACAGGATAATCCGGAGGCGGCTTGAACCAGGTTTCACTTGAAGACCGCCCATGGCGATCAATTCATAAAATCCAATGCCGGGTTATGTAACTTTTGATGGCCTTCTGAGCCATGTAATAGATTAGAGATGAAAACAGTATTGTGCTGCACTTGTACCTTTGTTGACTCTCAAGTCACACCCCTTTTGTTAATACGAGCCGCCTTACTAGGCGTTTTGCCATGTCTTTTGCCGTATAATTACTCTTCATGTGGCACACAAGAAATAATGAGCCGGCTCAATGAGACGCGGCGGCTTAAGATGAGTTTTTCGAAAACTCTAACTATGCCACAAAGAGACTTTGTAGTCATAAAGGTTGTCAGCTCAATGAGTCACAGCACGGTAGGACGTGCTTGAGAGGCTCTAGTGATACCCTAGAGAGGCTTTTGCAACAACCTTAGTTGTTTAGACCGGCTGATCAGGCGTGAGTCAAGCTTCAGTGAAGCAGGTTTAGTGAACCCATGGTTTGTCTATTTTCCATATGCCGGCTCCCGCAGGCACCCTCCATGTTTTAACAAAGGCAAGTTCAGGGTCCAGAACTGGATTGACTCGCGAAGAGTACATGGGACCATAGGGCGAGTCGCCAAACATACAGTCGAGTATAACCATTGTAATGCGTGAATTTTTCGCTATCCAAGAGGGTATTTAGGCTGAACTCAATGAGTAGAAGCCCCCAAGTGACCTATAATTAGGGAAAAGTCGTACATAGGATTGCAGAAGTGTTTACGCTCTTACTGCAAAACGACTTGGGGGCTAGTAGCCCCAAGTAAGTCGGCTTGATTCTCAAAACCATATAAGGTACCCATGTTTGAATCGTGCAACATGGCAACTTTGGTCCTCTTTGGTTTACGAGTATCCAGTTTTGAAATAAGTGTAACATGGCGACTTATGCTCTTTGATACTGATAGCGTCCATGCTTGGACGGCTTGTGAAACAATAAAGACTCATGCTCTCAAGAAGCTGAAACGGTAGAGGCCCGAATTTCGTGGGCGCCGGCTTTATTGTTATATATATATAAAGAGAGTACAGGGACTAAACTATGTACAATGATAAGGAGCCAATGGCTCTACATGTAATAAGGCCGCAAGTGGGCAATATTCCAAGGCCGGGTTGTTTCAACCTATGTTCTCGGCCTATCTGGACGAAGTTCCACCAGATAGTAAGAACCAGTATGAAGACTTATGCTGATGACAAACGGACCTTCCCATAGGGGTGATAACTTATGCATACCAGTATGATTTTGAATGAAAACGAAGCACTAAGTTGCCCTCTTGAAAGACCCGACTTCTGACTCGGCGACTATGATAGCGTTGCAAATCTTGTTGGTAAATCGCTGACCGTGTTGCTGCCAAGTCATGCTCCTCCTCCAAAGCATCCAAAGAATCTTGACGCTCCAGCTCATTGTCCTCCTCAACATAAGCGTCGACTCGCAGTGAGTCGTGCCTGATGTCACTTGGTAAAACTGCCTCAGCTCCGTAGACAAAGAAAAAGGGCATGTAACTAGTGGATCTGTTAGGGATAGTCCTTATGCTCCACAGAACGGAAGGGAGCTCTTCAACCCAACAACCCGGGGTGCGTTCCACATGAACTATGAATCGGGGTTTGATCCCACGCAAGATTTCTTGATTCGCTCGTTCCACCTGTCCATTGGATTGGGAATCCGCAACCGCACAGACATCAAGCTGGATGTGCTCTTTTCACAAAATGCTTGCATGGCGCCTTTGGATAAATTAGTATCATTATCAGTGATGATACTATGAGGATACCCGAAGCAAAAAATCAACTTCTTAAGGAACTTGACGGACGTATTTGCATCGCAACTACTGACCGGCCCTGCTTCAACCCACTTGGTAAATTTGTCAACCGCCACTAGTAGGCGAGTCTTTTTGTTGGAAGACATCTTGAAGGGACCAACCATGTCGAGCCCCCAGACCGCAAAAGGCCATGTAATTGGGATCATCCGCAATTCCTGAGCCGTCACATGCATGTGACGTCAAAATTTCTGACACCCGTCCAGACAAAACGATATGTTTTCTTGAGCAGCTGATAAAGGGGGATGGCCTTCTCCCCAAGGCGACTTATGAAACGACTCAAAGCCGCAATACGACCTGCCATACGTTGGACCTGGTTGATATTAGCCGGCTTGCCAAGTGAGGTAATCGCCTTAATTTTGTCTGGGTCAACCTCAATGCCTCGCTCCGACACCAAGAAGCCCAATAACTTCCCTACAGGGACACTGAAGACACACTTGGTCGGGTTAAGCTTCATCTGATGCAAACGTTTCCTTGAGATCCTCCAGAAGTGACTCTTTCTTCTGGGATTTTACTAGTATGTCATCAACATAGGCATGAATGTTGCGCCCAATCTGGATGTGCAGGCAATTCTGGATACATCGCTGATAATTTCGCCCATGCACTCTTGAGCCCAAACGGCATAGAGACATAGCAAAAAGCGCCAAAGGGAGTTATGAAGGACGTCTTCTCCTGATCCTCCAGAGCCATCTTGATCTGGTGATAACCTGAGTATGCGTCCAAATAACACAGCCGCTCGCAACCCACCGTAGTGTCAATGATTTGATCGATACGAGGGAGAGCAAAAGGGTCTTTCGGGCAGGCTCTGTTAAGGTCAGTCAATGCACATACGAAAGGTGCCATTCTTGTTGAGGACCAAAACTGGATTGGCCAACCATTCTGGGTGAAAAACCTCCACAATGAACCCAACAACCAAGAGCCGAGCTACCTCTTCTCCAATAGCTTTACGCCTTTCCTCATTGAAATGATGAAGGTACTGCCGAACCGGCTTCATCTTGGGATCTATATTAAGGTGGTGCTCAGCAAACTCTCGCGGTACACCCGTCATGTTAAAAGGTTTCCATGCAAAGATGTCCCGATTCTCACAGATAAATTCGATGAGCGCGCTTTGATATTTGGGATCCATACCCGTCCCAATAGTGAATTGCTTGGAAGAGTCGCCATGCGTGAAATCCACCAGCTTAGTGTCATCTGCAGGCGTAAACTTAAGGGGCGGCTCTGAATCGATTGTGGGCTTCTTGAGAGGGGTCATGTCTGCTGGGTCAACATTGGCTTGATGAAACTTGAGTTCCTGAGCTGCACAGGCCGATTAAGCACAGGAGCATCTCCTTCTTTGCACTCTTGAGCTATCTTCCGATATCCACTTATCGTGATGGTTCCTTTAAAGCCCGGCATCTGGAGCTTAAGGTAGACATAAGATGGGCGGGCCATGAAACGAGCGTAAGCCGGCCGACCAAAAAGCACATGATAAGGGCTCTTGATCTCGACCACCTCAAACATGAGAGACTCACTCCTGTAGTTAGACTCGGTGCCAAAATCCACATTGAGTTTAATCCACCCAACAGGATATGCCGACTTACCCGGGACGATGCCGTGGAAGACCATAGAGCAAGGCAGCGAGTCGCTTTCAAAGAAATGCATTCTTCGGACAGTGTCATAGTATAAGATGTTGATGCTGCCGCCACCATCCATGAGGACTTTGGAGAGGGTATAGCCCCCTACCCGCGGTGCCACAACCAACGCTAAGTCGCCAGGGTTATCAACCCGGGGCGGGTGATCCTCTCCACTCCAGATAATAGGCTGCTCAGACTAGTTGAGATACCTGGGGAGCACCGGCTCAGTGACCCTGAGGGTTTGATGTTTAACCTTCTTGTCCCTTTTGCAAGTATTGGTGGTAAACACATGATATTCCCGCTGTTCAACTGCTTGTGATTGTTCTGGAAACCGCTGTTGTCGTTCTGCTACTGAGAGCCGCCCTGGTGAAGATGCTGGTAAAATCCGCCCTTCGCATCATATTGCTCGCTATTCTGGACGTGATACTGCCCAGCGTTATCCTGTGACCCGCCCTCAGGACCAGGGTTGGGGAAACCGCCGAGCGGACTCCTGTGTGAGCCGCCCGCTCCAAATTGGTCCGGGTGTCCACCACTACCTCCTCCTTGGTTGTTCTTGAGCACCTCAACAAGGAACTCCTGCATCACGTAGCAGTCTTCACAAGAATGAGTGGATGAACCTTCCGCCGTGGTATGTTGTGGGCAGGGGCCCTTGAGCATCTCGTGATAGTTGCTTGGCTTTTTCCCACTAAAACCCCTTTTCTTTGGACGCTGGTTCCCGATCCCAGTGTTAGTATTGGCGACAAATTCAGTGGCACCTTCCTGCTTCCTTTTCTTCCCTTGGCCCCCAGGGTTGTAGTTACTTCGACCCTGGGTTTGAGAGTGGCCTTTGGATGATTCTCCTCTCCTAACACTGATGATTTTATTGTCGTCCTCCCCCGGATCTTTGGTCTCGTCAGACTCGGCGTACCTAGTGAGGGTGTCCATCAACTCTCCCATATCCTGCACTTTATGCTTGAGTCGCCCAAGCTTCAACACCAAAGGTTGGTAGTGGTAGTTCTTCCCCAAGATCAGCACGGCCTGAGCCTTGAGATACCATCCGATGAATGGATTACCTCTGCAACCTGCCGCATCCAATGATGGTCATCAATAGTCATCAATAGTCATCAAGCGTTTGTAGGTTCCTCTGAAGTTCTTGACAAAACGCTCCTTCAACTCGGCGACTATGATAGCGTTGCAAGTCTTGTTGGTAAATCGCTGACCGTGTTGCTGCCAAGTCATGCTCCTCCTCCAAAGCATCCAACGAATCTTGACGCTCCAGCTCATTGTCCTCCTCAACATAAGCGTCGACTCGCAGTGAGTCGTTCCTGATGTCACTTGGTAAAAGTGCCTCAGCTCCGTAGACAAAGAAAAAGGGCGTGTAACTAGTGGATCTGTTAGGGATAGTCCTTATGCTCCACAGAACGGAAGGGAGCTCTTCAACCCAACAACCCGGGGTGCATTCCACATGAACTATGAGTCGGGGTTTGATCCCACGCAAGATTTCTTGATTCGCTCGTTCCACCTGTCCATTGGATTGGGAATCCGCAACCGCACAGACATCAAGCCGGATGTGCTCTTTTCACAAAATGCTTGCATGGCGCCTTTGGATAAATTAGTATCATTATCAGTGATGATACTATGAGGATACCCGAAGCAAAAAATCAACTTCTTAAGGAACTTGACGGACGTATTTGCATCGCAACTACTGACCGGCCCTGCTTCAACCCACTTGGTAAATTTGTCAACCGCCACTAGTAGGCGAGTCTTTTTGTTGGAAGACATCTTGAAGGGACCAACCATGTCGAGCCCCCAGACCGCAAAAGGCCATGTAATTGGTATCATCCGCAATTCCTGAGCCGTCACATGCATGTGACGTCAAAATTTCTGACACCCGTCCAGACAAAATGATATGTTTTCTTGAGCAGCTGATAAAGGGGGATGGCCTTCTCCCCAAGGCGACTTATGAAACGACTCAAAGCCGCAATACGACCTGCCATACGTTGGACCTGGTTGATATTAGCCGGCTTGCCAAGTGAGGTAATCGCCTTAATTTTGTCTGGGTCAACCTCAATGCCTCGCTCCGACACCAAGAAGCCCAATAACTTCCCTACAGGGACACTGAAGGCACACTTGGTCGGGTTAAGCTTCATCTGATGCAAACGTTTCCTTGAGATCCTCCAGAAGTGACTCTTTCTTCTGGGATTTTACTAGTATGTCATCAACATAGGCATGAATGTTGCGCCCAATCTGGATGTGCAGGCAATTCTGGATACATCGCTGATAATTTCGCCCATGCACTCTTGAGCCCAAACGGCATAGAGACATAGCAAAAAGCGCCAAAGGGAGTTATGAAGGACGTCTTCTCCTGATCCTCCAGAGCCATCTTGATCTGGTGATAACCTGAGTATGCGTCCAAATAACACAGCCGCTCGCAACCCACCGTAGTGTCAATGATTTGATCGATACGAGGGAGAGCAAAAGGGTCTTTCGGGCAGGCTGTGTTAAGGTCAGTCAATCCACATACGAAAGGTGCCATTCTTGTTGAGGACCAAAACTGGATTGGCCAACCACTCTGGGTGACAAACTTCCACAATGAACCCAACAGCCAAGAGCCGAGCTACCTCTTCTCCAATAGCTTTACGCCTTTCCTCATTGAAATGATGAAGGTACTGCCGAACCGGCTTCATCTTGGGATCTATATTAAGGTGGTGCTCAGCAAACTCTTGCGGTACACCCGTCATGTCAAAAGGTTTCCATGCAAAGATGTCCCGATTCTCACAGACAAATTCGATGAGCGCGCTTTGATATTTGGGATCCATACCCGTCCCAATAGTGAATTGCTTGGAAGAGTCGCCATGCGTGAAATCCACCAGCTTAGTGTCATCTGCAGGCGTAAACTTAAGGGGCGGCTCTGAATCGATTGTGGGCTTCTTGAGACGGGTCATGTCTGCTGGGTCAACATTGGCTTGATGAAACTTGAGTTCCTGAGCTGCACAGGCCGATTAAGCACAGGAGCATCTCCTTCTTTGCACTCTTGAGCTATCTTCCGATATCCACTTATCGTGATGGTTCCTTTAAAGCCTGGCATCTGGAGCTTAAGGTAGACATAAGATGGGCGGGCCATGAAACGAGCGTAAGCCGGCCGACCAAAAAGCACATGATAAGGGCTCTTGATCTCGACCACCTCAAACATGAGAGACTCACTCCTGTAGTTAGACTCGGTGCCAAAATCCACATTGAGTTTAATCCACCCAACATGATATGCCGACTTTCCCGGGACGATGCCGTGGAAGACCATAGAGCAAGGCAGCGAGTCGCTTTCAAAGAAATGCATTCTTCGGACAGTGTCATAGTATAAGATGTTGATGCTGCCGCCACCATCCATGAGGACTTTGGAGAGGGTATAGCCCCCTACCTGCGGTGCCACAACCAACGCTAAGTCGCCAGGGTTATCAACCCGGGGCGGGTGATCCTCTCCACTCCAGATAATAGGCTGCTCAGACTAGTTGAGATACCTGGGGAGCACCGGCTCAGTGACCCTGAGGGTTTGATGTTTAACCTTCTTGTCCCTTTTGCAAGTATTGGTGGTAAACACATGATATTCCCGCTGTTCAACTGCTTGTGATTGTTCTGGAAACCGCTGTTGTCGTTCTGCTACTGAGAGCCGCCCTGGTGAAGATGCTGGTAAAATCCGCCCTTCGCATCATATTGCTCGCTATTCTGGACGTGATACTGCCCAACGTTATCCTGTGACCCGCCCTCAGGACCAGGGTTGGGGAAACCGCCGAGCGGACTCCTGTGTGAGCCGCCCGCTCCAAATTGGTCCGGGTGTCCACCACTACCTCCTCCTTGGTTGTTCTTGAGCACCTCAACAAGGAACTCCTGCATCACGTAGCAGTCTTCACAAGAATGAGTGGATGAACCTTCCGCCGTGGTATGTTGTGGGCAGGGGCCCTTGAGCATCTCGTGATAGTTGCTTGGCTTTTTCCCACTAAAACCCCTTTTGTTTGGACGCTGGTTCCCGATCCCAGTGTTAGTATTGGCGACAAATTCAGTGGCACCTTCCTGCTTCCTTTTCTTCCCTTGGCCCCCAGGGTTGTAGTTACTTCGACCCTGGGTTTGAGAGTGGCCTTTGGATGATTCTCCTCTCCTAACACTGATGATTTTATTGTCGTCCTCCCCCGGATCTTTGGTGTCGTCAGACTCGGCGTACCTAGTGAGGGTGTCCATCAACTCTCCCATATCCTGCACTTTATGCTTGAGTCGCCCAAGCTTCAACACCAAAGGTTGGTAGTGGCAGTTCTTCCCCAAGATCAGCACGGCCTGAGCCTTGAGATACCATCCGATGAATGGATTACCTCTGCAACCCGCCGCGTCCAATGATGGTCATCAATAGTCATCAATAGTCATCACGCGTTTGTAGGTTCCTCTGAAGTTCTTGACAAAACGCTCCTTCAACTCGGCGACTATGATAGCGTTGCAAGTCTTGTTGGTAAATCGCTGACCGTGTTGCTGCCAAGTCATGCTCCTCCTCCAAAGCATCCAACGAATCTTGACGCTCCAGCTCATTGTCCTCCTCAACATAAGCGTCGACTCGCAGTGAGTCGTTCCTGATGTCACTTGGTAAAAGTGCCTCAGCTCCGTAGACAAAGAAAAAGGGCGTGTAACTAGTGGATCTGTTAGGGATAGTCCATATGCTCCACAGAACGGAAGGGAGCTCTTCAACCCAACAACCCGGGGTGCATTCCACATGAACTATGAGTCGGGGTTTGATCCCACGCAAGATTTCTTGATTCGCTCGTTCCACCTGTCCATTGGATTGGGAATCCGCAACCGCACAGACATCAAGCCGGATGTGCTCTTTTCACAAAATGCTTGCATGGCACCTTTGGATAAATTAGTATCATTATCAGTGATGATACTATGAGGATACCCGAAGCAAAAAATCAACTTCTTAAGGAACTTGATGGACGTATTTGCATCGCAACTACTGACCGGCCCTGCTTCAACCCACTTGGTAAATTTGTCAACCGCCACTAGTAGGCGAGTCTTTTTGTTGGAAGACATCTTGAAGGGACCAACCATGTCGAGCCCCCAGACCGCAAAAGGCCATGTAATTGGGATCATCCGCAATTCCTGAGCCGTCACATGCATGTGACGTCAAAATTTCTGACACCCGTCCAGACAAAATGATATGTTTTCTTGAGCAGCTGATAAAGGGGGATGGCCTTCTCCCCAAGGCGACTTATGAAACGACTCAAAGCCGCAATACGACCTGCCATACGCTGGACCTGGTTGATATTAGCCGGCTTGCCAAGTGAGGTAATCGCCTTAATTTTGTCTGGGTCAACCTCAATGCCTCGCTCCGACACCAAGAAGCCCAATAACTTCCCTACAGGGACACTGAAGACACACTTGGTCGGGTTAAGCTTCATCTGATGCAAACGTTTCCTTGAGATCCTCCAGAAGTGACTCTTTCTTGTGGGATTTTACTAGTATGTCATCAACATAGGCATGAATGTTGCGCCCAATCTGGATGTGCAGGCAATTCTGGATACATCGCTGATAATTTCGCCCATGCACTCTTGAGCCCAAACGGCAGAGAGACATAGCAAAAAGCGCCAAAGGGAGTTATGAAGGACGTCTTCTCCTGATCCTCCAGAGCCATCTTGATCTGGTGATAACCTGAGTATGCGTCCAAATAACACAGCCGCTCGCAACCCACCGTAGTGTCAATGATTTGATCGATACGAGGGAGAGCAAAAGGGTCTTTCGGGCAGGCTGTGTTAAGGTCAGTCAATCCACATACGAAAGGTGCCATTCTTGTTGAGGACCAAAACTGGATTGGCCAACCACTCTGGGTGAAAAACCTCCACAATGAACCCAACAGCCAAGAGCCGAGCTACCTCTTCTCCAATAGCTTTACGCCTTTCCTCATTGACATGATGAAGGTACTGCCGAACCGGCTTCATCTTGGGATCTATATTAAGGTGGTTCTCAACAAACTCTTGCGGTACACCCGTCATGTCAAAAGGTTTCCATGCAAAGATGTCCCGATTCTCACAGACAAATTCGACGAGCGCGCTTTGATATTTGGGATCCAGACCCGTCCCAATAGTGAATTGCTTGGAAGAGTCGCCATGCGTGAAATCCACCAGCTTAGTGTCATCTGCAGGCGTAAACTTAAGGGGCGGCTCTGAATCGATTGTGGGCTTCTTGAGAGGGGTTATGTCTGCTGGGTCAACATTGGCTTGATGTAACTTGAGTTCCTGAGCTGCACAGGCCGACTAAGCATAAGCAACATCTCCTTCTTTGCACTCTTGAGCTATATTGCGATATCCACTTATCGTGATGGTTCCTTTAAAGCCTGGCATCTTGAGCTTAAGGTAGACATAAGATGGGCGGGCCATGAAACGAGCGTAAGCCGGCCGACCAAAAAGCACATGATAAGGGCTCTTGATCTTGACCACCTCAAACATGAGAGACTCATTCCTGTAGTTAGACTCGGTGCCAAAATCCACATTGAGTTTAATCCACCCAACAGGATATGCCGACTTACCCGGGACGATGCCGTGGAAGACCATAGAGCAAGGCAGCGAGTCGCTTTCAAAGAAATGCATTCTTCGGAAAGTGTCATAGTATAAGATGTTGATGCTGCCGCCACCATCCATGAGGACTTTGGAGAGGGTATAGCCCCCTACCTGCGGTGCCACAACCAACGCTAAGTCGCCAGGGTTATCAACCCGGGGCGGGTGATCCTCTCCACTCCAGATAATAGGCTGCTCAGACTAGTTGAGATACCTGGGGAGCACCGGCTCAGTGACGCTGAGGGTTTGATATTTAACCTTCTTGTCCCTTTTGCAAGTATTGGTGGTAAACACATGATATTGCCCGCTGTTCAACTGCTTGTGATTGTTCTGGAAACCGCTGTTGTCGTTCTGCTACTGAGAGCCGCTCTGGTGAAGATCCTGCTAAAATCCGCCCTTCGCATCATATTGCTCGCTATTCTGGACGTGATACTGCCCAGCGTTATCCTGTGACCCGCCCTGAGGACCAGGGTTGGGGAAACCGCCGAGCGGACTCCTGTGTGAGCCGCCCGATCCAAATTGGTCCAGGTGTCCACCACTACCTCCTCCTTGGTTGTTCTTGAGCGCCTCAACACGGAACTCCTGCATCACGTAGCAGTCTTCACAAGAATGAGTGGATGAACCTTCCGCCGTGGTATGTTGTGGGCAGGGGCCCTTGAGCATCTCGTGATAGTTGCTTGGCTTTTTCCCACTAAAACCCCTTTTCTTTGGACGCTGGTTCCCGATCCTAGTGTTAGTATTGGCGACAAATTCAGTGGCACCTTCCTGCTTCCTTTTCTTCCCTTGGCCCCCAGGGTTGTAGTTACTTCGACCCTGGGTTTGAGAGTGGCCTTTGGATGATTATCCTCTCCTAACACTGATGATTTTATTGTCGTCCTCCCCCGGATCTTTGGTGTCGTCAGACTCGGCGTACCTAGTGAGGGTGTCCATCAACTCTCCCATATCCTGCACTTTATGCTTGAGTCGCCCAAGCTTCAACACCAAAGGTTGGTAGTGGCAGTTCTTCCCCAAGATCAGCACGGCCTGAGCCTTGAGATACCATCCGATGAATGGATTACCTCTGCAACCCGCCGCATCCAATGATGGTCATCAATAGTCATCAATAGTCATCACGCGTTTGTAGGTTCCTCTGAAGTTCTTGACAAAACGCTCCTTCAACTCGGCCCAGGTGTTGATGGAGTTGGATGGAATGTTTTTCAGCCAAGTGTGTGTCGTCCCTTTGAGCATCATTGTAAAGTACTTGGCACACACCGCGTCATTAACATCGAGCATATCCATTGCGAGCTCATAGCTTTCAATCCACGCTCCAGGCTCAAGGTCCGGCGTGTAATTGGGAACCTTCCGCGGACCCTTAAAATCCTTTGGCATACGCTCCTTGCGGAAGGCGGGTGACACACATGGAATCCCTATGTTCCTACCTCCTGACTCACCGTGCGCGGGGGAGGATGGCACATTAGCTGGATAGCCTTGGCCCGCCGCATCCGCCATCTCTGTCAGGCGGGCTGCTCGCGCTGCATCCATGAGGTCCTGGGCACGGGTGTCTGGCAGCCCGGGCGGGTTGATTTGCGGGGGTCGACGTCGTTCACTACTGGACAATATGGGTGGGTAGTCCTGGCGACTCCTGGTATGACTTGCGTGAGGTGTGGAGTGTAGAGGATCACGACTATACGAGTACTGCGCCTTTTGGACCACTGCGTTTTCAACATCTCGATGGCGTTCCTTGCCTCCACCTCAGCTAGAGAGTTTCCGTGGATGGGAAGAGACTCTAGGTTGCGGGTCGCGGACAATACATTGTCAACGGGGTTATAAAAGTTGCCCTGCGGCGTGTGGAAGTGTGGCGGCTGGGCCGACACCGGCTGAGGCGATTGTGGGTTGGGCGGGGGCTGAGCCGGGTCGACATACTGAGTAACTCACCATGGATGGTTAGGTTCCATCCCGGGGGTATGTGGGCTGTCGAAGAATCGAGTAGGATTTAGATCGACTGGTAGACGATTGCGATGCCTCCTCTAGTGAACCGCCTTGGAAGTGCACTATTGTCGTTCAAGCCGCCATCCCTGAACCCTTAGCCGCTCCGTCTCTACGGCGATCTGGGCTTGTTGGGTCGCCATCCTGGTGGCCTCGCCTTCGATCTCACATTGGATCTTGGCCATCTCCTCCCTCAGTTTCGCTAACTCGGCGTTGACCACTTCCTGGTTCTCCGCCGTCACGGCAACTGCCATGAGCTTAGCCATCCCAGCCACTAGATCCGCCATAGCTTGGTCGGAGTCTTCCCTGATCCGCTGGCTTTGTTTTTTCCAGCCGCGTTGGGCTGAGCCACCGCTGCTCCTGCCATGTAGATGGCGACCTGATGATGGGGTCCTTTGAAATCCACGGAAATTTCCGCCTCAGACAATCCCCCAAGTTGCCCTTTGTGGAGAGGGCAGATCGAATCTGTATCGCCGATGGACGACTCATCGGCCGAGTTGACACGGGTGTTCTCCTCGATCACCGGCTCATCCGGCAGGTCGATCCCCTGCATAAAACCAACGAAAGTGCAGTGTGTCCTGACCTGACGTTTGGCGGCTCGATGATGTCGGTGAAGGTGTCTGGCTAAGGTATGGGAGCCCCAAACTTGCTGATGAAGACATGAGTCTTGCCGAAGGGGACGCTGTACCTAGAATTCGATCGAATCAGCGTCAGGCCCCGACTGAGAGTTGCCGATGTAGTACTTTTCAGGGCGGCTCTTAGTCATGAGGCCGACCGCATAGCTCCGAAACCCTGGAAGGGCTCCCTTTGATAACTCAACTCCACCGTGCGCTAGCTCCACCGTGGGCGCCAATTGTCGTAGTTTTGTCACAGCAGATGTCCTCGTGAAAGGACTTAGTGATGGATCCATCTCACTTTGGTGGTGACTCAAAGGGGTTGAGCGGAAGCAAGACTCGGGTTTACCCAGGTTCGGCCCCTCCGATGGAGGTAAAAGCCTACGTCCTGCTTTGTGTATATTTGATGGTGGAATCGATTACAAGGGTGCATAACTCGCCTGACCTAGCTCTCGATGGATTGTAACTTACTCTTTCTACCCTAGAGACTCGCCTTTATATATAGGTTGAGGCCCTAGGTTTACAGGAGTCCAGGTCACATCATGAATCGCGACCCGATATATCTCTAACCCGCCGTGTCTCTCAAGTAAGGAAACCTCCTAGCGAGTCTTCCTCTTCTTCGGTCTTGAGTCACCCTCAGACTCATGGGATGAACCGGCCCTCTCCATGAAGATCACCTCACGCCTCCTATGTTCTTGGGCCTCGAGTCGCCAGGACCCTGACCCGGCCCAATATGGCGGGTCACACAGCGGGTAATATCCCCAACAGGGACAATTTGCGTCTTTTGACTCACGTACGCAAAGGTGTCGCTAGCATTCCAATGTCAAAGAACCCAAGTCGACATAACCAGTTATAAACCCAAGTGGCACATCCGTACAGAGATAGGCATACATAACCTAGCAAAGCAGGTGTCGGTCATCACCATGTGTAGATGAGTCATAGCAAGCTACAAGGACTCCATTACACTGCGGGCCATTTCCCCGAAGGGACAGACACAACAGCTAACAAGGGTAGATTGCGGTCAACCAATGTGTCCGGAGCAGTAGCAAGCTACCAGGTCTGAGTGGAATCACAAAGGGGCATTTCTCTATAAAGATTACTACTAAAAGCGCACAACTAGGTGTCAAACCCCATACATATCACATCACATCACACGTACGCATGACATACTCAATATGCATAGATACAACAATGGCATCACAACATAACCATACAACATCACAACATTTATTTAGGAGGCTCAGAAGAGCCTTGCATAATAAGATCTTACAGGTAGGGGTCACATGACCCGACACTCAAGTCATACACACAAAGTCATAGAAGCCATGCAGAACAACGGAAGCATTAAAGGTGTCTGAGTACATACATATCAAAGGAAAAAGCATAAAGCCTGAGAATCTACAGATCCCCTCCGAAGGGGCCAGATCGTAGCTAGGACACCAGCTACTTGTCATCATCGACGTCTAGGTAAAACCCACTAGATGGTTCGTGGGTAAGTTTTGCGACAGTTATTAAGCAAACATGAGCACGAAATTACTGAGCAAGACTTTAAATCAGATCTATCTACTCATGCACAAGTATCACCAAGGGGGTTGTGGGGTTTCATGCAGCAAACCATCTTTGAATCTTGGCTAATCTATACTACGACTACAAGTATTTTTGAACAAGTTTTGATAAGTCGTACACGAGTCCGCAACCTCCACAAGAATACACTATCATGGATTCTTTCCCATCTTCCTACGAGAATGCCATCCATGATACTCACACTTATCTTGATACTTTTATGAGTAGCCATTAAAGTTATCTATGAACAACATATGTTTCCAAGTAGTCCATATCCGCAGATGCGGCTATTCGAATAGATCACAACCTTGCAGGGGTGTCCTTCGTCACACACTCTCTCGCCACTTATCGCCATGTGCACTTCATGCACCCCTACAACCTTCAAGCGAAAGCCCAATGAGGGAGTCGGCCACGACCATTAACCATATTAAAACCTAATGTAGGATTATCGCCTATTTGAGACTGAACTTGCACGAAAGTCTGGACGAAGTTTCCGCTACGACCTCAAATGATTTGCGCAGGGTTCCCAAGCCCACCTACCGGGTGTTGCTTGGTACACCATGCCACTGCCTACCGGGTCACAGCCCACCTCTAAGGCCAGCACTATGCACGGCCTCCAGCATAAGTATAAACACCAGAGACTACTTCCAACTCCTGGACAAGGTATTAGGCGATTAATAAGTCAATCGGGGTCATATTTCAAGGCCCAACATGTGGTAGTAGCTAGTCTTGGATCACATACACTGAACTCAGTTCCTAAGAATGGTTCCAATGAGACAACCCACCATGTACTCCTACACAACCTCTCATCGGTACCGTTACCAAATCAGATTCAACACTTATCCTTTGTCACCAGAACACATTTAATCACTCGAGTTCATCACCGAGATGAAACATTCCTGACACAACTCTAAGCATAGCAAGCATATCAGGTAAAACACAACATGGTTCTAGCATCTACCAGGTATTCTAGGTTACAAGGTTTAGCTATTTACTGTGACAAAGACAGGTCACGCAGATGAATGGGTTCAACTACTGAGGCAAAAACATTTATCACGATGTGTCCTAATGCAATAAATGAGAGCAGGAGCGAGAACATGGGATTTTATCAGAATGGTCAAAACGGGTGCTTGCCTTGTGGATCAACGGAGGGATACACACCTTCAGTTGGATACTCCTGAGTATCCTGTGGACCGGAGCCTACGGAAACAAACAATCACAATCAATACACGACAAGTGCAACATTATTATGCATGATGCATGATCATGGCATGACATGCATATGATGGATGAGCTAATGCATCTAATATTGAATTGGCTGAAGTTGGTTTGAATCAAAGATTCAAATGCCACTTCAAATAAGGTATTTATAAATTACCTTTAATTTATTTGACCTGATGCGCAGGTATATATTTTTCTATCATGCATGAAAATAGCACCAATGAATTAATTGAATTTGTCTGATAAATTTTCATTCATAAATCAAAATTGTCCTTCAGACGTGCACCTATGATTTTTAGAAGTTTATAACTATTTTTGGAATTTTATTAAATCAGAACTGGAATTACTGTATCAGCATGACATGAGCATGTCAAACCTGACTAGTGGGGACCACTAGTGAGTGACACATGCACTAATAGAGTTATATTTTAAACTCTAATCCTAATTATTGGGGCTGGCCCCACTCGTCAGTGGGTGTTTAGGGTTAGATTAATTAACCTATTTTATGTAGCATAAAACTTAATTAGCTAGAGGCTGGTCCCACCTGCCAGTGATTGAGGGGGTCAAACCCCGTGGTCAAATCGGGTCAGCTCACCGGCGTTGAGCCACCGGTGGCACCAGGGATGGAGGACGGGGTTGGAAACCCACCTCCGGCCACCATTCGACCGACGGAGACCACCTATGGAACGACCTCTCGTCGGCGCATCCATTTGAGCAAGCCATAGGGGCTGGGGTAGCCGGAGACGTCGCCGGCGATGACCTAGGCGTTCACCGGAGCTCGGCCATCGTCGAGATCGACGATACAAAGTGCGATAGAACCGGAGCTAAGCACCTACAGCATCTACATGTCATCGCGAAGCTGTTGGTGGCCTCGGTTGGGCTCGAGGACCACCAGAACCTCACCGGCGATGAGCTCCCGCGGTGGAGCTCTTCGGCCATTGGTGTAAACGGTAGCTATGGCTCGCAAACGAAAGGGAAGAGGGGGCAAACGGATCCTGTGGCTCATGAGGATTGTATAAGTGTTGAGAGCGGGCTTGGAGACGTCTCGTTGACGAAGAATTTTACGGTGGCGGCTTCGATGGCTGGAGGAGGAAGGCATGGCGCAATGGCGATTGGAGACGCCTGGCTTTGGTTCCTCTGGTGTGGAGCTGTGTGGCGTTGAGGTGAAGCTTCTGAGCACCTTGGGGACGAGAGAGAACGACGGGGTCGACCTAGCGACGACGAGCCGAAGGTGCGGCCATGACGGGAGAGAGGGGAGAAGAGAGGAGAGAGCGAATGGAGAGGTGTGGATGCTTATCCCACTCGCCAGCACGACGAGCAGGAAGGCTGCTGCGTTCCACGGCCATGACAAGCGGCGGCCAGCTCCTCCTCTGCCTACTAGCAGAGGTAGAAGACTACAAGGAGGAGCCAGATGGGCTGGGCCAGCGCGAGGTAATTTACTTCTTTCCCTTTTTTTATTCTGTTCTGTTTCCTATTACTCATATTTGTTTTTATTTTGTTTAGTCTCAAAACCTATACCAAAAACCCTGGAATTAAATATGGAGCGTATTTGAATTATTTCCAAACTCCACAAATGATTTCAGCATTTTTGAAATAACTAAATTATTTATAGTTATTATTTTTGACAATTTCAGTGGCTCTTGTGGATTACTTAAAATGCCAAAAGTGGTTGTAAAATAAAGTTCATCAATCTAATGTTGTTGCCAACATTTAACAGAAAAGATGAACATTTTTATGGCCATTTTGGGTTCATTGAAAAACACACCATTTTAATTGTTTTATTAGGGTGAGGTGCTAGGGTTTTCTTAATACTCAACTCAAATTTACAAAAAGTAAATATGATGCACATACTAGCTAGGCACAAAGCAAATGAAACCAGGGATGTGACACTCGCACATGAGTACACAAATATGATTTTTCAAACTGTTATGGTTAGGTGTTGCATGTTGCTACGTCGACAGAAACCTTCAGTCGTCTCTTGAGCTTGCGTTGGTTTTCCCTTGAAGAGGAAAGGGTGATGCAGCACAGGAGCATTAAGTATTTCCCTTAGTTTGAGAACCAAGGTATCAATCCAGTAGGAGAATTTCGTCAAGTCCAGAGTACCTGCACAAACACAAAGAGCTTGCACCCAATGCTATAAAGGGGTTGTCAATCCCTTCAAGATTGATTGCAAAGTGAGATATGAAGGCGCAAAGTGCAACGAAGAAAAAGTGTAAGGCTGAAAATATGGTGGGGAGTAGACCCGGGGGCCATAGTGTTCACTAGAGGCTTTTCTCAAAATAGCAAATATTACGGTGAGTGAATAAATTATTGTCGAGCAATTGATAGAACCGCTCAAAGTCATGACGATATCTAAGGCAATAATCATACATATAGGCATCACGTCCGAGACAAGTAGACCGATACTTTCTGCATCTACAACTATTACTCCACACAACAACCGCTATCCATCATGCATCTAGTGTATTGAATTCATGACGAACAAAGTAACGCCTTAAGCAAGATGACATGATGTAGAGGGATAATCTCAAACTAATGATCAAAAACCCCATCTTTTTACCCTTGCTGGCAACAACACGATGCGTGTCTTGCTAGCTCTTCTGTCAATGGGTGAGGTCACCGCACGGTATGAACCCAAAACCAAGCACTTCTCGCATTGCAAGAATCATAGATCTAGTTGGCCAAACAAAACCCACAACTCAAAGAGAATTACAAGGATATGAAATCATGCATAAGAGAGATCAGAAGAAACTCAAATAAGATTCATAGATAATCTGATCATAAATCCACAATTCATCGGATCTCGACAAACACACCGCAAAAGAAGATTACATCGAATAGATCTCCATGAAGATCATGGAGAACTTTGTATTGAATATCCAAGAGAGAGAAAAAGGCATCTAGCTACTAGCTATTGACCCGTAGGTCTATGGTGAACTACTCACACATCATCGGAGAGGCCATGGTGTTGATGAAGAAGCCCTCCGTATCCGAATCCCCCCTCCGGTAGGGCACCAAAACGTGCCCCAGATGAGATCTTGCGGAGACAGAAGCTTGCGGCGGCGGAAAAGTACTTTCGATGATCTCCTATTTTTTTCTGAGATTTTAGGGAATTTATAGGCGAAAGACCTAGGGCAGAGGAGGCCCAGGGAGCCCACAAACCTGGGAAGCGCGGTCCCCCCTGGCCGCAGCTAGGGGGCTTGTGGGGTCCCTGGTGGCCCCTGCCCTGATTCTCAGGCTTCCCGATCTTTTTCTGTTTCGGAAAAAATCTTTTTGGCAGTTTCGTTCCGTTTGGACTCCGTTTAAGATCCTCCTATGAAAGGGGTAAAAAACATGGAAAAAACAAGAACTGACACTTGGCATTGAGTTAATATGTTAGTCTAAAAAAAGATATAAAGGCATACAAAACATCCAAAGTTTGAGAAGATAATAGCATGAAACCATCAAAAATTATAGATACGTAGGAGACGTATCAAGTATCCCCAAGCTTAACTCGTGCTCGTCCTCGAGTAGGGAAGTGATAAAGACTGAATTTTTGATGTGGAATGCTACCTAGCATAGTTGTCCTTTGCAACTTCTTTCGTGTGACATGAATGTTCAGATCCGTACGATTCAAAACAATAGTTTTCTATTGACATGAAAACAATAATACTTCAAGCAAACTAGCAAGGTAATCATGAACTTTTCTATTGACATGAACTTTCAAAATAACAAGGCTAAGGAAAGTTATCCCTACGAAATCATATATTCTTGCTATGCTCCATCATCCTCACACAACTAATGTAAATCATGCACAACCCCGGTATTGGCCAAGTAATTGTTTTCGCACTCTTACGTTCTCAAACTTTTTATAACTATCACGCAATACATGAGCGTGAGCCATGGATATAGCACTAGAGGTGGAATAGAGTGTGGTGGTGGTTGTGAGACAAAAAGGAGGAGATGGTCACATTGACTCGGCGTATCAAAGGGCTATGGACATGCCCATTAATAGATATCAATGTGAATGAGTAGGTATTGCCATACAAAGGATGCACTAGAGCTATAAGTATGTGAAAGCTCAAAAGGAGAACTAGTGGGTGTGCTTCCAACTTGCTTGCTCACGAAGACCTAGGGCAATTTTGAGGAAGCCCATCATTGGAATATACAAGCCAATTTATATAATAAAGATTCCCACTAGCATATGGTAGTGAAAAAACGAGACACTCTCAATCATGAAAAACATGGTGCTATTATGAAGCACAAGTGTGGAAAAAGATAGTAGCATTGTCCCTTCTCTCTTTTTCTCTCTTTTTTTTATTTGGGATCTTAGGCCTCTCTTTTTTTCTCTTTTTTTATTTGGGCTCTTTGGCCTCTTTTTTTTATTTCCTCACATGGGACAATGCTCTAATAATGATGATCATCACACTTTTATTTACTCAGAGCTCAAAGCTTAGAACGATGATGACTCAATAGGAAATGCCTCCGGCAGTGTACCGGGATGTGCAACGATCTAGCTTGGCGTATGATGTTGAAACATCTCGCTAGCTATCTTACGATCATGCAATGGCAATATGAGAGTGACGGCACAAGTCATGAGACGGAACGGTTTGAGTTGAATGGCAATATATCTTGGAATGGCTATGAAAATGCCATAGTAGGTAGGTATGGTGGCTGTTTTGAGGAAGGCATATGGTGGGTTTGTGCACTCGCGAAAGTTGCGTGGCACTAGAGGTTAGCAATGGTGGAAGGTGAAAGTGCATCTATACCATGGACTCACATTAGTCATGAAGAAATCACATACTTGTTGCGAAAGTTTTTATTAGTAATCGAAACAAAGTGCTAAACGCATACTCCTAGGGGAAGGGTTGGTAGGTGTTAACCATCACGCGATCCTGACCTCAACACGAAGGATGACAATCAATAGATGAATTATGCTCCGACTTCCTAACATAGCGGTTCACCATACGTGCATGATACGGGAATCACTAACTTCAACGCAAGTATTTCTAGATTCACAACACCCTACTCACATAGCTCTTAATATTACCAAATCCACGTCTCAAAACTAATTTAGAGGAATCAAGACTTCTCTTTCTACTCAATGCACATGAAGATGGAGGTTTTTGTATCCTCTTTGGGTACCTATCACCTTTGGGACTACTTTCGTAGCATAAGCCAACTACCAAGTCATGCACCGCCGTGCTCTAAAAGATCTAAGTGAAGCACAAAAAGAAAAATTATCTAGCTCAAAAGATATAAGTGAAGCACTATGAGCATTCTAGGAAAATCATGATGAGTGCATGTCTCCCTCTAAGGGTGTGCAGCAAGGATGATTGTGACACAACAAAAAGAAAAGGCTCCTATGATACAAGACGCTCCAAGCAAAACACATATCATGTGGTGAATAAAAATATAGCTCCAAGTAACGTTACCGATGGATTGAAGACGCAAGAGGGGATGCCTTCCCGGGGCATCCCCAAGCTTAGGCTTTTTGGTTTCCTTGAATTTGGCTTTGGATGCCTTGGGCATCCGCAAGCTTGAGCTCTTTCCACTCCTTATCTCTTTGTCCATGAGAACATCACCCAAAACTTGAAAACTTCACAACACAAAACTTAAATAGAAACTCGTGATAACATTAGCACAAGAAAACAAACTACCACCACTTTAGGTACTGTAGAAATCTTGATTTCTATTTATATTGGTGTTGGGATACTGTGTTCTCATTTTTCCATGGCTAGTACCCCCCCCCCCCGATACTATCCATAGTTTCATCAAAACAAGCAACCAACTCAACAAAAACAGAATCTGTCAAAAACAGACCAGTCTGTAGCAATCTGTATACTTCGTATACTTCTGGTACCTCAAAAATTCTGAAAACTTACGACTACCTGGGAAAATAGCATATCAACCAGCAGCACAAAGAATCAACTTAAAATCTATTTCTTAATAAAAACAAAAAATCATCTCGGGAGCGAAACGTTTCTGTCTTTTTCCAGCACGATCAAACAACCATTACCAAGACTAGTCATAAAGGTTTTGCTTGGATCAAACACAAAAAGAAACACAAAAAACACAATCATAACAGAATTATGATGGTGTGTACACAAAATAAAGGAAAGAAAAAGGAAATAAATTCATTGGGTTGCCTCCCAACAAGCGCTATTGTTTAACGCCCTTAGCTAGGCATAAGGCGATAGAATCACATATCGTCGTCTTTGGTGCTCAAACCATAAGTGGACCTCATCATGGATTCATAAGGCAATCTCATTTTCTTTCTAGGAAAGTGCTCCATGACCTTGTTTAAAGGAAATTGAAATCTAATATTCCCTTCCTTCATATCGATGATAGCACCGATAGTCCTTAGGAAAGGTCTACCAAGAATAATAGGGCATGTAGGATTGCAATCAATGTCAAGCACAATGAAATCCATGGGTACATAGTTCCTATTTGCAATAATAAGAACATCATTGATCTTTCCCATGGGTTTCTTGACAGTAGAATCCGCAAGATGCAAATTAAGAGAACGCTCTTCAATCTCATTAAAACCAAGAACATCACATAAAGACTTTGGAATCGCGGAAACACTAGCACCCAAATCACACAAAGCATTGCACTCATAGTTTTTGATTTTGATTTTGATAGTAGGTTCCCACTCATCATGAAGCTTTCTAGGGATAGATACTTCCAATTCAAGTTTCTCTTCAAGAGATTTTATCATGGCTTCGACGATATGATCGGTAAAGGCCTTGTTTTGGCTATAAGCGTGTGGGGAGTTTAGCATGGATTACATTAAGGAAATGCATTCAATCAAGGAGCAACTATCATAATTGAATTCCTTGAAATCCAAGGTAGTAATTTCATTACTAGTCAAAGTTTTAATATCTTCTGCTCCACTTTCAATGCTTTTAACATCAAGATAGATGGACTCCGAATCATTGGGACGTTTTTCAACCAAAGTGGATTCATATCCAACCCCATCATCATTGGGTTTGACACAAGAACACAAAGATTCAATGGGAGTCACACCAAGCACCTTTTTAAGCCATTCATGTCTACACGAATTTGGGCGGTTCTTTCTTTGCTCTCAATGATGGAAACACGCATAGCTTTCAAAGTTTCATCCATATTGATCTTGGGAAGAGCACATCTAACTTTCAAAGCATCAATATCACTTGACATTCTATCAACACTCTTAGCCAAATCATCAATTTTGAGTAGTTTTTCCTCTATGGACGCATTGAAAATGTTTTGCGAGTTGATAAACTCTTTGATATTACTCTTTAGATCAGAGGGTAATGTATTGTAATTTCCATGAGTATTGTTGTAGGAGTTGCCAAAGTTATTAGAGGAGTTACTAAGAAAAGGCCTAGGAACGTAGTTTCCTCTAAAAGCATTGTTGTTGCCAAAATTATTCCTACCAACAAAATTAACGTCCAAGCTAGGTTGCTACTCTCAATCAAAGAAGACAAGGGCATATCATTAGGATCTAAAGGAGCACTTCTACTAGCAACCAAATTCATTAACTCATCCATCTTAGATCTCAGTGAGTTAATTTCTTATATAGCATGTACCTTCTTACTAGTAGGTGACCTTTCAGTGTGCCACTGAGATTAGTTTGTCATGATATTGTCTAGGAGTTTCGTGGCTTCTCCTAACGTGATTTCCACGAACGTTCCACCTGAGGCGGAGTCCAACATATTCCTAGAAGTGAAATTCAAGCAAGCATAGAAGATTTGTATAATCATCCAAAGACTCAAGCCATGAGCGGTACAATTTGTAATCATCAATTTCATTCCCTCCCATGATTTTGCAACGTGTTCATGATCAAGTTGCTTAAAATTCATGATATCATTACGGAGAGAGATAATCTTAGCCGACAGAAAATACTTGGATATATAAGCATCTTCGCACTTATCCCATGAATCGATACTATTTTTAGGCAAAGACGAAAACCAAGTTTTTGCTCGATCTCGCAACGAGAAAGGAAAAAGCTTCAATTTAATCATATCATTATCCACATCTTTCTTGTTTTGCATATCGCAAAGCTCAATGAAGGTATTGAGATGGGATACGACATCTTCACTAGGAAGGCCGGAGAATTGCTCTTTGATAACAAGATTCAACAAAGCGGCATTGATTTCGATGACTCCGCACTAGTGGCGGGAGCAATCGGAGTACTAATAAAATCATTATTATTAGTATTCAAGAAGTCACAAAGTTTGGTATTTTTAGTCATGGTGACTTTGGCAAGCAAGCAAGCACACCAGCGAACAAAGAGCAAGCGAGAAAAATGGTGAACGAAGAAGGCAAACAAAAAAGGCAAAGATTTTTTTGTAATTTTTTTTTTCCAGAAGTGGGAGAGAGGAAAATGAGAGGCAAAACCGTAATTGCAAGAGATGAGTTTGCGACACTTACTTGTATGAGTTCTTGACTTGATCTTCCCCGGCAACGGCGCCAGAAATCCTTCTGCTACATCGACAGAAACCATATGTCGTCTCTTGAGCTTGCGTTGGTTTTCCCTTGAAGAGGAAAGGGTGATGCAGCACAGGAGCAGTAAGTATTTCCCTCAGTTTGAGAACCAAGGTATCAATCCAGTAGGAGAATCTCGTCAATTCCAGAGTACCTGCACAAACACAAAGATCTTGCACCCAACGCTATAAAGGGGTTGTCAATCCCTTCAAGATTGATTGCAAAGTGAGATCTGAAGGCGGAAAGTGCAACGAAGAAAAAGTGTAAGGCTGAAAATATGGTGTGGAATAGACCCGGGGGCCATAGTGTACACTAGAGGCTTCTCTCAAAATAGAAAATATTACGGTGGATGAACAAATTACTGTCGAGCAATTGATAGAACCGCGCAAAGTCATGACGATATCTAAGGCAATGATCATACATATAGGCATCACATCCGAGACAAGTAGAGCGATACTTTCTGCATCTACTACTATTACTCCACACATCGACCGCTATCGAGCATACATCTAGTGTATTTAGTTCATGACGAACAAAGTAACGCCTTAAGCAAGATGACATGATGTAGAGGGATAATTTCAAACCAATGATGAAAACCCATCTTTTTACCCTTGATGGTAACAACGCGATGCGTGCCTCGCTACCCCTTCTATCACTGGGTGAGGCCACCGCACGGTATGAACCCAAAACAAAGCACTTCACCCATTGCAAGAATCATAGATCTAGTTGGCCAAACAAAACCCACAACTCGAAGAGAATTACAAGGATATGAAATCATGCATAAGGGAGATCAGAATAAACTCAAATAAGATTCATAGATAATCTGATCATAAATCCACAATTCATCGGATCTCGACAAACACACCGCAAAAGAAGATTACACCGGATAGATCTCCATGAAGATCATGGAGAACTTTGTATTGAACATCCGAGAGAGAGAAGAAGCCATCCAGCTACTAGCTATAGACCCATAGGTCTATGGTGAACTACTCACGCATCATCGGAGAGGTTATGGTGTTGATGAAGAAGCCCTCCTTATTCGAATCCCCCCTCCGGCAGGGCACCAGAACATGCCCAGATGGGATCTTGCGGAGACAGAAGCTTGCGGCAGCGGAAAAGTACTTTCGATGATCTCCTGATTTTTTCTGGGATTTTAGGGAATTTATAGGCGAAAGACCTAGGGCAGAGGAGGCCCAGGGAGCCCAGAAGCCTGGGAGGAAAAAATCTTAGGCTTCCCGCTTCTCAGGCTTCCCGATCTTTTTCTGTTTCGGAAAAAAATCTTTTTGGCAGTTTCGTTCCATTTGGACTCCGTTTAAAATCCTCCTCTGAAAGAGGTCAAAAACATGCAAAACAGGAACTAGCACTTGGCACTGAGTTAATAAGTTAGTCTCAAAAAAGATATAAAGGCATACAAAACATCCAAAGTTTGACAAGATAATAGCATGAAACCATAAAAAATTATAGATACGTAGGAGACGTATCACATGTACATGTAGTTCAAATTTGAATTATGGTAATTACATGGCTAGAGAATCACTTAAATGTCTTAAAAAGGTCAAATGACCCCTGAAATTTTCCAAATTTTGGCATGACAGTTGTATTAGTACTCCAAATTTTCTCGTACATTTGAAATATCACCCATTGCCACTATACTCTAAAGTCCTCTTTCACATCTAATACATAGTTTGTTGTAGGAACTGTTTGCATTGAAAACTCCTGGGTCTATTTAGGTCTTCTTCCATAAGCTTCGCTAGCTTCGTCTGCTCTAGTGCTGGCCACCCCTAAATCTACGAATCCCCGATGCCCATTCTCGCAACCCCTTCTTGCAAAGAATGACGTCGTGGAAACACTTCGTGATAGCTCGTATGATGGTCGCGTCCTCCCGGAGAAAATTCGCATGCACCGAGAGCACGACCACTTACACCGAGAGAACATACGCATCCGAAATAAGCTTGGACGCATCTACTGAGAGAGTGTATGCAGCAGCTGATAGGGCAGCTGCAGCAGCCGAGACACCCACATCAGCTGCTGCGATGATGGCAGCAAACGCCGAGAGCACTCGAGTTGCTGATAGTGCCGCTGATGTTGCCCTGGTCTGGGTCGAGGACATCCATGCCAACATCAAGGACACACACTCCAACATATTCCAAGCCACCTCGGAATCCAATATGCAACCCACGTCCAAAATGGTGGTGGAGGCCATGGAGCACCTACTTCCTCACGAGATTGCTGAGCGGGAGCTGAAGATGCAGGAGGTGGTGGAAATCGACGAGCGTCAGGAGGAGGAGTTGCGTGTGGCTTAGGATGAGGTAGAGAAGAGCATGTCCATTGTAGAATTTACAATGGAGTACCAACGTGAGCTCTGGCGCATCCACTACTACGACTACTACAACCTTAAGGGCGGAGCCCGGGAAAAGGAAGAGGACGATGATACAGTCGACTTCAGCCGGGGGCACATACAGTCCACCAACGACGACATGTCGCCAGGACAAGTCATCAACATCTCATCTTACACCGACGAGGCATAGGGCGGTGTGGTGGTGGCTTTGTTAAAATTATGCGTACTTAGCCTTTGTTTATGACACTAGTCTTTTTTTAGAGCAATATTTAGGTCAAAGGCTCTGTTTAATTACTAAAATTGCTCGATTCGGTAAGTTTGGTCCGTGTGGTGTAGGCTCTTTTATGTGCCCAAATTAGCAAGTGATGTTAAATTATGCAATGACGTGGATGAGTACAGTACCCACGGAAATTTCCACCAAAATTTGAATGATCAAACTCATCGCATGTGCATAAATCAGAAGAATCATTTGCGATCCACACATTCGTTCAAAGTGGATGGTTTCCCGTGGCACCGTGCGCAAAGTTTCCCTCCACCTTTTGAAATTTTCTGCTTACTGCCAAAATATGTAACTCCCCCCTCCCCGGAACACAAGTCACATTTCCCTAATTCCTCCTTCCTTCCTTCCCAACCTATAGCCGCTTCCTTGCTATCATCGTCTCGCATCCGACTGCCGCGGTCGCCATATTCTTCTTCATTGACCTCTCGAGTAGTTCCTCCTCCTCCAATGAATGTTTCACCACCCAAGTATATATGCCTCTCATCTCTCTCCTAGGTTATGATTTGGAATGAAGGATTTTAACCCGACGGTCGATCTGAGTCATTTTCTTCTTCTTGTAGCTCCCTAGGACCATCACTTGCAACGAATAGAGCGGGGTGGCTGAAGACCTTCCTGCTCGTTGTCACCATCAATCTCCATGAGCGAAGTTAGTTGCGTTTGAATCTGTAGACATTTTGAGGAAGTTTCTGGCATGTGCAGAGAAGGTTAGCCCCACTTTCTTTGTTTTAAATCATTTTCAGATGTGATTCAGACACTGTCACTTTGCTATGTTTTTTCTGGATGTGATTAGGACACTGTCATGGTTTCTTGCTAGTATCTAAAAATGTTGCCATCTCATCAGCGGTGCCATTAGAAAATTATTTGGCACCACTTCAGCAGTTTGTGTAGCCAACTTTGGTCCACACATCCGAGCATCTAATTAGTAAAATACTAAAACTTTATGACACAACGGAATTGGACATCGGAGCAACTAGGTGCTTCGGAGTCCGGTTCCTTGATTTTTTTTCCTCTGCATCGGCTTGCTAGTGCAGGGCACTGGTGCCAGATGTAGCAAGAGTTGACTTGACACCGGTTTTGGCATAACTGGTGGACGACCTTGGTGCTATTAGTTCTGTGTTACTAAATTTGTCCATGTACACATGTGTTAGTATCAATTTGATGTCATCCAAACATTGTCGCTATCTTGTTGCAGTTATATTTAGCTTCCTCATAAAATGCTCAATTTTATTATTATAATACATGACTATGAACATGTAGAGTTGTTGTAGTTAATTAAAGCTTCAGATGTTTCTCAGTTCGGTTGTTGTCTCAGTAGCAATTAATTCATTTGCACATTGTTATTTTTGAGAAGATATGTCATAAATAATTCGTTTCTTTAGTTTTTCAAAATATGTATTTGGTGATTATCTATGTTGATAGAAACCCATTTTCCCTACTATTGTTACCAATTCAGTTTTAAATATTATATGATTAATGGAGGTGTTCTTACCTGGAGTGGGTTGATCAAGAGTGGCCACAGTCTTTGAAGATGTGCCTAGAAAAGCTCTGGAGCGTGTATGAGGAAGAGAACAAAGGTAGGTTTAGAGAAAGTGTTGTCAACACTAAAGAATGTGTCATGATGTGGGAAAAAAGAGTAAGCGGGAGCATGAGCTCATATTTTTGAAGTTAGACTATGGTAGATGGTGCCGATCAGTGCAAAACAGGTTCTTACTGAACTTAAAGCAGAGCCGGAGAAAAAGAACCCGACCGATCATGCGTCAATCGATTAGGGAAATGACTATATTGTTCTAATATTGTTCTATTGTATGAAGGTGAACTATCTATATTTTGTACTTGAAAGTGCGTTATATCGACTAGTTTGGGTGAATAGGCGATTTTGTGAATTCCTCTCTGAGGAATTTCCTTGTGAGGAAATTGCTCAGTCACGAACAGCAAGCACTGGAATAAGGACTTAGGATAACATGCAAAACAAAAACAACATAGCCTTCATGATGAAATGAAATAGACGATTCACACAAGTAAGATGATCAAGATTCGTAGGTGAAGAACAAGAGAAGTGAAGAATTTGGGATGAGGAAATAGTGAAAGTCTTCAGTAAAATTCTTCAAACAGTAACGATCAATTTCATAACCACATAAATGAGGAAATAGAAGGGTTGAGGAAATAGAAACAGGTACTCGGTGAAGACAATGATTTGATGACCGAGTTCCAATAGTTGTGACACTCGTACGTCTGGTTTGGAGTGGCTTGGTATTGAAATCAAAGGACACGCAGTCTTGAGGGCCGACTTCCAAACCCTCACAAACTCGGTCACCCGACAATCCACAATTTACTGCTAGATGCTCTAGACCAGTGACACCTAACCGTATGGAAGATACACAGTCTTCAAAGGTAACAACATCGGTTCGACACAGGAACAATCTCTTCAATGATGGTCAATCACTTTGGGTTTTGGGTTTTAGTTTGGGTGTTTGGGGTTTTTCCTCACTGATGATTTTCTCTCAAAGTATTCCTGAAATGGGTTTCCCTCAAATGAAAACTGTTAGTTTCTCTTGAGGAGCGGCCAACCATCTAGTGGTTATTGGGCAGCTTTTTATAGCCTCGGAGCAATCCCAACATGATTTGACATAAATGCCCCAATGATATGACTGTTATGTGGATAACGTTTGGGGACAGGTGGATCGCGGCACATCAACGGTCGAAACTGTCACGTTGTGAAAGTCCTCATGTATCTCATATTACTCACTTGTAGGAAATTTGCACTGGCGAAATCCAAACTCCTCAGTTAGAGCAATTTCCTCACAGATGAGAAGATCTTCGTCTCTGTCACTAAAGAAATTGACTAAAGTATAAAAGATTTCCAAAGGCTTCACTCGAAGGACTGGGTATGTGTAGGCCTTTAGATGAGCATCACTTGGAAACTTTTCCTTAGTTTTACCTCGACCCCTTTTAAGACTACGGTGGTCCTATGACTGAAAATAAAGGAAATGAAACTACGAAAATAAAAGTATTCATGCTTCAAAGTCCTCGCATCAATTTCTTCATGGACACACCAGTTTCCATGCTTTAAAAATCTTGGAGGAATTACCAAAGTCTTCAGCTGAAGACATACATTTTTAGGGGTCAAATTCTTCGAATAACTCAAACACCTTAGTTCTTTATAAAGCATGTGTACACTCACAAACACATTAGTCTCTTAACCTATAAGTCTTCAATACACCAAAATCACTAAGGGACACTAGGTGCACTTTCAATCTCCCACTTTTTGGTGATTGATAACAAATAGGTTAAGTTTTCAACAGGGATAATAATATGAAGTGTAAGAACATTTTTTGAGGAATTTGGTTGGAAGATACAGAGAGATCGCCTTTAAAATGTGCATATTTGAGGAATTTGCTTTATATTGCAAATGCACATTGTAGGTTTATACCATGGAGATCTCCCCCTATATCTTGTAAGCCATGCACGCGTTTACCACATATTGATATGTCTTCGTTGTACCTATAATTTTTTACTTTTCCATGCCAATATTATACAACTTCCACATATTTTTGGCAACATTTTATATGATTTGTTGGACTAACATATTGAACCAGTGCCAAGTGCCAATTCCTGTTTGTTGCATGTTTTTTGTTTCATAGAATATCCATATCAAACGAAATCCAAACGCAATAAATATTTATGGAGAATTATTTTGGAATATATGTGATCTTTGGGTGGTGGAATCAACACAAATCGACAACCATGGCCTCCACTAGGAATCAACACCTCGTAAGTCCGCTGGGGCTCTCCTTCGTGCGCAAGGAAGCTAATTTATGGATAAAAATCCCCTCAAAATTCAAGCCGGATTGGAGTTACTTATTTTTGGGAATTTAACAAATGTTGAAGGGCCGGAAAATAGGAACTAGAAATAGAAGAGAACAGAGAGGGAGATCCAAGCACCATGGAGGCCATGGACCAGAGGGGGAACTCTCCTCCCATCTAGGAGGAGGCCAAGGAATAAACAAAGAGGGGGGGGGTCTCTCCCCTCTCTCCCGGTGGCGCCGGAGTGCCGCCGGGGCAAGGATCATGATGGAGGTCTACATCAACAATCTTGCCGCCGTCAACACTAACTCTTCCCCCCCTATGTAGCGGTGTAACACCTTTTTCCCGCTGTAACTCTCTACTTAAACATGGTGCTGAACACTACATACTATTTCCCAATGATATTTGGCTATCGTATGATGTTTGAGTAGATCCGTTTTGTCCTACAGGTTAATTGTGATATGATGTTAATTATATGAGTTGTGTGGTGATATGGTGTTGTCCTAAGGTGCCTTCCGTGAGGCGCACACATGAAGAATACATGCTAGAAGTTTGCCATATGTTCATGATTCGCTTATAGTGGGTGGTGAGAGTGACAAACACTTACACCCGAGTAAGGGAGTTGTGTGCATATGGGAGTAAAGAGGACTTGATGTTTATTGCTATGGTTGGGTTTACCTTAATGATTCCTAGTAGTTGTAGATGCTTGCCAGAGGTCCAATCATAAGTGCATATGATCCAATTACGGAAAGTGTTTTAGCGTATACCTCTGCCTCATTGCACATAATAAGTATATATCATGTTATATTCAATTGCATATGGACAATCTTTTTCTTGCGTTACACAAAAAGCTTTCTACTAAACAACCCCAAACATTTCTTTACTTGCTCTTTATTTTCTCACAAAGTACTTCCAGTTTTATTCTTGTTTTTGATAAAGAAAATGTTAAGTGTGCGCAGAGTTGTATCAATGGTTGATAGAATTTGAGGGAATATTATCTACCTTTATCTCCTCATTGGATTCAACACTCTTACTTATCGAAAAAGGCTACCAATGATCCCATACATTTGTGAGTTATCAAGACATTTTTCTGGCGCCATTGCTACGGAGCAATAGCATGGGTTCTTGTTTGCTTTATCACTAAGTAGTTTTCATTTTGTCTTCTAAGTGGTTCTCTATCTTTATTTATGGATATGGAACACGAAATACCAAAAATAATAAGGTGTACTTGCTACTCATGGAGATGGGGAACCTCCTAAAACACTCGATGTTCGTTATGTGGAAAATACTAAACACTACTTTGATATTCCCGAGAAAACCACATTCAACTTGATAATGGGAGTTATGTTGGATCAACGTGAATACTTTAGGGATTATCACATGACTCAAAAAGGGAAATTGTTATGGGATCAAATTCATATGTTGCATTGGTATGCTTGTAATTTATGCCAGAGATATGATTATACTTGTTTATCTAGAATGAAGGCTTGACACCTTCCCTTTTCATGTGAATTTAATGATAATGAAACCTTAGCTTCTTATACTAATGGTATATATGATTACTATGATGTGGAACGAATAGAATATGCTTAAATATTGCTTTGAGAATTATGAATACAATTACGATATTGATGCATTTCTTGAGAAAGTCTCCGTCATCCAAGAAGAGTCTAATATTTTGCAGGAATCTATGGAAGAAGAAATTGATGAAACTTTGAGCTCATTGGATGAAAAATGAGGAGAGTGAAGAACAAAAGGAGGAAGTGTGGATTAGCTAAATGTGCCCACCTTCTAATGAGAATAACTATTAAACTCATACATTGTTTAATTTCCCTTTGTGCTTACTGAAGGATGAATGCTATGAGAACTGCTATGATCCCGTTGATTCTTTTGAAATATCCCTTTTTGATGAAATTGATGCTTGCTATGCTTGTGGACAAGATGCCAATATGACTTATGCTTAAACATATAAACTCGATGTAGTTCCTTCGGTTAAGAATGAAGTTGTTTGTCGGTAAAGGATCGACACCTATGGGGGCCTCAACGGTCCCCTTTTTGCTGGTTTGGCAGGGAGAGGGGTCGCGGCAAGAGCAGAACCAACAGTCAGGGCCCGACAAGATCTTTTTTACCCAGGTTCGGGTCGCATGGTGCATAAAACCCTACTCCTGCATGCGTTTAGTTATTCGTTTTGGGTTACTATAGATCTGTCCCTTTTTACAGCCTTTCGATTCGCCAAAATGCCAAAAAGCCCCTACAACTGAGCCTCGGGCCTCCTTTTATAGGCGAAGGGGTCACCATAGTGGCTCAATGGGTGAATGGAGGGTTCACGGGAGAAACAGCGCCGACCGACAGTTACAATGCTACTGCCTTGTCCGAGGTGCAATAAATGCTTCGACAGACTTCCGTGACCTCGTGAGGGGGGGTTGGACACGTACCCACACGTGGCAACTCGGAGGCGTTGCACTGGCATGCGGGCGGACGCGTGGCGCATGCATCATCGGTGGCGTGCTCATCGGTGGAGGAGTTCGCAGGTCGCGAGGGTGCCCTGTGCCCGCGCCTCTCCTCGGGCCTTTCTCTTTCTTCTCGACAGGGTTACCTTCCCGAGGCTCTTTCTGTTCCTCTCGGCAGGGAGGTGATGGCCTGCCGAGGCCTTATCAGTCTTCCCGGCAAGGGTGGCATGCCGGGGATCAGTCCTTCTTCCTCGGTGGGAGGGTCTCAGCGTGACATTATGTATCTCCCTGGTAGGGAACTCCTGCCGGGGTCTATTCTTCCTTCTCAGCAAGCGAGTGCTTGCCGGGGTTTGCAATCTAGACTGGGTAGTTTCTGAGTCTTGCTTTCGCCCGAATCCCCAACGACGCGCCTTGCCGCTGTGGAGGGGCTGTCAGTGTTCGCGCACAAGTCTGGGGCACTGGAGACCCCAGTCTTTAGTGCACCGACAAGAGCCCCCGGGCCTGGGCCACACACACATGCAAGGCGTTGTTGGGCCAGGCCCAAAGCGGTGCACGGACTCATGGGCACCGGGCTTATCGGAATCGAGCCGTTACAAGCTTCCTCTCCCCACGTCGCGCATTGAACGTGCAAAGTGGGAGGGTGTGCGGCGTGCGCATGATGGCCTCTTTATTCCCTGAAACCGCCTCTGCCACGTGTAGGACATGCGCAGCGGCGGTCTGGCAAGTGGCGATCATGGCCTCAAAAGCCGCGGGCGTGGATGGGCCCACCCCTGCATGCATTGGTGCAGCAGGGCGGTTCCTTGTTCCGCTCGTGACTTGAGGGTGATTGGGCGAGAGGGTTGGTGGCTTCTGGAGCAAGGAGGGCGGGCCTCCGTGCTTTTTCCTATAAATTAGGGTGTTTTCCCGGAGGTTTTGCCCATTCATCTCACTCTCGAAGCCTATAGCGCCTATCGACTTGCCTTTTGTTTTTTCTTTCAGCTTTGCCGGTGGCACCCGCCCTTAGCCATGGTTAGTGGACGGGGCCGGCCTCCGTCGGCCGCCAGGGCGGCAAGGGGGTCCCATCCGGATCATGCCACAGCTTCAGGAGCCGCAACGAGCGACAGCCCCGTCGACCATTGAGGGAGAGGCTCGAGGGGCCGAGGACGCCGGGGTCGTGGCCGAGGGAGGCGAAGTGCTACTCCAGCGTCTCTTCCTTCTCCTCGGCTTGGCGGGCACTCGGACGGGATGACGCTGGAGTTCGTCGTGGAGCTGCACGGTGTTCTACGGGGCCATCTACATCTCCCCCGCCCTTGCGCTAGGGCTATGGACGCCACAAGGCCCCCTGTCTTCTGGTTGCGGGCACATGACTGCTCCCACGGTGCTATGCAGGTGCGTGTGGAGTACCCAAAGCGCCACTCCATGTTGCTCGGGCAGGGCTAGAAAGCCTTCGCCCGCGCCCATAGCCTCGAGGATGGGCATATCCTCCACTTTAAGCTAGCAGAGGAAAATATGATATCCGTCAAGTTTTACGGGTGCTCAAGTGTGTGTATCGGCTGCTGCGAAGAGAGCTCGAGCGGCGCTGAGTGTCCCTACTCGAGTGATAGCGAAGAGGAGGACAGCAGCGGCAGTGGCCCACTTGGCAGGTCAGGATCTCGAGGGGTGGGGTGGGGGTCAAGTTGGAGTACGACTCCCCGAGCTCCGACTGACTGGTGGCCCTGCCGCCGAGGCCCGCTCATGCCTCCCCGCCTAGCAGGGGCATCTTGCCGGAGCTGGCGTCGGTGCCTCGTATTCGAGAGGGAGGCACATCCGCAAGCTCTGACTTCTCCATGCCCTCTGCTTGGGCCACCTCACCGGAGCGGGTGCTGGCCCCCCGGCTCCAGGAGGAGGGGCGCTCGCGGACTCCGTATCCTTCGCCCCTTCCTGTGCCCTATCCTCTGGTATCAAGCCAGAGGGGGCCAGGTGGTGCTTGTCGTGGCTGGTCCCGTTCTCATCGGCACAGTGTTAGTCCTGGGGAGCCAGCCATGGCCGCGCTGCGGGTTCCACCTTTTTCTCTTCTTGAGCTTCACTCCCTTCGCATGTGTCGTCCCTCGTTAAAAGACAGAGTCTTTAGGTTAGGACAACAATGCTTTGTAAGTGCTATCAAATGTATCCAGACAATTGTATGAATAGTTGCATCCTTTATTCGACTCTCATTTGGCATGATTATTTCCTTGCACTTTTTGGAAGCTTGCCGGCTTGACTTATCCTGCCGCGAGCCCTTAGTGGAGCGGATGCTCATATAACTCAACAGAGGAGGTCATCACCGGCAAGACTCCTTGCCGCACTCAGTGCAACCATTTAAATCGTCGAGCGCGGCTCGAGGCGAAATAAGTTGCTATGTAGCCATCCGAAACGTTGAGCGAGTTTGAAACAAGATAAGGGTGCTCTGTGGCTGCTCAAGTCGTTGAACAGGCTCGAAACAGAGTCGGAGTGCACCGATCCTAGCAGGGTCCATCAGCGCGCGGGGTTCTCATACAAAACTCGATACTTCAAAAGGATATAGCTAGTCTACCAAGAGTCTGGTAAGGAGTTTGATTCTGTACTTATCTCGCGCGTCGCCGCATTCCTAGCCGCAGCGTGTGAAGGTGCTACCGGGGAGGAGTATCCATACTCCCGTAAAGCTACGGTTGCCTCCAGCGGCCTTCTTGCCGACGAGGTTTTCACCGGTAGCCTTTGGCCACTCTCAAGGAAAGACGCTCGCTGGGGCTTAACACTTTCTTATCTCTTTTGCAAGAGTTTTGCTGGCGGAGCCCCCGAGCGCATCTTTTTGGCGTCATAGCGCTCCAAGGGGAAATGCGAGCCAGAGGGCACGTGAAGGGGTGGTTCCGGGCCTCGTACGCGTCCACGACGACCATGCAACACTCCGGAGAGGTGCGTCGGTCGGAATAAACGTCCGAGGCCTAGCCGAAGCCCCCTGTCAGGCCGTCGACAGCAGCGTGGCGTTCCAAGGAGGTGTGTCGGCCAGGCGATGCGGAGCTCGGGGCTTCCACTCCTTCCACCCGTGCTCGCATATCACCTATGGAGGCGCTATGAGATCTTGCGTGGGCAGAGGAGCCACTGCTTCCTCCCACTCATGGAAGATGCAACTGTGAACTGGGATCCGTGGATCCGACGGGCGCCTCGTCGGATCGGGGTGGCACCGACGTCGGCTTGTGATGGCTGCTGTGTATCCCTTGCAATGGCGCCAGAAATAGTTGTGTCGACGGCACCAGGAATCCTTCAGCTGCGGCTACGCCTTAAGGGACTTCCTAGGCAAGTATGCAAAGGATTTCCCCCGTGGCCTTGGAGCCTTGCGTTGTGTTCCCTCGAAGCGGAAAGGGTGATGTAGCACAGCGACAGTAACTATTTCCCTCAATTTGACAACCAAGGTATCAATCCGGTGGAAGAGTATCTCAAGATCCTGCACAAACACAAAACCTTGCACCCAACGCTATGAAGGGGTTGTCAATCCCTTATAGATTGTTTGCCAAGTGAGAACTGAAAGCAACAAAGTAACAAAGCAAAGTAAAAGCAGAGGTGTAAACGATGGATGTGAATAGACCCGGGGGCCGTAGTGTTTACTTGTGGCTTCTCTCATAAAAGCAAGTAGACTGTGGGTGAACAAATTACTGTCGAGCAATTGATAGAAATGTGCAGAGTTGTGACGATATCTATGCAATGATTATTTCTATAGGCATCACGTCCGAAACAAGTAGACCGATACTTTCTACATCTACTACTATTACTCCACACGTCGACCGCTACCCAGCATGCATCTAGTGTATTAAGTCCATAAGAACAGAGTAACGCCTTAAGAAAGATGACATGATGTAGAGGTATAATCTCAAACCAATGATAAAAACACCATCTTATTACCCTTGATGGCAACTGCTTGATGTGTGCCTTGTTGCCCGTACTGTCACTCGGAAAGGTCACCACATGGCAGAACACAAAACAAAGCACTTCTCCCATTGCAAGAATCATAGATCTAGTTGGCCAAAAAAACCCAAGACTCGGAGAGACTTACAAGGATATCAAATCATGCATATAAGAAATCAACAAAGACTCAAATATATATCATAGATAATCTGATGAGAAGTCCACAATTCATCGGATCTCGACAAACACACCGCCAAAGAAGATTACATCGGATAGATCTCCATGAAGATCATGGGGAACTTTGTATTGAAGATCCAAGAGAGAGAAGAAGCCATCTAGCTACTAACTACGGACCCGTAGGTCTGAAGTGAACTACTCACGAGTCATCGGAGGGGCGATGATGATGATGAAGAAGCCCTCCATCTCCAAAGTCCCCTCCGGCAGGGTGCTGGGAAGGGTCTCCAGATGAGATCTCGCGGAAACAGAAGCTTGCGACGGCGAAAAAGTATTTTCGAGGCTCCCCTGATTTTTTGCGGAATACTTGGGAATTTAGAGGCCAAAGACCTAGGTCTGGGGGCGGCCAGGGAGGCCACAATCCTGCCCACCGCCGCCACCCCCTGGTGGCGGAGTGGGGGCTTGTGGGCTCCCTGGAGCCCATCTAGCTTGGCCCAAAAGCCCCCTGATCTTCTTCCGTTCGGGAAAAAATCATTTCGGGGTTTTTCTTCCGTTTGGACTCCGTTCAAAAATCAGATCCGGAAAGAGTCAAAAACACGAAAAAAACAGGAACTGGCACTTGGCACTGAATTAATAAGTTAGTCCCAGAAAATATATAAAAAGGTAAATAAGGCAAGACAACAGCGTGAAACCATCAAAAATTATAGATACGTTTGAGACGTATCAGTCTGCTTCCGGCGATCCCACTACCTGGCGCGCCAAAGATGTCGGGCCGCGTGGTGCGTAAAAGCCTACTCGTGCATGTGTTTAGTTATTCGTTTTGGGTTAGCGTAGACCTGTCCCTTTTTACAGCCTTTCGATTTTCCAAAAAGCCAAAAAGCCCCTACTACTGAGCCTCGGGCCTCCTTTTATAGGTGAAGGGGTCACCACAATGGCTTAGTGGGTCAACGGTGGGTTCACGGGTGAAACAACGCTGACCGACAGTTACAGTGCTACTACCTTGTCAGAGGTGCAATAAATGCTTCGACAGACTTCCGTGACGTCGTCAGGGGGGTTGGACACGTACCCATATGTGGGAACTCCGGGGCGTTGCGATGGCGTGCGGGCGGACGCGTCACGCATGCATCGTCAGTGGCGTGCTCATCGGTGGAGGCGTCCGCAGGTCGCGAGGGCGCCCTGGGCCCGTGCCTCTCCTCGGGCCTTTCTCTTTCTTCCAGGCAGGGTTACCTTGTCGGGGCTCTTATTTTCCTCTCAGCAGGGAGGTGATGGCCTGCCGAGGCCTTGTCAGCCTTCCCAGCAAGGGTGGCTTGCCGGGGCTCAGTCCTTTTTCCTCGGCGGGAGGGTCTAGCCGTGGCATTGTCTATCTCCCCGGTAGGGAACTCCTGTCGGGGTCTCTTCTTCCTTTCCAACAAGTGTGTGCTTGCGGGGGCTTGCAATATGCACTTGGTGGTTTCTGAGTCTTGCTTTTGCCCGAATCCCCAGTGATGCGCCTTGCCGCTGTGGAGGGGCTACGGGAGTCCGCGCACAAGTCTGGGGCACTCGACACCCAGTCTTTAGTGCACCGACATTGTTGCTATTGCACCCACACATGACAGTCCTATTATCTTTTTGAATTCTTCGAGCTACACTATATCACAGAAGTTTGCATTTATTAAGGATTATATTTGTCACACCTTGTTTTCACCTCACTTTATCTTTCTTTCAAAATTTGGTATAAATTAGAACTTTTTAAGTAAATGCTATGAGTTCCTAGATTATCATTGTTGTATGTGTGCTTGTGAGTAGATCTCTAAAACAGTTTTTATAAAATTTATTTCCAAAAAAGTCTTTTTAAAGATTTTGGTAAACCAAAACCTTGCTTTGGGGTTTGCACTACAAGTCCCTGAATTTAAGGGAGTGCCTTCACCCAAAGATTGTATCTTCATTCTAATATTAATATAACTCTTCAAAACCATAAAGTATTATTTTTAAATTCATTTTCCTATTTTATTTATATGTATTTTTCTAAGGCAAAAAAATGGTATTTCTGGGTGAAAAATTATTTTTCTAGTTTAAAAAAACCGAGAAAATTTGGGAATACTCAGAGGACATATATTTTCCACACATAAGAGTTTCAACCCCTAGTCCTGTTCAAAATATTTGAGCAAATCTTTGAAAACCAGTTCTATATGTTTTGACCTTTTGAAATATTTTCAAAGGAAATATTCTCAATAAATTCCCAAAAAATCTAGGATGTCCCTCATGATATATTTGGTGATCATGCCAGGTTTCACCTCCATCCAAGGTGATTTGTTTCACCAAATATTTCAGAAACCTTTATGTCCAGAATCAAGTTGGAGCAACTCTACATTGCCAAGTTTGTCCATTTGGTCTCAAACTTTGCAGGAGTGCTCAATACCCCAAATAAGGAGATCATGCCAAGATTTGGATTTGTGGGAATTGATTTGCTCACATCTTCTCACAAGAATGCAGATCTGCCCATTTGTGGGTATTTTCAAGTTTACATTGTCAAACTTGTCCAATGGAGCTCAAATTTGGTAGAGCCTTCTAATCATATCCAAAACCAAATCTTATTAACTCTAAATGAATTTGGAGGAGGTTAACTTCCCCAAACATGCATCAAACACCTTCTGCCACATTTGGAAAATAGCATCAAGCACCCACCACACTTACTCCCTTCGTTCCAAACTCATGTCATAGATTTCTTGTGCACCTCCACAAATGCAGACGAGAGGCTCAACACTGGTTCAACGAGAGGGAGCCAAAATCTCCATTTTATCTCCTGAATCAGGACTGAGAGCACCACTTTACCTCTCTCCCCTTGGCGAGCTTGATTCTTCTCTGTTCCTAGTATCCAAGGAGCATCTACCCCATCTCCCACACACCCCAGGCATGGCAAAGACGCGCCAGAGCGCGCCAGCATTCCGTGGCATGCCAAAGCTGCGCTCTGGACGCGCTACAGGGCGTAGTCGCGCCCAATGGGACCAGTGCCGGCTAGTTCTTGCGTCCACTCGTTGCCCCTCTTTGACCACACCGATGACCGAGTCCAGGGCAGCGTTAGGCCCCTCATCTTCCCCTCTCCACTGCCCCTTGGCGATGCGTGCCCACACGTGGCCGAAGCGGCTAGAATAACCCCGCCACCTTGATGCGCCAACAGACTGCCCCCGCTCCTCCTGAAGATGTTGCGCGGTACCACAGTTTCACTCCCGAGCTCTCTCTCCCTCTCCTGCCGCTGCAGCAAAACCACCGGTGCACCATCGTTCGATGAATCATTGCCTGCCTATTTAAAGGCTCGCCCACACTCCCCCGCACCACGAGAATATCCCTCTCCTCTCCAATCGACCACTCGAGCACCCCCTTGAGCTAAGAGATCCCCGGTACTCAAGATCGACCGAGGCGCCGCCACGTCGGGGCTCCGTCGATCTTGGGCTACACGCACGCTCCCGAGCTCCTTTCAGCCCCCTGTGACCGCAAAGACCTACCGAGCCTTCTCCGCCACTCCCCCGTACTTGTCGCCGCTTGGAGCACCTTTCCCAGCACCTTCCTGAAACGTCTCTGCCAGAGCTTCATAGTCGCCGAGCACTCAGGCCATCTCCGTCGTCCCCTTGACCCCCATCTAGTAGGCGGAAGTGCCACGAGCCCATTCCCGTCCTCATCTCGCCACGAGAACCCCGGAGGTGCCGCCGATGAGCCGCCCCTCTCCTCTGTCTGGAGGTAGAAGACGACCCCGACTGGAGGACCCCGCTTGTCGGCGGCGTCTCTCTCCTCTCTATCGCTGGCCGCAGGGGCCTGGTCGTTAGGTTTGAACCTAACGGCGCGCGCGCCTGGGCTGGCTGGCTGGCCGGCTCACCGTTTGGCTAGCTGGGCTGGCCCAGCTGCTGTCGAGCCATGCCAGTGAGGAGGCCCTTTTCCATTATTTTTATTTTTGGTTTTTAAAAATAAATCTACAAGACTAATTACTTATCCAAACTTAAATATTTTTCCACCATATTTATTGTGAAATTGTGTAGTATTTAATATTACTATTTGTGGATTTTTTAATGAAAACTTTTATGCACAGGTTTATTTTAAATCCCAGTTTAAGTATTTTTAACTCCTGTTGAAAAAATTTAAAAATACTTTTTCATTCCAAAACCAGCAACAAATATTTTGATAAATAATAATGGGATTTTACAGAATAGGGTAACATTTTTATGCGAGTTTGTACTCTGTTTTTGGTTGTGGTCCTTATTATTTTTATTTCTATTACGACAATATATCACACATTTGACGAAGGACTTGGACCCGAAGACCTCGAAGACCTCAGATGCCTAGGTGATCAAGGCAAGCAGCCCTTTGACCTTGTGTGAGAAAACATTTTTATGGATGCCATGTTGATTACTTTATTCCGATGCATACGATCATGATTATTTGTAAACCGTCGATATGGTCTTACCGATGGCTCGTCTAGAGCACTTGTATTTCAAATGACCTTACCATCTATGAGGGTCACGCTGATGAAAAGTTCACAAGTAGATAGTAGTGCTATGCATAGGATAAGCATATGCATGGTGATGGTAACACAAAGGTGATATCAAAGGTTTTTCGAAAACCCCATCGGGTGCCACTAATGCCCGAGGGTGATGGGGGATGACCACCTGAGAAAGGAGTGGTGTACCAGAAAGGTTTTGTGTGAGTGGTTTCGGAAATGGGATTAGATTTAGGATTTGATGACCATCCCAACCTTACATGTGCGACCACGATACCCTTTTATGGGACGGGGCTTTGTTGATTACTTTGGTCGTGTTAGCAAATATCCCGCATTACTAGTGGTGGGAGTGATATGGTCACTCTCGTGACGGGGTCGTGCCAAGTAGGGCAACTATGTCGTTTTATGTGTTCCGGGCACACCGTTGGTCCCTCCATGGATGATATAGTCTAGAGTTGCTGCTCGTAAGACATACATCATGTGTGCTGGATACCAATGGAGTGGACTCTTTGTCTAGTGTCGTCAGGGGAAAGGCACTGATCGGGTACTTACCTCGGGTATGTTATATACCGCGAATCGTGGATGACACGGAAGTTTCCCGGATCTCGTGGGTATGGTGTACGACCTCTATAGAGTACACAACTATTTGAATAGCCATGTCCACGGTAATGCACATTTGGGTAATCCCGTTTAGACTATGTCCACTCATTTCTGCATAAACCAAGTGTGTGTGTGTGTGTATAAAGGTGTTACATGGGAAAAGTGAATAGCTGGGTCAAGTCTGGTGACTTGACATGGAGGGGGAACATGAAGTGTTCATCCCTCAGAATGTTTATGTTCATATCTGTAACCTGTTCTTACTGTTGCTATTTACCTAGTGATGCATGACACTCTAAATACTTGACCATGTTTATGCATTTATAAAACCTGCTTTCTGCAAAGGCTGCATTATACTTCATATTACACTCAATTGCATAATCCGCATCATGGGCTGCTTGCGAGTACATTCAAAGTACACATTGTCTTGCCACCTGTTATTTTATTTACCACACATGGAGGAACCAGAATATGGAGAAGAATTTGTCCTCGAAGACGGACATGCGAACTAGGACGCTTCCGAGTCAGAATGCCTGAGGCTGATGGCACGGGCTCACGTTTACTACCAAGATTTCTGCTATTAGTTGTGTTGGTGTGATTGTCCTTCGTGGCCCTATCTGTGTAAGACTTGACAATAATAGTCATTATTTGTATAAGACGTTAATCATGGATGTAAGACTCTTGTTATTTTGTATCTGTGTGTTCAGTGAGCATTGATCTGTGGGATCGCTATACACGTTCATTCGGTGATCTTGACTCGTAAGTTGGGGTCCCCACAGAGCTGGTATCAGAGCCACCCTGACTGTAGGAATCCTTAGATAGCATGGACATTAGAGAGGACGAATAGCACACTTAGTCCTTACACTTGGGGTTTTATACACCCTTACAAACTTTCTATACCATTCACAACTTTCTCACCACTCTCCTAAAACCTTGTAGATGGCTGTCGTACGTGAGACACTCCTGGAAACTGGCTTTCCCCTACTTCTGGGGGACAACTTGGAGAAGTGTCAAGTACGCCGAACGCCCATTTACCTCTACCATGGGCACTAGGTCAATGCCAACACAAAAGAATTCCACGTGGATGTGTTTGTGAAGGCTAATGACTCTCCAACTAGTTGGTTATTTGAAGGGCCACAGATGGCGACTCCGGTATTGGCAGTTGAGACGACGGCACGAGAAGTGCTCGTTAACACCCATGACTTCCTTCAAAGGATGGCCGATGAGCCGGCTACCAGACACCTTCCTTTTGTTAAGTACGAGGATGACGAGAGTTCGACGCTAAACCCACCCCCGGAGGAAGGGACGCCACTTAGGTTTCAGACCTACTTCAGCCTCTGTGCCGACAGCCTAGTTCATAACCTGATCAAGGAGTTTGTAATGCTTCCCCAAGAACTCCATCATGTCCAAGAGCTACTACGCCAAGAAAAGATGAAGACAAGCAAGATTGTGGGGACCCCGACTTACGAGCCAAGATCGCCGAATGAACGTGCTCAGTGATCCCAGAGATCAACACTCACCAAACACACAAATACTGAATATTAGGAGTCTTACATCCATACATACCGTTTGATATAATAAATGACCATTACAGTCAAGTCTTACATATATAGGGCCTTGAGGGCCAACACACCAAACTGGACCAATAGTGGAAATATTGGTCGAAAGTGTGAACACATGCCATCAGCCATAACCTAGAGGCATTCTGACTGGGAAGCGTCCTAGCTCGCAGGGACGTCACCAAGGTGCTCTTCACCATTTCCTATTCTCTCATACCTGGTCAATGAAATAACCGGTCGCAAGCCAATGAGTACTTTGAATGTACTCGCAAACAGCCCATGATGTGGATAATGCGGTTGGTATGGTAATATGTGATGTGTAGCATTTGCGGAAAGCAAGATTGAATGTAAATAAACATGATCATAAACGGGTATGGACATGCCTCATAAGCTAGATGGTATTCAAAAGAACAGGTTACATATATCAACATATCTGTTAAGGGATGAACACTTTGAGTTCACCCGATAACATCTTTTTACACACACACTCACACTTGGTTTATACGAAAATGACCGGACGTAGTTTAAGCAAGATTACCAAACTATCCTTGACCGTGGACACGGCTATTCGAATAGTTCTACACTCTGCAGAGGTTGTACGCCGTACCCACGAGATCCGGGAAACTTCCCTGTCATCCTGAGGTAAGTACCCGATCAATGCCTTTCCCCTGACGATAATAGACAAAGAGGTCCACTCGATTGGTACCCAGCCCACATGATTTATGTCTTACGAGCATCGACTCTGGACAGTATCATCCATGCGGGGACCAACGGTGTGCCCGGAACACATAAAAACGGCATAGTCGTCCTACCTGGCACGACACCGTCACGAGAGTGACCACATATCACTCCCGCCACTAGTAATGTGGCTCTTTGCTAGCACCGACCAAAGTAATCAACAAAGCCCCGTCCCATAAAGGGGTAACATGGTCCCACATGTAAGGCTAGGACGATCGACACATCATAAATATAATCCTGTTTCCGAAACCACTCACACCAAAATGTTTCCAGGTGCACCACTTCTCCACGAGTGGTCACCTAACTCACCATCACCCTCGGGCATTATTGGCACCCGGCGGGGTTTTCATAAACCTTTGATATTTACCATCATCAAGCTCATGATTCTACTATGCGTAGCACTACTGTCTACTTGTCAACATGATATTAGCGTGACCCTCGTAGGTGGTAGGATCATGCTCAAAGGCAAGTGCTCCGGAGGAGCCATTAGTAACATCAGATTGATGATTTACCGAATACTCATGATCAAATGCAACGGGAATAATTGCTCTACTTAGCATGCAAATAATATTTTCTCAACCATGGTCAAAGGGATGTTTGCCTTTGCTCAAATAAGTCCTCGGGTCTTCGAGGTCTTCCGTCTGAATTCTGAGTACTCCGTCAACTATCGTCGGAAACAAACACAGTAAGCCACACATCAAGCAGAAGAAAAGTGCTACATAATTAGGTGTTTTATTTTTCTTGGACCTCTCTGATCAAAAGAAAAATACCCGAAACTTTCTATAGGAGTTTTGGATCATCTGGGATTTTTGAATGGATGAAAGGAGGAATAGGTGGTCCTTTATGAAGCCCACAAAAAATATTCTGCTAAAAATGAGTGGAGGCACTCACTTGACAGAGCATGAATTTAGAAATATTTAGGAAGTTGTTTCACTGATTTGGAGTTGGTATGAATATTCTAAGGATTTTCTAATATTGGATAAATAGCAAAAAGAAGCTATTTATTTAAGGCAACGGAAACATGCCAGATAAAAATGTTGACTAAGGCTTCAAAAATAGAGTATTATATTAGAAGGCTCTGAAAATTGGAATCACTCCATTTGGAGTTGATTTGTATCCTCTAGGATTTTTGAAAGGTGAGGCTAGGAGTATTCAAATATGTATTTGAATAATGATACAAGAGAAAAGTTTCTTGGAAAAATATGCAAATCATATATTTGGATAGCCCTTGATTTTAGGAACCTGGAGGATTTTGAATCATAAATTTTGGAGCTCACATGATTTCACTATAGATTTTTGAAGTTTCTGAATAAAAGGTGAGAAAGGGGGCTTTACCCTGGAGCTAAGCTGCGCTCAGGCGGCCGATAGGCAGCTGGGCCGGCCCAGTTGCTTGGCCTGGCGGCAAGAGGGGCCACGCAGGAGGCGCACTGGGCGTTTTATGCCTTCCTCGTCGAAATGCAACCAGCCCACTACCCGCCTCCACTTAAGACGGCTGGGCCCGGTCATTGGGGGCAGACAGGGCCCCTGCCTGTCAGGCCCTTCTTCTTCCTCCCGCTCGGGCAGGGAGGAGCAGAGGAGGCCGACCGCCTTGCTGCCCGCGTCTCCTCCGGTGGCTCTAGCCATGCCCAGCGGTGCTCCGGCCACCGGCGCCCTCGGCGCGAGGCGTCGCGCCCTCCTGGAGCCTTAGCTCCACCGGGGAGCACCTGGGGGAGGAGGGAGCTTCGGCCGCGGCGGATGCCGGCGAGGTCGGCTGCAGGGGCCGGTGCCCAGGCCACCATTGGAAAACAGGGGGCACGGGGAGAGTCCCTATGCACCGGGGCATGCAGGGGAGGCTTCAAGGGAGAGGGGAAAGACCCGCTGGGTGCGGATGTGCGCGGAGGCTGACGGCATGGATTCGTCCATTGCCGCGCATGCAAAGAAGGAGAGGGTGCAGGGGGCTCTGAGGTGCTCCACGGAGAGAGGGAGAGGTGTAGGAGGCAGCAATGGCTTGGGGAAGAGGATAAAACGGAAGGGGCAGCCGAGGAAAGCTTTGGAGCTCTCGATGCTGCCTGGAATGGGGGAAGACATGCGCCCCTGGGGCACTTTGGAGGCTAGCGAGCGTACGGAAGGGCTTCGACCGGTCAAGGGGAGTGCCTTGGCGCGCTGGGACACGCGGCCATCGATGGACCCGAGCTGCGGCAAGAGCTCAAGGTGCAGAGCAACGTTTCTGCATGCCACAGAGGTGGTCACCACGGCCACCTGTACCTGCATGGCTCTTATGACCAGTCAAAGATGTCCTACAGGCAAGGCACGTATGCAGGAAGACGACTCTGGAGATTGGTTGCACCTGGGGGTGGATAGGTGGGGTTTTAACTGAGGTCAAGTTTGCAAGAACAAACTTGGAGTTAAGAAAAATGATTTTGAAATGGGGAGTCTTGGGGAAAATCAATGTGTGGCAGTGTTAGATATGCAAGGACTACAACACTGCCAAGTTTGAGCTCAAGCAAAGGAGGGTAGCTGGTACTTGCTGTACAAAGCTACAATTCAGCCAGAAATCAACTTGTAGATGTGCTACTCATTTTTCTTCATGAGCAGCCCATCTATTGGTTTGAAATGATACATTGACATATTAGAGATGCCTTGGAAGAATGTGGGGGCTTTGGATTAAGAAGAAGTGGGGCAAGAGGGGTAAAATTGTGATCCAAGGGTAAAAATGAGAAGTAGTTACATGGACTCTCCCTCCAATAATTCACCAGAGGCCATGGAAAAGCTACTGGAGGTAAAATGCAACTATAGAGAGCTGTGGGAAAAGTTTAGGCTCAAGGGTAAATGTGGAAGGGCCCAAAGTAGCCACTTTGGTGAGTGCACACAAGGTGTTTGATGAGTTTTAGGGATACCAGATGGAGTTCAATTGACATGAAACTTAACAGGATCAAATAATAGAAGAAAATAAGCTTGGACAACAAATTTGGGATTTGGTGGAGAATGTTTCCAATGTAGACTTGGAAAACCCATGAAATTGGCAGAAATGGCCTTTTGCTCACAAAACTATTCAAATCGAATCCCACAAACCCAATATTTGTTGTGGGGGAATTATTTGAGCATTAGAGCATGCCCAAAAAGTTTGGGGTCAATTGGAGAAACTTTATAATGTAAAGTTTCCCAAAGTCAAAAATCAACAGAGAGGGCTTTGAGTGGCTTGGGACAAGTTCTTCTATTCTCCTTGATGCACCACTTGGTGTGGATGCATTATTGGAGTATCATAACATGTCCACCAAATTTGAGCACAATTGGAGACACTTGGCAATGTAGAGTTACTCAAATTTGGATAAGGATAGATAGGTTTTTAGAATAATTAGGGGAATCAAATCAACTTGGATTGAGATGAAACTTGGGAAGATCATCACATATATCATATGTGACATGCTAGAATTTTACAGGAATTTATGGAAAATATTTCTTATAGAAATATTCAAAAGCTTGAATAGACAGGAAGGGTTTTGAAGGGGTTTGCCCAATATTTTGAACATGACCATGTGTTGAAACTCATATATATGGAATATATATGTCCAATCAGTTTCCCTAAAATTTCTCAAATATTTTGAAAGCAATAAAAATAACTTTCCTTCATAAGAGAACATTTCTGGCCTCACAGGAAGGAATTCAAATAAAATAGTAAAATAACTTTTAAAATAATAATATTGTGGTTTTGTGAAGCCATTTTGATAATGGGTTTTAAATAAAATAATTGGTGCAAACTAAATTCCCTAATTTGACGACTTGTAGTACCAATCCCAACTCAGGGGTTTTTGAACGCTTAAATCAAGGAAATTCTTTTTGGTGAAAATAATATTTGGTAAAAATAGTTTCTGGTCCTAAAAACATGGCATGATCATTAAGCAAGGGTTTTGGGCTAAGTAGGTGAGTCCGGAGAGTAACAGGAATCATTGAGAATCTAACGCATGCATACAAGCAAACAAGCAAACAAGACTCACTTCAAGCATCACAAGCACACATATATTTTTTTAAATTAGTCCTAAGTTTTGAGGAAAGTCAAATCAGTCAAGAGAGTTAAAAAGAGGGTGTTACAAAGATCTAGAAAGAAGGAGCACTCGGAGGAATACCACCACATAAGGTCACCCCTATTCGGAGTCGCGCATGACCGCCGAGGAGTATACAGAACTCCTCACCGCTTCTCTGACGAAGTGCCGTCGTGATGGACTTCTTCCTTCCCCCACACCCTTGACAGAAAATGGCGCCTGCACGGATGATGACACGGAGGAAGACCCCGAGGAGCATGAGTATGAGACCGAGAAATCAGCCACTTAGGATGGACGTCTTAGACCAAGCTAGGAGTTCTCATGCGAAGGCTAGTCCGTGTAATGGTTCATATGAAACCATGTATTCTTGTAGTGTGTGCTTTCTATTGGTGTCTCGATGCAAACCGTGCTTTTTCCTTAGGCAACATGTAAGCAGCTACATCGCTTATCTTAATAAATGTATTTGCATAGGGTTCTTCGACCCTTCTTGTTGGACATACTTGCACCATACCAAACCCCCCTTATGTAGGCACATTTCTCCCTTACACTTTCCTCTCAACTATTTTGGGATATTGACCTGACTACTCCAAACAGGATGGTGATTGCTACTTGCACCAGTACCTTCGGTCACACCAGCACTAGCGAATCTAGCCAGCAACCAGGAGCCGGTGGGTATGCACAAGCTAGAGTTCACCAGGAGTTGCCGCAAGGCAACATTCCCCCGCAACTGACTCCTCTGGAGAACCTGACTGTGGCTCAGTTCCTCCAGGCTCTCCGAGAGGAACGCCAAGCCAACAATGCCACTATCCAGCAGATAGCTCAGGCCTTAGTGAAAAACCCACCGCAAGGCGGAAATGGCAATGGTCGCTCCAATCCGTCCGAGTTCATGAGGACTACGTATCCAATATTCAGTGAGACAACTGAGCCCATGGATGTCTATGTCTATATCCGCACCATTGAAGATATCCTCGCGCTGGTTAAGTGCACCGACGATCGTGAAAAGGTTTTGTATGCCTGTCACTGTCTCGGAGGCACTCCACGGCTTTGTGGGATGGGGTTCCAAATCATGCAAGGCGCAACTTATCACTTGGGTTGTCTTCAAGGACGGGTTCCGCGGTGCTCACAATCCCCCGGGCATGATGACTATAAAGGAGTTTCATGCACTGAATCAAGGCAGCGACACAGTCAAGGAGTACCTGCAAAAGTTTAACCTCTTGTCAAGGTATGCGCCTGATGATCTCAGCACTGAAGCCGCTAAGGTGGAACACTTCATGGAAGGGCTTCAGCAGTCGCTGCAATATCAGCTTCTTGTGTGTGACTGCCGGACCTTCTGTGATCTAGTGAATAAAGCTCTCATGCTTGAAGACAAGCGCCGTGCTATGGATGATACTTGCAAATGCAAGCTGATGGGCAATGATGGTTCCATCAACTAGAAGGCTCGTCTGTGACAGACAACCTCGCCAATGCCTAACTTTCAGCAACAGCAATACAAGACTCATGCACCCCGCCCAAGCTTTCAGCCTCAGCAGTATGCCAACCCCAAGACGGTGTTCAACCCTCCCAACAACAGTGGGCGCCACCCAACAACCCGAGGAAAATCACTTGCTTTGGGTGTGGACAGCCTGGGCACTACTCCAAGCAATGCCCCAATAAGAAGCCCGATGCACCGCGCCCCAATGCGTCGAATCAAGGACAAGGTCATGGAGCACTAAACAAAAATCAGGCTTCCTCCAACCAGCAATACCACAACAGGGGACGCGTGAACCACATCTCCGTGGAGGAAGCCTAGGAAGACCCGAAATGTATACTGGGTACGTTCCTCGTCGACTCCACTCTAGCAACAGTATTGTTTGATTGTGGTGCTTCACATTCTTTTGTAACCCAAAAGTTTGCTACGAAGAGTGGTTTGAAACCTACATTCCTAAATGGTCAAATGGTGGTACAAACCCTGGGTGCAGTATTGAGAACCAACATAGAATGTAGGGGAGTTGGGATCAACATTAATAGAGTAGACTTCATAGCAGATCTCACCGTTCTTAAGTCGCAAGGCTTGGACGTGATCCTTGGGATGGACTGGTTGGCCAAGCACCAGAGCATACTGGACTGCGCCAATGGGGCCATCACCATGACAAGTAACCAAGGAATCAAAGTAAAATATGTTCTTGAGCCTACCTCCGCTCAATTCCCTCAGGTTAAGTGCCTTTCGGGAAATGATTTGGATCAACTGCCGGTGGTATATGAATATCCAGACGACTTTCCTGATGAACTGTGTGGGATGCCTCCTGATCGAGACATCGAGTTCATCATTGAGCTCAACCCCGGATCAAGGCCTATTTATAAGAAGCCCTATAGAATGGGATCCGAGGATTTGGTGGAGTTGAAGAAGAAGCTAGCCGAGCAGCTCAGGAAGGGATTTATTCGTCCTAGTGCCTCTCCATGGGGATCACCTGTTCTATTCATGTACAAGAAGTATGGGACTATTAGGCTATGCGTTGATTACCATTCCCTCAGTGAAGTCACGATAAAGAACAAGTATCCACTCCCCAAGATTGAAGACCTATTAGACCCGTCAAATGGTGCCAAGTACTCTCCAAGACCGATCTCAGATATGAGTACTACCAACTAAAGATTCAGCCTGAAGACATACCAAAGACGACATTCGTGACCAGGTATGGCTTGTACGAGTGCACGGTCAAGTCATTTGGGTTGACCAATGCCCGAGCCTACTTCATGTACCTAATGAACAAAGTCTTCATGGAACACCTGGACAAGTTTGTTGTCGTCTTCATCAACGACATACTCATCTTCTCGAAGTCCGAAGAAGAGATTGAGCAACACTTGAGGATGGTGTTGGAAAAACTTCGAGAGCATCAATTTATGCCAAATTCAGCAAGAGCGAATTTTGGCTATGTTAAGTTGCATTCTTGGGTCATATCATGACGACAGATGGATTAGCAGTCGATCCCGCCAAGATTACTACGGTAACAAATTGGGAGTCGCCAATCGCTGTGATGGAAGTCAGAAGCTTCCTTGGACTCGTGGGATATTACCACAAGCTCGTGGAAGGGTTCTCTCGCATTGCCCGACCAATGACTCAGCTCCTGAAGAAGGGCAAGAAGTTCAAATGGACGTTGGAGTGTGAAAAAAGCTTCCAAGAACTAAAGAAGAGGCTAACCACCGCCCCAGTACTGGCCACTCAAGATATCAACAAAGAGTTTTTGATACACTGCGATGCATCAAGAATCGGGCTCTGTGGCGTTTTGATGCAAGACGGGAGGGTCGTGTCTTATCTGTCATGGCAACTGCACCCTCATGAAGAGAACTACGCCACTCACGACCTCGAGTTGGCGAACGTAGTACATGCCTTGAAGAGATAGAGACATTACCTTTTGGGGAAGCGATGCAAAATATACACCGACCACAAGAGTTTGAAGTATATTGTTACCCAGAAGGAATTGAATATGAGGCAGCGAAGATGGTTTGAGTTGATTAAAGACTACGACCTTAGAATTTAATACCATCCCGATAAGGCCAACGTGGTAGCAGACGCCTTGAGCCAAAAGGCTTGCACCTTGAATGCTATGATCAAGGAAAGGCTACCCGCTCTATATGAGGTGCTGGAAGGCTTCAGGTTGGAGCTAGTTGAACAAGGATTCCTGGCAAACCTCGAAGCCAAACCCATGCTGATAGACGGCATTAAAGAGGCCCAGAAGGGACACAAGAGCATCCAAGGCATTAAGAGGAAGATCAAAGAAGGAAAGGCCCCAGGATTCTCAGTGGATGAACAAGGAGTTGTGTGGTTTGGGAATCGCATATGCGTACCCAACAAGGCCTAACTCAAGAACCTAATATTGCAAGAAGTCCACGACACTCCATACTCAATCCACTCCGGTGGGACTAAGATGTATCAAGACCTCAAAGAAAGATTCTGGTGTCATGGCATGAAGAGGGAAATAGCTTCATGTGTCGCCAAGTGCGACATATACTAACGAGTCAAAGCTGAGCACCGGCGACCTGGTGGGCTAGTACAACCTCTCCGGGTGATTGAATGGAAGTGGGATAAAGTCGGTGTGGACTTCATGACTGGTCTGCCTAAGTCACGCAAGGGACACGACTCCATATGGGTCATCATTGACCATCTGACCAAAATGGCCACTTCATTCCCATCAGTACCAAATATGAGGGAAACAAGTTAACCAGTCTCTATATTAAGCGTATTGTGAGCCTCCACGGAGTTTCCAAGGAGATTGTGTCTGACCAAGGCATACAATTCACTTCGAAATTTTGGAAGCAGTTTCAAGAGGCCTTGGGAACCAAACTCTCCATCAACACCGCCTTACACCTGCAGCCGGCGAGCAGACGGGGCGAGTAAATCAGATAGTTGAGGATATGCTCCGTGCTTGTGTCTTGGCACATGGAACCAATTGGAAGACTGTGTTCCTTTCGCTGAGTTCTCTTACTACAACAACTATTAGTCGAGTCTCCCGATGGCCCCATTTGAGGTGTTGTACGGACTTAAGTGCCACACTCTCCTCAACTGGTCCGAGACTGGTGAAGGATTGATTTTTGGGCCAGGCATTCTTCATGAAGCTGAGGAGAAGGTGCAACTTGTAAGGGAGCACCTAAAGGCTACCAGTTTGCAACAAAAGAAGTACGTGGATTCACACTGCCGAGAAGTGGAACTCAACCCTAGAGATCAAGTGTGCCTCCGCAACATGCCTCTCAAGGGAATCAATTGTTACCACGTCAAAGGAAAGCTTGCTCTAAGGTACATTGTACCTTTTAAGATCACCGCAAAGCATGGAGAAGTTACTTACCAGTTGGAGCTACCTCCAGAACTTTCAGGTGCGCACAACGTCTTCCACATGTCACAACTCCGGAAGTGCCTTCAAGAGCCAAGCCACCTAGATCTTTATAAGGACATCGATCATCAAGCAATTGACCTTCAGCCCAGCCTCACTTATTGTGAGAGACCGATCCGCATTCTGGACGAAGCCGAGCGTTGTACCCGAAGTTGTACCTTTAAGTAATTCAAGGTCCAGTGGAGCAACCACACCAAGGCAAAGGCAACATTGATTTTCCATACCTTTTTATCACCTAGCTTAGAAATCTCGGGGATAAGGTTCTTGTAAGGGGGTAGGTGTGTCACACCCTGTTTTCACCTCACTTTATCTTCCTTACAAAAATTGGTATAAGTTAAAACTTTTTAAGTAAATGCTATGAGTGCGTTGATTATCATTGTTCTATGTGTGCTTGTGAGTAGATCTTGAAAAACAGTTTTTATAAAATTTATTTCCATAAAAATATTTTTAATTCTTTTGGTAAACCAATACCTTGCTTTGGAGCTTGCACTACAAGTCCCTGAATTTAAGGGAGTACCTTCACCCAAAGATTGTATCTTAATTCTAATATTAATATAACTCTTCAAAACCATAAAATGATTATTTTGAAGTCATTTTCCTATTTTATTTATATGTCCTTTTTCTACCTTGGAAAAATCTGAGAAAATTTTGGAATAATCAAAGGACATATATTTTCCATACATAAGTGTTTCAACCCCTAGTTCGATACAAAATATTTGAGAAAACCTTTGAAAACCAATTCTGTCTGTTCTAACCCTTTGAAATATTTCCAAAGCAAATATCCTCAATAAATTCCGAAAAAATTCTAGCATGTCCCACATGGTATATTTGGTGATCATGCCACGTGTCACATCCATCCAAGGTGATTTGATTTACCAAATAATTCACAAACCCTTTCTGTCTAGAATCAAGTTGGAGGAACTCTACATTGCCAAGTTTGTCCATTCGGTCTCAAACTTTGCATGAGAGGTTAATACTCCAAATATGGAGATCATGCCAAGATTTGGATTTGTGGGAATTGATTTGCTCACATCTTCTCACAAGAATGCAGATCTGCCCATTTGTGGGTATTTTCAAGTTTACATTGTCAAACTTGTCCAATGGAGCTCAAATTTGGTAGAGCCTCCTAATCATATCCAAAACCAAATCCTGTTAATTGTCAATGCATTTGGAGGAGGTTAACTTCCCCAAACATGCATCAAACACCATGTGCCACATTTGAAAAACAACATCTAGCACCCTCCACACTTACTCCCTTCGCTCCAAACCGATGTCACAGATTGCCTGTGCCCCTCCACAACTTCAGACGAGAGGCCCAACATTGGTTCATTGAGAGGTAGCCAAAATCTGCAATTTAGCTCGTGAATCAAATCTCACATCACCACCTTACCTCTCTCCCATTGGCCAGCTTGATTCTTCTCGGTTCCTAGCATCCAAGGAGCATCTACCCCATCTCCTAGACACCCCAGGCACGGACAAGACGCGCCAGAGCACGCCAACATGTCGTGGCATGCCAAAGCTGCGCTCTGGACGCGCTACACGGCGCACCCGAGCCCAATGGGACCAGCTCCGGCAAGTTCTTGCCTCCACCCGTTGCCCCTCTTTGACCACACCTACGACCGAGTCTAGGGAAGAGTCGGGCTCTTCTTCTTCCCCTCTCCTCTGGCCTTGGTGACGCGTGCCCGCGGGCGGCCGAAGCGGCCAGAAGAACCCCGCCACCACGACGCACTAAGAGACTGCCCCCGCTCCTCCTAAAGATGTTGTGTGGTCCTAAACCGTGTCCGCAATACCACAATTTATCTCTCGAGCTCTCTCTCCCTCTCCTGCCGTCGCTGCAAAACCACGAGCGCACCACCGTTCGGTGATTCGTCGCCCGCCTATTTAAAGGCTCCCCGCACTCCCCCGCACCACCAGAACCTCCCTCTCCTCTCGAATCAACTACCCCGAGCATCCCCTTGAGCTAAGAGAGCCCTGGTACTCGAGATCAACCGAGGCGCCACCACGTCGGGGATCCGTGGATATCGGGCTACAGACATGCTCCCGAGCTCCTTTCAATCCCATTGTGACTACAAAGACATCCCGAGCCTTCTCCACCACTCCCCTGTCCTTCTCCACGCTCGGAGCACTGTTCCCAGCACCTTCCCAAAAGGTCTCTGACGTGGCTTCGTCATCGCCGGTGACTCAGGCCATCTCTGTCGTCCCCTCAACCCCCATCTGGTAAGCGGAAGTGCCACGAGTCCATTCCCATGCTCACCTGGCCTCGAGAACCGTAGAGTTGCCGCCGATGAGCCGCCCCTCTCCTCAGTCTGTACGTAGAAGATGACCCCGTCAGGAGGACCCCACATGTAGATGGCCTCTCTCTCCCCTCTCTATCGCTGGCTGTAGGGGCCCGCACGTCAGGTTTGAACCTGACGCCATGCTCGCGCCTAGGCTAGCTCACTAGCTCGCTCGCCGGTTGGCCAATTGGGCCGACCCAGCTGGTGGCCGAGCCAGGCCACTGAGCAGGGCCATTTTCCTTTATTTTTAATTCTCGTTTTAAAAAAATAAATCCACATGATTAATTACTTATCCAAACTTAATTATTTTAATCAATAATAAATCATAAAACCAGAAACACATATTTTGATAAATAATAATAGGATTTTACAGAATAGGATAACATTTTAGATGTGAGTTTGTACTATGTTTTTGGTCCTGGTCCTTATTACTATTATTGTTGTTACGACAATAGATCACGCGTTTGACGAAGGACTTGGACCCGTAGTCCTCGATGACCCCGGATACCTAGCTGATCAAGGCAAGCAACCCTTTGACCATGTCTGAGAAAACATTTTTATGCATGCCATGTTGTTTACTTTATTCCGATGCATATGATCATGATTATCGGTAAACCCTTGATATGGTGTTACCGGTAGCTCCTCTGGAGCACTTGCATTTGAGCATGACCTTACCATCTATGAGGGTCATGCTGATGAAAAGTTGACAAGTAGATAGTAGTGCTACGCATAGGATGAGCATATGCAAGGTGATGGTAACACAAAGGTGATATCAAAGGTTTTTCGAAAACCCCATCAGGTGCCGCTAATGCCCGAGGGTGATGGTGTTGAGCCGGTGACCACTTGAAAAAGAAGTGGTGTACCGGAAAGGTTTTGTGTGAGTGGTTTCAGAAATGGGATTAGATTTAAGATTTGTTGACCATCCCAACCTTACATGTGCAACCACGATACCCTTTTATTGGATGGTGGTTTGTTTATTACTCTGGTCATGCTAGCAAAGAGACCGCATTAACTAGTGGAGGAAGTGATATGGTTACTCTCGTGACAGGATCGTGCCAGGTAGGGCTACAATGATGTTTTCACGTGTTCCGGGCGCACCATTGGTCCCTGCATGGATGATACGGTCTAGAGTTGGTACTCATAAGACTTACATCATGTGGGCTGGGTACCAATCGAGTGGAGTCTTTGTCTAGTGTCGTCATGGGAAAGGCATTAATCGGATACTTACCTCGGGTATGTTATATGCCGCGAGTCATGGATGACACAGATGTTTCCCGGATCTCGTGGGTATAGCGTACGACCTGTGCAAAGTGTAAAACTATGCGAATAGCCGAGTCCATAGTCAAGGACAGTTGGGTAATCCCACTTAGACTATGACCAGTCATTTCCGCATAAACAAGTGTGCGTTTGTATAAAGGTTACATGGAGCGTGAACATGAAGTGTTCATCCCTAGGAATGTTTGTGTTGATATCTGTAACCTGTTCTTACGGTTGCTATTTACCTAGTGATGCATGACCATCTAAATACTTGACCATGTTTATGCATTTATAAAACCTGCTTTGCGTAAAGGCTGCATTATACTTCATACTGCACTCAATTGCATAATCCACATTGTAGGATGTTTGTGAGTACATTCAAAGTACTCATTAGCTTGCCATTGGCTATTTTATTGACCAAACAAGGAGGAACTAGAATATGGAGAAGAATTTTTCCTCAGAGACAGACACACGAACTAGGACGCGTCGCAGTCAGAATGCTTGTTGGTTAAGGCTGAAGGCACGGGTTCACGTTTACTACCAAGATTTCCGCTATTAGTTTTGTTGGTGTGATTGGCCTTCATGGCCGTATGTATGTAAGACTTGACCATAATGGTCATTATTTGTATCATACGTTGATCATGGATGTAAGACTCTTGTTATTAAGTATCCGTATGTTCAGTGAGCATTGATCTTTGGGATCACTGTACATGTTCATTCAATGATCTCGACTCGTAAGTCGTGGTCCCCACAATATTGTTGGGTTTCATTTTACCACTTCACATGATGATTTTGATGTATATAATATGCATGTGCTTGCTTCTGCTACTTACAATTATTATGATAGAGGAACCAAATCTTCACCTCTGTATGTTTCCAATATGATAAATTGCAAGAAACTACTTATGCTATGTATATGCCTTTACTTTGTGTGAATGAATTGTTATTTTATGACGTGCCAATGAATTCTTCTATGGCATGCCAAAGCTCATGATATATATCACTTTGTGCTCACTACTTAATTATAAATATTTTTAATTAAAATTGGCTTTGATATAGATTGGGATCCGGGTGGATCCATTACTTGAGGACTTTCTGCCTAGCTTAATGGCTTTAAAGAAAGAGCTGCCAGGGAGACAACCCAGAAGTTTTAGAGTGTCACTTATTTTGGTTTTGCTCTTTTAAAGTATTTAAAATAAAAAAATGGGGAACTTTAAACTTTTTCAAAAAGAAAAGTGAAAGTGAGAAGAACGAGCACCGTTGAAGTGGGGACTAGCCTTGAGCTTTGTTCATGCCCATGAAAACATTGTAAATCTTGATTACAGAAACTTTTCAAAAAATAATAATTATCACATTGTATAAATACCATTGTATTATAAAAATAATGTGCCAACATTTGCCTTTAGGATGATTAGATTGCTTGTTTGTATGTGCGGTGCAAAACATAAACTTTGGTTGTATTGTGTGAATTTACGTTTTTTACTGGAACGTCCAAATTTCTGAATATTTATATAGTAATTCTATGATTTTTTTTATTTCTTCATAATTTTTCAGAATTTATGATGTTACAGCAGTATGGTCAATGTTCAGATTATTATAGATTGTCCTATTTTTGAGTGATTCTCTTTTTGATGCATTGTTTTGCTCGTTTTGATGAAACAATCAATTGTATCGATGGTATAAGACATGGAGAAGTTATATTAGAGTATATATAATTAAAAAAAGATGAATGGGTTTTCAATAGTCTTTAAGGTAGTAATTTGCATTATTATGCAAACGGATCTGACGAGCTTTTGTTAAGTTTTGTGTGGATGAAGTGTTCGAAGTTCTAGGACATCTTGATATGAGGAGATGGAGGAGACGAAAGAGTACAAGCTTTGGGATGCCCAAGGAAACCATAGTATTTATACAAGGAGACTCAAGCATCTAAGCTTGGGGATGCCCTGAAAGGCATCCCATCTTTCTTCAACAAGTATCGGTATGTTTTCGTCTTTGTTTCGTTCATGTGATATGTGTAAATCTTGGAGCGTCTTTTGTGTTTAGTTTTCACTTTTATTTTATGAACCATGCTGGTATGATATAGTCCATACTTCATTCATAGAATTTCATTGCACTTCACTTATATCTTTTGAGTATGGCTTTATAGAATGCTTCATGTGCTTCACTTATATTGTTTGAAGTTTGGATTGCCTCTTTCTGCTCACATAGAAAACCGTTATTTGAAGAATGCTCTTTTGCTTCACTTATGTCTATTAGAGAGTGGTCTCTTGTAGAAATGATTAAAATATCATGCTTCACTAATATCTATTTAGAGAGTCAAAAGGAATTGGTCATTTACATGGTTCGTCATAAAATCCTACATAAAACATGTAGATCACTGAGTATGATAAGTTGGACTCCTTGCAATAGTTTTGCGACATTAAGATAGTAATATGTGGGTGAACTAATTGATGATTATAGATTAATAAGAATATTTATATTAAGGTTTGTGATTCCCGAAGCAGGCATAATAGTATCTCGTTATGCGATGAAGTTGGAGCATAATTTATCCTTGATTGAAATCCTTTGTGCTATTATAACCGGAGTGGAGGGATGGTTAACTCCTCCCAACCTTCTACCTAGGGGCATGCGAGTAGTGCTTTTCTTCGAGAGAGCTAATAAAATCTTGCAATAAGTATGGGAGTTCTTTGTGACTAATATGAATCCATGGATATACACCCTCTTACCTTTCCGCAATGTCCTAGCCTCTACGGTACAGTGCATTGCCCTTTCTGACCTCGAGAGACGATGCAAACTTTGCAGGTGTATCCAAACTTTGTGATATGATATGCTCTATCACACATAAGCCTTATTATATCTTCCTCAAAATAGCTACCATACCTACCTATTATGGCATTTCCGTAGCCATTTCGAGATATATTGCCATACAACTTCCACCGCTTCCATTTTGATGAGTTGAGCATTCGTTGTCATATTGCTTTGCATGATCGTAAGATAGCTAGCATAAAATTGCCATGGCTTGTCAATTTTTTTATGTCTGTGCCACGCTAGATCATTGCACATCCTCGTACACTGGTAGAGGCATTCATATAGAGATATACCTTGTGTTTAGGTATTGACTTGTAATATTGAGTTGTAAGTAAAAAATAAGTGTGATGATCATCATTATTCATTATTAGAACATTGTCCCAATGAGGAAAGGATGATGGAGACTATGATTCCCCCAGAAGTCGGGATGAGACTCTGGACAAAAATGAAAGATGGGGAAGGCCAAATGATCCCACCACAAGAAATGAAAAACAGAAACAACGAAAATAAAAATAGAGAGAAAGAAATAAAAAAATAAAAAATGAGAGAAAAACGAGAAGGGGCATGCCAATTCCAGACATGTCCTTCAAAGTAGCACCATGTTTTTCATATGGAGCATCTCCTATGTTGTCAATCTCATATACTATTGCGAATTTTTCATTATAGAGTATTATGCACAGCCATTTAGTTTGCATATTGAGTTTTCATACCCTTATAGCTCTTAGTTCATTCATTGCATGGCAACCCTCCTCCTCGTATTGATATCTATTGATGGGCATATTCATAGTCCGTTAATACACCGAGTTAATGCGAGACTTTCTTCTTCACTTTTACCCCTTTGAAACCTACCACCATATACTATTCCACCTTTATGCTATATCCATGATTAATACTCATGTATTGCGTGAGTAATACAAAGCCGAAGCGTGTTAAAAATTATGATCCAATTGCTTGATTGGACACTGGGTGCTCATGATTTATACCTTATGCTAGGAATACCAAGCATGAAAGGCTATATGATTTTGTAGGATATCTTTCTTTAGCATTGTTATTTTGAAAGGACATGATTGTTTGCTAGTAAACTTAAGTACATATGTCTTTTCGTCAAGTGATAGACTATTGCCTTGAATCACTTATATCTTAATATTCATACCGTGATTAGATATATGATGATGATTATGCTAGGTAGCCTTCTGTCAGTGAAAGGATCGATACCTATGGGGCCCTCAACGGTCCCCTTTTGCTGGTTGACAGGGAGAGGGGTCGCGGCAAGAGTAGAACCAATAGTCAGGGCCTGACAAGGTCGTTTTTACCCAGGTTCGGGTCGTGTGATGCGTAAAACCCTACTCCTCCATGTGTTTAGTTATTCGTTTTAGTTTACTGTAGATCTGTCCCTCGTACAGCCTTTCGATTGGTCAAAAAGGCGAAAATCCCTTTCTACGGAGCCTTGGGCCTCCTTTTATGGGCGAAGGGGTCATAACAGTGGCTCAGCAGGTGAACGGTGGGTTCATGAGTGGAACAGCACCGACCGACCGCCACAGTGTTACTGCGGTGCATTAAATGCTTGGACAGACTTTCCCTGACCTTGTCTGGCGGGGGGGGGGGGGGGGGTGGTTGGACACGTACCCACACGTGCCAACTTCAGGGTGTTGCGCTCGCGTGCGGGTGGACACGTGGTCCATGCATCGGCGGTGGCGTGTTCATCGGTGGAGGCGTTTACAAGACGCGAAGGTGCCCTGGGCCCGCGCCTCTACTCGGGCCTACTCTTCCTTCCCGGTAGGGTTACCTTGCCGGGGGCTCTTCTTGTTCCTCTCGATAGGGAGGTGATGGCCTGTCGAGGCCTTGTCAATCTTCCCGGCAACGATGGCTTGCCAGGGCTTAGTCCTCCTTCCTTGGAGAGAGGGTCTCGCCTTGGTATTGTCTATTTCCCCGGCAGGGAGCTCCTGCCGGGGTCTCTTCTTCATTCCCAGCAAGCGAGTGCTTGTCGGGGGCTTGCGATTTGAACTTGGGGGCTTCTGAGTCTTGCCTCCGCCTTATGCTCCAGCGACGCGCCTTGCCGCTGTGGATGGGGCTGACAGTGTCCGCACACTAGTTCGGGGCACTGGAGACCCTAGTCTTTAGTGCACCGACACATTCCACATATTTTTTTATCATTTACCTACGTGAGGATGAGCAGGAATTAGGCATGGGGATGCTGATATGTCTCCGTCGTATCTATATCAAACAAATTTGAAATGCGATAATAATTTGCTGAGAATTATTTTGTAATATATGTCATTTTTGGGAGGTGGAATCAACACAAATGGAGGCCCACGGCCTCCACTAGGTACAAGGGCGCGACCCATACCCCCTGGCGCAGGGTGGTGCCTAGTAGCCACCTCGTAAGTCGGTTGGGGCTCTTATTCTAGCGCAACAAAGCTAATTAATGGATAAAAACCCCTCAAAATTGCAGCCCGGTCAGAGTTACGGATCCCTGAGAATTTAAGAAATGGTGAAAGGCCATAAAATAGGAAAGTGAAACAAAAGGGAACACAAAGGTATATCCAATCTCAGAGGAGCTCCCGCCCCTCCGCCACCATGGAGGCAATGGACCACAGGGGGGACTCTCCTCCCATCTAGGGGGAGACCAAGTAAGAAGAAGAAGCGGGGGGCTCTCTCCCCCTCTCTCTCGGTGGCGTCGGAGTGCCATTGGGGCAAGGAGTATGATGGCGATCTACATAAAAAATCTTGCCGCCATCAACACCAACTCTCTCCCCCTCTATGCAGTGGTGTAACACCTCTTTTCCCGCTGTAACTCTCTACTTAAACATGGTGTTGAACACTACATACTATTTCCCAATGATATGTGGCTATCCTATTATGTTTGAGTAGATCCATTTTGTCCTATGGGTTAATTGTGATATGATGTTATTGATATGAGCTGTATGTTGATATGGTGATATCCTAAGGTGCCTTCAGTGAGGCGCACACGTGAATGATACACACTGGAGGGTTTGCAATATGTCCATGATTTGCTTATAGTGTGAGGTGAGAGTGACAGAAGCTTACACCCGAGTAAGGGAGTTGTGCACGTATGAGAGTACAGAGGACTTGATGTTTAATGCTATTGTTGGGTTAACCTTAATGATTTCTAGTAGTTGCAGATGTTTGCTAGAGGTCCAATCATAAGTGCATATGAACCAATTATGTAAAGTGTGCTAGTGTATGCCTCTCCCTCATTGCACATAATAAATATCTATCATGTTATATTCAATTGCATATGGACAATCTTTTTCTTGGGTTACACAAAAAACTTTCTACTAAACAGCCCCAAACTTTTATTTACTTGCTCTTTATTTTCTTGCAAAGTACTTCTAGTTTATTCTTGGTTTAGAAAAAGCAAACGTTAAGTGTGCATAGAGTTGAATCAGTGGTCGATAGAATTTGAGGGAATATTTATTCTACCTTTTGCTCCTCGCTAGATTCTACACTTTTACTTATCGGAAAAGGCTACAAACGACCCCTACACTTGTAGATTATCATATATCATGAGGAAATTGAATTGCATGATGGAAAGTGGTGTCTGATGAATTTCAGCATGTGTGCATTAATCAATGTGAGGAATAAGCACGCGAAGAAAACGGTTCAAAAGTGTCAGACCACCACGTGGCATAAGTTTACAACTCATACAACCAAACACTTCAGAAGAACGAGAGTTGCAACTTAATAAAGAAATATAGCCCATAAGGTAAGATCCACTTGAATACTAACTCATATTTCTCCCCATTTTTCATCAAGTAACGAAAAGGGACGAAACTTAGGACTAACGAGAGCGCCAGTGTTGTCGGGGTCGTTTGTCGTTATCGAGTCGGTAGAAGTGTCATCAAGATGCTCAGCTTCATTAGTTGTGCATGATGAAGAAAATAAACTTGTTACCAGCTAAGGAACTTGAACTTTCTTTAATTTCCTCTTGGGCTGCCAAGAACAATCAAAGTGTTGCTGAAATTCCATTTTAGTGAGTTCTTCTGGAGTCTTAAGGTGAGACAGAATGATCCATGTACGATCGAATATTTCGTGAAGATAGTAGTGATTTTTCTTCATGATGTTTTGCGTCCCACACATATCACCTATAATGGCACCAAACTGATGCTATACCCACCTGTGATTGCGAAAGACCTTTTGACGAAGACTTAGGAGAATCTCGCGGTCAGTCATCACGCGCGGGGCAGACTTACGAGGAACTTCAGGTGAGGCTTTTGAAGGAGAGTCTTGTGATGCAGTGTCATCATTGGTCGAGTAGGATGCAACCTTGAGAAATTGTCCATCAAGGGGACAAAATCCTTCATCAATAATTTTTTTTCCCTTGCGTTCAATCAACTCAAAAGATTTCTTGATGACTTCGAGTGGGGGCAGATAGCTGAAGTGATTCTAAAAATCATCTTTATAAGGAATTGAGGATCTGACCCTGATGAATTTCATGATCCATGTCGCATAAGGCTTTAGCTCAAAGGGTGACATATCAATATTTGCCAAAGTCTTCTTGAAGGAATGATGAAGATTTATGGGAATCCCATGAATGATGTTGAATAGCAAATTCTTCATGATTCCCACCACGTCTTCTTCTTCAGAATTGTGACCCTTGATCGGGCTGACGGTTTTGTTAAAGATGCGGTACATAGACCTTGGCACCTGTAGTAGATCTTTGACGAGGTCTATGGCCCTTGGTGGCTTGTCAGGAGGCAAAGGCTTCATGATCACTTCCATAAGGTAATCAGGTAGCTCAGGTTCATCATAGATGCATCCGGCTCCTTCTGAGGGGATTGCAACTAGGACCACATGAAGCAATTCTATGGCAGGAGCTATGTAGTGTGTATCTTCGGTCATCCAGTCAAGAACCCAAGTGTTTACATCTTGTGCTTCACCCAAAAGTTGCAAAGTGGCATAGAATTGAAGAATTAGTTCTTCATTCCAGTCGCATGTATCCATGCAGAACGATAGTAGGAAAACTTCATAAAGAATGTTGAGGACTCGAGCGAAGCAGGGAATGAGTTCCATGTCTGCATGAGGAAATTGTTGATGCTGAAAAAACTTATTCTTCTCAAAGAGCACAACAACATAGAAGTTCATCTGAGTGGCAGTCCAGAGTCATACCAATTTGCACCGATGAAGAAATGATATTCGTAAAAAAATTCTCCTTGAGGAATATGGGTCTTTTTGTACCACTGAAGGGCTAAGGAGTCTTGGGTTAAAGATTTGGGTTGTATCGGCCCACAAGTCTTCGGAGTTCTTCAGTGTAAGGGACTTGATCCACAACTTTTGTAGACTCTGGGTTTTGAACATGAAGTTCATCAACAGTGTCCTCACCTTGAGGAGGAGTCGTTTCTTCAGACACATTTTCTTTAGTGTGAGGAATATGCTTTGCAGAATCGTCAATGAACGGTGCAGCAATATCCTCAATGGCGCTTTGATTCACAGTTTCTTCAGCTGATGCAGCTGATCCTTCCTCCGGGATAGATTTCATTGGAGTGTGTTTGTCCTGTTACCCTGCATTAATTTGTTCAGTGACAGCAGGGAACTGTGGATTTTGAGGAAGTGGAGTTCGAGCGGTGAGTTGGGATGAAATTCTTCCCAAAAATCATTGTTGATAACTGGTGTTTGGTAGCCAATGTCCACATGAACTTCCATTTCTTCAACGCTCGCCTCTATTCTTTGCAGAAGTGGAGGTGTTGATTCTTGAGTAATTGAAGTATTTTGTTCCACTTCAATTTCTTTATCAACCTGCTCTGAGGAAGGAGCAGATCATTTATCTTCAATTTCTTCATCCCCTTCTCGGATGACATACTCGACGCCAAATGGCACCATCTCGTAGGAGGGTACCGTGCTGATTGGAGTAGCATCAATAGGTGCACCTGAGGAGCTTGATAGAGTCCTCAAGTGTTTGGCTTCAGAGGAATCTTTGCTTGTTGACGCCTTTTGCTTCTTACCGGCTTCCTTTTCAGTAACCATAGTTTTCTTCACTTCTGATGCACAAGGAAGTGTCAGTTTTTCACCTTTGAAGATTTTGTTGCTGGCGCAGATTCTTCACGCACGACTGATGAAGTCGTCCTGGCACGAGAAATTTCTTCACGCGCAATAGGTTCTTAAGCTGGCCTCGCAGTTTCATTAGGTGCAGATTCTTCATATGCTTGAATTTCTTCAGCCCTGACAGTTTCTTCACGCGATTGAGTAGAGGAGCTGTCCTGAGGAATTTGTGGTTGCATTGGGACTGCAACCCTGGTGTTGTGATCCGTGATGGCTTTGGTAGCCACATTACTGAATCTGACCTTTGCACCCTTCAAGTCAGCGTGATAGCGACTGTATTTTTCACTCAGGTTTTTGATCTCACTTCATGCGGAGATGAGCTGATCAGGGGTCAAGGATAGGAGGTTGTTCTTTAGAAACCTTTCTTTCTGAGTCTGTTCTTTTTTGGCCCTTTTGGCCTTCTCAACTTTCCATTTTTCTTCAGCAATGAATGCCGCTAACACATGGCTTGGCCCAGGTGGAAGATACAGATCATCAATTGGAGTCTAAAGATTTTGATACCATAGGTTGATGAAGTCTAACACCACCTTGGGATCCAGCATGAGAGGAATATTTGTGCCTTTAGCTTGAGCAACCCTCTCTTGTTTGTTTGTAATGATAGCGGCAAGTTCTTCATCATCAACCTATTCTTCCTCAGATCCAGATGGAATGTTGTAGACCACTTCGTGAGGACTTGCTCTTTTGCCTCATCCAACAGTCATCTTTTTCTTCATGGTAGCACTTGAAGCAGTCAGTACAGAGCTTCATGCAATTGTTCTTGAGGGAATTTTTACACCCTCAGTGCATGGACACGTGGCAAGATGCACTTGCTGAGGATTCTGTGGCAATTTCATAAGAAGTAGCTGGTTGAGGAATATGTAGTGAGGATTTTGAAGTTGAAGACTTTGACTTCACAATAGATTTCTTTATTTGAGCTTGCTTTGGAGTTGTTTTTGTGCCAGAGGCTTCAACAACAGAGGAGGTGGCAGCAGCAGTTGCAGAAGCAGTCTCCAAATTGAATCTCTTCACGACCTCTTTTGCAATCTTCTGCAGTTTAGCGTGATGCTTATCCCATTCGGCAAAAAATTCTTCACCAGTGACAAGGTTAGTGGGATCAGCGACTTGTCCATCAGCCAGAGGAGATGTTGGACCTGGAGGCTTTAGTGTGAGTTTCTTCATGTACTTGGGAGTCACATACGTGTACTCCCTCCACTCTGTGGCCCATCTCCTTTCTATTTTCTATAAGCGCATCTTGCACTTTTCCTTTGTTTCCTTCCCATATATTTCTTCATCTCACGTGGAATATTCATGATAGATTTCTTTAGGGATTTCAAAAGTTGTGTTGGTCTCAGGATTCTTACCACCCTTCCATTGTTTCTTCCCTTCAACCATTTTCTTCAATTGAGCAATTTGAACTTTTGAGGAATGTGGTGAGATGTGCAAATTTTCTTCAAGAAATGTTGCAAATGAGTTAAGTTGATGAGAACCTAGAGATTTGTCAGCAACCATTTTGTACCTTGAACAAAGTATAGGTGTGAAGAATTTGAAGAGGTCATATGCGTTCTCAGAAGATTTTCAAAAATAACTCAATAATGTCTTGAAGAATTTTGCTAAGTGTTCTTGACTTAGGTTCCAGAGTTGTGCAGATCCGAAAATTCATACAGTTGAGAAATATTTTGAAAAATATTGTAACTTAGTGAAATTGATCAAGTGATCTAAGAAAATGAAGTGTTCATTTCATGAATTTGTCGAGGAATGACACTTGAAGATTTTACGGAAACACAAAGATCTACAAGGGAAGTAGAATTATATTTTAATTACCCTTGCCAAAGAACACGATGAACATGAGGAAGTGGTGCACAGGCTCGATGGGTTAGATCGTCTGCACCCTACCTTGGCAGCAGAAGAAGGCTATAATGGCGGCAGAGGGACGATGTCCGCAACCGGTGTGCGTACGAGGACGAGGAGGTCGAGGTAGTGAAGCTCTTGCTCACTGGCATAGATGATTTCCAGCGGCGGTGCTAGGTCTGGGATTCGAGTGGTGAGAAGTGAGATCGAGAGGAAGAGAGTAACTGAGGGGAGTGAAAGGGGTATTTATAGCCGAGGTGAAAATGGTCTGACCCGAAGGTTTCGAACCAAATTGACCCTCTCCGCCTGACATGTGTCACCCATGCATTAAGCGGTGGAGCTAGTGGGAGATCGTGGCTATCTAGTCGTGGGTATTTGGAGTGGTTTAAGCGGCAACGGCTAAATTTTTTGATAAAATTTTGAGGATTTTGTTCGCAAATTCTTTAGCTCACAAGTCCTTAGTTAAGACTTTGAACGAGTTTCAAATAGAATGCATATGGAGAATTTGAGAACAAACTTGGTCGAGCTTAGCATATAGAGGGAACGGCCCCGGTCACATTGACTTAGAAGAAAAACCAACATGAAGACTTAATAATAAGTAAATGATGTTGAGGACTTTGAAAGCTCACTAATAAGTATATAGTCAATGAAGAACACATGTTGAAAAGTTTGATGAATTTGAAATTTTTTAGGAATTTGTAAACTTGAGGAATTTGAAAATGCTAAGAATTTGAAGATTTGAAGAATTTGCAAAAATCTCAAGTTTGAAGAATTTCGACTTGGGTTGGTGGCGTAACCCACCGTATAAGAATGATGATTTCACACATCGCCTACAATTGTTGTAGCGTCCTAAGAAACAAATTCTTCATTTATTTCTTCACACTTGGAGCGTTATTCTTCATTGATTCGGGAAAAATGTTACTTCGTGTGTTGCACATCTAAGTCATCAATTTTGCATAAGTGTTAGGACGTGTGGCCTTTCACAGAACATTCAAAGATTCTAAGATATTTAGTTCACACTTCAACTTGCAAAAATTGTTTTCATCCAAGGGCTTTGTGAATATATCTGCGAGTTGTTCTTCAGTCTTCATGTGGTTGAGGAAGATATTGCCCTTGAGTACATGATCACGAAGAAAATGATGACGAATCTGGATGTGCTTGCTCTTCGAGTGTTGTAATCGATTGTTTGCAATCTTGATTGCACTCTTATTGTCGCATTAGAGTATTACATTCTTCACACGGATTTTGTAGTCCTTGAGGGTTTGGTTCATCCACAGTAGTTGAGAATAGCACGAGACAACACAAATATACTGAGCTTTAGCAGTGGAGAGTGACACGTAGTTCTCTTTCTTCGAGCACCAACACACTAAGAATTGTCCGAGGAAATGAGAGGTTCCTGATGTTGACTTGTGATACACACGGTCACCTGCCTATTCAAAGTCATAAAATCCAACGAGATGAAAATTTGAGACCTTGGGGTACCATAATCCAAGCGTTCGTGTGTGAGGTAGATATAGAAGAATATGCTTCACAGCCTGATGGTGTGATTCCTTCAGTATTGATTGAAATCGGGCACACATGCAAACACTAAGCATAATATCTGACCTAGATGCACACAGGTACAATAAAGATCCAATCATGGAGCAATATTCCTTCTGATTGAAATCTTTAACATTTTTCATTAGCGCAGAGGTGGCCATTGGTAGGCATTGGAATTTTGACGCCTTTGCATTCTTGCATGCCGAATTTCTTTAGAACATCCTTGAGGTATTTCTCTTGAGATATTAAAATGACATTGCGTTGTTGACGAATATGTAGTCCTAGTAATAATTTCAAATACCCCATCATGGAAATTTGATATTCTTCACCCATCATGTAGCCAAACTCGTCATTGTAACGTTTGTAAGTACAACCAAAGATACTATCATCTACATATATTTGGCACACAAATAGTTCAGTGTCATAGGATTTTGTGAAAAGAGTTGGATCAAGTGAACCGGGTTTGAAACCTTACTTCACGAGGAATTCCTTCAATGTGTGATACCAGCCCGAGGGGCATGCTTGAGGCCATAGAGAGCCTTGTTGAGTCTGAAGACTTTGTCAGGATGCTTTGGGTCTTCAAAACCCGGGGGCTGAGAAACATATACTTCTTCCTCAAGCATACCTTTGAGGAATGCACTTTTCACATCCATTTGATATAAGGTGATATTGTGATGGTTAGCATAAGAAAGCAATATACGAATAGCTTGAAGTCTAGCAACAGGTGAAAAAGCTTCATCAAAGTCAATTTGTTCAACCTGTGTGTAGCCTTGTGCTACAAGTCTTGCCTTGTTGCTCACTACATGACCATCTTCGTGTTTCTTGTTTTGGTAGATCCACTTGGTACCGACGATATTGTGCTTCCGAGGATCAGGCCACTTGACAAGTTCCCACACATTGTTAATCTTGAATTGATGAAGTCCTTCTTGCATTGCTGGAATCCACTCAGGTTCCATGAAGGCTTCGCCAACTTTTGATGGTTCTATGATATACACAAAGGAAGAGTGCCCACAAAATTTAATTATATGTGAAGCCTTCGAGCGAGTGAGGGGGCCTGGTGCATTGATGTCATCGAGGATTTTGTCAATTTGCACTTCATTTGCAATTCTCGGATGCGCAGGTTGAAGACTTTAATCAGGTTGAGAAATTTGATCAGGAGCAATTTCCTCAGGAGCACCAGCCCAAGTTTCTTCATTGTTTGGGATGACTGCTTCAACAGGTAGTGGTTCTTCAGTGGGAATGATATTTCTGTAGCCTTGAACCTAATGGATTCCTTAAAAGTAATTTATCTAGCACATGATGCAGGCGCTCTCTTTGCAATACTTGGGTGATAGTTGTTGAAGTCTCTGTAGGTATGTGAGTCCTTTCCGTAACCAAGCATAAAACACTCATGTGCTTTCGGTTTAAATTTTGAACTATGGTGAGGATCTGTAATCCAGCGTCTTGCGCCGAAGACCTTTAAATAACTTACATTGGCTTTCTTGTCAGTGAGGAGTCCATATGAGGTCTTCTTGATAAATTTGTGAAGATGTAGCCCATTGATGATGTGGCAGGGACGGTTGATTGCCTCGGGCCAGAGGCGATGAGGAGTCTAATATTCTTCCATCATAGTGCAATTCATCTCAACAAGAGTCATGTTCTTGCGCTCCACGACGCCATTCTATTGAGGAGTATAAGGGGCGCACAACTCATGAGTAATACCAAGTTCATCAAGATAGTCATCAAGACCAGTGTGCTAGAACTCTGTCCCATTGTTACTCCTCGTGTGCTTGATCTTGACGCCGAAGTTCGTGAAGGCCCTTGAGGAAAATGTTTGAAGACTTCCTGCACTTCAGTTTTACAAAAGATAATATTCACCCAAGTGTAACGTGAATAATCATCAAGAATGACAAAGCCATATGGTTAGAGTAGCATAATGAGTAGATCCAAAAACATCCATGTGAAGCAATTTGTAAGTGCATCTAGCGCCCCTTAGTGATTTTGGTGTATTGAAGACTTATAGGTTAAGAGACTAATATGTTTGTGAGTGTTCGCACGCTCTATAAGTCGCTGAGGAGTCATAGTTATTCGAATAATATCAACCCCTAAAAAGGAGTGTATTCGGCTGAAGACTTTGATAATTCCTCAAAAACTTTGAAAGCAAGCAAATTGGTGTGTCCGTGAACAAATTGGTGTGAGGACTTTGAAGCGTGAAGACTCTGGTTTTCGTAGTTTCATTTCCTTTCTTTTGAGTCATAGGACCACCATACTATTAAAGGGGGTCGAGGTAAAACTAAGGAAAAATTTCCAAGTGATGCTCATCTCAAAGCCTACATATACCCAATCCTTTAAGTGAAGACTTTGGAAATCTTTTACAGTTTAGTCAAATTCTTCTGTGACACAGACGAAGATCTTCTGGTCTCTGAGGAATTTCCTGAAACTGGGGAGTTAGGTTTTCACCACTGCAAATTAGCTAGAAGTGCGGAATATGAGATACATGAGGACTTTAAAAGCTTGAAAGTTCCGACCGTTGTTGTGCCGTGCGCCAGCTGTCCCCAACCTTATCCACATAATGATCATATCGTTGGGGCATTTATGTCAATTCATGTCGGGATTGCTCCGAAGCTATGAATAGCCTCCCCCCATAACCACTAGCTGGTTGGCAGCTCCGCAAGGGAAACTAACACTTATCATTTGAGAGCAACCCATTCTCCAAAGACTTTGAGAGAAAATCATCAGTGAGGAAAAACCTCAAACACCCAAACCAAAACCCAAAACCCAAAGTGATTGAGCTTCACTGAAGAGATTGTTCCTCTGTGGAACGGATGATTGTTTCCTTTGAGACTGTGCATCCTCCAGACGGTTAGGTGTCATGGTCTAGAGCATCCAGTAGTCCATTGTTGATCACCAGGTGACCGAGTTTGTGAGGGTTTGGAAGTTTGCCATGAAGACTTACCATGAGTGTTGTGCGAGGACTGTGTGTCCTTGTCTCAAGGAGAATACGGTAAGGACTGGGTGTCCTTTGGTTTAAATACCAAGTTACTCCAAACCAGAGGTACAACTATCACAACAGTTGGAACTGGGTCATCAAATCATTGTATTCACCGAGTACGTGGTTCTATTTCCTCAACCTTTCTATTTCCTCATTTATGTGTTGATAAAATTGATCGTTACTCTTTGAAGAATTTGGGTGACTACTTTCACAATTTCCTCACCCCAAATTCTCCACTTCCCTTGTTCTTCACGTGCGCATCCTGAACATGCTACTTGTGTGAATCATATGTTTCATTTCATCATGAATATTATGCTATGGTTGTGTTGCACGTTCGCCTAAGCACTTAATCTGCTGCTCGCTTTTCATGACTGAGCAATTTCCTCAGAAGGAAATTCCTCAATGACGAATTCATAAAAATCGCCTATTCACCCCCCTCTAGTCCATATAACGAACTTTCACAATTCAAAGGGGCAAGTGGTGGTCATGATAGTCTTTGATGTGTGCTTGGATGTGGTCATCTTTCCACACTCAAAAGCTCCACACAAATGAACCTTGAGGAATTTGAAACCTACGATGCTAATGACATGCTTCTTCTTCGCAAGTGTGTGCAGATTCATCATGCCTGCATGACCAAGTCGTCGATGCATAAGCCGGCCCTCTCAGGCTTTTTCAAGTAAACACGTGGACAACTGTGGACCTGTAGAGAAATCAACAATGTACAAGTCTCCTCTCCTAAAGCCTTCGAAGACTTTGGATTTGTCAGATTCCATGATGACTACACAAAGATACTTGACAAAGATGACAATCATATCAAGATAAAAACGCTTTGCGACAGATATGAAGTTAAACCCAAGGGATTCGACAAGCATGACCTTGTCCATGTGTCGGTCCTTGGATATAGCCAGCTTACCGAGGCCCAATACCTTGCTTTTTTTCCTTTTTCTTTGTAGTTGATATGCTTTAGTGGTGATGGAGTCAGTGGAATGTTCATCAATAGACTCTTGTCACTAGTCGTGTGATTTGTACATCCATTTTCAAGAACCCACTCAATGGTTTTGGTGTTGTCATCTGTGGTGACCCCGACTAGCAAGTCGAGTTCGCTGTGCCCAGTGACCCCAAGGATCAATGTTCACTGAACACACATACTGAATAATAGAGTCGTACATCCAAGTACCGAAATTATTACATCAAACGACTAGAAGGTCGGGTTCAAGAGCGAGGCCTAAAGACAATTAAACAGATACATCGGGTAGCGGAAACTCGTAAGGGCTAAGCGGTGCCCATGCCATCAAGCCTACACTGACAGGCATTCTGACTTGGAAGCATCCTACATCGCAGGTTAGTCTCCGAAGGCGTACTCTTCGCCAAACTCCGGTCCTTCCATGTCTGGTCAATAATATAACCAGTGGCAAGCCAATGAGTACTTTGAATGTACTCGCAAACAACCCATGATATGAACATTGATATTTTGAAGGCTAGAGCATAACCTTCAGTTTTTTTGAAGTTTTAGGAGAGTTGAGAAAATATATAAGTTTTGTAAATATTTTGAAGGATCCGGAAAGCAGTTTTATCCTAATTAACGTCCGTGCTAACTAAGGGCTTCCTACAGTCAGGATGGCTCTGATAGCAGCTCTGTGGGGACCCCGACTGGTAAGTCGAGATCGCCGTGCCCAGTGATCCCAAGGATCAATGCTCACTGAACACAGATACTGAATAATAGAGTCTTACATCCATACATACTGTTTGATACAATAAATGACCACTTCGGTCGAGTCTTACATACATAGGGCCTTAAAGGCCAAAGCACCAAACTAGACCAATAGCGGAATTATTGGTCGAAAGTGTGAACCCATGCCATCATCCTTAACCTACATGCATTCTGACTGGAAAGCGTCCTAGCTCGCAAGAACGTCACCGAGTTAATCTTCACCATATCCTGTCTTTCACACCTGGTCAATGAAATAACCAGTGGCAAACCAATGAGTACTTTGAATGTACTCGCAAACAGCCCATGATACGAACAATGAAAGTGAAGGAATACAGTATCATGCATCTTTAGTGTAACACATCTGGGTGGAATGATCATGTATATGCATCAGGTTAAAGAATTACTTTTGAAGAATAGGTTACAGATATCAACATATCTGCTAAGGGTTGAACACACTGGGTTCACCCTATATGCCCAGTCATCGGACTTGTCATAACCTCAATGTATTAATGAGGGCTAAACCATCCGGGTTTACCCTATATGCCAAGTCATCGGACTTGTCATAACCTCAATGTATTAATGAGGGCTAAACCATCCGGGTTTACCCTATATGCCAAGGCATCGGACTTGGTCATATTATTACTGTCATAACAACACCTTTTTAAACCACACACACACACTTGGTTTATGCGGAAATACTGGACGTAGTTTAAGCAGCACCACCCAACTGTCCTTGACCGTGGACACGGCTATTCGAATAGTATACACTCTGCAGAGGTAGTACGCTGGACCCACGAGAAACGGGAAACTTCCTTGTCATCCACGACTCGCGGTATATCACATATACCCGAGGTAAGTACCCGATCATCATCTTTCCCCTAACGATACTAGACAAAGAGGTCCACTCGATTGGTACCCAGCCCACATGTTGTACGTCTTATGAGCACCGACTCGGGCCCGTATCAACCATGCAGGGACCAACGGTGTGCCTGGAACTCATAATAATGGCATAGTCGTCCTACCTGGCACGACCCCATCACGAGAGTGACACCGATCACTCTCGCCACTAGTAATGTGGCTCTTTGCTAGTACCAACCAGAGTAATCAACAAAGCCTCGTCCCATAAAGGGGTATCGTGGTCGTACTGGTAAGGTTGGGACGGTCGACACATCATAAATCTAATCCCATTTCCGAAACCATACTCACACAAAATCACCGGTGCATCACTTCACCAAAAGTGATCACCAACTCATCATCACCCTCGGGCATTAGTGGCACCCGACGGGGTTTTCATAAACTCTTTATTTAACTCATCATTATGCTCATGATAATATGCTCTATCATTACTTGTCAACATGGTATTAACATGACCCTCACGGGGTAGGGTCAAGCTCAATGCAATGATCTCATAACTCTACTAGTCAGCATGACAGTAGCATGATCCTCGTAGATAGTAGGGTCAGCTCATCATGCTTGTGCTCCGAGGAGCCATGTGATTAACATCATCAACATGCAAGTGCTTCGAAGAAGCCTTCGGTACCATCACATCAATGATGAACCAGCACTGTGATCTCATGCAACGAAAAATACTTGCTATTCTAGCATGCATCATTTTATATGCTTAAGTCCTCGGGGTCTTCGAGGTCTTCCGCTCCGTCCCCGAATACTTCGTCTATCGTCGGAAATAACCATAGTAAGCCACACATCAAGCAGAAATAAAAGTGTTCCATAAATAGAAGTTTTATTTTTCTTGGACCCCTCTGGTCATAAGAAAAATACCTGAAGCTTGATATAGGATATTTGGGTCATCAAGGATTTTTGAATGGCTGGAAAGGGCAATAGGTTATCATTGAAGAAGCCAACAGAAATCATTCTGTTAAAAATGAGTGGAGGCACCCATATAACAGAGAATGATTTTATAAATATTTAGGAAGTGGTTTCACTGGATTTGGAGATGGTATGAATATTCTAGGAATTTCTAATGTGGGATAAATAGCAATAGGGAGGTATTTATTATAAGCAACACAAATAAGTCACACAAAAATGTTGACCATGGTTCTAAACATAGAGAAGGATTTTAGAAGTCTCTCAAAGTTTGAATCACTCCATTTGGAGTTGATTTGAAGCTTCTAGGATTTTTGCAAGATGGAGTTTCCAATGTCCAGATTGACATTTGAAAAATAATACAACAGGATAAGTGTTTGGAAAATTGTGCAAGGCACAGATATGGATAGGCCTTGAATTTTGGGACCTGCAGAAATTTGAATCAACAGATTTGGAGTTAGAATGATTTTATGGGAGATTTTAGAAGTTTAAGGAATATGGAAAAAGATAAAAGGGCTCAGCTTCGGTGGGGCTATCTGGCGCGCTGGGCGTCAGTTAGGCCTTCGGGCCAGCCCAGTTGCGCAGTCTCCCAGGAACCCTGGTGACCCGAAGGCGCACTTCCTGGAGTACGTCTCCTGCGCAGGGACTCGGGAACGCGGGAGGGCGCGGCCACTTGAAGCTGGGGGCCCGGCCGGCGTGTGGCTGAAGCGGGGGGCCCACCTGTCGGGTCTTCTCCTTCCTTCTTCTCGCATGCACGGGAGGCAGGGGGTAGACCTGGCCGCGGGAGGAGCTCCCCTAGGTGGCTCTGGCCACCCACCGGCGGTGCGCCGGCCACCGGCGTGCTCGGGGGAGTTAGCCGCCTCCGTTCCCCTGCCCGGCGCCTACAGGGGAGGGCCGCAAGGGTGCCGATGCCGTGGTTGCAGGGAGACCGCCGGAGAGGAAGAGGAGGCTGCGTGGTGTCGTGCCTCCGGCCATCCCCTGACCAAGGGAAAGTCGCTAGCGAGCTCAGGGACCTCGCCGCTCCCCATTCCCACACAGGGTGTCCGCATAGGGACCGCGGGGAAAGCCGATGGCGGTGGTTGAGGATGGTCGTCTACCCCCCTGGCTTCAGCACCAGGAGCGAAGGGAGAGAGCAGGAGCGCTCGGGAGGAGTTGCGGCGGCCTGGGGAGGCTCACTGGAGAGCCCAGGGGCGAGGAGAAACCCCCTGGGTTGGCTAGGCTCGCGCGGAGATTTTTGGGAGCTTCGGCCATGGCTATGGCAGGAGGAGGAGGAAACGAGGGGAAGAGGAGGGGCTTCCGAGGCTGCTGGGAGAGAGAGGAGAAGCTAACTACGAGCCAAGAGGCTCGGGAGGCTCTAAGTGGAGAGGAGGAGCCGAGAGGGTCGAGAGCTCTCTCGAGCTCCCTGGTGCACCTAGGGCACGGTGGCCACGTGTCTCTGAGCCACCTTGGTGGCTAGCTAGCGTCGTGGAGGGGGTCAAGGATGCTCTGCGGCGCTCTGGGACACGCTCCCCTCGCTGGACCCAAGCTGCAGCTAGAGTCCAATAGTGCAGAGCACCGTTTTAGCATGCCAGGGTGGTGGTCACCACCCAACCTGGTGTCCTGGGCACCCCTTGGCCAGGCCAAGGTCTCAACCATGCAAGGGATGCTTGCCACGATGCACTCGAGGAGTTTGGAAGCATCTGGGGCTGGTTTGAACTTGCTTTGACTGCTGTTAAGTTTCTAACAGCAAACTTATAGCTGATAAAAGTGGGTCTTGGGTGGGAAGCCTTGGGGAGAAATTATGTCTGGCAGTGTTAGGCATGGAAGGACTACCAGACTGCAAAGTTTCAGATCAAACAAAGGAGGATAGCTACTACTTGCTGTTCAAAGCCATGATTCAGCCAGAAATCTATTTGAAGAAGTGCTGCTCATTTTCTCCACATGAGCATGCCATGACTTGGTTCTAAATGAAGCCTTGGCATGTATTAGATGCTCTGGAAAGAGTTGGGGTGATAGCTTAAGCAGAAGAATGGAAGGAAGAGTAAAAGAGTGCTGCCAAGGGTGAAAATGAGAGAAGTTACAAAGGGTCCTTCCCCAATAATTGACCAGTGGCCATGGGAATGTTACTGGAGGTGAAATGTAACTATGTGAGGCTGTGGTAGAAAGTTGAGCTCAAGGGTAAAAGTAGAAGGGGCAATAGAAGCCAAATTAGCGAGTGCACACAAGGTGTTTGATCTGTGGTTAGGCTACGAGATGAATCCCAATGGCTATGAAACTTAACAGGGTCAAATAATAGATGAAAATAGGCTTGCACACCAAATTTGGGATTTGATGGAGGAGTTTTCCAACGTAGACTTGAAAAACCCTAGAAATGGGCAGAAATGGGTTTCTGCTTAGAACCCTATTAAAATGAATTCCCACAAATCCAATATTTGGTGTAGGGGCATTATTTGAGCACTAAGGCATGCACAAAAAGTTTGAGGTCAATTGGAGAAACTTTATAATATAAAGTTTACCAAAGTCAGAAATCAACATAGAGGGTTTTGAGGGTCTTAGGACAAGTTCCTCTATTCTCCTTGGTGTACCACTTGGTGTGGATGCCTCATTGGAGTACTGGAAAATGTCCACCAAATTTGAGCACAATTGGAGACACTTCACAATGTAGAGTTGCTCAAATTTGATTCAGGACAGATAGGCTTTTGGAGTAATTAGGGGAGCCAAATCAACTTGGATTGAAATGAAACTTGGCAAGATCATCCATAATATCATAGATGACATTCTAGAATTTTACTGGAATTTATTGAGAATATTTCTTATTTAAATATTCCAAAAGCTTGAAATAGGCAGGAATGGTTTTGGAGGGGTTTGCCCAATATTTAGAACATGACCATGTGTTGAAACTCATAAATATGGAATAAATATATCCACTGAGTTTCCCTAAATTTTCTTAAATATTTTGAAGGCAATAAAAATAACTTTCCTTCATAGGAGACCATTTCTGGCCTCACGGAAGGGCTTTAAATGAAATAATAAAATAACTTTTCAAATAATAAAAACATGGTTTTTGGAAGACATTTTGATAATAGGTTTTCAATAAAAGTTTTGGTGCAAAAGAAACTCCTTAATTTGAGGACTTGTAGTACAAACCTCATCTCAGGGGTTTGAAAGTTTAATTCAAAGAAAAGCTTTTTGGTGAAAATAATATTTGGTAAAAATAGATATTTGTCCTAAACACATGGTATGATCATTAGGCAGGAGATCATGGAGTGAGGAGGTGATTAGGAGGATGGCAAGAATTAATGGGGATCAATCATATGCAATTAAAGAAACAGGCAAACAATAGTCACTCCAAGCATCACAAGCATTCACAAAAAATTTAATTGGTCCTAAATTTTGAAATAAGTTACTTAATCAGGAAGGCCAAAACTGGGATGTGACAGACCTTACCCTCTTAAGAAAATCTCGTCCCCGAGATTTCTAGGCTAGGGGTTGGTGAGATACAAAATCTTGAATCGGAGGTAGTCTTCATGTCCCCATGTTGATGTTGTGGTCTTGAGGTGCTTGATGATACGACTTCGATTGTCTGCATGTCCTTGCATGACCGTGAGCGGGATCTGGCAATAAGTTAGGCTTGACCGAGGTCAAGGGCTTGGTAAGCTAAGTCCGTGCAAGGTTCTGGCTTGCGAGTGTATTCCAAGTGAGAATACGTGGCAAGATAGTGTGTCTAGGATCTGGTCCTGGCTTCACATGCCGGTTAGTGACATCAAGATGTCTCGTGTTAGAACGTACTACCAAAGTCTTCGCATGGCTTCCTTCTTACAGGGAAGTCCTTGACTCCCTTTCAGCATTCAAGCTATGGTCGCAAATAGTCTTCGTAGGCTTCTCTAGAAAGGGTCCGGGCTAGGTCTCACCTATGAGTCTAAGCTCGGAGGCTCAGGTCCCGAACAGGTCCTGCCATCTTGGGAGTTGCGAGGGTTTCTGGATAAGCTGGCTACCCAAGAGTATAAACCAGTCATCCATTCCAAAGGTCTGCGACTCGGCAAGCGGGAATCACCTTTAGCAGGTCTCCATCACGACCTACTAGTACTTGTGTCCTTAATATGGACCAAGGAGAGGTCGTCTAATTCTTTCACTTGTCCAAGGGCTTCGTCATCTTGAATCGTCGAGGCTTCTTGACGTTGTTGATGTGGTCGGTGCGCGGTCGGTGGTTGACTTTTGTTGCTTCATCGTCGTTGTCGTGGCTTCCTTGTCACGGCGGTTCTTCGTCTTGACTTGCGTAGGATAGACTTTCGTCGTCTTGGGATTGCTTCGAGAAGTCCATCTTCTCGAGATAACACTGTACCTTCGAGAGGCATAACAGTCAGCGTTCCTAGGATCGACCAAACACGGCTAAGGTGTTCTTCCTCTTACTGGGTGAGTAAGTATGTCATCAGTGAGGATGACAACCTACCTTCCCAAACACGACATAAGCACAGTGCTCAAAGTCAGGTGAGGAGAACGGGACTTGCTATGGGCGGGTACTGGCCACATTTTAACAACTTAGAGTCGTCTTCTATGGTCGTAATCCGTCCATCTTGTGGCTAAGCGAAGCTTTAGGGTCTCAAGGAATTTAGTATGTGGGCGCACAGTTATCATCTTATCTCTAAGAACATTCCTTAGATGCCAATAGTTCGACCGCTAACTTGAGACAACATCACCTCATCTCATCAAGGATCTCATCCCACGTGGGTCAACTCCACACCGCTCATGCTAGTCAACTCCGGGTTGAAGGAAGAACTAAACACAAACACTACAAGTATGGCGTAGCCCCAACTGTACATGCATTACTATGCAAGGACCTTGGGGAGACATACAGCTACCACGATTGAATCTGAGGCACAACAAATCCAGTTGTCCAACTAAGTCATCCAAGGGACAGGGTACTACACTACTATTTTAAGGAAACACGTAGTAGACCAATCCAATATTTTGTTTCCTTCCTATGAATCCGATCGAGTAATCCATCAATCCGACCAACCATGACTAGACTCACCACTCCTATAAATCCAACATTGACGAGGTTCTACATAGCCTCTTAGGGTCCTCATAATTCACATAATACTGCAAGAATTGCGTCGTAGTATATCCACCAACTTCAATAATCATGGCCATCTAATCTCCAAGGCCAAACTACATAGGTTGTGAATCAATTTGACAACTCCAAGTATACACACTCTATATCCACCGTGAAACATGGTATCATGATCGAGCTTAACTAGCTAAATCCAATTTACTCCGAACCATGTGGTCTTTGTCATCCTCAATACTCTGTTTAGATTACCTATTTAAATCCAAGACTCAAATCCAATAAGAAGTCTACTTGATACTCCAAGTCATTATGGTAATTATCTCCAAACCATGCCAACTACTTGCTAAAGTCATGTATACCACCAAGAATAATGTTCGTGATCATAATCATCCTACTAAATCCAATCTTACTCCAGATTATGTAGATTATACTACTGTATCAACTCGTTCCACAAAATCCACCTACCTTTATAAGGGTCTCATGATCCACCCAAATAGTCTAGCTATATCCTCAAGACAACTATTATCACCACAACAATCTTAGTCTAATGCTCTCATATCAGAGATCGGTCCTCTTATGGCATCAAGGTTACAGTGCTAGCTGGAGATGGAAGGATACTTGTTCACGGTGATCACTTGTTCCTTTGAGAACCCGGTGCTCAGCGGGGTTTATCGGGGACCTACACGAGTTCTGGCAAGTCCGTGTACTAGACACGTGACCAGAAAATTTGAGCCGGAAAGGCTTGCGGAGGTTAGTCTGGTCTAGTGTGGTTTTCCAATCTCGAGGGGAAAAACACACTCCTACGGGTTGCGTGTGGTTAAGCGTAGCACAGTCAGAGTCTTCAACGTCAGCCGTCCTTCGAAGCGGATCATTGGCGCATCTTGTCTTGCTGCCTTCAGTTGCCGAGAGAGGTGAGAGAAAGAGGGAGCACCAAGGGGAATGTCTAAGGGTCTTAGTGCAATCCAGCAAGCATCGGAAAGTCAACTCAAACAAGTTCAAAAATTATTTTGAACATCAAAATAAGACAAGTGATATAACCGCATGCTTGTTGCCTAAGCAAAAGTGCGACTTATATCAAAGCACAAACAACAAAAGCAAACTACACATAACATGGTCCATCCGAACCATTCCACGGACTCGACTTCACATAGGGATTCACCACTCATCCTATCCTAGGTTCTGGGACTCGACAGACGTGATTTCTTATTGCTCCGAAGAGGAGTCCGCTAAGTCTTTTGGACCTTCTCATGGTGTTGTCACGCCTCTTGTTGTCACTTGCTGAAGCAATTCGCTTGAGTTGTAAGGGACTCTGGTTGTCTTCTCGTCTGAGAAGTTGCTGACGAAGGTGGTTATTCATAGCTGTCACTGACAGGGTCTTCTGTTGTCTTCATGATCTCGTCAGCGTCTTCTTGTCTTCTGAGGCTTCGAGGGTCTCAAGTGGACATCTTCATGCACCGATATTCGCATGACATGATAGAGTTCCGATATGTCAATCATACTAATCGCGATATTGACACCCAGAGCGGCGGATGAAGAGAACCGTTTTCCTGCTCACTAAGGTGAGGCGGACCAATTGGCAAGATTCTCATCCACCGGTGGTGGTCGACACAATTACTTATAATTGATAGGGTCGCTCTACTAGTGATGCAGATCAAGGTTTGCATATATTGTGTCCATATTATCGTAGGCGAAAGTGGCATCTCTCTGGAACAGTGCCCAGGGTTTCACCATCTTCTAAGCCTCGATGTCCTCGTTCCTCTTAGAGGTACTTCTGTTGGTGTCGTCTGGTCGTAGAGTTATCTTCTCTGTCCTTCAGCACAGGTGTTTGCCTGGAAAGGCTACTTCCTTCCGGGCTGCCCACGAGGATTTCAATTTATCCCGTGGTCAGAAGGGCATAAGGTTCTAGAGGCCATTAGCAAGTGTTGAAAAAGTAGACGAGGAGTGTCAAGAAAATAAGAGTGGAAGGCTAGAGCATAACCTTCAGTTTCTTTGAAGTTTTAGGAGAGTTAAGAAAATATATAAGTTTTGTAAATATTTTGAAGGATCCAGAAAGCAGATTTATCCTAACTAACGTCTGTGCTAACTAAGGGCTTCCTACAGTCAGGATGGCTCTGATACCAGCTCTGTGGGGACCCCGACTGGTAAGTCGAGATCGTTGTGCCTAGTGATCCCAAGGATCCATGCTCACTGAACACAGATACTGAATAATAGAGTCTTACATCCATACATACCGTTTGATACATTAAATGACCACTTCGGTCGAGTCTTACATACATAGGGCCTTAAAGGCCAAAGCACCAAACTAGACCAATAGCGGAATTATTGGTCAAAAGCGTGAACCCATGCCATCAGCCTTAACCTATAGGCATTCTGACTGGAAAGCGTCCTAGCTCGCAAGAACGTCACCGAGTTAATCTTCACCATATCCTGTCTTTCACACCTGGTCAATGAAATAACCAGTGGCAAGCCAATGAGTACTTTGAATGTACTCGCAAACAGCCCATGATACGAACAATGAAAGTGAAGGAATACAGTATCTTGCATCTTTAGTGTAACACATCTGGGTGGAATATGTATATGCATCAGGTTAAAGAATTACTATTGAAGAACAGGTTACAGATATCAACATATCTGCTAAGGGTTGGACACACCGGGTTCACCCTATATGCGCAGTCATCGGACTTGTCATAACCTCAATGTATTAACGAGGGCTAAACAATCCGGGTTTACCCTATATGCCAAGTCATCGGACTTGTCATAACCTCAATGTATTAATGAGGGCTAAACCATCCGAGTTTACCCTATATGCCAAGTCATCGGACTTGGTCATATTATTACTCTCATAACAACACCTTTTTAAACCACACACACACTTGGTTTATGCGGAAACGCTGGACATTGTTTAAGCAGCACCACCCAACTGTCCTTGACCGTGGACACGGCTATTCGAATAGTTTACACTCTACAGAGGTAGTACGCTGGACCCACGAGAAACGGGAAACTTCCGTGTCATCCACGACTCGCGGTATATCACATATACCCGAGGTAAGTACCCGATCATCACCTTTCCCTTGACGATACTAGACAAAGAGGTCCACTCGATTGGTACCCAGCCCACATGTTGTATGTCTTACGAGCACCGACTCTGGACCGTATCAACCATGTAGGGACCAACGGTGTGCCTGGAACTCATAATAATGGCATAGTCGTACTACCTGGCACGACCCCATCACGAGAGTGACACCGATCACTCCCGCCACTAGTAATGTGGCTCTTTGCTAGTACCGACCAGAGTAATCAACAAAGCCCCGTCCCATAAAGGGGTATCGTGGTCGTACTGCTAAGGTTGGGATAGTTGAGACATCATAAATCTAATCCCATTTCCGAAACCATACTCACACAAAATCACCGGTGCATCACTTCACCAAAAGTGATCACCAACTCATCTTCACCCTCGGGCATTAGTGGCACCCGACGGGGTTTTCATAAACTCTTTATTTAACTCATCATTATGCTCATGATAATATGCTCTATCATTACTTGTCAACATGGTATTAACATGACCCTCACGGGGTAGGGTCAAGCTCAATGCAATGATCTTATAACTCTACTAGTCAGCATGACAGTAGCATGATCCTCGTAGATAGTAGGGTTAGCTCATCATGCTTGTGCTCCAAGGAGCCATGTGATTAACATCATCAACATGCAAGTGCTTCGAAGAAGCCTTCGGTACCATCGCATCAATGATGAACTGGCATTATGATCTCATGCAACGAAAAGTACTTGCTATTCTAGCATACATCATTTTATATGCTTAAGTTATGGTCAAAAGGGGCTGCTTGCCTTGCTCACGTAAGTCCTCGGGGTCTTCAAGGTTTTCCACTCCGTCCCCGAATACTCCGTCTACCGTCAACTATCGTCGGAAATAACCATAGTAAGCCACACATCAAGCAGAAATAAAAGTGTTCTATAAATAGAAGTTTTATTTTTCTTGGACCTCTCTGGTCATAAGAAAAATACCTGAAGCTTGATATAGGATATTTGGGTCATCAAAATTTTTTGAATGGTTGGAAAGAGCAATAGGTTATCATTGAAGAAGACAACATAAATCATTCTGTTAAAAATGAGTGGAGGCACCCATTTAACAGATAATTATTTTAGAAATATTTAGGAAGTGGTTTCACTGGATTTGGAGATGGTATGAATACTCTAGGAATTTCTAATGTGGGATAAATAGCAATAGGGAGCTATTTATTATAAGCAACAGAAATAAGTCACACAAAAATGTCGACGAGGGTTCTAAAAATAGAGAAGGATTTTAGAAGTCTCTGGAAGTTTGAATCACTCCATTTGGAGTTGATTTGAAGCTTCTAGGATTTTTGCAAGATGGAGTTTCCAATGTCTAGATGGACATTTGAAAAATAATACAACAGGAAAAGTGTTTGGAAAAATGTGCAAGGCACATATATGGATAGGCCTTGATTTTTGGGACCTGCAGAAATTTGAATCAACAGATTTGGAGTTAGAATGATTTAATGGGAGATTTTAGAAGTTCAAGGAATATGGAAAAAGATAAAAGGGCTCAGCTTCGGTGGGGCTATCTGGCGCGCTGGGCGTCAGTTACGCCTTCGGGCCGGCCCAGTTGCGCAGTCTCACAGGAACCCTGGTGACCAGAAGGGGCACTTCCTGGAGTACGTCTCCTGCGCAGGGACACGGGAACGTGGGAGGGCGCGGCCACTTGAAGCTGGGGGCCCGGCCGGCATGTGGCTGACGCGGGGGCCCCGCCTGTCGGGTCTTCTCCTTCCTTCTGCTCGCATACAGGGGAGGAACGGGGTAGACCAGGCCGCGGGAGGAGCTCCCCCAGGTGGCTCTGGCCACCCCCCGGCGGTGCGCCGGCCACCGGCGTGCTCGGGGGAGTTAGCCGCCTCCGTTCCCCTGCCCGGCGCCTACAGGGGAGGGCCGCAAGGGTGCCGACGCCGTGGTTGCAGGGAGACCGCCGGAGAGGAAGAGGAGGCTGCGTGGTGCCGTGCCTCCGGCAGTCCCCTGACCAAAGGAAAGGCCCCAGCGAGCTCAGGGACCTTGCCGCTCCCCATTCCCACACAGGGTGTCCGCATGGGGACCACGGGGAAAGCCGACGGTGGTGGTTGCGGGAGGTCGTCTACCCCCACACACACACTTGGTTTATGCGGAAACGCTGGACGTAGTTTAAGCAGCACCACCCAACTGTCCTTGACCATGGACACGGCTATTCGAATAGTTTGACACTCTGCAGAGGTAGTACGCTGGACTCACGAGAAACGGGAAACTTGCATGTCATCCACGACTCGCGGTATATCAAGTATACCCGAGGTAAGTACCCGATCATCATATTTCCCCTGACGATACTAGACAAAGAGGTCCACTCGATTGGTACCCAGCCCACATGTTGTACGTCTTACGAGCACAGACTCTGGACTATATCAACCATGCAGGGACCAACGGTGTGCCTGGAACTCATAATAATGGCATGGTCGTCCTACCTGGCACGACCCCATCACGAGAGTGACGACAATCACTCCCGCCACTAGTAATGTGGCTCTTTGCTAGCACCAACCAGAGTAATCAACAAAGCCCCGTCCCATAAAGGGGTATCGTGGTCGTACTGGTAAGGTTGGGACGGTCGACACATCATAAATCTAATCCCATTTCCGAAACCATACTCACACAAAACACCGGTGCATCACTTCACCAAAAGTGATCACCAACTCTTCATCACCCTTGGGCATTAGTGCACCCGACGGGGTTTTCATAAACTCTTATTTGAACTCATCATTATGCTCATGATAATATGCTCTATCTTTACTTGTCAACATTGTATTAACATGACCCTCAAGGGGTAGGATCAAGCTCCATGCAATTTCCCTACTCTACTAGTCAACATGACAGTAGCATGATCCTCGTAGATGGTAGGCTCAAGCTCATCATGTTTGTGCTCCGAGGAGCCATATGTATAACATCACTATCATGCAAGTGCTTCGGAGAAGCCTTCGGTACCATCACACCAATGATGAACCGGTACTGTGATCACATGCAATGGAAAAGTACTGCTATTCTAGCATGCATCAATTCATATGCTTGAGTCATGGTCAAAGGGCTGCTTGCCTTGGACAGCTAAGTATCCGGGGTCTTCGAGGTCTTCCGCTCCGAATCCTCCGTCACTCGGTAACTCTACCGTCGAGAAAGGAATAAATAAATAATAGCTCACACCAAAACAGATCACAAGGTGCTTTAAAAATGTTGCAAAGCTTAACTAAATTCAGTTTATTATTTTGGAAAATGTTTCCTATGGTTTTTATTAGCTAAGCATATTTATTTAAAAGCAAACAGGAGCAAACAAATGCTTTTAATATCATTTTATTATACCAAAACAGATTCTGTTTTTGAAAAATGTCAAACTCTACAGAATCAATTGCTACACATATTTAGAAAATTGTTAGTGGAAGAATCATATTTTTCTAGTGGCTACATATTTTTATAAAAATCATCTAAGCTTGCAGGTTGAAAATAAAAGAAAAGGCCAGGGCGGGACCCAGCCGGCCCAGCCAGCAGACCGGCCACCAGGCGCGCGCGTGCCAGGTTCAAACCTGACATGCGGGCCCCTGGGTCAGCGTCAGCGGCAGTGTGCGTTGGCTGCCCCAGGACACCGACAGGTGGGCTCCACCTGTCGGGTCCTTCTCCTACCTCCAGCCAGAGAGGTGGAGACGGACGCCAGCGAGGCTACCGTTGCCCTCAGGCCAATCTAGGAGCGGGAATGGGTCCCTCGCTCCTCCGCCTACCTGCTCGTGGTCGGGACGTCACCGGAGGTGGTCTGGGTCGCCGGCGACGAGGTGACCGTGGCGGAAAGGTTTCGGGATGGCGTCGACCTAGTGGCTAGGGGCACAGATTCGCTCGGGGAAGTTGGGGGAAATGATCCTGGCATCAAGGGAAGTGCAATGGGAGGTCGGGAGGCGCAGGAGCCGACGTGTAGCCGGAGATCGACCGGAGTTCCGAGGCGGAGGGGCCTCGGTCGATCTCAAGCACCGGGGCTCTACGAGCTCGATTGGGCGGCTAGGGGGAGTCTAGTGGTTGTGCTGAAGCTGCCTGGGGGGTGCTGGGGCGCTGGGGAGACCTATTTATAGGCCAGCGACGGTGAGCCAACTCGGGCGCACCGGTGACTCACCGTGGCGCGCGTGCGTGCACAGTGAGGTGCTGGCCGCGAAACCACGGGTTTGGGACGTGGTTTAGGACCTTCTGGTGCATCGGCCGCAGAGGGAGAGCGAGTGGGGTCGAGCCGCAGCGTAGTGCATGCTCAGCCGTGTCGGGCGTGCGCGGGCACGCCTCGCCTGAGTTCTTGCGCGACGAGAGGGTGCCCCTGATGGTAGCTTTGCACAGAGTGGCTATCGGGGGAGTGTTTGGACACTACTGGGGAGGTTGGAACTGGCCGGGGCGACGTCCCCTTGCTGGAGGTTCTCTGTAGCGCGTCTAGAGCGCAGTTTTGGCATGCCACGGCATGCTGGCACGCTCTGGGGCACTTTGGACGTGTCCTCCATGTCCTGAGTGTTTCTGGGAGAGTGCCTAGCTGTTGTGTGCTAGTGGGAGCACGAGCTAGTCAAAGGAGGCAAGGAACACCAGTGTTGCCAGCCCTGGCCTGTGGCTCAAATTGAAGATCTTGTCACTTGTGCTTGGAGTTGGGGAGGGGCTGGTTGACTGAGTGCTCAGGGTGTTCTGGGGCTCTAACTCACCAAGTTTGGGGCTTTTCCATTGGGTAAAACAGTGGCTAGGAGGGTTTTTACCTTCCTGTCAGAAGGTGTTCGACGGTGATTTGGGGTGCTTCCACTCCACCACTGGAGCTGACACTTAACAGGTTTGGTCTTGGGGAAAAACATGGGGTTCCACCAAATTTGAGCTCCATTGAACAAGTTTAGCTTTGTAAACTTGGAAATGCTCCAAAATGACCAGTTCTGTCCTTTACAAAGGAAGTGTGGCCAATCAGAGTCTCACAAATCTCATCTTTGGTGTGGAGTCCTCATTTGGGGTGTCAAACACCTCTGCAAAGTTTCAGCTCCATTGGAGAAACTTTGCAATGTAGAGTTGTTCCAACTCTTCTGTGGACACAGAGGGTTTTGGGCTCATTTGGTGCACTTCCCCCTCTTGGATCAAGGTGAGATTTTATGTGAGCACCTAATATGGCTTGGGAGGGCTCCTGTAACTTTATGAGAATTTATTGAGATTATTTCCTTTGGAAACATCTCAAAAAGCTAAAACAGACAGAAATGGTTTTCAGGGTTTTACTCAGATAATATTAATATAAAATAGGGTTCAAAATCTTATATATGGAAAATATATGTCCTTCTGAGCTTCCATGAATTTACTCAGAATTTTCTAAGGCTGGAAGGAAATTTTCCTTGTCGGAATATCATTCCTGGCCTTAGAAACAGACATAAATATAAAATAGGAAAATAATATTTTAAATCACCAATAATTTTTTTTAATGAATGATAATAATATTTGGATCAGATCACCAACTTTGGTTGGAAGTGCCACTTGGCTTCATGAGCTAGTAGTGTATCCCAACATGATGAAGGTGATCTTGATATAAAGGAAAAAGGGTTTTTGAAGAGAGCAAAATAATAAGTTTTTCATGGGTTTGAGTCATCAAGCAAGCAAGCATTCACTCATACAAGGGCTTACATTGCACTCACAACATTATTTGAAAAAGTTTTAACAAGCTCTGATTTTGCAACATAGAATACTTGTGGTGAAAAACAGGGTGTGACAGTCCTATCCCTCTTACAAGAATCTCGTCCCCGAGATTCCTAAGCTAAGCGTTAAATAGCTCGGGAAATTCTGATCGAAGATAGTCTTCACGTTCCCACATGGCTTCTGCTTCGGTATAGTTGCTCCACTAAACCTTGAAAAACTTGATGGCGCGGCTTCTGGTGCAACGTTCGGCTTCGTGCAAAATGCGGATCGGTTTCTCGCGGTAGGTAAGGTCCGGTTGAAGGTCAATAGCTTGATGATCAATGTCCTTATAAAGATCGGGACGGTTCGGCACTTGCAAACACTTCCGGAGCTGTGACACGTGAAACATGTTGTGCACACCCGAAAGCTCAGGAGGTAGCTCCAACTGATAAGCTACTTCCCCGTGCCTTGCCGTGATCTTGAAGGGTCCAATGAACCTTGGAGCTAGCTTCCCCTTGACATGGAAACGCTTGGTCCCCTTGAGAGGCGTGACTCGCCAGTACACCTGGTCTCCGGGAACAAACTCCACATCTCTGCGGCGAGGGTCCGCATAGCTCTTCTGCCTTGACTTAGCTGCCTTCAAGTTCTCTCGGACAAGCTGAACCTTGTCCCCTGCTTCCTGCATTGCTTCTGGTCCAAAAACTAGTCCTTCACCGGTTTCGGACCAATTGAGCGGGGTGCGGCACTTCCGCCCATATAACGCTTCGAATGGGGCCATCTGAAGACTGGACTGGTAGTTGTTGTTGTAAGAAAACTCAGAAAACGGCAGGCAATCTTCCCACTTGGCACCATGAGCCAAAGCACAGGCACGGAGCATGTCCTCAAGTATCTGGTTTACCCTCTCGGTTTGTCCGCCCGTTTGCGGGTGGAAAGCCGTACTGAAGGAGAGTTTGGTTCCGAGAGCTTCTTGAAACTTCTTCCAGAATCTTGAGGTGAATTGCGTGTCGCGGTCGGACACGATCTCCTTGGGAACTCCATGGAGACTCACCACTTGATGAATGTATAGACTGGCCAGCTGGCTGCCATCGTAGGTGGTGTTAACGGGGATGAAATGGGCCACCTTGGTCAAATGATCGACTATGACCCAAATGGAGTTATGACCCTTATTCGACCGGGACAACCCGGTGATGAAGTCCATGCCGACTTTATCCCACTTCCATTCCGGCACTTGAAGAGGTTGCAGCAATCCAGCAGGTCACTGGTGTTCAGCCTTGACTCACTGGCATACATCGCATTTAGCGACATAGGAGCCAATTTCTCTCTTCATGCCATGCCACCAGAATCGTTCTCGGAGGTCTTGGTACATCTTGGTACCACCTGGATGGATAGAGTACGGTGTGTCATGAGCCTCTTGCAGGATCAAGTCCTTAAGTTCGGCCTTGTTAGGTACGCATAAGCGCTTCCCGTACCACAGTACTCCTTGCTCATCAATCGAGAATCCTGGGGCTTTGCCTTCTCGCACCTTCCTCTTGAGGCCTTCGATACTCTTGTGTCCCTTCTGGGTTTCCTTGATGTCATCTGCCAGAGTAGGCTTGACTTCGAGGTTGGCCAGATATCCTGGTTCGACTATCTCAAGCCCGAAGCTCTCCATCTCTTCATATAAGACGGGTAACCTTTCCTTGAGCATGACGTTCAAGGAGCCTACCTTCCGGCTTAAGGCATCGGCTACCACGTTCGCCTTGCCGGGATGATACTGAATGCTGAGGTCGTAATCCTTGATTAACTCAAGCCATCTCCGCTGCCTCATATTCAGCTCCCTTTGGGTGAAGATCTATTTCAGACTTTTGTGGTCTGTATATATCTCACATCACTTCCCCAGAAGGTAATGTCGCCACGTCTTCAGAGCATGCACTATGGCTGCTAGCTCGAGATTATGGGTGGCGTAGTTCTCCTCATGCGGTCGCATTTGCCGTGACAAGTACGCCACGACCCTGCCATCTTGCATCAGGACTCCACCGAGCCCAGTTCCAGAGGCATCACAATATATCATGAATTCCTTGTTGATGTCTGGGGTAGCCAATACTGGGGTGGTAGTTAGCCTCTTCTTCAACTCCTGGAAACTTGCTTCACACGCCTTTCTTCAAGAGCTGAGTCATAGGTCGAGCGATGCTGGAGAATCCTTCTACAAACTTGCGGTAGTATCCCGCGAGCCCGAGGAAACTCCTGACATCCTTCACGTCCTTTGGTGATTCCTAGTTGGTCACTGTAGTAATCTTGGACTGATCTACGGCCAATCCGCTTGCCGTCATGGTATGACCCAGAAATCCAACTTCGTTCAGCCAGAACTAACACTTGCTGAATTTGGCGTAAAGTTGGTGCTCTCGAAGCTTTCCCAGAACTAACCTCAGGTGTTGCTCATGCTCCTCTTCAGACTTGGAGAAGATTAATATGTCATCGATGAACACGACGACAAACTTGTTGAAATATTCCATGAAGACCTTGTTCATGAGGTACATGAAGTAAGCTGGGGCATTTCTCAAACCGAAGGACATGACAGTGCATTCATATAGACCGTATCGGGTCACGAATGCAGTCTTGGGTATATCTTCGGGTCGAATCTTCAACTGGTAATATCCCGATCGAAGATCGATCTTGGAAAATACCCTGGCCCCGTTTAACTAGTCAAACAGGTCTTCGATCTTGGGGAGCGGGTACTTGTTCTTAATTGTGACTTCATTAAAAGAACGGTAATCGACGCAGAGTCGAATGGTACCATCCTTCTTTGAAACAAATAGAACAGGTGATCCCCAAGGTGATGCACTCGGACGGATGAACCCTTTCCTGAGTTGCTCATCCAGCTGTTTCTTCAGCTCTGCCAGCTCTTCGGAACCCATCCTGTAAGGCTTTTTATATATAGGCCTTGATCCGGGCATGAGCTCAATGATGAACTCGATGTCTCGTTCAGGAGGCATTCCGGGTAGCTCGTCAGGAAAGACGTCCGGGTATTCACACACTACAGGCACTTGATCAAGCTCTACCTCGGATAGACTGTTGAGTCAAGGCACTTGAGCCGATACTGGCTCGGAGACAAACTTGACCTTGACCCCTTGGTTGCTTGTCATGGTAATGGCCCTGTTGGCACAGTACAAAAGACTCTGGTGCTTGGACAACCAATCCATGCCGAGGATTACTTCTAAACCTTGCGATTTAAGCACAATGAGGTCTGCCAAGAAACTCGTTCCATTGATAACTATCTCGACCCTTCTACACCCTAGGCTGGTCCTCATACTGCTCCCGGGGTTTGAATTGCCATCTGTGGACGGAGTAGAGTGGGTTTTAAACCACACTTCTCCGCAAACCTTTGAGTAACAAAAGAATGCGAGGCACCACAATCAAACAACACTGTTGCTGGAGTTGAGTTGACGAGGAACGTACCTAGAATGCAGTCCGGGTCTTCCTACGCCTCTTCTGCAGTGATCTGATTGATCCGGCCCTGCCACTGAACTGCTGGTTGCGGGGAGCCTGGTTCCTTCCTGGTGCACCTTGACCGGGGTTGGGTGCATTGGGACGTGGTGCATCGGGCTTCTTGTTGGGGCACTGCCTGGAATAGTGCCCGGTCTGACCAGACCCAAAGCAGGTGACCTGCCCCGGAGGGTTGGTCTTGACTCCACCGTTGTTCGGGGGGTTGACTACTGGCTTGGCTTGCTGCTGAGGCTGATAATTCTGGCGGAACACCGGGTGCTTGTATTGCTGCTGCTGAAAGTTGGGTCTTGCAGGTGCTGACTGCCATGGTCTTGGTCTTGCGCTACTGGGTCCTCCATTGCCCATCACTTTGCGCTTGCCGGTGTCGTCCATCGCACGACGCTTGTCTTCTAGCATAAGTGCCTTCTTAACCAACTCGTTGAAGGTCTTGCAGTCGCAAACCACCAGCTGGTATTGCAGGGACTGCTGTAACCCTTCCATGAAGCGTTCCACCTTAGCGGCCTCAGTGTTAACATCTTCGGGCGCGTACCTCGACAAGAGGTTAAACTTCTGCACATACTCCTTAACAGTTCCACTGCCCTGCCTCAAGGCTTTGAATTCCCGCTTCTTAATGGTCATCATTCCAGGTGGAATGTGAGCCGCGCGAAATCCTTCCTGGAACATCACCCAAGTGATGACTTGCCCTATCCGCATGATCTGGAATCCATCCCACCATGCCCTGGCGGTGCCTCCGAGACAGTGAGAAGCATAAAGGACCTTCTCACGATCGTCGGTGCACTTGACCAGCGCAAGGAGGTCTTCAATGGTGCGGATCCAGTCATCGGCGTCCAGTGGTTCAGTCGTCTCCGTGAATATGGGGGGGCGTAGTCTGCATGAACTCAGAAAGAGTAGAGCGGCCACCGCCATTCCCATTCCGCGGAGGGTTGTCCACCAGGACTTGAGTCAGCTGCTGAATAGCGGCATTGCTGGCTTGACGCTCCTCCCGAAGATCTTGAAGGAACTGAGCCATCGTCAAGTTCTCAGGAGGAGGTGGTGGCGGAATGTCGCTAGGCTGCTCGTGGTGACCTCCAGCGTGAGCTTCTCCTTCGGTTCCCTGCGGCGTTCCTGAAGAGCCGGCGCTGGGGTTGCCGAAGGTGCTGTTGCGGGTTGCGTTCACCATCCTGTCATAGAAACAGACAGGTCAAAATGCCACCTTGCTCAGAAATACAAGGATTCGTTCCTAGTAAGAGGGGGTCCAATGCGTGTGAGTGCAATGTTTTCAAAACCAAAGTTTTTGACAAACGGAAATTGTATTCACAAAAACTAGGTGATGTACTCACTTACAGGCTGCCTAAAGCAATATGTGACTTACATCATACACACATAAGTAAATTAAAACGGATACATGGATACACTATGCTCGGGGTATTCCTAATTGCCTACGGTAAATCCTACGCGGCGGACTGCTCGGTCTCATAGGCGGGTTCAACAGGATCCTCATCTTCGTCTTCGTCTTCATCAGCATCTTCTTCCTTTATAGGAGTGGAAGAAAGAATCCGCACATCACGACGTCTCTTAGGCGAGGCGGCGAAGATCTCAGTGTACTCTTCCGCTGTCAAGCGGCGACTCCGAAGAGGGACTGCCTGGATGGGTAACACACCACCCCTAGTAGCAACAACTGTCCTTCCTTCAGGTGCGCCTGCCTTCTTTACCTTGCGATTCTTCATCTTTTCAGTGTGGAGCAGGCCCTTGACTAGGTGCAGCTCTTGGCGAAGCTTGGCTGATTCCTTAACCAGGAAGTGCGTCAGGGTGTTCGACCAGAGGCTGAAGTAGGTCTGAAACCTTAATGGCATCCCATCCTCCGTGGCTGGGGTTGTTGGAAATATGCCCTAGAGGCAATAATAAATTAGTTATTATTATATTTCTTAGGTCATGATAATCGTTTATTATCCATGCTATAATTGTATTGAATGAAGACTTATATACATGTGTGGATACATAGACAAAACACTGTCCCTAGAAAGCCTATAGTTGGCTAGCCAGTTGATCAAAGATAGTCAGGGTCTTCTGATTATGAACAAGGTGTTGTTTCTTGATAACTGGATCACGTCGTTAGGAGAATCACGTGATGGACTAGACCCAAACTAATAGACGTAGCATGTTGATCGTGTCATTTTGTTGCTACTGTTTTCTGCGTGTCAAGTATTTGTTCCTATGACCATGAGATCATATAACTCACTGACACCGGAGGAATGCTTTGTGTGTATCAAACGCCGCAACGTAACTGGGTGACTATAAAGGTGCTCTACACGTATCTCCGAAGGTGTTAGTTGAGTTAGTATGGATCGAGACTGGGATTTGTCACTCCGTGTGATGGAGAGGTATCTCGGGGCCCACTCGGTAATCCAACAACACACACAAGCCTTGCAAGCAATGTGACTTAGTGTAAGTTGCGGGATCTTGTATTGCGGAACGAGTAAAGAGACTTGCCAGAAACGAGATTGAAATAGGTATGCGGATACTGACGATCGAATCTCGGGCAAGTAACATACCGAAGGACAAAGGGAATGACATACGGGATTATATGAATCCTTGGCACTGAGGTTCAAACGATAAGATCTTCGTAGAATATGTGGGATCCAATATGGGCATCCAGGTCCCGCTATTGGATATTGACCGAGAAGTCACTCGGGTCATGTCTGCATAGTTCTCGAACCCGCAGGGTCTCCACACTTAAGGTTCGACGTTGTTTTATTCGTATTTGAGTTACATGGTTGGTTACCGAATGTTGTTCGGAGTCCCGGATGAGATCACGAACGTCACGAGGGTTTCCAAAGTGGTCCGGAAACGAAGATTGATATATAGGATGAACTCATTTGATTACCGGAAGGTTTTCGGAGTTACCGGGAATGTACCGGGAATGACGAATGGGTTCCGGGTGTTCACCGGGGGGGGGGGGGGCAACCCACCCCGAGGAAGCCCATATGCCTTGTGGGTGGCGCACCAGCCCTTAGTGGGCTGGTGGGACAGCCCAAGAAGGCCCTATGCGCCATAGGAAGAAAATTAAAGAGAAAAAAAAGAGGAGGTGGGAAAAAGCGGAAGGACTCCTCCTTCCAAACCTAGTTGGACTCGGTTTGGAAGGGGAGGGTTGCCCCCCCCTTGGCTCGGCCGAACCCCTTGGGGGTCCTTGGACCCCAAGGCAAGGCTCCCCCTCTTCCCGCTATATATACGGAGGTTTTAGGGCTGATTTGAGACAACTTTGCCACGGCAGCCCGACCACATATCTCCACGATTTTACCTCTAGATCGCATTTCCGCGGAGCTCGGGCGGAGCCCTGCCGAAATAAGATCATCACCAACCTCCGGAGCGCCGTCACGCTGCCGGAGAACTAATCTACCTTTCCGTCTCTCTTGCTGGATCAAGAAGGCCGAGATCATCGTCGAGCTGTACGTGTGCTGAACGCGGAGGTGCCGTCCGTTCGGCACTAGATCGTGGGACTGATCGCGGGACGGTTTGCGGGGCGGATCAAGGGACGTGAGGACGTTCCACTACATCAACCGCATTCACTAACGCTTCTTCTATGCGGTCTACAAGGGTACGTAGATCGAATATCCCCTCTCATAGATGGACATCACCATGATAGGTCTTCGTGCACGTAGGAAATTTTTTGTTTCCCATGCGACATTCACCAACAGTGGCATCATGAGCTAGGTTCATGTGTAGATGTCTTCTCGAGTAGAACCCAAAAGTTTTTGTGGGCGGTGATGTGCGTTTTGCTGCCCTCCTTAGTCTTTTCTTGATTCCGCGGTATTGTTGGATCGAAGCGGCTCGGACCGACATTACTCGTACGCTTACGAGAGACTGGTTTCATCGCTACGAGTAACTCCGTTGCTCAAAGATGACTGGCGGGTGTCAGTTTCTCCAACTTTAGTTGAATCGGAATTGACCGAGGAGGTCCTTGGATGAGGTTAAATAGCAATTCATATATGTCCGTTGTGGTGTTTGCGTAAGTAAGATGCGATCCTACTAGATACCCATGGTCACCACGTAAAACATGCAACAACAAAATTAGAGGTTGTCTAACTTGTTTTTGCAGGGTATGCTTGTGATGTCATATGGCCAACGATGTGATGTGATATATTGGATGTATGAGATGATCATGTTGTAATAGTTAATATCGACTTGCACGTCGATGGTACGGCAACCGGCAGGAGCCATAGGGTTCTGTTTAAACTAACGTTTGTGCTTGCAGATGCGTTTACTATATTGCTAGGACGTAGCTTTAGTAGTAGTAGCATGAGTAGCACGACAACCCCGATGGCGACACGTTGATGGAGATCATGGTGTGACGCCGGTGACAAGAAGATCGTGCCGGTGCTTTGGTGATGGAGATCAAGAAGCGCATGATGATGGCCATATCATGTCACTTATGAATTGCATGTGATGTTAATCCTTTTTGCACCTTATCTTGCTTAGAACGACGTTCGCATTATGAGGTGATCTCTCACTAAAATTTCAAGACGAAATTGTGTTCTCCCCGACTGTGCACCGTTGCGACAGTTCTTCGTTTCCAGACACCACATGATGATCGGGTGTGATAGACCCAACGTTCACATACAACGGGTGCAAAACAGTTGCACACGCGGGACACTCGGGTTAAGCTTGACGAGCCTAGCATGTGCAGACATGGCCTCGGAACACATGAGACCGAAAGGTCGAGCATGAATCGTATAGTTGATATGATTAGCATAGAGATGCTTACCACTGAAACTATTCTCGACTCACGTGATGATCGGACTTGAGATAGTGGATTTGGATCATGTACCAGTCAAATGACTAGAGAGATGTAATTTTTGAGTGGGAGTTCTTAAGTAATATGATTAATTGAACTAATTATCATGAACATAGTCTAATGGTCTTTGCGAATTACGATGTAGCTTGCGCTATAGCTCTACTATTTTTATATGTTCCTAGAGAAAATTTAGTTGAAAATTGATAGTAGCAAACTTTGCAGACTGAGTGTGTAAAATCGAGGATTATCCTCGTTGCTGCGCAGAAGGCTTATGTCCTTAATGCACCACTCGGTGTGCTGCACCTCGAGCGTCGTCTGTGGATGCTGTGAACATCCGACATACACGTTTCTGATGACTACACGATAGTTCAGTGCAAAATACTTAATGGCTTAGAAGCAAGGCGCCAAAGATGTTTTGAAACGTCGCGGAACATAAATGATGTTCTAAAGAGATGAAATTGTGATTTCATGCTTGTGCCCTTGTTAAGAGGTACGAGACCTCCGACAAGATTCTTTGTCCACAAAGTAAAGGAGAAAATCTCAATCGTTGAGCGTGTGCTCAGATTGTCTGAGTACGACAATCACTTGAATCAAGTGGGAGTTAATCTTCCAGATGAGATAGTGATGGTTCTCCAAAGTCACTGCCACCAAGCTGTGAGAGCTTCGTGATGAACTATAACATATCAAGGATAGATACAATGATCCTTGAGCGATTCGAGCCGTTTGACACTGCGAAAGTAGAAATCAAGAAGGAGCGTCAATAGTTGATGGTTTGTATAACCACTAAGTTTCAAGAAAGGCAAGGGCTAGAAGGGATACTTCGTGAAATGGCAAAACAGTTTCTGCACTAATGAAGAGACCCAAGATTAAACCCCAACCCGAGAACTAAGTGCTTCTGTAATGAGGGGAACAGTCACTTAGGTGGAGCAACTCTAGATACTTGGTAGATAAGAAGGCTGGCAAAAGTCGAAAGAAGTATATTTGATATACATGATGTTGATGTGTACTTTACTAGTAATCCTAGTAGCATGAGGGTATTGGATACCGGTTCGGTTGCTAAGTGATTAGTAACACGAAATGAAAGCTACGGCATAAACGGAGACTAGCTAAAGGCGAGGTGACGATACGTGTTGGAAGTGTTTCCACGGTTGATATGATCAAACGTCGCACGCTCCCTCTACCATCGGGATTGGTGTTAAACCTAAATAATTGTTATTTGGTGCTTGCGTTAAGCATGAACATGATTGGATCGTGTTTATTGCAATACGATTATTCATTTAAAGAGAATAATGGTTACTCTATTTTCTTGAATAATCACCTTCAATGGTTTATTGAATCTCGATCGTAGTGTTACACATGTTCATAATATTGGTGCCAAAAGATACGAGGTAATGATGATAGTACCACTTACTTGTGTCACTGCCTCTTGAGTCATGTTCGTATAAATTGCATGAAGAGGCTCCATGCTGATGGATCTTTATACTCACTTGATTTTGAATCACAAGTGACATGCAAATCATACCACATGAGCAAGGCCTTGTTTTCATTGAGATGAAATAAGATAGTAACTTCTTGGAAGTGATACATTTTGATGTATGCAGTCCAATGGGTGCTGAGGCATGCAGTGGATATCATTATGTTCTTACTTCAATGACGATTTGAGTAGATACTAGAGTATTTGCTTAATGAATCACAAGTCTGAAATATTGAAAAGTTCAATTCTGTTCCGGAGTGAAGTTCGTCGTAACAAGAGGATAAACTGTCTACGATATGATCATAGAAATGAATATCTGAGTTACGAGTTTTGGTACGCAGTTAAGACAATGTGGAAATTGTTTCGCAATTCATGCCACCTAGAACATCATAGTGTGATGATGTGTCTGAACGTCATAGCCACACACTATTTGGTATGGTGCATGCTATGATGTCTCTTATAGAATTACCACTATCGTTTATGGGTTAAGCATTAGAGACAACCGCATTCACTTTAAATAGGGCACCACGTATTTCCGTTGAGATGACACAGTATAGACTGAGGTTTAGAGAAATCTAAACTGCCGTTTCTTGAAAGTTTGGGGTTTCGACACTTATGTGAAAAAGTTTCAGTCTGATAAGCTCGAACCCAAAGCGGATAAATGCATCTTCATAGGATATCCAAAACAGTTGGGTACATCTCCTATCTCAGATCCGAAAGCAAAGTGTTTGTTTCTAGAAACGGATCCTTTCTCGAGGAAAGGTGTCTCTCGAAAGAATTGAGTGGGAGGGTGGTAGAACTTGATGAGGTTATTGAACCATCACTTCGACCAGTGTGTAGCAGGGCGCAGGAAGTTGTTCCTGTGGCGCCTACACCAATTGAAGTGAAAGCTGATGATGGTGATCATCGAGCATCGGATCAAGTTACTACAAGCCTCGTAGTTGACAAGGTCGCGTACTACTACAGAGTGGTACGGTAACCCTGTCTTGGAGGTCATGTTGTTGAGCAACAGTGAACCTACGAGTTATGGAGAAAGCAATGGTGGGCCCAGATTCTGACAAATGGCTGGAAGCCATGAAATCCGAGAGAGGATCCATGTATGAAAACAAAGGGTAGACTTTGGAAGAACTACTTGATGGTCATAGGACTATTGAGTAAAGATGGATCTTTAAAAGGAAGACAGACGATGATAGTGATAAGTCACTATTAAAGCTCGACTTGTTGCAAAGATGTTTCTGACAAGATCAAATAGTTGACTATGATGAGACTTTCTCACTCGTGGCGATGCTGAAAGTCTGTTAGAATTATGTTAGTAGTTGCTGCATTATTTATGAAATATTGCACATAGGATGTCAAAACATTGTTTCCTCGACGGTTTCCTTGAGCAAAGATTGTATGTGATACAACCAGGAGGTTTTGTCGATCCTAAAGATACTAGCAAGTATGCAAGCTCCAGCGATCCTTCAATGGACTGGTGCAAGCATCTCGGAGTTGGAATATACACTTTGATGAGGTGATCAAAGATTTTGGGTTGGTACAAGGTTTATGAGAAACTTGTATTTCCAAAGAAGTGAGTGGGAGCACTATAGAATTTCTGATAAGTATATGTGGTTGACATATTTTGGATCAGAAGTAATGTAGAATTTCTGTAAAGCATACAAGGTTGTTTGAAAGGATTTTTCAAAGGAATACCTGGATTGAGCTACTTGAACGTTGAGCATGAAAGATCTATGGAGATAGATCGAAAACGCTTAATAGAAGTTTCAACAAAATGCATGCCTTGACAAGTTTTGAAGGAGTTCAAAATAGATCAGCAAAGAAGGAGTTCTTGGTTGCGTTGTGAGGTGTGAATTTGAGTAAGACTCAAAACCCGACCACGGTAAAATAAAGAGAATAGACGAAGTTCGTCTTCTATGCCTTAGCCGTAGACTCTAAAGTATGCCATGCTGAGTACCGCACCTGATGTGTGCCTTAACTCAAAGTCTGTTGAGAGGTACAGAGAGTGATCCATGATTGAATCACTAGCAGCGGTCAAAATTTATCCTTAGTAACTGATGGACTAAGGAATTTTCTCGATTATGGAGGTGGTTAAAGAGTTCGTCGTAAAGGGTTACGTCGATGCAAGCTTTGCCACTAATTCGAATAACTATGAGTAGTGAAACGGATTCGTATAGTAGAGTAGATATTTGGAGTATTTCCGAATAGCACATAGTAGCAGCATCTATAAGATGACATAAAGATTTGTAAAGAACACACGGACCTGAAAGTTTCAGAACCGTTGACTAAAACCTCTCTCACGAGCAAGACATGATCAGACCCCATAAATATATGGGTGTTGGATTCGTTGGAATCACATGGTGATGTGAACTAGATTATTGACTCTAGTGCAAGTGGGAGACTGTTGGAAATATGCCCTAGAGGCAATAATAAATTAGTTATTATTATATTTCTTAGTTCATGATAATCGTTTATTATCCATGCTATAATTGTATTGAATGAAGACTTATATACATGTGTGGATACATAGACAAAACACTGTCCCTAGCAAGCCTCTAGTTGGCTAGCCAGTTGATCAAAGATAGTCAGGGTCTTCTGATTATGAACAAGGTGTTGTTGCTTGATAACTGAATCACGTCATTAGGAGAATCACGTGATGGACTAGACCCAAACTAATAGACGTAGCATGTTGATCGTGTCATTTTGTTGCTACTGTTTTCTGCATGTCAAGTATTTGTTCCTATGACCATGAGATCATATAACTCACTGACACCGGAGGAATGCTTTGTGTGTATCAAACATCGCAACGTAACTGGGTGACTATAAAGATGCTCTACAGGTATCTCCGAAGGTGTTAGTTGAGTTAGTACGGATCGAGACTGGGATTTGTCACTCCGTGTGACGGAGAGGTATCTCGGGGCCCAATCGGTAATACAACATCACACACAAGCCTTGCAAGCAATGTGACTTAGTGTAAGTTGCGGGATCTTGTATTACGGAACGAGTAAAGAGACTTGCCAGTAAACGAGATTGAAATAGGTATGCGGATACTGACGATCGAATCTCGGGCAAGTAACATACCGAAGGACAAAGGGAATGACATACGGGATTATATGAATCCTTGGCACTGAGGTTCAAAAAATAAGATGTTCGTAGAATATGTGGGATCCAATATGGGCATCTAGGTCCCACTATTGGATATTGACCGAGAAGTCACTCGGGTCATGTCTGCATAGTTCTCGAACCCGCAGGGTCTGCACACTTAAGGTTCGACATTGTTTTATGCGTATTTGAGTTATATGGTTGGTTACAGAATGTTGTTCGGAGTCCCGGATGAGATCACGGACGTCACGAGGGTTTCCGGAATAGTCTGGAAACGAAGATTGATATATAGGATGACCTCATTTGATTACCGGAATGTTTTCGGAGTTACCGGGAATGTACCGGGAATGACGAATGGGTTCCGGGTGTTCACCAGGGGGGGGCAACCCACCCCGGGGAAGCCCATAGGCCTTGGGGGTGGCGCACCAGCCCTTAGTGGGCTGGTGGGACAGCCCAAGAAGGCCCTATGCGCCATAGGAAGAAAATCAAAGAGAAAAAAAAAGAGGAGGTGGGAAAAAGTGGAAGGACTCCTCCTTCCAAACCTAGTTGGACTCGGTTTGGAAGGGGAGGGTTGCCCCCCTTGGCTCGGCCGAACTCCTTGGGGGTCCTTGGACCCCAAGGCAAGGCTCCCCCTCTTCCCCCTATATATACAGAGGTTTTAGGGCTGATTTGAGACAACTTTGCGACGGCAGCCCGACCACATATCTCCACGGTTTTACCTCTAGATCGCGTTTCTGCGGAGCTCCGGCGGAGCCTTGCCGAGATAAGATCATCACCAACCTCCGGAGCGCCGTCACGCTGCCGGAGAACTAATCTACCTCTCCGTCTCTCTTGCTGGATCAAGAAGGCCGAGATCATCGTCGAGCTGTACGTGTGCTGAACGCGGAGGTGCCGTCCGTTCGGCACTAGATCGTGGGACTGATCGCGGGACGGTTCGCGGGGCAGATCGAGGGACGTGAGGACGTTCCACTACATCTACCGCGTTCACTAACGCTTCTGCTGTGCGGTCTACAAGGGTACGTAGATCGAATATCCCCTCTCGTAGATGGACATCACCATGATAGGTCTTCGCGCGCGTAGGAAATTTTTTGTTTCCCATGCGACGTTCACCAACAGGGGTGAGTGTCCAACTCCCATCCACTCCTTCCTTAATGAAAGGTAGGTGACGAGTGACAGGCTCGTTATCCATCTCAGGGAGGATGCTGCGGAGACGCACGAGCGCCTCTCGTGCGGCCGTCTCCAGTGCCATCATCAGCTCTCCCATGTGTGGTCCTTCGAAGAACCAACTAGACGGGGAGTCATTAGCCTTCACTATCACGTCCACGTGATATTCCTTATTGTCGGCGTTGACCCCGTGCTCGTGGTAGAGGAAGATGGGCGTGCGACGTACGTGGCACTTCTCGAGACAATCCACCAGGAGTAGTGGAAAGCCGGTCTCCAGAAGCGTCTCAGGTACGACAGCCATCTACAAGGTATAGGAGAGAAGTCAGAAGGTTGTGTGTGCAAAAGGTTTGTGCAAGGCTGGCATTCTAACGTTCTCGGCTAGCGTCCATGCTATCTAAGGCTTCCTATAGTCAGGATGGCTCTGATGCCAGTTCTGTGGTGACCCCGACTAGCAAGTCGAGTTCGCCGTGCCCAGTGACCCCAAGGATCAATGTTCACTGAACACAGATACTGAATAATAGAGTCTTACATCCAAGTACCGAAATTATTACATCAAACGACCAGAAGGTCGGGTTCAAGAGCGAGGCCTCAAGCCAATTAAACAGATACATCGGGTAGCGGAAACTCTTAAGGGCTAAGCGGTGCCCATGCCATCAAGCCTACACCAACAGGCATTCTGACTTGGAAGCGTCCTAGATCGCAGGTTCATCTCCGAAGGCGTACTCGTCACCAAACTCCGGTCCTTCCATGTCTGGTCAATAATATAACCAGTGGCAAGCCAATGAGTACTTTGAATTTACTCGCAAATAGCCCATGATATGAACATTGATAGTGAAGAATAAGAGTAACATGTATCTTTGGTGGAATGCAATTTGGTGGAATGATCAGGTATATGCAACAAGTTAAAGAACTACTCTTGAAGAACAGGTTACAGATATCGACATATCTGACAAGGGTTGAACACACCGGGTTCACCCTATATGCCAAGTCACCGAACTTGGTCATATCAATTCCTCAAGTAACTCCGGTTATTAACACCATTCACTGAACTCACACACACACTTGGTTTATGCGGAAACGCTAGACGTAGTTTAAGAAGCACCACCCAACTTTCCTTGACCGTGGACACGGCTATTCGAATAGTTTGACACTCTGCAGAGGTAGTACGCTGCACTCACGAGAAACGGGAAACTTCCGTGTCATCCACGACTCGCGGTATATCACGTATACCCGAGGTAAGTACCCGATCATCATCTTTCCCCTGACGATACTAGACAAAGAGGTCCACTCGATTGGTACCCAGCCCACATGTTGTACGTCTTCATCACCCTCGGGCATTAGTGGCACCCGACGGGGTTTTCATAAACTCTTATTTGAACTCATCATTATGCTCATGATAATATGCTCTATCTTTACTTGTCAACATGGTATTAACATGACCCTCAAGGGGTAGGGTCAAGCTCCATGCAATTGCCCTACTCTACTAGTCAACATGACAGTAGCATGATCCTCATAGATGGTAGGCTCAAGCTCATCATGTTTGTGCTCCGAGGATCCATATGTATAACTCTACAGAATCAATTACTACACATTTTTAGAAAACAGATTCAAACTCTACAGAATCAATTACTGCACATTTTATTATACCAAAACAGATTTTATTATACCAAAACAGATTCAAACTCTACAGAATCAATTACTACACATTTTTAGAAAACTGTTGGTGGAAGAATCATATTTTTCTACTGGCTACATATTTTTATAAAAATAATCTAAGCTTGCAGGTTAAAAATAAAAGAAAAGGCCAGGGGGGGGGGACCCAGCCGGCCCAGCCAGCAGACCGGCCACCAGGTGCGCGCGTGCCAGGTTCAAACCTGACATGCGAGCCCGTGGGGTCAGCGTCAGCGGCTGCGCGCGCTGGCTGCCCCAGGACACCGACAGGTGGGCTCCACCTGTCGGGTCCTTCTCCTACCTCCAGCCAGAGAGGTGGAGACGGACGCCGGCGAGGCTACCGTTTCCCTCAGGCCAATCTAGGAGCGGGAATGGGTCCCTCACTCCTCCGCCTACCTGCTCGTGGTCGGGACGTCACCGGAGGTGGTCTGGGTCGCACGCGACGAGGTGACCGTGGCAGAAAGGTTTCGAGATGGCGTCGAGCTAGTGGCTAGGGGCACGGATTATCTCGGGGAAGTTGGGAGAAATGATCCTGGCGTCAAGGGAAGTGCAATGGGAGGTCGAGCGGCGCAGGAGCAGGCGTGTAGCCGGAGATCGACCGAAGCTCCGAGGCGGAGGGACCTTGGTCGATCTCGAGCACTGGGCTCTACGAGCTTGATTGGGCGGCTAGGGGGAGTCTAGTGGTTGTGCTGAAGCTGCATGGGGGGTGCTGGGGTGCCGGGGAGACCTATTTATAGGCCAGCGACGGTGAGCCAACATGGGCGTGGCGCGCGTGCGTGCATAGTGAGGTGCTGGCCGTGAAACCACCGGTTCGGGACGTGGTTTAGGACCTTCTGGTGCATCGGCTGCAGAGAGAGAGGGAGTGGGGTCGAGCCGCAGCGTCCGTGCATGCTCGGCCGCATCGAGCGTGCGCGGGCACGCGTCGCCTAAGTTCTTGCGTGAGGAGATGGGGCCCCTGATGGTAGCTTTGCACAGAGTGGCTGTCGGGGGAGTGTTTGGACAATACTTGGGAAGGTTGGAACTGGCCGGGGGCAACGTCCCCTTGCTGGAGGTTCTCTGTAGTGCGTCCAGAGCGCAGTTTTGGCATGCCACGGCATGCTGGCGCGCTCTGGGGCACTTTGGACGTGTCCTCCATGTCCTGAGTATTGCTGGGAGACTGCCTAGCCGTTGTGTGCTAGTGGGATCACGAGCTGGTCAAAGGAGGCAAGGAACACCAGTGTTGCCAGCCTTGGCCTGTGGCTCAAATTGAAGATCTTGTCACTTGTGCTTGGAGTTGGGGAGGGGCTGGTTGACTGAGTGCTCAGGGTGTTCTGGGGCTCTAACTCACCAAGTTTGGGGCTTTGCCATTGGGTAAAATAGTGGCTAGGAGGGTTTTTACCTTCCTGTCAGAAGGTGTTCGACAGTGATTTGGGGTGCTTCCACTCCACCACTGGAGCTGACACTTAACAGGTTTGGTCTTGGGGAAAAACATGGGGTTCCACCAAATTTGAGCTCCGTTGAACAAGTTTAGCTTTGTAAACTTGGAAATGCTCCAAAATGACCAGTTCTGTCCTTTACAAAGGAAGTGTGGCCAATTAGAGTCTCACAAATCTCATCTTATGTGTGGAGTCCTCATTTGGGGTGTCAAACACCTCTGCAAAGTTTCAGCTCCATTGGAGAAACTTTGCAATGTAGAGTTGTTCCAACTCTTCTCTGGACAGAGAGGGTTTTAGGCTCATTTGGTGCACTTTCCCACCTTGGATCAAGGTGAGATTTTATGTGAGCACCTAATATGGCTTGGGAGGGCTCTTGTAATTTTGTGGGAATTTATTGAGATTATTTCCTTTGGAAACATCTCAAAAAGCTAAAACTGACAGAAATGGTTTTCAGGGTTTTACTCAAATAATATTAATATAAAATAGGGTTGAAAATCATATATATGGAAAATATATGTCCTTGTTAGCTTCCATGAATTTACTAAGAATTTTCTAAGGCAGGAAAGCAATTTTCCTTGTGGGAATATCATTCCTGGCCTTAGAAACAGATATAAATATAAAATAGGAAAATAATATTTTAAAGCACCAATTAATGTTTTTAATGAATGAAAATAATATTTGGATCAGATCACCAACTTTGCTTGGAAGTGCCACTTGGCTTCATGAGCTAGTAGTGTATCCCAACATGATGAAGGTGATCTTGATATAAAGGAAAAAGGGTTTTTGAAGAGAGCAAAATAATAAGTTTTTCATGGGTTTGAGTCATCAAGCAAGCAAGCATTCACTCATATAAGGGCTTACATTGCACTCACAACATTATTTGAAAAAGTTTTAACAAGCTCTGGTTTTGCAACATAAAATACTTGTGGTGAAAAACAGGGTGTGACATCATCCTGCATATGAATTAGTACTGCTTACCATCTCATATACTTCAGTGTGAAGAATATGATATCAAATTCATCAGACTTGCATTTCACCACATAGAGTAAAGTTAAGATAATATAAGGACGTCTGAAATGATAATCATTTCATCATAATTAGCTTGCGTCCTTTCAAGCATTTCCTTATGTCTCGAGCAAATTCTTCATATGATCATGTTCATGTGTAGACCTGACCTTTAGAAGTGGTTATTACAATTTGCTCACCACCCACATCTAAAGGGGTGGCAAAGTGTAACAGCCCAAGACCGATGCTCCAGAAGATTTCCCTTTTATTTCGTTGGCACCATGCGATTAGATTGTCGGTCGCATTCATCATCGCATCATGCGCATCATCTGCATTGCATCGGCACTCCGTTGTCGCCAGTTTCCAAAACTTGCATCCGTTATTAGTTGTCGGTTCTCTCCGTTATTGTCGTTGACCGTTTCAAGACCAACCACACATGCACACGCCCGCGACATCATTAAAATATTGTTTTAAAAGGGTTGTTTAAAACTTTCTAGGATTGGGTTGAAAGTTGGTGTGCGGCCTAAATATAGTGTAGGTAGGCCTCTTGCCAAATTTCATCGCAATGAGAGTTCGTTCGATACTCGTAACGTTAAATATATAGCGGCACTATAGCCGGTTTAGTTATCGGACGTTTTGGTGTTTTAAAACTCCGTCACAGGCCGCACCATTTCCCTCTTATCCCGACATAGCCAGTTCCTCCGTTCGTGGTCGTGAGATCGCGATCGGATGGACGGGGTCCACCCCACCATAGCCCAACCCTATATAAGAACCACCCCATGGTGGAGCTCTCTCACTCCACTAGGGTTTCCCCTACCCATTTTTGCAGCCACCCCCCTAGAAAAACCCCACCTGATAGCTCCACCTCCTCTCTCCCCGAAATCCAATCTAAGGTCAGATCTGGACCATTGGATATCCATCCAAAGGCTGAGATTCGCCTAGTTTCCCCACCTACCGGACACGTTCGCGCCACCAACCGGACATGTCCGGCGACCAAAGCCAGAGCCGAGCTCCACCTCCATCCCCTAGCGTCGCGCCTCCCGATCACCATCGTCCTTGAGCCGCCGGCATATGCACCGTCCACGCCGCCGACCGATCGCTGGAGCCTCCGTCACCGGACAGTGCAGCCCCACGCTCGCCGGAGCTGCCTTGGCAGAGCTCGCTTCGTTGCCACAACCTCCATGCCACACCGAGCCGCCATGGCTGACTAGCTACTCGCCTTCACGTCAGGGCACCCATCGCCGGCCCAAGCCTCTCCGGCCTCCCACACGTCGATGGCCTAGCCAAAGGTCGGTCCTCGCTGCGTTCTCTGCCCGACACCGCCGGATCCCGCCTCACCTAGCGCGTCGTGGTCGCTGCCCCCATTGGAGATCGAGCACGAGGCTCGATCCCTCGATCCGGGTTGACCTGCCATGGGCTGCGCCCTGCCAGGCCAGCCCAGCCGCCAGCCGCCGTCCCGACCGCTTCGCCCACTGCGGCCTCCGTTGGGCCAGATCTGCCGGCCCAGTTGTCCAGCCCTTCGGCCCAGGACCATGCAGGTGAGCGCCCCACCCCTATCCACCTCTGCATGCGCTTCTTAGTGTGTTGCGCCTATGCCCCTATTGAGCACAATAGACAGATTTGGCCCGGTAGTGTTGTTTTTAACGTCTTGCGTTTTTTCATTACGAGGGATTTCAAAAAAAATGCATATTTTCAAACGCATGTTGTTTTTAAACTGTGCGTCGGATCGGAATAGTTTAAATATGTAAAACGTGTAAAATTTCGCGTAGAAAAATGTTTTTCCACTCTCATGCATACTTAAAACTATTAGCCGTGTTGTTTGCATTGGTTTGTGTGACGACATGTTAGAAACGGTTCAGTTCCTAGTTATTTAAACGTAGCTCCGTTGGAGATGGGCCATATATGTAAATGGACTAGAACGACGAGTAGAATCACGTGAACCACTTTGTTTTTCCGTTTAAGAAACATAAAATGAGGTTAGGACACAACAGATTTAGAATTTAAAAAATGGGGTCATTTTGGAGATGCTATATGTTGTTTCCGGCCATATTTAAAATGCCTAGATATGTAGTTTAATTACGCTTCACCGTTTTCCATGTTTAACAACATTTAATATTGTCGTGTACCTAAATGGGAGCGGACTAAATAATTTGTATGTGGAGTTTCGTCAATATGCAATTCGTTGCATATTGAGCTTCACTTAATGTGTAGTGTTTGGTTGTTGTGATTCCATGCCATGGCTTGCATAATTTAAAACGATCATGCATCATATGTGTTGTGCTCATATAGTTCATGTGACGTTGTTAATGTCGTGTGTTGATTCTTGTTTCTGGTTTGCTTCGTCTCGATAGAGTTATGCAAGCGTGTCGGGATGTGAGGATCCGTTCGACTATGTTGGTTCGTCTGCTTCACGGAGTAGTTCTTATTCCAAGTGGGATCACACGCACGATGAACATTTACCTAGATACCATTATTATCATTGAAATGCTAGTTGTCTCGCTTCTTTCGCTCTGTCTCGCTGCCTACCATGTGTTAAATGTCACCCTCCCAACATTTTCATGAAAACCTCTAATATTTTCCACAACCTAGCAAACCACTGATTGACTATGTTACCGCTTGCTCAGCCTTTTGTTAGCTTTGCTAGTTACAGATGAAGTTGCTTCCATGTGAGAACATGGGTTCCTTATTATATCACCATATTACTGCTAATCTATACTTATATTAATTAGGCACTCTCAAGAAAATCCCACATTAATTAGACATAATTAGAAAATAGAGGCCATTGATTTGGTGGGTCCGAATTATAACGGTTCCGATACAATGTGTGTTAGTTACAATTTTTTATTTATCTAAGACCCTTATAATGGTCCGCCTAATTCCCAAGATGAGAAAAGAAAAACAATGCATCTAACCTAGCCGCAACCGAGGCAGGAAAAGCCATGTTCGTCGGTGATCTCGGCGTGAGCATATTCCGGCGTTTTTGGCTTTTTATGCAGGTCCCAATGGGTGTTAATCACCGAAGAGACGTCTAAGTATTTAGAAGAAAGCATGTGAGGATGGATTTTCAGGCGGCAACTAAGGTGTGACCATAATCAAATTGACCCGTACAAGATTTTGTTTGTATATGTGTTCATCAACAGAATCCATCCATCAATTAGCCGACGAACGGATCGATCAACCTGCTTACCTCCCATACATGCTATTTCCCATGCAAAAAGCAATGGCCAGTGAGAAGATCGTATAGTGCCAGAAATAACACGGCCAGCTCGACAGACAACACCGGAGCTCTAGGTCTCGCCGGCTGTTGATCACCATATGATTCAAGTCTTGATCGCAGGCGGTCTTTCAAAATTTGTTGCCGCATGTCCCGGCGGTTGCTGCTTATCATCATGTGGGTGGATTTTCATCCATACCTGACAGCTTCATATACGGAGATTGTACGTGACTCCATGTACGTGATTGCTACTTGCTATTTTTTAATCTACGTGCTATTTCCTCTGCAAAAAAGCACCGGCGAACAAGTACAGTGACACGCAGTCCGTGAAAAGCTGAAAAGAACTCGGCATGTTGAAGAGACAACATCGATTGGAGTCTTTGGAGATGTGCCAACACCCCGTACCTTCTAATTCAAATTAGGATCTTCACTGACAGTCTATATATAATTTGGGGTTTTATTGGGAAATTACATGCATTTTATTTGAATACACAAACTACATGCATTTTATTTGAAACTTACATGTATAATTCCATCGTCGTTGCATTGGAGGCCACTTCAAATAACTCCAGGATATTTTCTGTCTAGACTGGTGTTACACAATAAGGTACGTCACAGTGGCACACAAAAGTATTGCGGATATATTCAACTTTTTCCCCCACAAAGCTAGAGAGTATGATTTTGCTCGCTGGCATATCTATAATTTGGACGTCTATTACAATTTTTTTTGGAGGTTTCATACTTTTATTTCTTAATACCCACGATGTTGTTTACGCCATTGTAAAACAAAAGTACCAATTTGCAAATTGTTGATAATAATTTTTGGTCTACTAATTGAATACCAAAGTGTGAAAGTAGATATTTCACGAATTACTAGGACATCTTCTTGCATATTAGGCCTAGCAGTAGCAATAGCTTTTCCTTTTCTGTAAATTCCCTAGCTTTCCTTTGAACCATGTGCTAATTATATGTTTCTCTGGTATGGACCGAACTTGCTTCCGGCCTTAGATTATGATTGTGATTCAAGGTGATGGCAATTAAAGGTTCAGTTCAGGTACGGTAGGACGAGGTCACTATCCTACATTCCCTTTTACATGCATTAGTAAGCAGCTCCTACACCTTTTCTTTCGTTTTTTTGCAGCTCTTGAGTGTATCAGCTTTACACAACTACCATGATGAATTCTAAAGGATATTATAACAATGCTAGCTAATGATATGTAGAGAGGTTTTTTCACCGTTCCTTCAGTTCGTTCTTTGTATTAATTTAGCGCATGGAAAATGATTAATGCACAAAATCACGGAGGATCTTTGTGTAACATGGGTACGGAGATAATGTAGCTATCCTTTCCCTTTGGTTTACATACTTTTAGATAATTCATGCATGCTATCGAATGCATCCTGAACTTTGTATTAATATTACTTATTATGTCGAGCATCTATTCTATTTTATAATGTTACTGGTCCAAGCTCTTTAAAAGAAATTCAAGCTTCATGTCTATCATTTATTATCGACGTTTGAAGTTTGTGAGGTATGTTGCAATTATTCTCATTGATTTCCCCGTTTAACTTTTTGGAATCAAAACAATTATTATATTTGTCTTTATCATAAGACATTAGTCAATTAGTACATAATGTATGTTCTTTCAACTAATATCTGAACGTCTTAAGAAATGTTTTCTTAAAGTTACTCTCCTCTCCAATGACTCTTCGTTACTCTCTGAAATGATAATAAGCGAACAAATACTATAATACATAATAAGATTTATTTTTAGTCATGATTATAACACCAGCCGTGCGAAGGCACGGGTCAACGACTAGTTAATTTAATGCACCTATATACTTGGTAAAAGGTGGAAGGCTCGACCTTTCTAGCCTAGTGTTTTGTTCCACCTTTGCCACCTTAGTTTCCGCTACCGATGTTATGTTCCATAAATGAGTGCTCCTAATATTCTTGGGGTTCTTATGGGGACCCCCTAGATTCTCGTTTTGGGATAAGACTCGTGTGGCAAGGCCCAACATTGATACTATATTTTCCCAACATAATAATTGTGTTAATACTGAAAACATAGGGCATCATGAACCCGAGGAGTAATTCAACATAATACAAGAAGGGCTAGTGCTGATGGTGCTGGTCTAAAATAGAGCACTGTGTGGGGCCAACCCGAGGCAACTCGGGTGATGTCTATCAGGCCCTGTACACTAGCGTATTTGTCGTGTCCTGAGAACGGGATATGCGGCTCCTATCGGGATCGTCGACACGCCGGGTGGCCTTGCTGGACTTGTTTTACCTTTCTCGAGCGTCTTGTGCGTGGGATTCCAAGGATTCTTTGGGCTATCTCGAGGTTTAGGTTTTCCAATAAGAACCCGAGGAGATCACGGGTTTCCCTTATCGAGGTCATTCCATCGCAGCGTGTGGTAGTTTCTGATGGACTAGTTGGAGCACCGCTGCAGGGTTAAATCTTTCAGAAAGCCGAGCCCGCGGTTATGTGGCAACGTGGAAACTTTGGTTAACATTCGGTTCTAGATAACTTGAAGTAAACTTAATTAAAACTTGCCAACTAAGTGCGTAACCATGATTGCCTCTTTCGTGATCTCCTTCTCAGATCGAGGACATGGTGGGGTTAAGTATAAGGGAAGTAGGGTTCAGGATCATTCATTTGATCATTATTGGTTCACGTTCGATTATGCGTAGATCATCCCCTCTTATTCTTATACTCGTAAGTTAGCCACCTCAAATAAATTCTTAGTCGCTTGCCGCAGCCTCACCACTTAACCATACCTCACCCATTAAGTTTTGCTAGTCTTGATACCTTTGGAAATGAGATTGCCGAGTCCCCTGTGGCTCACAGATTACTATAACACTAGTTGCAAGTACAAGTAAAGAGTTACTTTGACGTGAGCGTGCTGATAGTGCTATTTGGAGTTTTCTTCTTCTTCTGCTTCTCCGATCTAGGATGGGTTCCAGGTCGGCAGCCTGGGATAGCAATGATGGACGTCATTCTTTTTTGTTTGTTTTTCATCCGTAGACAGATCCTGCTCTTCTTCATGATGATTGATTATGTTGTTGTACTGATGTGATCTTGATGTAACTTGTGGCGAGTGTAAGCCAACTCCTTATACTCATCTTTTCAGTATATGTACTTGTAACGATATCCATTCTGGTGAAATGACGAGATGCGTTTCTATCCCTATCGAGGCCCACGCACCAAAATAAGGATAGGACCGCATCTCGTACGTTACACAAAGAGTTCATCATCCTACAAGGGGGATTGGTGTGTTGAATTGCATATGCAGAGATATTCTTCGAGGACTTATGAACATAATGGTTTGAGGAATAGTGCACATACTCATGACCCTTATTGTTTCCCTGCATATCAGAAGCATTAGCATGAGTATGAGCAGAATTTTGACTATATTAGGAATTTGATCCTCGTGATGACTTTGGTCCACTTGAGGAATTTGATCTCGGATTCCAGTTCTTCACGGGTGATGTCATGAGGACATTCACTTGATGACTTTCCAAGCTCCTTTTGGGAACCCAGAATTTCCTCAAAGGTTGTCCATTCCTGCAGTTAGTTCCAACATATCTAGCAAATACTTCACCATTCTCATTTTTGAACACTTTATAGTTGGAGTCAAATGACACATCAGAGGAATATGAAGTTTCACATGCAAAGCCTGATAACATAGATGGATCAACAGGTGGTCCTTTTGCAGCAACCCATGAAGTTTTGGGATGCTGCTCAGATTTCCAGTATGATCCATCAGCATTCAATTTCCTCTCAAATGTAATTCCCTCTTTCCTAGGGTTTCTGTAAAGAATCTGCTTTTTGAGAATATCGCAAAGAGTTTGATGCGCTTTGAAGCTTTTGTATATGCCTCTCGCATACAATTCCTTCAACCCTGCATTTTCGTCAAAAACATCTGTGGTTTCTTCAAGTGAGGAATCTGTGACCACACATACAGTTGAAGAATTTGTAGCAATAGAAGCATTTGAAGTTTCGGGTGAAGAATTAGAAGATTCACATTCGATGCATTTCATGCATGGTGGAATGAATTCTTCGTGAGCGGTACTGATTTGTTGAGCAGGCAAACAATAATTTTCACGTCGAAGATCATCATGAGACACCCTTAGTTTCTCAAGATCTTCCTTTATTTGAAGAAATTCATAAGAAAGCTGTAGGATTGAAAGTATGTCTAGAGGGGGGTGATTATACTACTTGACAAGATATTTTTTTTGCCTTTTCCCAATTTTAGTTGAGAGGCAACTATGGGAGTTATAGAAGGTCAAGTACACCCTACACTTGTAGTTCTAAAAGCATAGTAGGGGGATGTAAAACGTGCAAGTGTAAAGTAGAGGAATAAGGTAGGGAGATCAAACGCATGAGGTTGACATGATGATTTTTGGCATGGTTCCGATAGGTGGCGCTATCGTACGTCCATGTTAGTGGAGACTTCAACCCACGGAGGGTAACGGCTGCGAGAGTCCACGGAGGGCTCCACCCATGGAGGGTCCACAAAGAAGCGGCCTTGTCTATTCCATCGCGGCTTCCGCCCACGGAGGACTAGCCTTACTCACGGTAGATCTTCATGAAGTAGGAGATCTCCTTGCACTTAGAAACATCTTGGTTCAACTCCACAACCTGAAGTACAAGGCTCCCAAGCAACACCTAACCAATCTAGGAGGCACCACCCTCCAAAAGGTAATAGATGTGGTAGATGAATGAACTCCTTGCTCTTGTACTTCTAAAGATAGTCTTCTCAACACAAAATCACTCTCTCACAGAATATGCATGGGTAGAAGAGAATGATTTGGTGGAAAGCTGTTTGGGGAGTCTAGAGATCAAGTTCCAAATGATTGGATTGGAATATCTTGGTCTCAAAACATGAGTACGTGGTTCGCTCTAAGATAATGGATTTGGCAATAAAGTGTGTGTTCGAGTGCTTCTCCCATGAATGAGAGGTGAGTGAAGGGGTATATATAGGCAGCACACAAAATCCAACCGTTACACAGCAAGAGGCAAACTCGGTGACAGCGAAGTGAAAAACTTGGTGGTACCGATTAGAACAAAGGTAGTAACTTTTGAATCTCGGTGACACCGATTATGAAACTTGGTGGCACCCAACATGTGGCTAATGGTCAGATGGCCAAACTCGGTGGCACCGATACTCAAACTCGGAAATTCCGATTTTGTGTACCGAGGCACCTGAATTGGTCACCCAAATTCGGTAGCACCGACATGGATTCGGTTGCACCGATTTGGTGGGAATGGCTAGGGTTTCTCTTTGAGTTCAAACACGGTGGGTCGGAAATCTGAAAGTTGGTGACACTGGATTAGTGTATGTGGAATTTGAGAGAGTGGATATGTAGAAAAATGACTGAGTATTTTGGTGGCTAACTTTGAGAATTTTGAGCAATCACTTAATTTTACTACCTCACCCCCTTTTAATAGTATTGGGTTTCCTATGGACTCAAAAGTGATTTCTCACAAATATAAAATGAAGAGTCTTCTAGCTTGAAGCTTGAGTCAATATTATTCCTTTCTTCCATCAAGGTGTTGGGGAACGTTGCATGGGAAACAAAAAATTTCCTATGCACATTAAGACCTATCATGGTGATGTCCATCTACGACGGGAGAGTGGATCTACGTACCCTTGTAGATCACTAAGCGGGAAGCGTTAAGAAACGTTGTTGATGTAGTGGTACAACTTTGTGATTCAAATCACCATCGTCCCACGATCTGTCCAACGATCAATTCCGGTATAGCGCCGAACGGACGGCACCTCCGCGTTCAGCACACTTATAGCTCGATGATGATCTCGACCTTCTTGATCCAGCAAGAAAGACGGAGAAGTAGATGAGTTCTCCAGCAGCGTGACGGTGCTCCGGTGGTGGTGATGATCTAGTCCTGCAGGGCTCCGCCCGAGCTCCGCATAAATCCGATCTAGAGGTAAAACTATGTGGAATAGGCTAGAGTTGCACGTGGCAAAGTTGTGTCTCAAAAAAGCCCTAAACCACCAATATATATAGGAGGAGGGGAGGGGCTAGCCTTGGGGCACAAGGGCCCCAAGGGTGCGCCGGTTGGGAAGGAGGAGTCCTCCTCTTCCTTCCCACCTCCCTCTTTCCTTTTTTACTTCTTTCCTTTGGTATTTTTGCTTGTGGTGCCATAGCCCTCTTGGGATGAATCCACCAGCTCACTAAGGACTTGGTGCGCCACCCTAAGGCCATGGGCTTACTCCCGGGTGGGCGGGCCCCTCCCAGTAAACACCCGGAACCCATTCGTCACTCCCGGTACACTGCCCGAAATGCCCAAAACTTTCTGGTGACCAAATGAAACCATTGTATATATCAATCTTCGTTTCTGGACCATTCCAGAAACCCTCATGACGTCCGTGATCTCATCCGGGACTCCGAACAACATTTGGTAACCACACATATAACTCAACTATACTAAAACGTCATCGAACCTTAAGTGTGCAGACCCTGCGGGTTCGAGAACTATGTAGACATGACCGAGACACCCCTCGGTCAATATCCAATAGCGGGACCTGGATGCCATATTGGATCCTACATATTCTCCGAAGATCTTATCGGTTGAACCTCAGTGCCAAGGATTCATATAATCCCGTACTTCATTCCCTTTGTCCTTCGGTATGTTACTTGCCCAAGATTCGATCGTCGGTATCCGCATACCTATTTCAATCTCGTCACCGGCAAGTCTCTTTACTCGTTCCATAATACAAGATCCCGTGACTTACACTTTGTCACATTGCTTGCAAGGCTTGTGTGTGATGTTGTATTACCTAGTGGGCCCCGAGATACCCTGCATCACACGGAGTGACAAATCCCAGTCTTGATCCATACTAACTCAACGGACACCTTCGGAGATACCTGTAGAGTACCTTTATAGTCACCCAGTTACGTTGTGACGTTTGATACACACAAGGTATTCCTCCGGTGCCACTGAGTTATATGATCTCATGGTCATAGGAATAAATACTTGACACGCAGAAAACAATAGCAATAAAATGTCACGATCAATATGCTACGTTAATAGTTTGGGTCTAGTCCATCACATGATTCTCCTAATGATGTGATCCAGTCATCAAGTGACAACACTTTCACATAGTCAGAAAACCATGACTATCCTTGATCAACTGGCTAGCCAACTAGAGGCTTTCTAGGGACATTGTTTTGTCTATGTATCCACACATGTATCTATGTTTTCATTCAATACAATTATAGCATGGATAATAAACGATTATCTTGTAACAGGAAATATAATAATAACTATTTTATTATTGCCTCTAGGGCATATTTCCAATAGTCTCCCACTTGTACTAGAGTCAATAATCTAGCCCTCACATCGCCATGCGATTTACATTGTAATAAATCTAACACCCATACAATTCTGGTGTTGATCATGTTTTGCCCGTGGAAGAGGTTTAGTCAGCGGTTCTGCTAAGATTCAGATCCGTGTGCACTTTGCAAATATTCATATCCTCTCCTTCGACGTACTCGCGGATGAGGTTGAAGCGTCGTTTGATGTGCCTGGTATTCTTGTGAACTCTTGGTTCCTTTGCTAAAGCAATGGCACCAGTGCTGTCACAGAACAGAGTTATTGGATTTAGTGCGCTCGGCACAACTCCAAGATCCGTCATGAACTGCTTCATCCACACACCCTCCTTTGCTGCCTCCGAGGCAGCCATGTACTCCGCTTCACATGTAGAATCTGCTACGACGCTTTGCTTGGAACTGCACCAGCTTACCGCACCCCGATTAAGAATAAATACGTATCCGGTTTGAGACTTAGAGTCATCCGGATCAGTGTCCAAGCTTGCGTCGACGTAAACCTTTACGACGAGCTCTTTGTCACCTCCATAAACGAGATACATTTCCTTAGTCCTTTTCAGGTACTTCAGAATATTCTTGACCACCGTCCAGTGATCAACTCCTGGATTACTTTGAAACCTGCCTGCCATACTTATGGCCAGGCCGACGTCTGGTCTAGTGCACAACATTGCATACCTGATAGGACCTATGACTGAAGCATAGGGGACGGAACTCATTTGTTCTCGATCTTCCGCAGTTGCTGGGCACTGTGTCTTACTCGATTTTATACCTTGTAACACTGGCAAGAAGCCTTTCTTGGACTGTTCCATTTTGAACTTCTTCAAAACTTTATCAAGGTATGTGCTTTGTGAATGTCCTATCAGGCGTCTAGATCTATCCCTATAGATCTTAATGCCTAGAATGTAAGCAGCTTCTCCTAGGTGCTTCATAGAGAAACTTTTATTCAAGTAATCCTTTACGCTCTCGAAAAACTCGACATTGTTTCCAATCAGCAATATGTCATCCACATATACTATTAGAAACGCCACATAGCTCCCACTCACTTTCTTGTAAATACAAGATTCTCCAACCACTTGTATAAACCCAAATGCTTTGATCACCTCATCAAAGCGCGTATTCCAACTCCGAGATGCTTGCACCAGTCCATAAATGGATCGATGGAGATTGCATACTTTGTTAGCATTCTTTGGATCGACAAAACCTCCGGGTTGCATCATATACAACTCTTCCTTAAGAAAACCATTAAGGAACGCCGTTTTGACATCCATCTGCCATATTTCATAATCGAAAAATGCAGCTATTGCTAACATGATTCAGACGAACTTAAGCATCACTACCGGTGAGAACATCCCATAGTAGTCAACTCCTTGAACTTGTGAAAAACCCTTTGCCACAAGTCGAGATTTATAAACGGTCACATTACCGTCCGCATCCGTCTTCTTCTTAAAGATCCATTTGTTCTCAATAGCCTTGCGGCCTTCAGGTAATACTTCCAAAGTCCACACTTTGTTTTCGTACATAGATCCTATCTCGGACTTCATGGCCTCCAGCCATTTGTTGGAATTCGGGCCCACCATTGCTACTTCATAATTCACAGGTTCATTGTTGTCTAACAACATGATTGATAAGATAGGATTACCGTACCACTCAGGAGTAGTATGTGATCTTGTCGACCTGCGAGGTCCGACAGGAACTTGATCCGAAGTTTCATGATCATCATCATTAACTTCCTCCTCAACCAGTGTCTCCTCGACAGGGGTTTCCCCTTGCCCTGCGCCACCATCTAGAGCGACTAGAGGTTCGACAACCTCATCAAGTTCTATCTTCCTCCCACTCAATTCTTTTGAGAGAAACTCCTTCTCAAGAAAAAGCTCCGTTTTTAGCAACAAACACTTTTCCCTCGGATTTGAGATAGAAGGTGTACCCAACTGTCTTTTTTGGGTAACCTATGAAGACACACTTTTCTGCTTTGGGTTCCAGCTTTTCAGGCTCAAGCTTTTTGACATAAGCATCACATCCCCAAACTTTAAGAAACGAAAACTTCGGCCTTTTGCCATACCAAAGTTCGTGTGGTGTCGACTCAATAGACTTTGATGGTTCCCTATTTAAAGTGAATGCAGTTGTCTCTAATGCATCACCCCAAAACAATAACGGCAAATCGGTAAGAGACATCATAGATCGCACCATTATGACGTTCAGACACACCATTACGCTGTGGTCTTCAAGGCAGTGTCAACTGTGAAACAATTCCACATTGTCTTAAATGAGCGCCAAACTCGAAACTCAGATACTCACCCCCACGATCAGAATGTAGGAACTTGATCTTCTTGTTACGATGATTTTCAACTTCACTTTGAAATTGCTCGAACTTCTCAAACGTTTCAGACTTGTGCTTCATCAAGTAGATATATCCATATCTACTCAAATCGTCAATGAAGGTGAGAAAATAACGATATCTGCCGCACGCCTCCACACTCATCGGACCGCACACATCGGTATGCATGATTTCCAACAAGTCACTTGCACGCTCCATTGTTCCGGAGAACGGAGTCTTAGTCATCTTGCCCATGAGGCATGGTTCGCACGTGTCAAGTGATTCAAAGTCAAGTGACTCCAAAAGTCCATCAGAATGGAGTTTCTCATGCGCTTTACACCAATATGACCTAAGCGGCAGTCCCACAAAAACATGGCGCTATCATTGTTAACTCTACATCTTTTGGTCTCAATGTTATCTATATGTGTATCATCGCTATCCAGATTCAATATGAACAATCCTCTCACATTGGGTGCATGACCATAAAAGATATTACTCATAGAAATAGAACAACTATTATTCTCTGACTTAAACGAGTAATCGTCTCGCAATAAACAAGATCCAGATACAATGTTCATGCTTAATGCATGCACTAAATAACAATTATTTAAGTTCATAACTAATCCTGATGGTAACTGAAGTGAAACTGTGCCGACGGCGATTGCATCAACCTTGGAACCATTTCTCATGCGCATCTTCACTTCATCCTTCGCCAGCCTTCGTTTATTTCGAAGTTCCTGCTTCGAGTTGCAAATATGAGCAACATAACCGGTATCGAATACCCAGGCACTACTAGGAGAGTTGGTCAAGTACACATCAATAACATGTATATCGATTATACCTGATTTTTCCTTGGCCGCCCTCTTTTCAGCCAAATACTTGGGGCAGTTGCACTTCAAGTGACCCAATCCCTTGCAATAATAACACTCTGATTCAGGCTTAGGTCCAACCTTGGGTTTCTTCGTCGGATTGGCAACATGCTTGCTGCTCTTCTTGGAGTTACCCTTCTTGCCTTTGTCGTTTTTCTTGAAACTAGTGGTCTTATTGACCATCAACACTTGATGCTCTTTCTGGAGTTCTGAGTCTGCAACTTTAAGCATCGCGAATAACTCGCGGGGTGACTTGTTCATCCCTTGCATGTTATAGTTCAACACAAAGCTCTTATAGCTAGGTGGTAGTGATTGAAGAATTCTGTCAGTGATAGCTTCTTGCGGGAGTTCAATCGCTAGCTCAGCTAGGCGGTTTGAGTACCCAAACATTTTGAGCACATGTTCACTCACATACGAATTCTCCTCCATCTTGCAAGCATAGAATTTATCGGAGGTCTCATAGCTCTCGATCCGGGCGTTCTTCTGAAAGATCAACTTCAACTCCTGGAACATCTCATATGCTCCATGACGCTCAAAGCGACGTTGAAGTCCCTTCTCTAAGCCATACAAGACTACACATTGAACTACTGAGTAGTCCTCCTTACGTGTTAACCAGGCGTTCTTAACATCTTGGTCAGCTGTAGCGGGTGGTTCATCTCCTAGCGCAGCATTAAGCACATAATCCTTCTTCCCATCTTGCAGGAGCAACTTAAGATTACGAGCCCAGTCTACAAAGTTGCTTCCATCATCTTTCAGCTTAGCTTTCTCTAGGAACGTATTAAAATTCAGGGTGACTGTTGCGTGAGCCATTGATCTACAACAAAAATATTGCAAAGTGGACTTACACTATGTTTAAGATAATTAGAGTTTAATTAATCAAATTACTAATAAACTCCCACTCAAAAAGTACATATCTCTAGTCATTTGAGTGGTACATGATCCAAATTCACTAACTCAAGTCCTATCATCATGTGAGTTAAGAATAGTTTCAGTGGTAAGCATCTCTATGCTAATCATATCAACTATACGATTCATGCTCGACCTTTCGGTCTCATGTGTTCCGAGGCCATGTCTGCACATGCTAGGCTAGTCAAGCTTAACCCGAGTGTTCCGCGTGTGGAACTGTTTTGCACCCGTTGTATGTGAACGTTGAGTCTATCACACCCGATCATCACGTAGTGTCTCAAAACGACGAACTGTCCCAACGGTTCACAGTCGGGGAGAACACAATTTTTTATTGAAATTTTAGTGAGAGATCACCTTATAATGCTACCGTCATTCTAAGCAAAATAAGGTGCATAAAAAGATTAACATCACGTGCAATTCATAAGTGACATGATATGGCCATCATCACGTGCTTCTTGATATCCATCACTTAAGCACCGGCATGATCTTCTTGTCACCGGCGCCACACCATGATCTCCATCAACATGTCACCATCGAGGTTGTCGTACTAACTATGCTATTACTAGTAAAGCTACGACCTAGCAATATAGTAAATGCATCTGCAAACACAAACGTTAGTTGAAAGACAACCCTATGGCTCCTGCTGGTTGCCGTAGCATCGACGTGCAAGTCGATATTAACTATTACACCATGATCATCTCATACATCCAATATATCACATCACGTCATTGTTCATATCATATCACAAGCATACCCTGCAAAAACAAGTTAGACATCCTCTAATTTGTTGTTGCATGTTTTACGTGGCTGCTATGGGTATCTAAATGATCGCATCTTACTTACGCAAAAACCACAACAGAGATGTGCAAATTGCTATTTAACCTCTCTCCAAGGACCGCCTCGGTCAAAACCAATTCAACTAAAGTTGAAGAAACCGACACCCGCCGGTCATCTTTATGCAACGAGGTTGCATGTCAGTCGATGGAACCAGTCTCTCGTAAGCGTACGAGTTATGTCGATCCGAGCCGCTTCAATCCAACAATACCGCCGAATCGAGAAAAGACTAAGGAGGGAAGCAAATCGAACATCACCGTCCAGAAAACCTTTTGTGTTCTACTCGAGATAACATCTACGCATGAACCTAGCTCATGATGCCCCTGTTGGGGAATGTTGCATGGGAAGAAAAATATTTCCTATGCACACGAAGACCTATCATGGTGATGTCCATCTACGAGGGGAGAGTGGATCTACGTACCCTTGTAGATCACTAAGCGGGAAGCGTTAAGAAACGCAGAAATCCGATTTAGAGGTAAAACTATGTGGAATTGGCTTGAGTAGCACGTGGCAAAGTTGTGTCTCAAAAAAGTCCTAACCCACCAATATATATAGGAGAAGGGGAGGGGCTAGCCTTGGGGCACAAGGGCCCCAAGGGTGCACCGGCCGCAAGGGTGGAGGAGGACTCCTCCTCCAATTCGGCTTCGGAAGGAGTCCTCCTCTTCCTTCCCACCTCCCTCTTTCCTTTTTTTTCTTATTTCCTTTGGGATTTTTGCCCGAAACTTTCCGGTGACCAAATGAAACCATCCTATATATCAATCTTCATTTTCGGACCATTCCAGAAACTCTCGTGATGTCCGTGATCTCATCCGGGACTCCGAACAACAATAGATAACCACACATATAACTCAACTACATTAAAACATCATCGAACCTTGAGTGTGCAGACCCTGCGGGTTCGAGAACTATGCAGACATGACCCGAGACACCCCTCGGTCAATATCCAATAGCGGGACCTGGATGCCATATTGGATCCTACATATTCTCCGAAGATCTTATCGGGTGAACCTGAGTGGCAAGGATTCATATAATCCCGTACGTCATTCCCTTTGTCCTTCGGTACATTACTTGCCCGAGATTCGATCGTCGGTATCCGCATACCTATTTCAATTTCGTTACCGACAAGTATCTTTACTCGTTCCATAATACAAGATCCCGTGACTTACACTTAGTCACATTGCTTGCAAGGCTTGTGTGTGATGTTGTATTACCGAGTGGGCCCCGAGATACCTCTCCGTCACATGGAGTGACAAATACCAGTCTTAAATTCTTGATCCATACTAGCTCAATGGACACCTTCGGAGATACCGGTAGAGTACCTTTATAGTCACATAGTTACGTTGTGACGTTTGATACACACAAGGTATTCCTCCGGTGCTAGTGAGTAATATGATCTCATGGTCATAGGAATAAATACTTAACACGCAGAAAACATTAGTAATAAAATGACACGATCAATATGCTACGTTCATAGTTTGGGTCTAGTCCATCACATGATTTCCCTAATGATGTGATCCAGTCATCAAGTGACAACACTTGCACATAGTCAGAAAACCTTGACTATCCTTGATCAACTGACTAGCCAACTAGAGGCTTGCTAGGGGCATTGTTTTGTCTATGTATCCACACATGTATCTATGTTTTCATTCAGTACAATTATAGCATGGATAATAAACGATTATCTTGTAACTGGAAATATAATAATAACTATTTTATTATTGCCTCTAGGGCATATTTCCAATAGTCTCCCACTTGTACTAGAGTCAATAATCTAGCCCTCACATCGCCATGTGATTTACATTGTAATAAATCTAACACCCATACAATTTTGGTGTTGATCATGTTTTGCCCATGGAAGAGGTTTAGTCAGCGGGTCTGCTAAGATTCAGATCCGTGTGCACTTTGCAAATATTCACGTCATCTCCTTCGACGTAGTCGAGGATGAGGTTGAAGCGTCTTTTGATGTGCCTGGTATTCTTGTCGTTACCGGCAAGTCTCTTTACTCGTTCCATAATACAAGATCCCGTGACTTACACTTTGTCACATTGCTTGCAAGGCTTGTGTGTGATGTTGTATTACCTAGTGGGCCCCGAGATACCTCTCCATCACACAGTCTCACAAATCACAGTCTTGATCCATACTAACTCAACGGACACCTTCGGAGATACCTGTAGAGTACCTTTATAGTCACCCAGTTACGTAGTGACGTTTGATACACACAAGGTATTCCTCCGGTGCGAGTGAGTTATATGATCTCATGGTCATAGGAATAAATACTTGACACGTAGAAAACAATAGCAATAAAATGTCACGATCAATATGCTACGTTAATAGTTTGGGTCTAGTCCATCACATGATTCTCCTAATGATGTGATCCAATCATCAAGTGACAACACTTTCACATAGTCAGAAAACCTGGACTATCCTTGATCAACTGGCTAGCCAACTAGAGGCTTGCTAGGGACATTGTTTTGTCTATGTATCCACACATGTATCTACGTTTTCATTCAACACAATTATAGCATGGATAATAAACAATTATCTTGTAACAGGAAATATAATAATAACTATTTTATGATTGCCTCTAGGGCATATTTCCAACAAAAGGTGCATCCCCACATAAGTCTTTAGCCATATCATATTTTGATATTTTTTGAAATATACTTGGAAAACATACTAGTCCAATGATGCATATGTTGTGATCAATTATCATAACCACCCTACGGAGCAATTGTGCTTTCAATCGCCCCCTTTTTGGTAATTGATGACAACATATAGATCAAAGCTTCAACAAAATATATAATCAATGATTAGCATCAACGCTTTGAGAAGTATGTGAAAAGCAAGAGCTCCCCCTAAATTTGTGCATTATTTAAAATTTGCGTTTGAATGCAAATGCACAATTGGTTAGGATCATGGGTCACTCTTCCATGTCACATACATCTTGGTGGTGCGCATACAAGATAAGAATGAATAGCAATGCACATGAAACCAACAAGATAAATGAATGATCATCACATAGATAGCTAAAAGGATAATAGTGTAGCATCAATCAAGCAAATCGTATGATCAAACACAGGTAACGGGATAAAGTCATACAAAAGACCAAAGTTTTTGAAACCATATGAGAGCACATAAAATCAAAAGCTCTCTCTCTCGAAGTCTATGATCTATAAATTTCTCCCCCTTTGGCAACAAGTTACCAAAAAGTTCAAAAAGTATAGAACTACTCATCTCTCTAGGCAGCTGATGATTGAGTCGACAGAAGAGAGTCCATGAAGGCATCTGCTGAGTGTCCTGGAGCTGGAGGAGTTGATACTGGAGGTGCTTGAGCTGGAGCTGGTGCTGAAGGTGCTGATTCTTGAGTTGAAGATGTCTGTCTTGTCTCCTGAGCAGGCACAACAACTGATCTAGGCTGAGTTCTGAACCATGTGCGAGTGAGAGGAGGTGACTCTCCTTCATCATCATCATCTGAGCGCGGGATCTCCACCGAGTGAACTTCATGTTGAAGTTGTTTGACTATGGTGGTAAACTCAGTAACTTTCACATCCATGTCATGAAACTTTGCTTCCACCATTCTCTCAACGCTTTTCTGACTTTGTAGTACCTTCTGGATGTTCTTCTCCATGCCTTGGACAGAGCTAACCAGAAATGCCATTTGCTCAGCTTGAGTTTGAGTTGTGGAACTGGAGGTGGCCTATTTCTAGCAGCCTCAGCTTCTGCTTCCTCTGCTGGCATTCTTGCTGCTGCCAAGCTGGGATCATTGTCATCCATTACCACCTCATTGTCTTCAAACTCTGGCTGAAGAGGTAGATGGGGACAATCAAGTAGATATACATGCTTGCCTAGCTTCGCATTGATAATCATCTGAATATAAGGGGCTGCTGACGTGCAACTATTCCTGACTTGATGCCTCCATGGCAACGGAGCCAAAAAAGAGCTCGTCCCAATTGCTCAACAATTAGAAATTGTCTTGCAATAGCCCACCAGCGCGTGGGATCGCGACAGTTTTCGAGGGTAGAGTATTCAACCCAAATTTTTTGGTTCGCTCGACGGGAAGTGAAAGAGTATTCTCAAGTATTACCAGCTGAATGTGTCAGATTCAACAACGCCTGAAAGATTAGTGTCTGCAAGCAAACTATTAGCAACAAAGTAGTATGATAAGAACGGTGTCAGAAACGATGTGTTGACAAGGTAGACTATTCCTAACTGTCCTATCAATGGCGCCAGAAGTTGCCCGTGGATGGGAAATATTCTTTCCCGGCAACGGTGCGAGAAAAGGTATGCTAGAAGGTAGCAGCAGTGGCAAGGAACAACAGTAGTGACAACAGTAGCAAGTAACAGAAGTAGCGAGTAACAACAGTAGCAAGTAACAGCAGCAGCAACAGTGGTAATAGCAGTAGAGCAAAACAAGTAACAGCAGCAGAGCAAAACAAGTAACAGCAACAGTGCGACAAACTCGTAGGCAATGGGTCGGCGATTCGTTGGATGACATTCATCATGCAACAGTTATAAAACGGAGAGATATGTGGCTAGCTCCCGTTCGTCAATGTGATGTAGGCATGCATTTCGTGTGTCGTCATACGTGCTTAGGGAAAAGAACTTGCATGACATCTATTGTCCATCCCTCCCGTGGTAGCGGGGTCCAAAAGGATACTACGGGATATTAAGGTTCTCCTTTTAATAAAGAACTGGAACAACACATTAGCACTTGGCGAACACATGAACTCCTCAAACTATGGTCATCTCCGGGAGTGGTTCCGGTTATTGTCACTCCGGGGTTGCCGGGTCATAACACATAGTAGGTAACTACAACTTGCAAGATCGGATCTAAAACACATCTATATTGGTGACAAGATAATAATTTCAGATCTGAAATCATGGCACTCGGGCCCTAGTGACAAGCATTAAGCATGGCAAAGTAGTAGCAACATCAATCTCAGAACATAGTGGATACTAGGGATCAATCCCGTCAAAACTAACTCAATTACATGATAGATCTCATCCTACTCATCACCGCCCAGCGAGCCTACGAATAGATTACTCACGAACGATGAAGAGCTTCACGGAATTGGAGAGGGAAGAAGGTTGATGATGACGATGGCGACGATTTCCCCTCTCCGGAGCCCAAAACAGACTCTAGATCTGCCCTCCAGATGAAGAACAGGATGTGGCGGCGCCTCCGTATTGCGAACATGATGAAATCTTCTCTCTTGATTTTTTTCTGGACGAAAGAGAATTTATAGATCTGAGTTTGGGGGCGGCAGAGCCACGTGGGCCCCACAAGCTTGGTTGCCGCGGCCAGGGGGGTGGCCGCGGCAACAGGGCTTGTGGCCCACTGGCCCGTCCCCTCCGGTGGATCTTTGCGCAGGTATTTTTCATATTTTACAGATATATTCTCCGTAAATTTTCAAGACGTTCCGAGAACTTTCATTTCTGCACAAAAACAACACCATGGCAATTCTGCTGAAAACAGCATCAGTCCGGGTTAGTTCCATTCAAATCATGCAAATTAGAGTCCAAAACAAGGGTAGAAGAGTTTGGAAAAGTAGATACGATGGAAACGTATCAACTCCCCCAAGCTTAAAACCTTGCTTGTCCTCAGGCAACTCAGTTGACAAACTGAAAGAAAAAGAAAAACTTTCACAAACTCTGTTTGATCTTGTTGTTGCAACTATGTCTAACTCATAACCAGAATTTCAGCAAGATCACAAGTTAACCACATAAGCAAATGACACATAGGTCTCACGGTAAACTAATATCAATGGCATAATTAGCTAGCGAGCAAATAATAATGAGTTTCAGATACCAACAATTCAATCAAAACAAGCATGAAGCAATACAAATAGGTGGTATCTCACTAGCTCTTTCTGAGACCGCAAACCATAAATGCAGAGCACTTTCAAAGGGTCAAGGGCTAACTAAACATTGCAATTCATAGCAACGAAGATCCATTCATAGTCATACTCAATATCAATCAAAAGCAAAGCATAAAAATGACAGAGGTGCTCTCTAATTGGTGCTTAAATAAGAAGAGGATGACTCAACAGGAAAATAAATAGACAGGCCCTTCGCAGAGGGAAGCATTGATTTGCAAAGGTGCCAGAGCTCAAGCTTTGAAAACACAGATAATAATTTTGGGTGGCATGCTTTCATTGTCAGCGCAATGACCAAGAGTTCTCAGTATCTTCCATGCTACTCATGCTATAGGCGGTTCCCAAACAGAAAAGTAAAGTTTTAACTCCCCCCACCACCAATCAATCACACTCCACGGCTAGCCAAATCCTCGGGTACCGTCCATACTAACATCAATCCGGGGGGAGTCTTGTTTTACAGTTATGTTTTCGATTTAAGCGTGGAACTGGGCATTCCAATTACCGGCCCCTTTCTCGTGAATGACAGTGAATAACACATGTCGAGGATAACACGCCTAACATGAAAGATACCAATAGCCCCCTGTCACCACATGAGCGGTTTGGGCATGCAAAACAGATTATTTCTTGAAGGTTTAGAGAATGGCACATGCAAATTTACTGGGAACAACAGGTAAATACCACAAATAGGTAGGTATGGTGGAATCTCATGGAAAAACTTTTGGGTTTATGGAAGTGGATGCACAAGCAGTATTCCGCTTAGTACAAGTGAAGGCTAGCAAAAGACTGGGAAGCGACCAACTAGAGAGCGACAACAATCATCAAGATGCAATGAGTTTGACTAACATGGAGTGCAAGCATGAACAGGATATAAATCACCATGAACACGGACATCATAGAGGCTATGTTGATTTTGTTTCAACTACATGCATGAACATGCGCCAAATCAAGCCACTTGAATCATTCAGTGGAGAATACCATCCTATCATACTACGTCATAGTCATCTCAAAATCTGTGTTGGCATTCAAGACAAACCATTATAAGCTCTTGGGCAAATTAAGCATGGCGTCAGAAACTATGATCTCTAAGTTGTCATTGAAAAAATGGTTCTCTCACAACAAAGCTGAATCTGGGATGACAAGCTAGTCATATTTACAAAAACAAAATAGATAGAGTTCATACCAGCTTTTCCAGTCTCAGTCACTTCATCATATATCATCATTATTGCCTTTCACTTGCACGATCGAACGATGTGAACAATAATAAGAGTGCTCGTGCATTGGACTAAGCTGAATCTGCAGGCAAACACAAAGGAGAAGAAAAAGTAATATGGCTCTTTAACAAATGAACAGGTATGCATGCGAGAGCCACTAAACATTGTAACCATGGTCTTCTACCTTGACCCAAAGAAAAAGAAAACTATTTACACGAGAAAGCTCCCAACAAGCAAAAGAAGAAAGGAAAATATTTTTGGGTTTTCTCAAAAGGACACAAAACAAGAAAACAAAAATAAACTAGCATGGATAATACAGTGGCAAAGTGTAAACACCGACTAACAAAGTGAAAGCATAAGCATTAATGTAAGGTCGGTGAGAACACGTACTCCCCCAAGCTTAGGCTTTTGGCCTAGCTTGGTCTACTCCCAAGGATGGTCCTGACGAAACCCAAAATCATAATCGAAGTTATACGGGAGCGCTGCAGCCACTGCCTGAATAGCTGCCTCACGAAGATGATCAGCCGTCGCCTCCCTCTCATACTCCTCTGCCTCTCCTATGGTTATGTAGTATCTCCGTTTTACCTGAAAGTCAAAGAAAGCAGGAGCAGGAAGGGTAATATGGAGAACACGCTGCCGGTTAAATATCAATCGGTAAAGGAGGGATTCATCATCCCTCTCAAGGAACTGGTAGCGTGTCATAGCGACGTGGTCAAGGAAAGCTGTATGGAGCGGGGGATCTCCTGCACGGATGGGTACTCCAAGAAAATTTGCTATGCGGGTGGCTTTGATTCCGCCAAAGAAATCCCCATGAATAGCATTCTTATTCAGCCTCCTTGCTATAATAGCTCCCATGTTGAAGCTTTTGTCACCCGTTACTCTGCGCTCTTAAGGATACTAAGGTCGGATGCGCATAGGTGACAATGTTCAACCTTGCCGTTAATGCATCTACGTATGAAGAGGGCAAAGTAGTGCAAGGCAGGGAAATGAATGCTTCCTATGGTAGCTTGCGTGATGTCTCTAGTTTCTCCAACAGTTATACTAGAGAAAAAATCTGTAACCAAAGACTTAGCAGGATATTTAAGGTTACCCCCATCGGGTATTTTACAAATCCTATTGAAATCCTCCAAATCCATGGCGTAGGATTTATGATACAGATCAAACAGTATGGATGAGTCACGGCCAACTGAAAATTTAAATCTATGCACGAAAGAGGCAGTGAGCAAAGCATACTGTTCACATTTATCTGAGAGGAATTCTTCTAACCCGGCATTGCGGACAAGTGTATCAAACTCATCCTTGAAGCCTGCTTCGATCATGAACTCATCGGAAGGCCATTCACATGGTTGTACCGGTGCGTCCCTTAGTTGATAAGGTTCGGGCTCCCGAATAGAAATACGGGGACCCTTCTTACTTGAGGAACCACCATGAAAATTCCTCCTGAACATAATTTCTTTTTGCTGAAATTTGAAGTTCAAGAGAAAAGTGCATAAAGACCAACCACACCTTGTAGAAACTACCCTACTAGTGTCTAGGGACCGTATCACGCGCTAAAACTACTTGGGACCAGCTAAAATCAACATTTCAAGGTCAAGAATAGGGTCACCAAGGTAGCAAGAATACGAGAAGGATAAAGCACTAGAGCAAAAACTAATTGGACCAATGGAGGAGTCACTTACCAAGGAGTAATTTCCCCAAAATGGTTCGGAGAATGGTGCTTTGAGCAAGGAGATCGAAAATCAGAGCCAAATGGGCAAGAACACGGGTTTGAGGTGTGAAACGATTTTTTCTGGAGGTAGAAGAAGAGGATGGGAGCTGGAATGAGTGGAGGGGGTCCTTGTGGGCCCCACAAGCTTGCTTGCCGTGGCCAGGGGGGTGGCCACGGTGACAGGGCTTGTGGCCCACTGGTGTGGCCCCGAGGCCAGCTCTCAGTCCCAGTATTTTCAAATATTCGAAAAAAATCATACTAGATTTTCAGGACCATCGGAGAACTTTTATTTTCGGGGTACTTTTCTCCGGGACGCTAAAACAGGAAACAGGGAAAAATAAACTAAATCTTTCATTTTTCTTCCAAGCAACAGAAAGTGAAGGCTTAAAACAAAGGTATGTGACTCTTTGATTCATCCATTTCATGGTCATCGAAAGATATCCGTCAATGGGTTTGATCAAGTCCTCATGACAAAACTTTCTCGAATCGCAAAAGAGAACGGAGAATTTTCGAATAGCCACTAAGTCACCTCAATGGGGATATGTATCTCCCCAACAAGAAAATCATACTTCATCTTGACACGAGGAATAGTGCATTCAAAGCCCCCAATAAGAATCGATGAAGTTTTTTCGATAGCATTGATGCAATGTACTTGGTATCGTTTCTTCGGAAAGTGAACGGTATGCTCATTACCGTTGACATGGAAAGTGACATTCCCTTTGTTGCAATCTATAACAGCCCTTGCAGTGTTTAAAAAGGGTCTTCCGAGGATGACAGCCATGGCATCATCCTAGGGAATATCCAAGATAACAAAGTCTGTTAAGGTAGTGGCGTTAGCAACCACCACAGGAAAATCGTCGCAAATGCCGACAGGGAAAGTGGTTGATTTGTCGGCCATTTGCAGAGAGATTTCAGTGGGTGTCAACTTATCCAGTTAAAGTCTATGATAAAGAGAGAGAGGCATAACACTAACACCGGCTCCAAGGTCACATAAGGCAGTTCTTACATAGTTTCCTTTAATGGAGCAAGGTATACTAGGCACTCCGGGATCACCAAGTTTCTTAGGAGTTCCACCTTTGAAAGTGTAATTGGCAAGCATGGTGGAGATCTCAAGATCTGGTATCTTCCGTTTATTAGTCACGATATCTTTCATGTACTTGGCATATGGAGCCATTTTGAGCATATCAACTACCCGCATCTACAGAAAGACGGGTCTTATCATTTCAATAAAGTGCTCAAAATCCCCATCATCGTTTTTCTTGGATGGCTTAGGAGTAAAGGCCATAGGTCTCTGAACCCATGGCTCCCTTTCTTTACCATGCTTCCTAGCAGTGAAGTCATTCTTATCGTATCTCTTAGGTTGTGGGTTATCAGGATTAACCTTAGGTTCAATCTCCACATCCTTATCATTTCTAGGTTGAGCATCATTATGAACATCACTGTCCATATTGTCACCAGGTTCATGTTCATCACCAGATTGTGTTTCTGCATCAGACGCAGAAATATCATTTGGTTCTTCAGGTGTGACAGTATTTGGTGAACTAACTTGTAGGTTTCTATCATCCTTCTTCTTCTCCTTAGGATGACTGGGTCTATCAGCATTAATTCCTTGAGAATCTTGATCAATTATCTTAGGATGACCTTCAGGATACAAAGGTTCCTGAGACATTTTGCTACCTCTAGTAATGACTCTGACAGAGTTGTCATTTAATTCATTGAGCAAGTCATTCTGATCTTGAAGTACTTGTTCTACTTGAGTAGTAATCATAGAGGCATGTTTACTCAGAAGCTTCAGATCATTGACATTTTAGTCTACACAAGCACTTAAATGACTAAGCATACGAGTACTTTGTTCCAAATGTCTGCTAACATAATCATTGATACTCTGTTGTTTGGCAACAAAGTTGTCAAATTCATGAAAGCATAAGCTAGCACATTTGTCAAAAGGAATATCACTCTGATCAAGCCTACGCAGAGAATTTACTTCTACTACCTGTATCGGGTTATCGAGACCATGGATCTCTTGGATAGGTGGTAGATTTTTAACATCTTCAGATCTAATGCCTTTCTCTTGCATAGATTTCTTGGCTTCTTGCATATCTTCGGGACTGAGGAATAGAATACCTCTTTTCTTTGGAGTTGGCTTAGGAGGTGGTTCGGGAATAGTCCAAGCACTATCGTTGATCAAGATGTTATTCAGTAGGATCTCAGCTTGTTCTATAGTTCGTTCCCCAAAAACACAACCAACACAAATATCTAGGTGGTCTCTAGAGCCATCGGTAAGTCCGTTATAGAAGATATCAAGTATCTCTTTCTTCTTAAGAGGCTGATCAGGCAAACCATTTTGTAGCTGGATGAGCCTCCCCCAAGCTTGTGGGAGACTCTCTTCTCTGAGTTGAGCAAAGTTGTATATTTCCTGCAAGGCAGCTTGCTTCTTATGGGCAGGGAAATATTTCTCACAGAAGTAATAGACCATATCATGGGGACTACTCATACATCCAGGAGCAAGAGAAGTGAACCAGGCTTTAGCGTCATCCTTTAGAGAGAAAGGAAACAACTTAAGGATATAGTAGTAGCTAATCTTCTACTCACTAGTGAAAAGGGTGGCTATATCGTGTAGTTTGGTAAGATGGGCTACGACCGTCTCAGACTCAAAACCGTGGAAAGGATCAGATTCGATTAGAGAGATTATCTCGGGATCGACAGAGAATTCATAATCCTTATCGGTGATAAAGATAGGTGAAGGGGCAAACTTCGGGTCGTATTTCATCCTAACTTTCACAGATTTTTCCTTCCACTTGAGAAGTAATTTCTCAGCGTCATAGGCATCCTTACACGCAAGAAAATCCTCGGCTATCTCTCCCTCCATAACGTAACCCTCAGGTATATCAGGCAATTCATATCTAGGAGAGCTAGATCTAGCAGGAGCAAAAGCAGGTTCTATCTGAATAGTATCGGTAGTTTCAGAAGCATCACAAGCATTGGCAGTAACTCTAGCAATATGAGCATCAAGGAATACCCCTAGTGGCATATCACGCAAAGTAGTATCTCTAGCAGTATCAAGCATAGAATCTCTAGCAGTATCAGGCATAGCATCTCTAGCAGTATCAGGCATAGTTTCTCTAGCAATATCAAGCATAACATCTCTAGCAGTATCAGGCATAGTATCTCTAGCAATATCAGGCATAGTATCTCTAGCAATATCAAGCATAGCATCATAAGCATCATCAAGCATAGGCGACATATCAAGATTTCTAGCAGGAGGTGGTGTCGCAAACTTAGTCATAACTGAAGGTGAATCAAGTGCAGAGCTAGATGGCAGTTCCTTACCTCCCCTCGTAGTTGAGGGCAAGACTTTGGTTTTTGGATCTTTCAGATTCTTCATAGTGATCAGTAGTTATAAATCCCAAGTGACTCACAGAATATAGCAATCCCTTCCCCGGCAACGGCGCCAAAAAAATGCTGCTGACGTGCAACTATTCCTGACTTGATGCCTCCACGGCAACAGAGCCAGAAAAGAGCTCGTCCCAATTGCTCAACAATTAGAAATTGTCTTGCAATAGCCCACCAGCGTGTGGGATCGCGGCAGTTTTCGAGGGTAGAGTATTCAACCCAAAATTTCTGGTTCGCCCGACGGGAAGTGAAAGAGTATTCTCAAGTATTAGCAGCTGAATGTGTCAGATTCAACCACACCTGAAAGATTAGTGTGTGCAAGCAAAGTATCAGCAGCAAAGTAGTATGATAACAACGGTGTCAGAAACGATCTGGATACAAGGCACACTATTCCTAACTGTCATATCAATGGCGCCAGAAGTTGCCCATGGACGGGAAATATTCTTTCCCGACAATGGTGCGAGAAAAAGGTATTGTAGCAGGTAGCAGCAGTGGCAAGGAACAACAGTAGTGACAGAAGTAGCAAGTAGCAGCAGTAGCAAGTAACAGCAGCAACAACAATGGTAACAGCAGCAGAGCAAAACAAGTAACAGCAGCAGTGGGACAAACTCGTAGGCAATGTGTCGACGATTCGTTGGATGACATTCATCATGCAACAGTTATAAAACGGAGAGATATGTGACTAGCTCCCGTTCGTCAATGTGATGTAGGCATGCATTCCGCGTGTCGTCATACGTGCTTAGGGAAAAGAACTTGCATGACATCTATTGTCCATCCCTCCCGTGGCAGCGGGGTCCAAAAGGATACTACGGGATATTAAGGTTCTCCTTTTAATAAAGAACCGGAACAATGCATTAGCACTTGGTGAACACATGAACCTCAAACTATGGTCATCTTCGGGAGTGGTTCCGGTTATTGTCACTCCGGGGTTGCCGGGTACTAACACATAGTAGGTAACTACAACTTGCAAGATCGGATCTAAAACACACGTATATTGGTGACAAGATAATAATTTCAGATCTGAAATCACGGCACTCGGGCCCTAGTGACAAGCATTAAGCATGGCAAAGTAGTAGCAACATCAATCTCAGAACATAGTGGATACTAGGGATCAATCCCCGTCAAAACTAACTCGATTACATGATAGATCTCATCCTACTCATCACCGCCCAGCGAGCCTACGAATATATTACTCACGAACAATGAAGAGATTCATGGAATTGGAGAGGGAAGAAGGTTGATGATAACGATGGCTACGATTTCCCCTCTCCGCATCCCAAAACGGACTCCAGACCTGTCCTCCATATGAAGAACAGGAAGTGGCGGCGCCTCCGTATCGCAAACGCGATGAAATGTTCTCTCTTGATTTTTTTTCTGGACGAAAGGGAATTCATAGAGCTGAGTTTGGGGGCGGCGGAGCCACGTGGGCCCCACAAGCTTGGTTGCCGCGGCGAGGGGGGTGGCCGCGGCAACAGGGCTTGTGGCCCACTGGCCCGTTGATACTTCTCAAACGTATCTATAATTTTTGATGTTTTCACGCTGTTATATTGCCTTCTTTGTGTGCTTTATGTACCTTTTTATATCTTTTTGGGACTAACTTATTAATTCACTACCAAGTGCCAGTTCCTGTTTTTTTCCGTGTTTTTGACTCTTTTCAGATCTGATTTTGGAACGGAGTCCAAACGGAAGAAAAACCCCGAAATGATTTTTTCCCGAATGGAAGAAGTCCAGGGGGCTTTTGGGCCAAGCCAGGTGGGCTCCAGGGAGCCCACAAGCCCCCACTCCGCCACCAGGGGGAGGGGGCGGTTGGCAGGCTTGTGGCCTCCCTGGCCGGCCCCTAACCTAGGTCTTTGGCCTATAAATTCCCAAATATTCCGGAAAAAATCAGGGGAGCCACGAAAATACTTTTCCGCCGCCGCAAGCTTCCGTTTCCGCGAGATCTCATCTGGAGACCCTTCCCAGCGCCGTGCCGCAGGGGACTTTGAAGTTGGAGGGTTTCTTCTTCATCATCATCGCCCCTCCAATGACTTGTGAGTAGTTCACTTCAGACCTACGGGTCCATAGTTAGTAGCTAGATGGCTTCCTCTCTCTCTCTCTCGGATCTTCGATACAAAGTTCTCCATGATATTCATGGAGATCTATCCGATGTAATCTTATTTGGCGGTGAGTTTGTCGAGATCCGATGAATTGTGGACTTGTGATCAGATTATCTATGATATATATTTGAGTCTTTGCTGATTTCTTATATGCATGATTTGATATCCTTGTAAGTCTCTCCGAGTCTTGGGTTTTGTTTGGCCAACTAGATCTATGATTCTTGCAATGGGAGAAGTGCTTGGTTTTGGGTTCTGCCATGTGGTGACCTTTCCCAGTGACAGTAGGGACAGCAAGGCACACATCAAGCAGTTGCCATCAAGGGTAAAAAGATGGGGTTTTTATCATTGGTTTGAGATTATCCCTCTATATCATGTCATCTTGCTTAAGGCGTTACTCTGTTCTTACGGACTTAATACACTTGATGCATGCTGGATAGTGGTCGATGTGTGGAGTAATAGTAGTAGATGCAGAAAGTATGGGTCTACTTGTTTTGGACGTCATGCCTATAGAAATAATCATTGCATAGATATCGTCACGACTCTGCACAGTTCTATCAATTGCTCGACAGTAATTTGTTCACCCAGCGTCTACTTGCTTTCATGAGAGAAGCCACTAGTAAACACTACGGCCCCCGGGTCTATTCACATCCATCGTTTACAACTCCGCTTTTACTTTCCTTTGTTACTTTGTTGCTTTCAGTTCTCACTTGGCAAAGAATCTATAAGGAATTGACAACCCCTTCATAGCGTTTGGTGCAAGTTTTTGTGTTTGTGCAGGATCTTGAGATACTCCTCCGCCGGATTGATACCTTGGTTCTCAAACTGAGGGAAATACTTACCTCCGCTGTGCTACATCATCCTCTCCGCTTCGAGGGAATACCAACGCAGAAGGATTCCTGGTGCCGTCAACGTGCCCATTTCTGGCGCCACCGGAAGGTCGTTTGTGAAGTAGCATAACGGACATCACCCGTCCCCTCCGGTGGATCTTTGCGCAGGTATTTTTCATATTTTCCAGAAATATTCTCCGTAATTTTCAGGATGTTCCGAGAACTTTCATTTCTGCACAAAAAAACACCATGGCAATTCTGCTGAAAACAGCGTCAGTCCGGGTTAGTTCCATTCAAATCATGCAAATTAGAGTCCAAAGCAAGTGAAAAAGAGTTTGGAAAAGTAGATACGATGCAGACGTCTTAGGGGCATATCCACATTATCTCTTCTGATCAACAATAGTTCTTCGGACAGTCTGTGCTATCAAGTCCATCACTCTGAATCTGGTGTGGGTGTCCAAAATGTGCAGCAGGTTGATGGAGTGTCCTCTCATCATATTATCATCACCTTATTTAGGTATCAAGGTGTGTCTCGGAATAGTGTTAGTCTTTGTTATCCCTACTTGAAAGAAGTACACTGAGCCCATCTTGTGACTAGCCAAATATTTGTGAGGATTTGGCTTGTACATATTGGCCATAGAGTTCTGACTCTTCTTTGCTTCAGAATACACATCAACATCGCGATCTTCTAGCTTTGGGGCACCAATGATAGTGGCCCACTCATTAATCGTAGATTCGTACTTGTGACCATCAGTCATTCAGACCAAATAACCATCTCCATAGAAATGAGCAGTTGCGTAAAATTGCATGATCAACTCATCATTCCATGGGGTCATCTCCTTTCCAACAAAATCTTCAATGTCCACTAACCTGAAATTTTCTAGGACATGGGGAAAGAAGTCTTCATTCTCCTTGATATGTTCCCATTCAACATACCTCATATCACCGATAGCGGGACCTTTCTCCTTGGTAGATGCAGGAATGTCCTTCGTAGTCCTCTTGGGAGCTACACCTTCTTTGCCTTGGACGGAGGCTTAGGAGCAGATTTCATGGCATCTTCCATGAGCTTCTTTTTCTTAGGAGGATATGGGATCTCATCAAGAGCTTCTTCTTCAACATCTTCTTCACAGTCTTCATACATAGAAGTAGGTCTCTCCACAACATGAACTACCCTTTTCCTTGCTATGTTCACTCTAGCCTTCTTAACAGGTTCATCACATGAAAGGTTGTGCTTCTCCTTACATAAGCAGGTGCTCTCAGATCAGCGGGATCAGCAGTTACCTTCCTAACTGTCTTCCTTGGAGCCTTTGGAGGAGCTGAAGTTTGCTCCGACACAATGTCTGAGTCCTCTTCATCAGAATTCAGTTTCTTCCTCTCCCTGGTGGCTGCCTTGGGTAAGCCATGGGAGCCGTAGGATCCAGGGTCAGAGTCAGACTTGTCTGGACTGGTGCCTAAGTCCATCTCAACACTTGCTTCTCTAAAATCATTCGAACTATGTTCTGAAGCAGACATCTCTGAAAGACAAGTAGAAACTGAGCAACAAACAACAAAACCTATGAAGTAGATATAGAAAAGACAGAAGGGATGAGCATCACAAAATTCAGATGTTTTCAAAAAAAATTGAACAAAGAATCCTTAGTTTTAGCTTTCTGCAGATCACATTTTGGTAGTAGCGAGTTTGACAATCGGAGTCACCAAGACACATGAACTACTTTACAGAAAATTGGTCGTCATTTCGGTGGAACCAAAATTGACAACTCGGTTTCATCGAGTTCATTCTAAGGAACCCTAGGCGCAAAATCGGTGGAACCGACTTTTGCAAATTGGTGTCACCGAGAAAAAGTCTGCGGACAGCTAAACCTAAAAAATTTCCACCCGCTAATTCTACGGGAACTTCTGGTGGAAGAGGGGTTGTCATGAGGTGGCTTGTACATAAAACTTCCCAATGCGTAAAATTTGGATACATGAATGTATAAGGAGATCCGAACCATACCCTAATTCGGCGGTGGTCCGGCTACGGCGGTGATGGCAGTGAAGAATCTGTCGATGGTGGTGATTCCCAACAGTGGAGACGCACGGGGAGTCAAGGGTGATGTCCAGGGGACCAGGGGAGGTAGCTTAGGGCTTTCGGCGAAACGTCTTTGACGATTGGAAATCAAAGATTTGGTCAGCTGGAATATATACCCTCGCGCTGTCGGTGTTACCAAGATGACGAAATCGGTGTCACCGAGTTCCTCAACTGTTTGTTCTAAGGAAACTTGGTATAACCAACTTTGTGATTTCGGTGGTACCAAGATGGAAGACCAGATCGGCTTTGTAAATTCGGTGGAACCAATTTTGTGAAGTTGGTCTCACCGAGATGTTCCAAGAGGTTTTGGAAGTCATCCATTAACGATACGGAACTCCGAGTGCACCTTCACACAGAGGGATCGACAAGTGCTTGTTCAAGTTTTGTGATGAAGCATGAATAGAACTTGAGATGAGATAGCATAGATTGCTAGAGAAGGGTCCTAGGCATTCTTGTCCATCCAATTGGCGAAAGATAAATCAAGAGTCAAATAACAACAATTCGATGTCCTCGAGTGATCAAACACATGCATACCAACATGCTCAAAAATAAGAATGACAGATAAAACATGGTGAACATGCACAAACATGATAGAAGCTATCAAGCACTTGGGCGATGACAAATGTCATCTATATATGAGTATATTGACATAGGAGCCAAGTAAAAATACTTGATCATAGGTCATACTCATCGTTAAGCACAAGTGGGGTTACCAGTTTTACATAAGGACTAATGTGTTCATATCCTTGGGAGATTCTTATACTCAAGTCTTAGAGTAAAGCTCCGCCTTGATATGGCACCCCCCTAAGAATTCAAGTAAGTGAAGTAGTAGTGGATGCTCAAAGTTGATGAAGATCATCTTGAGTTGGGAGAAATCCTTGTTGTTTTCTTACTCTTCTCACCTACTTGGGTTAGTCCCAAAGCACGAGGAACATATGCAAGAATATCTATGGACATGGAGAGAAATAAAAATGGGATCATGTCGAAAGATGCATTAATTACCTTGTTCCTTGCTTACCTTTGAGGTAATGTGTGACTCCTTGAACTAATGCATATGGTTGAGATTGACTGCAAATAGTTCTTGCCAAAATGAATAAGAGTGAGTTTCATTGGCGGAGTCACCCCTCAAGAACTTTCTAGTTCTTCCTCTTGGGACTCCACATCAACTTGATGGGGATTCTTTGAGTTGTGATAGCCCTAGATGAGGTAGTGCTAGAAGAGTCCTTGGGAATCCACCTAATTTTGACTTGGGGTTCTTCTTCAAATAGGTCAATGTCATCTTGAAGCTTTCCCTTGCCTTTGCGGTCTTGTGGTAGAAGGCCATCTTGTGAGCTTGTCTCTTCGGGAGCAGTAGGATCATACTTCTCTTCTTGGGGAACAAACATAGGAGTGGGGTATGGACCTTCCCAATCATCTCCATTGACGTTGAAGTAGCCAACACCTTGCTTCTTCTGATGTCCTCTTTGCTTGAGCACAATTTCCTCGAATTGCTTACTTCCGACAAGACTCTTGAAGACACCTCTCTCTATAATCCCTTTCAATAAATCATTTTCTTGCTCAAGTGTAACTTGGGTAAGAGAATCATTAGTGCAATCAATAGAGCTACTAGCAACAACATTTTTGGATTTAACTTTAGCATTGTTGTTACTAGATGAAGAAACTTTCTTGCCTTTATTACTAGTGTTCCTAGGTTTAACTTGTGGAACAAAAGTAGACAAGAGTAATCGTTTGGCTAGATAAGAAGAACTCTTCTTTCAAAGATCATTATTGATCGCTTTCACGAACTCATGCTCTTGCTCCAAATTGAGCTTCTCGAAGCATAGCTTCTCATGAGTTCTTCCAAGCTCTCTATGATCTTCTAGAGTAGTCTCATGAGCTAACTTAAGAGTGTTTAATACTTGATTTAGTCATTCAATCTCTTTCTTATCATCATCATTCGATTTCTCTTGACTAGCATGATAATTAGCAAGTTCATTTTGAGTGCAATCACTAGTTTTGTCAAATAGCAAGTCATCTTCTCCTAACAGGTTATCTCCATCACTATTGAAATCAAGATACTCGGGGTGTGATACCTTGGGGCCTTTAGACATGAAGCAGTTTCCGACTCCCTCATTTGGTGAATCAAATAAGTCATAGGAGTTGGAGGAAACAAGTCCAATGTCGGCAAATCCTTCATATTGACTATAGTCGTAGTTGGAGTGATAACTTCTCTCGAAGTGGTGATCAAACTCGGAGCCAGAAACCCATTCACCAACATGAGCTTGATGTCTTCTTCTTGAGCTGATCTTGGTGTATTTCTCCTTCTTCTCCAATTCCTTGCCTCTCCACGAGTCTTCATTCATAGCAACCTTCTCTACTCCTTCTGTCTCTGCGAGGTGACTCATCTCTTGAGCTTAGTGACTATTCTCTTGTTTTGTAGGGAGTCGAGAACACATTGGAGTAGTGTTCAAGATTCCCACAATTGTAGCGGTTTCGTTCACGACTGGATGAATGCTTCTCATCATGTCTTGAACTTCAGCTTCTCGCTTTGCCTCTACTCTTGTAGAACTTGTTGAATTTTCTGACCATGAGGCTTATCTCTTCATCAGTGACAAGATTGTACTTTGAAGTAGCGGGAGTATCACATGATGCTTTGTAAGCACTGCTTAACTTGTTGTGCGGCTCATCTTTGTCTTTGAGTGACATCTCATGAGTAACAATCCTACCAATGACTTCAGTTTTCTTGAGATCTTTGTAGTTTGGCATCGTTTGGATCAATGTGCACACTGTGTCATACTTGCCATCGATTGCTCTAAGTATCTTCTTGATGATGAATTTGTCGGTCATCTCTTCGCTTCCTAAGCCGACAATCTCATTGGTGATGAGAGCTAGCCTAGAGTACATTTGAGCGACACCTTCACCATCCTTCGTCTCGAACTTGTCAAGCTGACTTTGAAGCACATCCAACTTAGATTCTCTAACAGAATCAGTACCTTCGTGCATATCGATCAATGTATCCCAAATTTATTTTGCGTTCTCAAGATGACTGATTTTGTTGAATTCTTCAGGGCTTAGATAGTTCAAGATGATGTTGCACGGTTGAGCATTGAGTTGCAACATCTTCAGTTCATTAGCTGTCGCATCATGATTAGGTTCATGTCCTTCTCCAAAGAAGTTACCTTGCACACCAACACGAATAACAATCCAAACATGAGGATTAAAAGCAATATTATGCATTTTCAATTTATGCTTCCAAATAGAAAAATTAGTGCCATCGAAATATGGACCTCTACGGTGACAGTTTCCCTCACTAGACTCCATACTCTCCTAGGTTGTTAAACCATTGAAATGCAGACCAAAGCTCTGATACCACTTGTAGGATCGAAAGTTCTATAGGGGGTGATTAGACTACTTGAAAGATATTTTTTTCCTTTTCCCAGTTTTAGTTGAGAGGTAGCTATGGGTGTTATAGCAAATCAAGTACACCCTACAAATGCAGTTCTAAAAGTATAGCAGCAGAATGTAAAACATGCAAGGGTGAAGTAGAGGATTAAGGTAGGGATATCAAACGCATGAGGTTGACACGAAGACTTATGGCATGATTCTGATAGGTGGTACTATCGTACGTCCATATTAGTGGAGACTTCAACCCATAGAGGGTAATGGATGCGAGAGTCCATGGCGGGCTCCACCCATGGAGGGTCCACAAAGAGGCGACCTTGTTTATTTCACCATAGCTTCCATCCACGCAGGACTAGCCAAAATCATGGTAGATCTTCATGAAGTAGGCGATCTGCTTTCCCTTACAAACATCTTGGTTCAACTCCACAACACGAAGTAGGAGGCTCCCAAGCGACACCTAACCAATCTAGGAGACACCACCCTCCAAAAGGTAATAGATGTGTGCTACTTCTCAAACAACAGCGCCAGAAATTGACACGTTGACGGAGACTGGGCCTTCGTTGGTTTTTCCCTTGAAGAGGAAAGGGTGATGCAGCACAGGAGCAGTAAGTATTTCCCTCAGTTTGAGAACCAAGGTATCGATCCAGAAGGAGGGTCTCGTCAAGTCCAAAGTACCTGCGCAAACACAAACAAGCTTGCACCCAACTCTTCAAAGGGGTTGTCAATACCTTCAAGATTGTTTGCAAAGTGAGATATGAAGGCGAAAAGTATAACGAAGTAAAAAGTGTAAGGCTGAAAATATGGTCTGGAGTAGACCCAGGGGCCATAGTGTTCACTAGAGGCTTCTCTCAAAATAGCAAATATCACGGTGGGTGAACAAATTACTGTCGAGCAATTGATAGAACCGCGCAAAGTTATGATGATATCTAAGGCAATGATCATACATATAGCCATCACGTCCTAGACAAGTAGACAGAAACTTTCTGCATCTACTACTATTACTCCACACATCGACCGCTATCCATCATGCATCTAGTGTATTGAGTTCATGACGAACAGAGTAACGCCTTAAGCAAGATGACATGATGTAGAGGGATAATCTCAAACCAATGATGAAAACCCCATGTTTTTACCCTTGATGGAAACAACATGATGCATGCCTCGCTACCCCTTCTATCACTGGGTGAAGTCACCGCATGATATGAACCCAAAACCAAGCACTTCTGCCATTGCAAGAATCATAGATCTAGTTGGCCAGACTAAACCCACAACTCGAAGAGAATTACAAGGATACGAAATCATGCATAAGTGAGATCGGAAGAAACACAAATAAGATTCATAGATAATCTGATCATAAATCCACAATGCATCGGATCATGACAAACACACCGCAAAAGAAGATTACATCGGATAGATCTCCATGAAGATCATGGAGACCTTTGTATTGAGGACCCAAGAGAGAGAAGAAGCCATCTAGTTACTAGCTACGGACCCGTAGGTCTGTGGTGAACTACTCACGCATCATAGGACAGGTCATGGTGTTGATGAAGAAGCCCTCCGTATCCGAATCCCCCCTCCGACAGGGCACCAGAACGTGCCCCAGATGGGATTTGCGGAGACAGAACCTTGCGGCGGCGGAAAAGTACTTTCGATGATCTCCTGATTTTTTTGGGATTTTTAGGGAATATAAAGGCGCAACCCCTAGGGCAGAGGGCGTCCATGGGGCCCACAAGCCTGTGGGCCGCGGCCTCCCCCCTAGCCGCGGGGTGAGGGCTTGTGGGGCCCCTGGGGCCCCCTGCCTTGGCTCTCACGTCTCCATATCTTCTTCCGTTACGGAAAAATTCTTTTTGGGGATTTTATTCCATTTGGACTCCGTTTCAAAATCTCCTCTAAAAGGGGTCAAAAACATGGAAAAAGCAGGAACTCGCACTTGGCACTGAGTTAATAAGTTAGTCCCAAAAAAAATATAAAAGCCATGCAAAATATCCAAAGTTTGACAAGATAATAGCATGAAACCATCAAAAATTATAGATACGTTGGATACGTATCAAGCATCCCCAAGCTTAACTCCTGCTCGTCCTCGAGTAGGGAAGTGATAAAAAATGAATTTTTGATGTGGAATGCTACCTAGCATAGTTGTCCTTTGCAACTTCTTTCACGTGACATGAATGTTCAGATCCGTAAGATTCAAAACAATAGTTTGCTATTGACATGAAAACAATAATACTTCAAGCAAACTAGCAAGGTAATCATGAACTTTCAAAATAACAAGGCCAAGGAAAGTTATCCCTACGAAATCATATAGTCTGGCTATGCTCCATCATCCTCACACAACTAATGTAAATCATACACAACCCCGGTATTGGCCAAGTAATTGTTTTCACACTCTTACTTTCTCAAACTTTTTATAACTATCACGCAATACATGAGCGCGAGCCAGGGATATAGCACTATAGGTGGAATAGAGTGTGGTGGTGGTTGTGAGACAAAAAGGAGGAGATGGTCACATTGACTCGGCGTATCAAAAGGCTATGGAGATGCCCATTAATAGATATCAATGTGAATGAGTAGGGATTGCCATACAAGAGATGCACTAGAGCTATAAGTATGTGAAAGCTCAGAAGGAAAACTAGTGGGTGTGCATCCAACTTGCTTGCTCACGAAGACCTAGGGAAATTTTGAGGAAGCCCATCATTGGAATATACAAGCCAAGTTATATAATGAAGATTCCCACTAGCATATGGTAGTGACAAAGCAAGAAGCTCTCAATCATGAAGAACATGGTGCTATTATGAAGCACGAGTGTGGAAAAAGATAGTAGCATTGTCCCTTATCTCTTTTTCTCTCCTTTTTTTCATTTGGGCTCTTAGGCCTCTTTTTTTCTCTTTTTTTGTTTTTGGGCTCTTTGGCCTCTTTTTTTATCTCCTCACATGGAACAATGCTCTAATAATGATGATCATCACACTTTTATTTGCTCACAGCTCAAAATGATGATGACTCCATAGGAAATGCCTCTGACAGTGTACCGGGATGTGCAACGATCTTACATGGCGTATGACGTTGGAAAATCTTGCTAGCTATCTTACGATCATGCAATGGCAATATGAGAGTGACGACACAAGTCATGAGATGGAACGGTGGGAGTTGCATGGCAATATATCTCGGAATGGCTATGAAAATGCCATAGTAGGTAGGTGTGGTGGCTGTTTTGAGGAAGGAATATGGTGGGTTTGTGCACCGGCGAGAATTGCGCGGCACTAAAGAGGCTAGCAATGGTGGAAGATGAAAGTGCATCTATACCATGGACTCACATTAGTCATGAAGAACTCACATACTTGTTGCGGAAGTTTTTATTAGTAATCGAAACAAACTGCTAAACGCATCCTCCTAGGGGAAGGGTTGGTAGGTGTTAACCATCGCGCGATCCCGACCTCAACATAAAGGATGACAATCAATAGATCAGTTATGCTTCGACTTACTAACATAGCGGTTCACCATACGTGCATGCTACGGGAATCACTAACTTCAATACAAGTATTTCTAGATTCACAACACCCTACTAACATAGCTCTTAATATTACCAAATCCACGTCTCAAAACTATTTCAGAGGAATCAAAACTTCTCTTTCTATTCAATGCACATGAAGATGGAGGTTTTTGCATCCTCTTTGGGTATCTATCACCTTTGGGACTACTTTCGTAGCATAAGATAACTACCAAATCACGCACCGCCGTGCTCTAAAAGATATAAGTGAAGCACATAGAGCAAAAGTATCTAGCTCAAAAGATATAAGTGAAGCCCTAATAGCAAAAGTATCCAGCTCAAAAGATATAAGTGAAGCACTATGAGCATTCTAGCAAAATCATGATGAGTGCATGTCTCTCTCTCTCTCAAAAAGGTGTGCAGCAAGGATGATTGTGACACAACAAAAATAAAAGACTCCTAAGGTACAAGACGCTCCAAGCAAAACACATATCATGTGGTGAATAAAAATATAGCTCCAAGTAATGTTACCGATGGATTGAAGACGAAAGAGGGGATGCCTTCCCGGGGCTTACCCAAGCTTAGACTTTTTGGTGTCCTTGAATTTTGCTTGGGATGCCTTAGGCATCCCCAAGCTTGAGATCTTTACACTCCTTATCTCATCGTCCATGAGAACATCACCCAAAACTTGAAAACTTCACAACACAAAACTTAAACAGAAACTCGTGATAACATTAGCACAAGAAAAAACAAACTACCACTTCTTTTGGTACTGTAGAAAACTTGAATTGTATCTATATTGGTGTCGGGCTACTGTATTCTCACTTTTCCATGGCTAGTACCCCCAATACTAACCATAGTTTCATCAAAACAAGCAACCAACTCAACAAAAACAGAATCTGTCAAAAACAGACCAGTCTGTAGCAATCTATATACTCCGTATACTTCTGATACCTCAAAAACTCTGAACAATTACGATGGCCTGGGAAAAAAGCATATCAACCAGCGGCAAAAAGAATCAACTCAAAATCTATTTCTGAATAAAAATGAAAAATCATCTCGTGAGCGAAAAGTTTCTGTCTTTTTCCAGCAGGATCAAACAACCATTACCAAGACTAGTCATAAAGGTTTTGCTTGGCTCAAACACAAAAAGAAACACAAAAAACACAATCACAACAGAATTGTGATGGTGTGGATGCAACAAAACAGAAAGAAAAAAATATATAAATTCATTGGGTTGCCTCCCAACAAGCGCTATTGTTTAATGCCCCTAGCTAGTCACAAAAGCGATAGAATCACGTATCGTCGTCTTTGGTGCTCAACCCATAAGTGGCCCTCATCATGGATTCATCAGGCAGTCTTATTTTCTTTCTAGGAAAGTGTTCCATGCCCTTCCTTGAAGGAAATTGAAATCTAATATTCCCTTCCTTCATATCGATGATAGCACCGATAGTCCTTAGGAAAGGTCTACCAAGAATAATAGGGCATGTAGGATTGCAATCAATGTCAAGCACAATAAAATCCACGGTTACATAGTTCCTATTTGCAATAATAAGAACATCATTGATCCTTCCCATGGGTTTCTTGACAGTAGAATCAGCAAGATGCAAATTAAGAGAACACTCTTCAATCTCATTAAAACGCAGAACATCACATAAAGACTTTGGAATCGCAGAAAACACTAGCACCCAAATCACACAAAGCATTGCATTCATAGTTTTTGATTTTGATTTTGATGGTAGGTTCCTACTCATCATGAAGCTTTCTAGGGATAGAGACTTCCAATTCAAGTTTCTCTTCAAGAGATTTTATCATAGGTTCGATGATATGATCGGTAAAGGCCTTGTTTTGGCTATAAGCGTGTGGCGAGTTTATCATGGATTGCATCAAAGAAATGCATTCAATCAAGGAGCAACTATCATAATTGAATTCCTTGAAATCCACGGTAGTAATTTCTTTACTACTCAAAGTTTTAACATCTTCTACTCAACTTTCAATGCTTTTAGCATCAAGATAGATAGACTCCAAATCATTGGGGCACTTTTCAACCAAAGTGGATTCATATCCAGACCCATAATCATTAGGTTTGACACAAGAAAACTAAGATTCAATGGGAGTCACACCAAGGACTTTAAGATCTTCGTGATTCTCATCACGAGAACGCGCCTTTTTAAGCCATTCATGTCTAGCACGAATTTGGGCGGTTCTTTCTTGGCTCTCAATCATGGAAACACGCATAGCTTTCAAAGTTCCATCCATGTTGATTTTGGGAGGAGCACATCTAACTTTCGAAGCATCAACATCACTAGACATTCTATCAACGCTCTTAGCCAAATCGTCAATTTTGAGTAGCTTTTCCTCTGTGGACGCATTGAAAATCTTTTGAGAGTTGATGAACTCTTTGATATTACTCTCTAGATCAGAGGGTAATCTATTGTAATTTCCATGGGTATTGTTGTAGGAGTTGCCAAAATTATTAGAGGAGTTACAAGGAAAAGGCCTAGGAACATAGTTTCCTCTAAAAGCATTGTTGTTGCCAAAGTTATTCCTACCAACAAAATTAACGTCCAAGCTAGCGTTGCTAATCTCAATCAAAGAAGGCAAGGGCTTATCATTAGGATCCAAAGGAGCACTTCTACTAGCAACCAAATTCATTAACTCGTCCATCTTAGCACTCAACGAGTTAATTTCTTCTATAGCTTGTACCTTCTTACTAGTAGGTGAGTTTTCAGTGTGCCACTAAGAGTAGTTCGTCATGATCTTGTCTAAGAGCTTTGTGGCTTCCCCTAACGCGATTTCCATGAACGTTCCACCTGAGGCAGAGTCCAAGTTATTTCTAGAAGCGAAACTCAAGCCAACGTAAAAGATTTGTATAATCATCCGAAGACTCAAGCCATGAGCGGGTCAATTTCTAATCATTAATTTCATTCTCTCCCAAGATTTTGCAACATGTTCATTATCAAGTTGCTTGAAATTCATGATATCATTACGAAGGAAATGATCTTAGCCGGCGGAAAATACTTGGATATATAAGCATCTTTGCACTTATCCCAAGAATCGATACTATTTTTGGGCAAAGAAGAAAACCAAGTTTTTGCGCGATCTCGCAACGAGAAAGGAAAAAGCTTCAATTTAATCACGTCATTATCCACATCTCAATGAAGGTATTGAGATGGGATGCGGCATCTTCACTAGGAAGGCCAGAGAATTGCTCTTTCATAACAAGATTCAGCAAAGCGGCATTGATTTCGTATGACTCCGCACTAGTGGCGGGAGCAATCGGAGTACTAATAAAATCATTATTATTAGTATTCGAGAAGTCACAAAGTTTGGTGTTTTCATTCATGGTGACTTCATCAAGCAAGAAAGCACACAAGCAAACAAAGAGCAAGCGAGAAAAAGGGCGAACGGAAAGGCCAACGAAAAAGGCAAACGAAAAAGGCAAACGAAAAAGGCAAATTGGTGAAGTGGGGGAGAGGAAAACGAGAGGCAACTGGCAAACAAAGTAAATGCAAGAGATTAGTTTGCGAAACCTACTTGGATGAGTTCTTGACTTGATCTTCCTCCCCGGCAACGGCGCCACAAATCCTTCTGGTACTTCTAAAACAACAGCGCTAGAAATTGACACGTTGACGGAGACTGGGCTTGCGTTGGTTTTTCCCTTGAAGAGGAAAGGGTGATGCAGCACAGGACTAGTAAGTATTTCCCTCAGTTTGAGAACCAAGGTATCGATCCTGAAGGAGGGTCTCGTCAAGTCTGGAGTACCTGCGCAAACACAAACAAGCTTGCACCGAACGCTTCAAAGGGGTTGTCAATCCCTTCAAGATTTTGCAAAGTGAGATCTAAAGGCGGAAAGTGCAACGAAGTAAAAAGTGTAAGGCTGAAAATACGGTGTGGAGTAGACCCGGGGGCCATAGTGTTCACTAGAGGCTTCTCTCAAAATAGCAAGTATCATGGTGGGTGAACAAATTACTGTCGAGCAATTGATAGAATCGCACAAAGTTACGACCATATCTAAGGCAATGATCATACATATAGGCATCACGTCCGAGACAATAGACCGATACTTTCTGCATCTACTACTATTACTCCACACATCGACCGCTATCCAACATGCATCTAGTGTATTGCGTTCATGACAAACAGAGTAACACCTTAAGCAAGATGACATGATGTAGATGGATAATCTCAAACCAATGATGAAAACCCCATCTTTTTACCCTTGATGGAAACAACACGATGCGTGCCTCCCTACCCCTTCTGTCACTGGGTGAGGTCACCGCACGGTATGAACCCAAAACCAAGCACTTCTCCCATTGCAAGAATCATAGATTTAGTTGGCCTGACAAAACCCACAACTCGAAGAGAATTACAAGGATATGAAATCATGCATAAGAGAGATTAGAAGAAACTCAAATAAGATTCATAGATAATCTGATCATAAATCCACAATTCATAGGATCTCGACAAACATACCGCAAAAGAAGATTACATCGGATAGATCTCCATGAAGATCATTGACAACTTTGTATTGAAGATCCCACAGAGAGAAGAAGCCATCTAGTTACTAGCTATAGACCCGTAGGTCTATGGTCAACTACTCACAAATCATCGGAGAGGTCATGGTGTTGATGAAGAAGCCCTCTGTATCCGAATCCCCCTCCGGCAGGGCACCAAAACGTGCCCCAGATGGGATCTTGCGGAGACAGAAGCTTGCGGCGGCGAAAAAGTACTTTCGATTATCTCCTGATTTTTTTGGGATTTTTAGGGAATATATAGGCGCAACCCCTAGGGAAGAGGGCGTCCAGGGGCCCACAGGCCTGTGGTCCACGATCTCCCCCTGGCCGCAGGGTGAGGGCTTGTGGGGCCCCTGGGCCCCCCTGCCTTGGCTCTCACGTCTCCTGATCTTCTTCCATTACAGAAAAATTCTTTTCGGGGATTTTATTCCGTTTGGACTCCGTTTCAAAATCTCCTCTGAAAGGGGTCAAAAACATGGAAAAAAACAGGAACTGGCACTTGGCACTGAGCTAATAAGTTAGTCCCAAAAAATATATAAAAGGCATGCAAAACATCCAAAGTTTGACAAGATAATAGCATGAAACCATCAAAAATTATAGATACGTTGGAGACGTATCAATGTGGTAGATCAATGAACTCCTTGCTCTTGTGCTTCTAAATATAGTCTACTCAACACAAAATCAATCTCTCACAGAATATGCATGGGTAGGGGAGATTGATTTGGTGGAAAGCTGTTTGGGGAGGCTAGAGATCAAGTTTCAAATGATTGGATTGGAATGTATTGGTCCCAACACATGAGTAGGTGGTTCTCTCTCAGAAAATGGATGTTGCAATAAAGTGTGTGTTCTGAGTGCTTCTCCCACGAATGAGAGGTGGGTGAAGGGGTATATATAGGCAGCACACAAAATCGAACCGTTAGACACAAAGTGGCAAGCTCGGTGACACCGAAGTGAAAAACTCAGTGGTACCGATTAGCACAAAGGTAGTAACTTTTGTATTTCGGTGAGACCGATATATGAAACTCGATGGCACCGAAAAGGTGGCTAACGGTTAGATGGCCAAACTCGGTGGCACCGACATGGAAATTCCAATTTTGTGTACTAAGGCACCCGAAAGTTGGTCACCCTAACTCGGTAGCACCGACATGGATTCGGTTGCACCGATTTGGTGGGAATGGCTAGGGTTTATGTGTGAGATCAAACTCGGTGGGTCCAAAATGTGGAAGTTGGTGACACCGAATTTGTGTATGTGGAATTTTATAGAGTGGATATGTGGGAAAATGACTGAGTATTTTGGTGGATAACTTTGAACATTTTGAGCAATCAGTTCATTTTACTACCTCACCCCCTTTTAATAGTATTGGCTTTCCTATGTACTCAAAAGTGATTTCTCGGAAATATAAAATGAAGTATCTTCTATCTTGAAGCTTGAGCCAATATTAATCCTTTCTTGCATCAAGGGGCATCTCCACATAAGCCTTTAGCCATAGCATCTTTTGAACTTTTTTGAAATATACTTGGAAAACATATTAGTACAAGGATGCGTATGTTGTGATCAATTATCAAAACCATCCTAGGGAGCAATTGTGCTTTCAAAAGATTCTCGTGATCAGTCAAGAGAGTGTCATGACGTTTTCAAAGACTATCAAACTTAGACTGAAGACTTTGAATGTCATCAGTCAGGGTTTGAGTTCGATCCATTTGCTCGTTAAACATGTCATCTCTTTTGTCTAGTAGTTTCTGAAGCTTTTCAAGAGCATTTTGTTGCTTAGTGGCAGTATTAGTAACTTTGCAGTAACTAGGTTTTTGATAATGATCAGGTTCACAGTCACTTGAGTCAGAAGAGGAAGTTTGTTTGGGGTACCTTGAACCTTTTGCCACGAAGAAATATGTGTCAGGACCCCGATCCTAAATCAAAAGAATCCAGTCTGTAACACATCACATCACTTTGCATCCTCACGCACGGTAAACTCCACGACTGCCACCTTACCTTGGCCGGGACCGTTTGCGTCTTTCGGCTCACGTTTATGAATGTGTCGCTAGCATTCAAACGACAAAGAACCCGGGTCGACATGACTAGTTATAAACCCAAGTGGTACATCCGTACAGGGACAGGCATACATAACCCAACAAGGCAGGTGGCGGTCAACAACGTGTGTAGACGAGTCGTAGCAAGCTACAAGGACTCCATTACACCGCGTGACATTTCCCCGAAGGGACAGACACAACAGGAAAGAAGGATACATGCCGGTCAATCAATGTGTCTGGGGTAGTAGCAACCTACCAAAGCTCGATGGATGCACAAAGAAGCATTTCCCCGTAAAGAGTACTACAAAAGGCACACAACTAGGTGTCGAATCCCACACATATAATGCATTTCATAACATACACACAATATGCACGATATGTGTAGATACAACATGGCATCACAACATAACTCCATGACTCAAGCTTTTATTAAAGACTCATAAGAGTCAACATAGTATTGATATTACAAACAGGGGTCACACGACCCTATACTCAAGTGATACAAGCATCAAGCGGAAGCATAACATGTCTGGACACAAACATCTACTGAAAGTGGCTGAAGGAGCCTAAAAAGCCACAACTACCCTACCAAAGGAGTCACACCTCTGTCTGGGATTCCCAAGCTATTCCGGTCAACATCGAACACATCGCGTAGAAACCTTTAATGAGACTAAAATCTTCTCTGCAAAAACATAAATAAAGCAACCGTGAGTACAAAGGTACTTAGCAAGACTTACATCAGAACTATCTACATATGCATCAGTATCAATGAAAGGGTTGTGGAGTGTAATTGCAGCAAGCCAGCTTTGACTCTTGGCTAACCTGTACTACAACTACAAGTTCTTTCTTTGAGGTGGGATAGCGCACACGAGTCCACATATTCACCAATCAATACACCACCATGGATCCACTCTCGTCTCCCTACGGGAAGGCCATCCATAGCACTCACACTTATCTTGCATGTTTTAGAGTATCCATTTAAATTGTCTATGTACGACGTAATGTTTCCAAGTAGTCCATATCCGAGGACGCGGATATTCGTACAGATTGATTCACCCTGCAGGGGTATACTTCTTCACACACGCTCTCACCACTTAGCACCATATGCACGTCGTGCATCTCGGCAACCTTCAAGCGGAAGCTCTAGCATGGGTGTCTGCCACGACCGTTAACCACACAAGACCCTAGTCCAGGTTCATCGCCTATTTGAGACTGAACCCGCAAGGAAGTCCGGCCGAAGTTTCCTTAACGGCCCCAAACGATGTGCGAAGGGTTCCCAAGCCCACCATCCGGGTGCCACTTGGTACACCGTGCCACTGTGTATCTACCGCACAGAAGCCTACCCCATCGGGCAGAGCTAAACACGGCTTCCAACACTTTTCCTACAAACAGCAGAAACTAGTTGCAACTCCTGGACAGAGATCTAGGCGATTAATAAGCCAAGAGAGGTCGAGTTACTGGAGCCCAATGTGTGGTAGTATCTTATCTTGGATAACATACACATAACTCAGTTCTTAAGGACGGTTCCAATGAGACAACCCACCATGTACTCCTACATGGCCTCTCATCGCTACATCTACCAAATCGGATTCACACCTTTACACTCACACTGTAGAACATGAACACAACTATTCTGATTCATCGTCCAGATGGATCAGACCCGACACGACTCTAAGCATAGCAGGCATAGTAAGCAAGCATGGATGAGTAAGCACAACAAGGCTCAAACAGTTGCTACTCATGCTAAGTGGTTTCAACTATTTACTGTGGCAAAATCAGGTCATGCAGAGGAATGGGTTCAACTACCGACAACATGTAACAGTTGAATCGTGTTTGTCCTAATGCAATAAAAGAGTGCAGGAGCGAGAGAGTGGGTTCATATTAGTATGCTCAAGGGGGTTTGCTTGCCTGACACGTCTGAAGATAGCAATGTGTCTTCATCAATGTCAACGATCACATCGTCGGAACCATCGTCTACCGAGAGGGAACAACACCGGCAAACAAGAAAGAACAATAATTACCCTTCCCAGAAATGCAACACTATGATGCATGATCATGATATGAAAATGAGAAGTGGCGGGGCTAATATAACTACCATTTCTTAAATTGAAGCTGGTTTGAATTAGAATTCAAATATCACTTCAAGCAGGGTATTTTGAGATACCCTTTTAATTGATTCGACCTAATGCTAACGCATAACTTGTTTTATCATTCATGAAGATGGCATATTGAAGTACTGAGTTTCCTAGCTCAATGTTTGGTCTTATTAGTTGAAATGGAATTCAAATATATACCAAATTCCAATTCGAACTATTTATTAAATTTACCCTAATCATCATTTTGCTTACTTGGTGATGTTAACTTTATCAAACATGCATGAAAATTGCATAATCAGATTCCTTGAATTTTTCTCATCATTTTGCATATATTATTTATTTAATTTGGTGTTATATTTTATTTTCTATGATTTTCAAAGTTTTTAGCATTTTCTGGAATTTATAATTCATTTTTGATTTATTTTATTTGAAGAAAAGATTTACTGCGACAGCGTGACGTCACGATGAGGTCAGCACGTCAACTCAGCTGTCCACGGCCCACCAGTGAGTGACACAAGTGCTAAGAGGGTTTAATTTTTAACCTTTATTCCTAATTATGGTCTGGGCCCACTGTTAGTGGGTCATTAGGTTAGTTATTCCAGTTAATTTAATTTTTGATTAACTTTAAATTGAATAGGGACTAGGTCCCACTTGTTTGTGACCCTGGGAGGTCAAACCATGGTTAAAAGGGTCGGCCTCAACGGTGTTGAGCCGCCGGTGCTACCAGGCACGGTGGAGCTCACTGGAAATCTTCCTTCGACGACCAAATGTCGCGCGGAGAGGCCCTATGAAGAGCTGGCGATGCGCCGCATCCATTCCGACCCAGCCACGGGCCAGGAGGGGGACGAAAAGAGGCCGACGACGACCTCGGGCGGTGGCCGGAGTCGGCCATGGTGGGGTTGGCGCTAGGAGACAGCAATGGAACAGGAAAGTGGGGGAAATGACGGAGAAGCTCACGGGGAGGCTGATGGAAAGCTTGATGGGCTCAAGGGCGCTCTGGACGTCACGAATCGGGGCCGACGGCCTTCAGTGATCGGAGGTGGAGACAGCGACTGTGGCGATGCTCCAAGGCCTTCGTGATCTATTCCTCCTGCTCGAGGACGGGGTGCTCGACGGGGTAGCTGCAGGACACAAAGGAGGGCCTCGTAGCAGGCTGTGGTTGCGGCGGCGCACGGCGGCGCTCTCGGGCGAGGAACAGAGAGAGCGAGCAAGAGGGAAAGAGAGGGGGAGAGAGAGAACTAGAGGCGAAGTCAAAGGGAAGAGGCGACCAAGCCTTCTCCAAGGCGCTGGATAAAGACGACGGAGCGGCCTCCAGCATGAAGCATGAGGTGGCGCGCTTGGCGTCGTGCACATCTAGCCTCTGCCTATTGGCAGAGATTGAAGATGACCTCGTCACCCCTGGTGGGCTGGGCCGACATCAGGTAAGAGTTTCTTTCCTTCTTTCTTTTTGTTTTACATTCTGTTTTTCTAATTTATTTTTTATCTGTTTTGATTTGATTTTAAAACCAAATCATTTTAAAACCTTCTAAAAATATTTATGTGGTCTGAAAAAATATATTCAGAAAGACTCACCAATTTTCATAATTATTGGAATTATAATTCTGTTGTAGTAGAATTAAATCCAACTCAAATAAGTATTGTTTCAGTTCAAAACCCCCAAAATAAATGCTTCTGTGATTCCAAAAATATTTATTTGAATTTAACCTCATGCCAACATTTTCACAGAATATTTGAAACCTTTTCTTGGATCATTTTGAAGCAATTTTTGTATTGCCGACGTTCCAAAATTTGGTTCCTCAGGCTTGATCACTTCCCCATTTCAGATTTAAAAGAATTTAAATGCATGCATGAATGCTCACTGATGCAACTAGCTACAAGCAATAATCTAGGGTTGTGACAACTCACCCGCACTAGACAAGAATCTCGTCCCGAGATTCAAGCGTAGTCGGGAAGAGGAAGAGGGGACACTAAACTATCGTAATCTTCACGATCCCATTGCCCTTCTTGAAGATGTTGATTCATTGCATTAGGTTGATCTTGACATCTTTGTCTTTGAGGTCTTCATCTAACACGACGACAAGAACAGGAAGACTCTACAAGATTTGATCTCTTCGAGGATCGAGCAATCCATGATCAACTCATAGAATGAGACGTAGGAACGTCCCTTGAGCTAAGACACAAAACAGATAAAAGGGATGAGGAAATGAGGCATATGACGAAGGTTCAATTGGTAGGCAACAATCCCACGCTTAAAAAAATGGTGACAAGGTTTCAAAGTAGCGAGGAATTTGAAAAAATGGCATACTCAATTTGGAAAAAAAACTAGAGTTATAGGGCAACTCGGCAAACGGTAGGTACATTCCAATTGATACCGAGGATATAACCTAGTGTGTGAGCGTGCTCTCAAGAACTTGAGCATTTCCATATTCATCAAAGTTTTACCAATATATGTGCCAAGATATTGGTGACACATCATACTCCATGATGAATAATGGTGGAGGATGTAGATGCAAAGGAAGACAACACTTTCTCAGATTTCACCTTGATGCGTAATGATGAATAATGATGAATAATGGTGGAGAACTTCCAAAATTTCCTCACAAGCATAGAAAGTTCCTGACCAAGTTCTTCAGGATCACCAAGTATGCAATATGATTATTCTTCTTCATATGAGGAAATGATATTTGCCTTCAACGCAGGAGATGTTCCATAGCTTGGTTCATAGAGATCTCTCTCCTCAGCTTGTTTGAATTCATGAGTATTGAGTCTCTCAAGAATATCACCAGGATCTAGTAACTTGTAGTTTCTTCGCTCTTGAATTATCAAAACTAGTGTATCAAATGAAGAATCAAGAGATCTCAGTAGTTTCTTCAGCACCTCATGGTCGGTGATGTCATTGCCCCCAATAGGGTGTAGCTCATTGAAGATATCACTGAGGCGATTGAAGGTTTGCTGCAACTCTCATTATCGAGTCTTTTGAAGCGGTTGAAGAGATTGTGAAGAACATCAACCCGAGAGTCACGTTGAGTAGACACTCCTTTGTTGACCTTGGACAACCTGTCCCAGATGAGCTTTGCAGTTGCCAAAGCACTCACTCAGCCATACTAACCTTTGCTTAGATGGCCACACATGATACTCTTCGCCTGAGTGTCAAGTTGCTTGAATCTCTTCACATCAGCTGCGTTGATAGTTTCATACATAGTGGGAACACCTCTTGCCAGAATGTACCACAAATCATTGTCAATTGCTTCAAGATGCATGCGCATCTTGTTCTTCCAGTAGGGGTAGTCCATCCCTTCAAAGGTAGGATGGCCCGAAGTGATCTTGATCATACCTGCGGTCGACATCACTAAAACTCCATGTGGTTAAACAAAAATCACATAGAAAAAGGGAGTATCTTACTCTGATACCAATTGAAAGTGTGTTTTATCGACCAGGGGGGTGAATAGGCGATTTTTATTAACTCAGCACTGAGGAATTTCCTTATAAGGAAATTGCTTAGTCACGAACAACAAGAAGAAGAATAAGTACTTAGGCCAACGTGCAACAGAACAACATCATAGTCTTCATGCTAAAATGAAACACACGATTCACACAAGTAGCGTGATCAGGATACGCAGGTGAAGAAAAAGTGAACTGAAGAATTTGGGATGAGGAAATACTAAAAGTCTTTAGACAAATTATTCAAACAGTATGATCAATTTCATCAACACATACATGAGGAAATAGAAGGGTTGAGGAAATAGAACCAGGTACTCAGTGAAGAGAATGATTTTATGACCGAGCTCCAACTGTTGGGACAGTCGTAGGTCAGGTTTAGAGCGGCTTGGTATTTTAACCAAAGGACACACAGTCCTAGGACACTAAGTCCTTACCGTATTCTCCCTTAGCTAAGGACACACAGTCCTTACCCAATACACATCGTAAGTCTTTAGGGCACACTTCCAAACCTCTCACAAACTCGGTCAACCGACAATCCACAATTAACTACTGGTTGCTCTAGACCAGTGACGCCTAACTGTATGGAACATGCACAGTCTTCAAAGGTAACAAACATCGGATCCAGATAGTAACAATCTCTTAAGTGATGCTCAATCACTTCGGGTTTTTGCATTTTGGTTTGGGTGTTTGGGGTTTTTCCTCACTGATGATTTCTCTCAAAGTCTTTGAGGAATAGGTTGCTCTGAAATGACAAGTGTCAGTTTCTCTCGCATAGCAGCCAACCAGCTAGTGGTTATGGGGGCGACTATTTATAGTCCGGGAGCAATCGGGACATGATTTTACATAAATGCCCCATTGATATGACCGTTATGTGGATAATGTTTGGGGACAACTGGTGCTGAACAGCAACGATCGGCACTTTCAAGCTGTGAAAGTCCTCATGTCTCTCATATTCCTCAGTTTTAGGAAATTCACACTGGAGAAATCCTAACTCCCCAGTTAAAGCAATTTTCTTATAAATCACAAGATCTTCGTCTCTGTCACTAAAGAAATCGACTAAACTATAAAAGATTTCCAAAGGCTTTAATCGAAGGATTGGGTATGTGTAGGCTTTGAGAAGAGCATCACTTGGAAACTTTTCCTTAGTTTGACCTCGACCCCCTTTAATAGTATGGTGGTCCTATGATTGAAAATAAAGGAAATGAAACTATGAAAAAAAATTCTTCACACTTCAAAGTCCTCGCATCAATTTGTTCATGGAGACACCAATTTCCCCTCTTTCATAGTCTTCAAGGAATTACCAAAGTCTTCAGTCGAAGACAGACATTTTTAGGGGTCGATATTATTTGAATAACTCAAACTCCTCAGTGACATATAGATCCTATGTACACTCACAAACACATTAGTTTCTTAACCTATAAGTCTTTAATACACCAAAATCACTAAGGGGCACTAGATGCACTTACAGTACTGTACTGATTTCAGGTAGCTATCGTAATGTGATGTTAAATATATTTATGTGCCTCATATGAAATTGGCAAATAGCTGTTAGATTTGAAATGTGAATTTGCATAATACTGGAATTATTAATTGTAAACTAATAAACCTGCTAAATGGGTCATGGGACTTTGCAAACGGTTCTAGAAGTAAAAGGAATTTAGATGGATAGCCCAATGCCATACAGTTTTGGTCCTCAAATCATGTGTGATATAGTTGAATAAAGAGAACGGTTAAAGGAGGTAGAGCGTGCGTGATCGTTACACCTATCACACACAGGGCTATACATAAAACCGTGTGTGATGTATATACGAACGAAAACGTTCGTCTCGGATTCATTGTGTGAATGTGCAAATGAACAGACACGTTTTTCTTGGATTCACTGTGTGGGATATGCAGACGAACGGAAAGATTTCTCATGGATTGACTGTGTGGGTTGTGCAGATGAAGGGAAACGTTTCTCTATGAATCAATGTGCGGGATGTACCTACGAACGGAAACGATGGCTAGCCCGATCGCACACGAACTCATTTTGCGCAGTGCATGTGACCGGAGGGCCTATCCCCGACAGTTTCTAGGTCATGTTAGAAGGAGCCCCTATCGGCCAAACTCACTAGGCCATGGTTTAAAATGCTGTTATGGAAAGGGGTTAAAAATCATTTGTATAGTATGTCACTGCGCCAGTGTGTAATTCTTGAAAATATGTACATGTGAATGGAATGATCCATTGCAAATTCAAATTCTACAGAATTTTAAATCGCGGCAATTAAATTAATGGAAAAATATGTTTTGCAGGTCGTTACATTGCACACTATTTATAAAGCACAACATGGGTGGCATACCTCATGATTCGACACGTTTCAGAGAGAAACTGAGTGCGGCAACACACACAATTCTCGTGTGCAAAATCATGTGTGATGTTAGACGATATAAAAAATAGTTAAACTGGCCTACATGTTTGTGATAGTATCCTTATTGTACACACTTTATAATGTTTCACAGTTGTTATATCATATGCATCCTACACGGTTACGACAGTTCGACTGTTTGGGAATCTTGGTATATTACAAACAACGTTGTAGGACAAAATGTGTGTGATAGTCTCCTTATCATACATGAGTTACAGTAACGAATTATTTGTGATACGGTGCACATCATAAAACGGGCACCGCAAAGTAGCTTGTGCGATGGGAATGCGATCTCACATGAGTAACAAATATGGGCCATATGGGAAATATGACATATCTCAAACGTTGTCCGATAACTCTCATTTATGATAGGTGCGGACATCCCATGCACTTAGTTTTGTGAAATGTTTGTGTTCACAGGTCACCATCACCGATGATTTTCCCGTGTCGTGTGGGATGGACTCCCCTATCATGCACACATACAAGGCAAGGTCCCAAATTGGGTCGCGGAAAGGGGTTACCATTTTTATAGCACGTCCATGCACCAATGTGTCATGAGTAAATATAATGTATGATTGTTATCATGGATATGGTTATTACTGATTTATGCTAAAAACCTGAACACTAGCTAATGATACGTCTCCAATGTATCTATAATTTTTTATTATTCCATGCTATTATATTATCATCCTAGGATACTTTTTAAGTTATAATTTACCAATTTATATTTTTGTTAGCACTAACCTATTGACCCGGTGCCAAGTGCGAGTTGTTGTTTTCTGCGTGTGTTTTGCTTTTGAGGTTTATTGTACCAAATGAATCCAATTGCCCCAAAACTTTTTTATGATTTTTTTTGGACAAAAAGAAGACATGGAAGCCTTGAGAGAAGACCAAAGGCCACACGGGGGAGGCACAATACAACATGGCGTGGCCATGGGGGTCGGCGCGCCCTGATGGATTGTCCCTCCCTGGTGGCCCCTCTACCTCCGTTCTGTGGCCTATAAATTCACATATATTCCAAAAACCCTAGAATATGGAGCAAAACACTTTTTCGACCACCGCTAGTCTTTGTTCCACGATGAACTCATATGGAGCTCTGTTCTGGCACCCTATCAGGGGGCTATCACGTAGGGCCTCTTCATCAACCTTGGTGTCGTTGTGATGATGTGTGAGTAGTTGACCACATACCTACGGGACCATAGTTAGTACCTAGATGGCTATCTCTGTCTCTCTCTCTTGATCTTCAATACAATGATCACCGCATCTTCGCTTTGGTCTATCTCATGTAATTTTTTTGTATGGTGTGTTTGTTGGGATCCAACGAATTGTGGGTTTATGATTAAATTATTCATGAAAATTATTTGACTCTTCTGTGATTATTATGATTCTTATTTGCATGATCGTCATAGCTTCATAATTCTCTTTGATCTATTGAATTGCTTTGGCCAAATAGCTTGATATTTCTTCAGTGAGAGCGGTGCATTGTAGTGGGTTCAACGTGACGAGTTTCTATATCCCAGTGATAGAAGGGGACAAGATGCATCTTTGTGTTAGTGCCAGTAAGGATAAAATGATGGGATATTAATACTGACTGAGTTTACTTTATCTACATCATGTCATTGTTCTCCAAGCAATACTCTATTTGTCATAAAAATACCTAGAGAGGCAAGCATAGAAGCGTTCTTGAAGTGGAGTAATAGTAGTAGGTGTAGTGTCAGTGCAAGTGTGCACTCGATCACCTATGGGACCGTTGGCCCCTTCGTGGTTCGGCCGGGAGATCGTGTCGCACAAAGAGCAAAAACTACGAGGCAACACGATGATGAGACTCGGCGCGTTTACCCAGGTTCTAGCCGTTGAGAAGCGTAAAACCCTACTCCAACCTTGGTGGATTGATTGGGTGTAACACCCTGTGTTTAGCTTTCCTGACTAATTAACTTATTTCAAAAATTAGGACCAATTAAATTTTTTGTGAATGCTTGTGATGCTTGTAGTGACTATTGTTTGCCTGCTTGCTTGTATGCATGTGGTTGCTCCCCAATAATTCTTGCTAGTCTCGAGACCCACCTCCTTAGCGTGAAACTCCTGCCTAATGATCATGCCATGTGTTTAGGACCAGAAACTATCTTTACCAAATATTATCTTTACCAAAATGCATTTCTTTGAATTAAGCCTTCAAAACCCGTGAGATGAGGTTTGTACTACAAGTCCTTAAATTAGGGAATTTATTTTTCACCAATTATTTAATTTAAAATCTATTATCAAAATGTCTTCCAAATACAACCATATTAATATTTTAAAAGTTATTTTATTATTTTATTTATAAGCCTTTCTGTGAGGCCAGAAATGGTCTCTTGTGAAGGAAAGTTATTTTTATTGCTTTCATAATAATTAAGAAAATTTAGGGAAACACGGTAGATATATTTTTCTATATATATGAGTTTCAACACATGGTCATGTTCAAAATATTAGGCAAATCCTTCCAAAACCCTTCGTGCCTATTCCAATCTTTTGAAATATTTCTATAAGAAATATTCTCAATAAATTCCAGTAAAATTTCAACATGTCACCTATGATATGTTTGATGATCTTGCCAAGTTTCATGTCCATCCAAGTTGATTTTACTCCCCTAACAATTCTAAAACCCTATCTGTGTATATTCATATTTGAGCAACTCTAAATTGTCAAGTGTCTCCAATTGTGCTCAAATTTGGTGGACATGTTGTCATACTCCAATAATGCATCCACACCAAGTGGTGCATCAAGGAGAATAGAGGAACTTGTCCCAAGCCCCTCAAAACCCTCTCTGTTGTTTTCTAACTTTGGAAACTTTACACTATAAAGTTTCTCCAATTGAACCCAAACTTTTTGTGCATGCCTTAATGCTCAAATAATGCCCCCACACCAAATATTGGATTTGTTGGAATGGATTTGAATGGAATTGTAAGCAGAATGCCATTTCAGCCCATTTCAAGGGTTTTCCAAGTCTACATTGGAAACCTTCTCCAGCAAATCTCAAATTTGGTGTCCAAACTTATTTTTATCTATTATTTGATCCTGGTAAGTTTCATATCCATTGAAGTCCATCTGATTGCTCTGCCACTTATCAAACACCTTGTGTGCATTCACTTTATTCACTACTTTGGCCCCTTCCACTTTAACCCTTGAGCTCAACTTTCTACCACAACTTCATATAGTTACATTTTACCTCGTGTAACGTTTCCATGGACACTGGTCAATTATTGGAGTGAGGCTCTTTGTAACTATTCCTCAATTTACCCTTGGAACCACCCTTTTTACCCCTCTTGCCCCACTTCTGCTTAAGCCAAAGCCCCCATCCCTTTCCAGAGAGTACCTAGCATCCCAAGGCATTGTTTAAAGCCAATAGATGGCATGCTAATGTGGAGAAAATGAGCAGCTCATCATCATATAGATTTCTGGCTGAAAGGTCGCTTTGTACAGCAAGTGATAGCTACACTTCCTTGCTTAAGGTGAAACTTTGCAGAAATATAGTCCTTCCATGCCTAAGGTTGCTAGACATGTCTTTTTCCCATTATCTCTCCTCTGAGTGCCCTCACCATTAGCTCTAAGTTTGCTGCTGCAAACTTAACCTCAGTCAACAGCCATTCAAACCAATTCTACTAGAGGCCAAACTTCAGCAGTGCAGTGTGGCATGCATGACATGCATTTTTGACACCTTGGCCTGGCCAAGGAGAGGCCCAGGACATCAAGTGGGGTCTTGACCTCCTCCCTGGAGTGCAGAAATGGTTCTCTGCATCTTGTTTCTTTCCTCTTGTCCATTTCTTGTTGAACCATGATGTCTCAATATGTCTCAGAGCCTCCCCTTGACTGGTCCAAGCCATTCCCATCGTCAGCTAGCCTCCAAGCCCTTCCAGGGGTGTGTGGCATCCATGCACCAGGAAACTCCCGGAGCTCCCGAGTTCTCACTTCTCTTCCCCTCTTATTTCCTATTCCCTGAGCCCTCTAGGGCTTTTCCCAGAGCTTCCCCTCTCCCTGGAGAAGCGCCAAAACCATCCATCTCCCTCCTGTGCCCTATAACCGCGGCATCGGCTGAAGCAGCTGCCGGCCACCGCGCACATGCGGGCAACCGTCACTTCCCCCTCGCTCCATGGGCTCTCCGGTGCATCCTCCCCGTTGCATCAGCCCCTCAGCACCCTTTCCCTCCCGAGGCGTCGAGCGCCCGAGTTCCGCAAGGGCCGGCAACATCTCTGGCGGCCATCCCCTACGGCTTCGCCGCAGCCCTCCCCGCGGGCGCTAGGCGCAGGAACAGGGGCGGCTCAGCCTCCCCACCTCGCCGCCGTGCCAGACCTCATCGGAGGTGGCCAGGGGGAGCGAGCTCCGGCGTGCCCTTGATCTCCTGCCCCTCCTCTGCACGTACTAGAGGAGGGAGATGAATCTGACGGCCAGGGCCCCGTGTAAGTGGCACGGCCCCGGTCCCGCGTAAGTAAGTGCAAGCTGCTTTGGTGGTGGACGCCTTCGAGTGCGGAAGGCGTACTCAGGGAAGGGCACCTTCGGCATGGCCTCCTCCCTGGCCGGACCGAGCTGCTGGGCCGGCCTGAAGGCCTATCTAGCGCCCTGTGCTCTAGTTAGCCCCAAGTGATGAGCTCCTTTTCTCTTTTCCTGTTTTTGCATAATTTCAGAAATACATTATAAATTCATTTTAGCTCTAATTCTAATGATTCAAATTTTTACAGGTTCCTAAATTCAAAACCTATCCAAATATGTGCATGGCACATTGTTCCAGAGCAACTTCCTGTGGAGTATCTATTTAAATCCAAATCTAATTATATTTAGCCCCACTTGTAAAAATCCTAGAGGAGTCAAATCAGCTCCAAATGGAGTGATAACAAATTCCAGAGCGTTCTAATATCATGCCCTATTTTTAGAACCTTGGTTAACTTTTTTGTCAGGCTTTGTTCTGTTGCATTAAATAAATAGCTCCCTATTGCTATTTATTTCATATTAGGAAATTCCTAGAATATTCATTTCAACTCCAAATCCAGTGAAACAACTTCCTACATATTTCTAAGATATTTCTCTATTAAATGAGTGCCTCCACTCATTTTTATCAGAATATGTTCTCTGGGCTTCATTAAGAATCCCCTTATCCTCCTTTCCCCCATTCAGAAATCCCTGGTGATCCAAACCTCCTATGGCAAACTTCACGTATTTTTCTTATGACCGGAGAGGTCCAAGAAAAATATAACTTCTATTTTTGTAGGACTTTTATTTCTACCTGCTGTGTGGCTTACCGTGGTTGTTTCCGACGATAGTTGACGGGTAGATGGTACACTCGGAGTTGGAGCGGAAGACCTCGAAGACCCGAGGACTTATATGAGCAAAGGCAAGCATCCCTTTGACCATGACTGAGCATATGTTATATTGCATGTTAAAATAGCAAGTATTCTCGTTGCAAATGATCATAAGTGCTGGTAAATCATTTGATGTGATGTTACCGATGGCTCCTCCGGAGCACATGCATTGAGCTTGATCCTACCCCTTTTGAGGATCATGCTAGTATCATGTGGACAAGTAATGATAGAGTAAATAGGCATGATCATGTTGTTGGCATAAAACAAAGGTTTATGGAAACCCCGTCGGGTGCCACTAATGCCCGAGGGTGGTTATGAGTTAGGTGGCCACTTTTCGTGAAGTGGTGCACCCAGTATTTGTGTGAGTATGGTTTCGGAAATGGGATTAGATTTATGATGTGTCGACAGTCCCAACCTTACCAGTACGACCACGTTACCCGTTATGGGACGGGGCTATGTTGATTACTCTGGTCGGTGCTAGCAAAGAGCCACATTACTAGTGGCGGGAGTGATGTGTGGTCACTCTCGTGATGGGGTCGTGCAAGGTAGGACGACTATGCCATTTTTATGAGTTCCAGGCACACCGTTGGTCTCCGCATGGTTGATACTGTCTAGAGTCGGTTCTCGTAAGACGTACAACATGTGGGTTGGGTACCAATCGAGTGGACCTCTTTCTCTAGTATCGTCAGAGGAAAGGCATCGATCGGGTACTTACCTCGGGTATGTTATATATACCGCGAGTCATGGATGACACAGAAATTTCCCCGATCTCATTGGTCCAGCATACTATCTCTGCAGAGTGAAAAACTATTCGAATAGTCGTGTCCACGGTCAAGGACAGTTGGGTGGTGCTGGTTAAACTACGTCCAGTTGTTTCCGTATAAACCAAGTGTGTGTGTGGTGATGAAAAAGGAGTTGTTATGAAAGTAATGATATGACCAAGTTTGGTGACTTGGCATATATGGTGAACCCGGATGGTTCAGCCCTTGGCAGATATATTGATATCTGTAACCTGTTCTTCAAAACGTAATTCTTTAACTTGATGCATATTCATGATCATCCCACCAAGATGAGTTCCACCAAAGATGCATGTTACGGTTATCCTTCACTTTCATTGTTCATGTCATGGGCTGTTTGCGAGTACATTCAAAGTACTCATTAGCTTGCCACTGGTTATGTCATTGACCAAACATGGAAGGATCGTAGTTTGGAGATGAATATGTCTTCGCAGACGCCCCTGCGAACTAGGACGCTTCCAAGTTAGAATGCCTGTTGGTGTAGGCTTGATGGCATGTGCACCCGCTTAGCCCCTATGATTTCCGCTTCTAGTTGTATTTGAGTGACTTGGCCTTAGGCCTTGCTTTGTGAACCTGACCATTCGGTCTTGTGTTGTAATAATCGGTATTTGGATGTAAGACTCTCTTATTCGGTATCTGTGTTCGGTGAGCATTGATCTCTGGGATCACTGAGCACGGCGATCTCGACTCATGAGTCGGGGTCCCTACATTGGGGGACGAAGCTCGCATGGTAATCTGCCACAACAAGGGTTGCCGCGGAGAGCTATGACGTGCGTACTAATATTCTTGGCTCTAATCCCTTGGGGTCCGAATCTAGAGAGTGTCGAATCCTTTGTTAGGTTTCCTTGGGCCTCCATTTATAGCTCAAGGTGCGTCCACAGTGGCAAATAGATATGATTAGATAGCTAACAGTGCTATCATACCTAACTCTGGCACTTAAGACAAAGTGCCATAAATGCAGCCTTAGGTGGCGAGCGGGGGTGCATTCCTCGCAACCTCCTGCCACCTCTTAGCTGGCCATTGCTTGGTGTCTTGACACGCCTCTAGACAGGTGTCAACTGGTCATAATCTGTCTTCGGAGCATAGCCACATATCTATCGAGAGCCACTTAGCCATCTGGGGGCTCGACACCTCATCGATAAATGACTGGTGTAGCGATGAGGTGGAGTGGTGGCAGATGGGCCCGTGCTTGCCGGGGGAGAGCTTGTTGGGTCTTGTTGAGGATACATGTGCCTTCATCCCCGGCAGGTTCGAGGCCTCTTGTCATGTCTAGGACCCGTCCTGGGCTTCTTGTGTAGATCTTGCCGACGTCTGGTTCCGGCTATTTTCTTGGGTTGGTGTTTTCCCTTGAGGGGTTATGCTCTTAACGCTTGTGCAAAAGTCAGGGGCACTGGGTACCCCATTACTAGTGCACAGATAGGGGCCCCTGGTCCTGGCCGATACGCGCCCCCTAGCGTTGTTGGGTTAGGCCCAAAGTTCATGCATGGGAGTGACATTGCAAAGGGGTAACCCCAATCCACTAATCTGCACTATCCCACGATTTCAGTCCATTTTCACCACACGTGCCGCATGCATTGAGAGAATCTCGTGGTGGGTGCGTGTGACTTAAAGGCCTGGTCGTGGTAGAAGCCGCAGCACCATGGATTGGGTTGATGGGACGGTTACTTGTTCATCCGTCATGGTGGGCAACGGCATAGGCGGAGATGGACGGTGACCCTTGGAGTTTAGGAGAGCTAGCCCCCGCATCCTCCCTATAAAACTGGGAGGGGTGCCGTAGGTGATGCTCATCCATCTTTCTCCTCTCCTCCAACCTAGGGTTGCCCGACTTGCTCTTTTCTTCTTGTCCCTTGAGGTGGCTGCGGCTTTTGGATATAATGGGGAGACGTGGGAGCCCCCCATCTTCTGTGGGGGCAGCGAGATCCTCCATTTGGGGTCATGAAGCCACTTTAGTTATGGCTACGGAGGGCAGCACCAGTGCTCGAGGCAGGGGCGGCAGCAGGGTCGGGCGTCGCCGAAGAGCCTGTGGTCAAAGGGGACGGAGTGTCATGCCCGACCCTCCTTCGACGACGCTCTTGCTGCCGTTACCGGGGCATACCGAAGGTAAAGTATTGGAGTTTGTCACCAGGCTGCACGGTCCTTCCCGCAGTCGTTTGCGCCTCCCCTGCCCTTTTGCTAGGGCGATGGAGGTGCACAAACGGCAGGGAATGTGGCTCCGCGCGGCATGGTTGCCGTAATGGCACCGTCTACACTGACATTGCATATCCAATGCCTCGTGTCATGCTCTTGAGGCGCCGGTGGAAGACATTCGCACGTTCCCATAACATCATGGAGGGGCACATTTTCCACTTCAAGTTGCTGGAGGCCGACATGCTCTTCGTAAATATCTATGGGCACTCGGCATCATGTCTTGGATGTTGCAAAGATAGCTCGAGTGATGCCGAAAGTTCATCCTCAAGCGACAGCGACGAGGAGGACAGTACTAACGAGGACGGAGACAGCGAGCCCCTAGCCGTCAAGTCAGAGTATGATGGATCGTGCTCCAGCTGACCATCGATCGCACCATCACCGTTAGCTCACGCCCATCCACCTCCCGGCAAAGCGGTCTTGTCGGGGCTCCTTGGCCCGGGTGCTGCCCCATCTTATAGCTGGATCCCGATAGGCTTCACGGACTTCGACTTCGTCTTCGCCACCGGTGGATACGCCGATCCGTGTCCTTCTAGTCCTGGTGGGGTCAAGCTGGGCTTTTGTTTGGGCCTCCCTTTCCCTCCATTTCTCCTCCATTCAATCCTTGAGAGGAGAGGGACAAGAAGGGCATTATGGGGCACTTATCTTTTTATAAAGCAAAAGGTTGTAGGCTCTTGCTAATTTTTTACTAGTGGAAATGTAATTTATTTTATCCATTTTGTAATAAAGAATGAATAAAATGAGAGACATTCATCTCTCTCGAGTATTGTCCTTCCGCCCTGATATTTGCATTGTGGTGTATGTATGTTCTTGCCGTACAGGGCTCCTTGCAGGGTTGGTGCAGGACGCAAGTGTCGAAGGAGGAGCAAGCCCTTTGGCAACAGACGAGTACCGTCCCCCGGCAAGGCCGCTTGTCGGTATCGGCGCGGTCCCTTCCAAGGCTAATAAGCGACAAGTGATGAAATACGGCTCGTCCCGACAAGGGTTCCTGTCGTGCGGAGAGTTCCATTGTACACAATCGAAAAGGAGAGACAAGGTTTTCCTCAAGGAAAAGAACGGAACTGAGCTTAAGATAAGGTAGTTCAAAGTTATTTCTTTAGGGGAGGTTCCCTTGAAGGTGCGATGGTTTTACGCCCTTGCCTTTTCGCTATCTCCTGTTAACCTAGAGGTCAAACACACAAAGCAAAAGAGAGGCTCCATCCTCTGGAGAGAGGGGAGATGCGATAAAAAGGGTCACAAGTCCATGAAGCACTCTTAATAACTCGTAAACTAAGGCAGTAGTGGCATCATAACAGAAGTAAATGTGTAATGCACATGAAAATGATGATATGATGTGATGCCTACCGTTATTTATGCACAGGCTCTGCGCCTCGCTTTGTACAAAGGGTTACATGCAACTGCGGCAAAGCTTGTACAAAAGGTGCTTGCCAGGGACTGGGCTCGACAACCGCGCCTTACGGGTAGAACTTATGAAGATGCTCAATGTTCCATGAGTTAAGCACGTTGATGCTATCTTCGGTCTCCAGACGGTCTGCGCCAGGTCTGGTGACCTGTACTACCCGGTAAGCCCGTTCTCACTTTGGCGTAAACTTGATAGAACCGTTGGCGGCCTAAATGCGCCTAAGGACAAGGTTGCCTTGCTCAAAGCTCCAGGCATGGACCCTGCGGCTATGATAGCGGCGCATGGCGTGCTAGGAGTGTGCAGTACACATAGCAGCCCAGACACGATCTTCCTCGAGGAGCGTGGCATCGTCATGTCCCAGCTGCTTTTGCTCCACTGCATCATAGGCAAGCAGTCAAGGTGACCCGTATATGAGTTCCGTGGGGATAATTTCTTCTGCCCCATATACTATGGAGAAAGGTGGCTGGCCGGTAGCTCGATTCGGTGTCGTTCTGAGGGACCAAAGAACCACTGGAAACTCATGAATCCAGTGCTTGCCGCATCTTCGCAGTCTGTCGAAGGTTCTTGTTCTGACTCCTCACAACACTTCAGCATTCATCCTCTCGACTTTCCAGTTGTTCCTTGGGTGTGCAAAAGAGGCGAAGGAGACCTTGCTTCCAAGGTTTTGGACATACGACATGAATATGCGGCTTGTGAACTCGGTGCCGTTGTTAGTGATTACTCTGTTGGGTACTCCAAAGCGGCACACCAGTCCTTTCATGAATTTGATAGCTAACTGCGCGGTCAGCTTTCTCACTGGCTCCACCTGAGGCCATTTTGTGAACTTGTCGATTGCTACATACAAGAACTCGAAACCCCCGACAACACGGGAGAAGGGGCTCGGGATATCTAGCCCCGACACGGAGAATGGCCAGGATTAAGGGATCTTCTAGACGGCTTGTGTTGGCTGATGAATGTTGTTGGAATGGAACTGACAAGCTTCACACATGGTGACTAGCTCAGTTGCATCTTGGAAGGCTGTGGGCCAATAGATACCCTGCCGCAAAGCTTTCCGGACAAGGTCCCTGGATCCTATGTGTGACCCACATACGCCTCCGTGAATCTCTGCCAACAAATTTAGTCCTTCCCCCTGGGAGATGCACCTTAATTTCACACCATTGGGTCTCCTTTTGTACAAAGTGTTGTCAACAAAATGCTACATACTAGACCAACGGGCTACTTTTTTGGCCTGTTCTTCCTCTTCGGGAAGTTCTCATGTTTGAAGGAATCAGACAATATGTTGTGCCCAAGCTGGAGCATGTGGCTCGACAGCAAGGACTAAAGGCGTCTCCTCATACGTGGGAGCGTTTTCCTCTACCACGAGAACCTGGTGTTCCGTGGGAGGGAGCGGATCACTATGCGAAATGGAACTGCCTCCGGCAACTTCTCTACCGGGGGCTTCAAGAAGATCGGCACAGAAATGTTTGCCGGAGTTGAGCTTTCTTATTTTTCTGGTCATCGTTGAACGGGATAGAGATGGTTGAGTGTGGTGAAGGATAAAAATTCCTGGTTCCACAGGAAGTTTCTGCGTGACACACTTTGACAGGTGATTGGCAATGTTGTTCTCTACACATGGCACATGTTCTGCCTGCAATCCATCAAAGCATTCCTCCAACCTCCACACTTCCTCTACCTAAGCTTCCGTCAATAGACTCTGATAATCATTGTTGATCTGCTTTAGAATGAGTTGAGAGTATCCTTCGATGATCAGCTTCTTGATTCCCGACTCCACCGTGATTCTGAGTCCTGCAAGGAGTCCTTCGTATTCAATGGTGTTGTTGGTAGCTTCCTTCTGGGGAAACTGCATTTGGACCATATATTTGAGGTGCTCCCTGGTGGGGGCAATGAGGAGCACACTTGCCCCGACACCCTGGAGTGAGAAGGTACTGTCAAAATACATGATCCATTCCTTAGGTGCTTCCGTGAAGGGGAGAAATGTTTCTTGGACCTCTTTGTCTGGTGTGGGCGTCTATTCAGCTATGAATTCTGCAAGCGCTCTGTTTCAAAGGGTGTAAGTGCTTTCGTACTTCAATCCAAAACTTGATAGTTCTAGCACCCACTCGACTATCCTACCAGTGGCTTCGGGGTTCCTCGGGATATGTTGCAGTGGAAAACAGGTGACAACCGTGATCTCATGGGCTTGGAAGTAGTGGTGCTGCTTCCTCGAGGTCACGATGAGGCCAAAAATTATCTTTTGGACTCCATAGTACCTTGACCTAGCCCCTTGTAACAAGGAGTTGACAAAGTACACTGGCCCCTATACCACCTTGTTCTTCGTCATCCCTTTGGTTCCCCCTTGCTAGCCTGCTACGATTCTTATGAGTCTGTGTTGGGCGTTGCCGCTGATACATTGACTTCATCCTCAGCAACATCTTCCGTGATAGTTGCATCTTCATCTACTTCCCGTTGTGGCACCAGGGCCGTGCTAAGCACCTGATTCATTGCCGCCAAGTGTAGCAGCAACAACTCTTGTGGCTTTGGAGCGACCAAGGTGGCAGTGGAAGAAAAATATGCTTTCAGATCTTGCAACGCTGCGTCCGCTTCCACGGCCCATTTCATCGGGCCAGCGTTCTTCAATATTTTGAAGAACGACAAGGCGCGCTCAGCGGATTTGGAGATGAATCTCAATGCGACAACACACATGGTCAGACGTGTCACATCCTTGACTGTCTTGGGTGCTTGTATCTGCTCGATAGCTTTGAGTGTCTCGGGTGCTTGCATCTGCTCGATAACTTTGATCTTGTCGGGGTTGGATTCGATTCCTCGCTGAGACTCAAAGAATCCAAGTAGCTTGTCGAACGAAACAGCAAACACACACTTAGGGTTGAGCTTCAGGTTGATCATGTGCAAGTTTGCAAAGGTCTCTTCTAGGTCTTGTACAAGGGTAGCTTCGTCTCTCATTTTGACCACTATGTCATCCATGTAAGGTTCCACATTTCTGTGCAATTGGGGTCCAAATCCAATCTGCACGGCCCTGGCAAAGGTAGAACCAGCGCTCTTTAACCCAAAGGGCATTCGTACAATGAAGTACATGCCGCATGGAGTTATGAATGCAGTCATTTCCTCATCGTCTTCGGCCATGAATATGTGATGGTATCCGGAATATGCATCGAGGATGGAAAGCCGATCGCATCCGAAAGCAGCATCAACTATATGATCAATGCACGGCAAGGGGATTGGGTCCTTTGGTCATGCTTTGTTTAAGTCGGTGAAATCAATGCAAAGCCTCCCATTTGCCTTGCGCACCACTACCGGGTTAGCTAACCACGTTGGATGCAGTACTCCTCGAACCAAACCAGCTGCTTCTAGATTCTTGATCTCTTCGGCAATGAACTATTGCCTCTCCAAGGCCTGTTTCCTAACCTTCTTCTCAATGGCTCTGATGTGAGGTCCGACAACAAGGTGGTGCTCAATTAGTTCTCTCGGAAAACCGGGAATGTCACAAGGTTGCCAAGTAAACACATCGACATTCGCCCACAGGAAGGGAACAAGCGCGCTTTCCTATTTGTCGTTAAGGGTGGCACTGATGGTAAATGTACTGTCAGAGCCATCCTCCATTATCAGGACTTTCTTTGTAACATGGTAGGAAACCTTGGATTTCCAGCTACTGGAACTCTACGGAAGGTCATCGACATGCGTAGGCACTTCATGAAGGCAAGCTTCCCGGAGTCCTTGTCGGTGTTCCTGCTTGACTTCTTTTCCTTCTTTCGGCTTCAGGCAGGAGCGGGTCCTTCTGCGGCTTTAGTTACTACTGCATCTTGATATATCTGGTTTACACAAATTACATCATCTTTCTTGTCAGACAGGATGGAGATTACCCCCATGGGGCCTGCATCTTTAGAATGTTGTAAGCATAGTGGGATGCTGCCATGAATATTGCGAAGGCTAGGCGACCAAGAATTCCATTGTACAACACGGAGAGTTCGACCACATCAAATACGACCTTCTCGGTCCAATAGTTGAAATCTCCGCCAAATGTAACAGACAAAGTTATCTTTCCCTTGGGCTCGCCTCTACTCGGGTTAATTCCTTGGAATGAACCCATAGGCTTGACCTCGTCGTAAGGGATTTGCAGCCTCTTAACCACCTCGGGGGAAATGAGGTTCAACCCTGCCCCGCTATCAACTAACATCTTACTAACTTTGAGGTTGCGGACTGTGAGAGAAACCAACAACAGCAAACACCCAACCACAGTAATGTGATCAGGGTGATCCTTGATATGTCCATTTTGCATCATGCTTTCATGTTGATATTTATTGCTTTTTGGGCTGTTATATTACTTGTGGTACCATATTTATGCCTTTTCTCTCTTATTTTGCAATGTTTATTTGAAGAGGGAGAATTCAGGCAGCTGGAATTCTAGACTAGAAAAGGAGCAAATCCTAGTCCACTATTCTACACATCTCCAAATACCCTGAAAAGTTATGTGGATTTTTTTGGGATTATATAAAAAATACTGGGCGAAAGAACTACCAGAGGGGGGCTGCCCAGGCGCCGCAAGCCCTGACACCGCCACCCCCTGGTGGCGGAGTGGGGGCTTGTGGGCTCCCTGACGGCCCACTAGCCCCCCTCTTTTGCTATATGAAGCGTATTGGTCTAGAAAAAAGTCAGACGAGAGCTTTTTCGTGGTTTCGCCGCCGCCACGAGGCGAAACTTGAGCAGATCCAATCTGGAGCTCCGGCAGGATGATCCTGCCGGGGAAACTTCCCTCCCGGAGGGGGAAGTCGTCGCCATCGTCATCACCAACACTCCTCTCGTCCGAGGGGAGGCATCTTCATCAGCACCATCTCCTCTCCAAACCCTAGTTCATCTCTTGTAATCAATCTCCGTCTCACGACTCCGATTGGTACTTGTAAGGTTGCTAGTAGTGTTGATTACTCTTTGTAGTTGATGCTAGTTGGATTACTTGGTAGAAGAGTTTATGTTCAGATCCTTATTGCTATTCATTACACCTCTGATCATGATTATGATTATGTTTTGTGAGTATTTACTTTTGTTCCTGAGGACATGGGATAAGTCATGTTAAAAATAGTCGTGTGAATTTGATATTCGTTCGGTATTTTGATATGTTGTATGTTGTCTTTTCCTCTAGTGGTGTTACGTGAACGTCGACTACATAACACATCACAATATTTGGGCCTAGAGGAAGGCATTGGGAAGTAGTAAGTAGATGATGGGTTGCTAGAGTAACAGAAGCTTAAACCCCAGTCTATGTGTTGCTTCATGAGGGCCTGATTTGGATCCACTAGTTTAATGCTATGGTTAGACTTTGTCTTAATTCTTCTTTTGTAGTTGCGGATGCTTGTGAGAGAGGTTAATCATAAGTGGGATGCTTGTCCAAGTAAGGGCAGTACCCAAGCTCCGGTCCACCCACATATCAAACTATCAAAGTAACGAACGCGAATCATATGAACATGATGAAACTAGCATGACAGAAATTTCCGTGTGTCCTCGGGAGCGTTTTTCCTCCTATAAGACTTTGTTCAGGCTTGTCCCTTGATACAAAAGGGATTGGGCCACTTGCTGCACTGTTGCTACTACTTGTTACTTGTTACTTTTTGCTCTCTACGTTTCACCTCGCTACACCATCACTTGTTACCGCTACTTTCAGTGCTTGCAATTATTACCTTGGTGAAATCCGTTTATCACAGCCTTCTGCTCCTCGTTCGGTTCATCACTCTTACTTATCGAAAGGACTATGATTGATCGCCTATACTTGTGGGTCATCAAGAGTCTTTTCTGGCGCTGTTGCCGGGGAGTGAAGCGCCTTTGGTAAGTGGAAATTGGTAAGGAAACATTTATATACTGTGCTGAAATTTATTGTCACTTGTCAATATGGAAACTGTTCCTTTGAGGAGTTTGTTCGAGGTATCATCACCACGAACAGAAGACCGAGGACTTGTTCCTCAACCGTAGGTACCTACAGAAAATATATTTTACGAAATTCCTTCGGGTATGCTTGAGAAACTTCTGGCTAATCCTTTCATAGGAGATGGATCTTCACATCCAGACTTGCATCTAATCTATGTAGATGAAGTTTGTGGTTTTTTTAAGCTTGCAGGTTTGCCCGAGGATGAGGTAAAGAAGAAATTATTTCCTTTATCTTTGAAGGATAAGGTTTTAACATGGTATAGGTTATGTGATGATACTGGATCATGGGGCTACAATCGGTTTAAATTTGAATTTCATCAAAAGTTCTATCATATGCATTTAGTACATCGTGATCGGAACTTTATTTATAACTGTTGGCCTCGTGACAGGGAAAGCATAGCTCAACCTTGGGGGAGGCTTAAATCAATGCTATATTCATGCGCCAATCATGAGCTCTCGAGAGAAAACATCACTCAAAACTTTTATGCTCGGCTTTCTCATGAAGATCGTACCATGCTTGACACTTCTTGTACCGGTTCTTTTATGAAGAAGGATATTGACCACAAGTGGAATTTATTGGAAAGAATCAAACGCAACTCTAAATACTGGGAGCTAGAGGAAGGTAAGGAGTCAGGTATGAATTTCCAATTTGATTGCGTTAAATCTTTTGTTGAGACAAACACTTCTAGAGATTTTAACGCTAAGTATGGACTTGACTCTGAGATAGTAGCTTCTCTGTGTGAATCTTTTGCTGCTCATGTTGATCTTCCCAAAGAGAAGTGGTTTAAATATCATCCACCTGTACAAAGCAACATAGCCAAAATCAATCTAGTTGAGGAGAAAGTCATTACTTTTAGTGATCCTGTTGTTCCTTGTGCTTACACTAAGAAAACACCATACCCTGCTAGGATAAAGGATTATTCTAAAGCTCCAACTGTGATACGTAGGGATTATATTAGACCACTTTTACCCCCTGAAGAGATTAGAGTTGAACCTAGTGTTGCTATTATCAAAGATCTCTTAGCCGAAGACATAGACGGGCATGTTATCAAATTCTGGAGGACTCCGCTAGAATTGCTAAACCTCATACGAAGGACAAACACGGACCTGTAGTTGGCCTGCCCGTTGTTTCTGTTAAGATAGGAGATCACTGTTACCATGGTTTATGTGATATGGGAGCTAGTGTTACTGCAATACCCCATTCTCTATATGATGAAATCAAAGATGAGATTGCACCTGCTGAGTTAGAACCCATTGATGTCACTATTACGCTAGCTAATAGAGACACTATCTGCCCTCTGGGAATTGTGAGAGACGTAGAAGTCCTGTGTGGTAAGACGAAGTATCCTACTGATTTCCTCGTCCTTGGTACTGCACAAGATAGCTTTTGTCCCATCATATTCGGTAGACCCTTTCTCAACACTGTCAATGCTCACATTGATTGCATTAAGCAGACTGTCACAGTAAGTTTCAGGGGTGTGTCTCATGAAGTTAACTTCTCCAAGTTTGGAAGACAACCCCATGAAAGAGAGTCGTCTGGTACGGATGAAATCATTGCTCTTTCCTCTATTGTCGTACCTCCTACGGATCCTTTAGAGCAATATCTTCTTGAGCATGAAAATGATATGCATATGGAGGAGAGAGATGAGATAGATAAAATTGTCTTAGAACAATATCCTATTCTCAAGAATAATCTGTCTGTTGAACTGCTTGGGGATCCTCCCCCACCAAAGGGTGATCCTGTGTTCGAGCTTAAACAGTTGCCTGATACTCTTAAGTATGACAATCTTGATGAGAAGGAGATATATCATGTTATTATTAGTGCTCTCCTCTCAGAGCACAAAGAGAAGAAGTTACTAAGGACTCTGAGGAAGCACCGCGCTGCTATTGGATATACTCTTGATGATCTTAAGGGTATTAGTCCTACTCTATGTTAGCACAAGATTAAAACCGATCCAGACTTTAAACCAGTTGCTGATCATCAAAGGAGATTAAATCCTAAGATGAAAGAGGTCATTAGAAAAGAAATATTAAAGCTTCTGGAAGTTGGAATCATTTATCCTGTTGCTCATAGTGATTGGGTAAGTCCAGTACATTGCGTACCTAAGAAGGGAGGTATCACCGTCGTTCCTAATGATAAGTATGAAATAATCCCACAAAGGATTATTACCGGCTATAGGATGGTGATAGACTTCCGGAAACTGAACAAAGCAACCAGGAAAGATCATTATCCTTTGCCGTTTATCGACCAAATGCTAGAAAGGCTATCAAAACACACACACTTCTGCTTTCTAGACGGTTATTCAGGTTTCTCACAAATACCTGTTGCACAATCTGATCAAGAGAAAACCACTTTCACCTGCCCTTTCTGTACCTTTGCCTATAGACATATGCCTTTTGGCTTATGTAACGCACCTCCACCTTTCAAAGATGTATGATAGCTATATTCTCTGACTTTTGTGAAAAGATTGTCGAGGTTTTCATGGATGACTTCTCCGTTTACGGGTCTTCCTTTGATGATTGCCTCAGCAACCTTGATCGAGTCTTACAGAGATGCGAAGAAACCAACTTCGTCTTGAATTGGGAGAAGTGCCACTTTATGGTTAATGAAGGTATCATCTTAGGACACAAAATCTCTGAAAGAGGCATTGAAGTTGATGAGGCTAAGGTTGATGCAATTGAGAAAATGCCTTGCCCCACAGATAACAGAGGTATACGAAGTTTCCTAGGTCATGATGGTTTCTATAGAAGGTTCATTAAAGACTTCTCTAAGATTTCTAGGCCTCTTACCAACCTCTTGCAGAAGGATGTTCCTTTTGTTTTTGATGAGGATTGTGAGGAAGCCTTCAAAATACTTAAGAAGGCTTTGATAACCGCACCTATTGTTCAACCACCTGACTGGAACTTGCCCTTTGAAATCATGTGCGACGCTAGTGATTATGCTATTGGTGCTGTTCTAGGACAGAGAGTTGACAAGAAGTTGAATGTCATTCACTATGCTAGTAAAACTCTAGACAGTGCCCAAAGAAACTATGCCACTACGGAGAAGGAATTTTTAGCAGTGGTGTTTGCATGTGAAAAGTTCAGATCTTATATAGTTGACTCCAAATTCACTATTCACTCCGATCATGCTTCTATTAAGTACCTTATGGAGAAGAAGGACGCTAAGCCTAGGCTGATCAGATGGGTTCTCCTCCTACATGAATTTGATTTGCACGTCGTTGACCAAAAGGGTGTTGACAACCCTGTAGCAGATAACTTGTCTAGGCTAGAGAATGTCCTTGATGACCCACTACCTATTGATGATAGCTTTCCTGATGAGCAATTAAGTGTCATCCACACTTCACATAGTGCACCGTGGTATGCAGATTATGCAAACTATATTGTAGCCAAATACATACCACCCAGTTTCACCTATCAGCAAAACAAGAAATTATTCTTTGATTTGAGACACTGCTTTTGGGATGATCCTCACCTTTATAAGGAAGGAGTAGATGGTGTTATTAGACGTTGTGTGCCTGAACATGAACAGGGACATATCTTGCAGAAGTGTCATTCCGAAGCCTATGGAGGACACCACACTCGAGATAGAACTGCCCATAAGGTATTGCAATCAGGTTTCTATTGGCCCACTCTATTCAAGGATGCCCGTAAGTTTGTCTTGTCTTGTGACAAATGCCAAAGAATAGGGAACATCAGTAAGCGCCAGGAAATGCATATGAACTATTCTCTTGTCATTGAACCAGTTGATGTCTTGGGCATTGATTATATGGGACCCTTCCCAAGTTCCAATGGGTACACTCACATCTTAGTTGCTGTGGATTACGTTACTAAGTGGGTAGAGGCTATCCCCACTAAAAATGTTGATCACCACACCTCTATTAAGATACTTAAAGAACTCATATTCCCAATATTTGGAGTCCCTAGATACTTGATGACTGATGGCGGTTCACACTTGATTCATGGTGTTTTCCGCAAAATGCTAGCTAAGTATGATGTCCACCATAGATTTGCATATCCTTATCATCCTCAGTCTAGTGGTCAAGTGTAGTTGAGTAATAGGAAGATCAAGTTGATCCTACAAAAGACCGTCAATAGATCTCGAAAGAACTGGTCTAGCAAACTTGACGATGCACTATGGGCTTATAGGACTGCTTATAAGAATCCCATGGGCATGTCACCGTATAAAATGGTTTACAGTAAAGCCTGTCATTTACCTCTTGAGATGGAACACAAAGCTTATTGGGCAATCAGAGAGCTCAACTTTGATTTCAAATTTGCCGGTGAGAAGCGGTTGTTTGATATCAGCTCGTTAGATCAACGGAGAGCCCAGGCATATGAGAATGCCAGGTTGTTCAAGGAAAAGCTTAAGAGATGGCATGACAAACGAATATAGAAGCGAGAGTTCAATGTAGCTGATTATGTCCTACTATACAATTCTCGTTTGAGATTCTTTGCAGGCAACCTTCTCTCTAAATGGGAAGGTTCCTATGTTATCGAGGAAGTATATCGTTCCGGTGCCATCAAAATCAATAACACGGAAGGACATTTTCCTAGAGTGGTAAATGGGCAAAGAATCAAGCATTACATCTCTGGTACTCCCATAAATGCTGAGACCAATATCATCAATGTCATAACTCCACAGGAGTACATAAGGGATGTTTATCAGCCTGTTTCGGACCTTGAAAACGAAGATGTATCTGTTTCGGTAAGAAATTGGACTCCAATGCTTTTCCAATAGGAAATTTCTTCCGTATTGGAATTTTTGGAAAATTAGAAAAATAAAAAGCAGTCCGGAGAGCGAACGAGGCGGCCACAAGCCCTGCCACCGCCCCCTACCCCTTGGTGGTGGAGGGCAAGCTTGTGGGCACCTCGTGTGCCTCCCGGACTCCGTTTTCTTGCGGAGGACTCCTTCTGGCCCAGAAAAAATCAATATATAGTCGCCCGAAGGTTTTGATCTCCGTATCGCGTAGTTTTCCTCTGTTTTCATTTCGAGCCTGTTTCTATGACAGATCTAGATCATCATGACTTCCCCAAATGCTCCTAAGGACAAGATCTTCGAGAAGGTCACCAATCCCTACCTCACGGAAGTGCTAAAACACCCTCAATTTATCAAGATGAGCGAGGGGATGTTGCACATCCGTGATGTTGAGGGGCCTAAGAAGACCGGAAGTGTGGAGACGAGGCTCGAAGCAATGGAGCAACAAGTCTTCAAGTGCCAAGGGATGGTGGAGCGTGGACTCAACGCCAACCACACGATGATCACGGAGTTCACTAGCAATCACAAGATGGAAGCCATTGATATTGGGAAACACCTCTCCAGGCTCTATGACAGGGTTGATCAACTTGAGGGCCAGATCTATGACCTGCAGAACCAAAACTGTGAGTATGAGTACGGATTTAAATCAATAAGGTTGGCTGCAGATTTCAGGTTTCCGGCGACTCGTTCATCCTGCCATGATGGAGCACGTATGCCTTGGAAGATGGAGGATCAGACTACTCCGACAACAACACCACCATCACCACCGAAGGAAGGCAACTAAGCATTGGCATGGGAAAACCCCTTGTCTTCTGCCAAGCTTGGGGAGTTGCCCTGGTATCGTATCACCTTTATATCTTTTGCTTTTACCTTTGTTTTAGTTCTTTCCTTTTCAGTTTTTATTTCTTCTCTAAGAGGAATAAGTATTTAGTTTTTAGTTTGAGTCTTTTTGTTTTGTCTCTCCCCCGATGTATTCGAGCTTATGAGCTATATAATAAAGAGTATCTTAGTCAAGGGCTTTGCTGTGTGCCATGATCAAAAGTTTGAAAAGAACGATAGCATGAAAGATTATGGAAAGTGATAACTTCACGTATGACACGTATGATGATTGAAACTTGTTGAGAATAAATGAACATAGACATCAGTCATTGTTGCAATTAATAATAAGTAATAAGGAAAGAAAGATTCACATATAAATATATCATCTTAGACACTTTTTACAATTGTGTGCACTCACCAAACTATTACATGCCTAGGAGTTGATGTTGGACAAGGAAGACAACATAATGAATTGTGTTTGCTTGGTTCCAAACAATGTTATATGATTAGAGATCCCTTAGCATGTGACGATTGATTGGACCTCATATTAGCCAAAACTCCCATACCAAGTTTTGCCATGAGAGTCCAGCATACCTACCTATGGATTGAATAAGATCCTTCAAGTAAGTTGTCATCGGTGCAAGCAATAAAAATTGCTTTGTAATATGTATGATCTATTAGTGTGTGGAAAATAAACTTTGTACGAACCTGTGATGAGAAAGACATAAAAGTGACAGACTACATAATAAAGTTCTTTATCACAGGAGGCAATATAAAGTGACGTTCCTCCACACTAAGAGGACACACATTCAAACCTCAAAAGCACATGACAACCTATGCTTCCCTCTGCGAAGGGCCCATCTTGTACCTTTACTTTTTTCCCTTGTAAGGGTCATGGTGATCATCACCAATTCCCTATTTTTGCCTTTGTCTTGGCTACCGTCACATGCTTGGGAAAGATCTATATTCATATATCAACTTGGAGTTGAGTACTTATGCTTTATTGTTGTTGACTTTACCTTTGAGGTAAATGGTTGGGAGGCAAAACTATACGCCCCTATCTTCCTCTGTGTCCAGCTGAAACTTTGACACCATGAGTACCACGTGAGTTGTAACAATTGTGGAAAACAAAAGAGATGATTGAGTATGTGGGTTTGCCTTACAAGCTCTTATTTGACACGTTCTGATGTTGTGACAAATTGCAATTACTTCAATGACTATGGTTTATTGTTGGTTACTTCTCGGTAAGGTTTTTGCTTCATCCTTTGCTTTGTGAAGGAATTCTTACTTTCTCATAAGAATCTTTATGATGTATTGTTGTCCTATGTGTGATCATGATGCCCTCATGTCCGTATTATGTTTTATCGACACCTTAGTCCCTCAACATGTGGACATGTTTATGGAACTTGGTTTTCGCTTGAGGACAAGCGAGGTCTAAGCTTGGGGGAGTTGATACGTCCATTTTGCATCATGCTCTCATGTTGATATGTATTGCTTTTTGTGCAGTTATATTACTTGTGGTACCATATTTATGCCTTTTCTCTCTTATTTTACAAGGTTTATTTGAAGAGGGAGAATTCAGGCAGCTGGAATTCTGGACTAGAAAATGAGCAAATCCTGGTACACTATTCAACACATCTCCAAATGCCTTGAAAAGTTCCGTGGATTTTTTTGGGATTATATAAAAAATACTAGGCAAAAGAACTACCAGAGGGGGGCTGCCAGGGCGCCACAAGCCCTGACACCGCCACCCCCTGGTGGCGGAATTGGGGCTTGTGGGCTCCCTGACGGCCCACTAGCCCCCCTCTTTTGCTATATGAAGCGTCTTGGTCCAGAAAAAATCAGACGGGAGCTTTTTCGTGGTTTTGCCACCGCCACGAGGCTGAACTTCAGCAGATCCAATCTAGAGCTCCAGTAGGACGATCCTGCCGGGGAAACTTCCCTCCCGGAGGGGGAAATCGTCGCCATCTTCATCACCAACACTCCTCTCGTCACAGGGGAGGCATCTTCATCAACACCATCTCCTCTCCAATCCCTAGTTCATCTCTTGTAATCAATCTCCATCTCACGACTCCGATTGGTACTTGTAAGGTTGCTAGTAGTGTTGATTACTCTTTGTAGTTGATGCTAGTTGGATTACTTGGTAGAAGAGTTTATGTTCATATCCTTGATGCTATTCATTACACCTCTGATCATGATTATGATTATGTTTTGTGAGTAGTTACTTTTGTTCCTGAGGACATGGGATAAGTCATGTTAATAATAGTCATGTGAATTTGATATTCGTTCGGTATTTTGATATGATGTATGTTGTCTTTTCCTCTAGTGGTGTTATGTGAAAGTCGACTACATAACACTTCACCATATTTGGGCCTAGAGGAAGGCATTCGGAAGTAGTAAGTAGATGATGGGTTGCTGGAGTGACAGAAGCTTAAACCCCAGTCTATGCGTTGCTTCGTGAGGGGCTGATTTGGATCCACTAGTTTAATGCTATGGTTAGACTTTGTCTTAATTCTTCTTTTGTAGTTGCGGATGCTTTCGAGAGAGGTTAATCATAAGTGGTATGCTTGTCCAAGTAAGGGAAGTACCCAAGCGCCGGTCCACCCACATATCAAACTATCAAAGTAACGAATGTGAATCATATGAACATGATGAAACTAGCATGACAGAAATTCCCGTGTGTCCTCGGGAGCGTTTTTCCTCCTATAAGACTTTGTTCAGGCTTGTCCCTTGCTACAAAAGGGATTGGGACACTTGCTGCACCGTTGCTACTACTTTTTACTTGTTACTTTTTGCTCGCTACGTTTCACCTCGCTACACCATCACTTGTTACCGCTACTTTCAGTGCTTGCAGTTATTACCTTGCTGAAATCTGTTTATCAGAGCCTTCTGCTCCTCGTTGGGTTCGACACTCTTACTTATCAAAAGGACTACGACTGATCCCCTATACTTGTGGGTCATCAATCCTCTCCATCAAAGATGATAGGCGTGCGGGGCCATTTGAGCGGTCTTCGAGAATCTGCTGCTTGCTCCATGGCGTTAATCCACTGTTTGAGCTGGCGACGAGAGGAGTGCAGAAACGCACCCCCATCAACAGACATGGCATCGGTTCCTCCCCATCCACTTTATCATCACTCATGTCACCTTCCTATTTTTTCTCACGGCCTCTAGCAGGCTTCACCTTTTGTTACAGGGCCTTGCCGAAGTGGCTTCCTCTACCTCCGCGCCCCTTTGATACGTCTCAATCGTATCTACTTTGCCAAACTCTTTTGCCCTTGTTTTGGACTCTAATTTGCATGATTTGAATGGAACTAACCGGGACTAACGCTGTTTTTAGCAGAATTGCCATGGTGTTGCTTTTGTGTAGAAATAAAAGTTCTCGGAATGTCTTAAAAAATTTACGGAGAATTTTTCTGGAATAAAAGAAAAATACATGCGCAAAGATCAACCGGAGGAGGTGGACCAGTGGGCCACAAGCCCACAGGCCGCGGCCACCCCCATAGGCCGCGCCGTGAGGGCTTGTGGGGCCCACGTGGCTCCACCGCCCCCAAACTCAGCTCTATATCTTCCGTCTCGCCAGGAAAAAATCAGAGAGAAGGATTCATCACGTTTTACGATACGGAGGCGCCGCCACCCCTTGTTCTTCATCTGGAGGGCAGATCTGGAGTCCGTTTTGGGCTCCGGAGAGGGGAAATCATCGCCATCGTCATCATCAACCTTCCTCCATCGACAATTCCATGATGCTCATCACCGTTCGTGAGTAATATCATCGTAGGCTTCCTGGACGGTGATGAGTTGGATGAGATATATCATGTAATCGAGTTAGTTTTGACGGGGATAGATCCCTAGTATCCACTATGTTCTAGATTGATGTTGCTACTACTTGGCTATGCTTAATGCTTGTCACTAGGGCGAGAGTGCCATGATTTCAGATCTGAACCTATTATGTTGTCGTCAATATGTGTGTGTTTTAGATCCTATCTTGCAAGTTGTAGTCACCTACTATGTGTTATGACCCGGCAACCCCGGAGTCACAATAGCCGGAACCACTCCCGGAGATGACCATAGTATGAGGAGTTCATGTATTCACCAAGTGTTAATGCGTTGGTCCGGTTCTTTATTAAAAGGAGAACCTTAATATCCCGTAGTTTCCATTAGGACCCCTCTGTCACGGGAGGGATGGACAATAGATGTCATGCAAGTTCTTTTCCCTAAGCACATATGACTACATACGGAATACATGCCTACATTAGATTGACGAACGGGAGCTAGTTACTTATCTCTCTATGTTATAGTTGTTACATGATGAATCACATCCCTTATACTCATTCATCACCGATCCACTGCCTACGAGTCTTTTACTACTTGTCTTTGCTACGTTATTTTGTCTAGGCTTGTCCCTTGCTACAAAAGGGATAGGGCCACTTTGCTACTACTGTATCTACTTCTGTTACTCAGCTGCTGTTGCTACTACTGGTCCTTGCTACTTCGCTGTTACTTGTTGCAAGATCCTTTTTCGTCACCGTTGGCGGGGAAGAATAATTCCCCATCCGCGTGCAAGTTACTGGCGCCATTGATACAACAGTTAGGAATTGTCTGCCGTCAACAGATCCTTTTCTAACACCGTTGCTATCATACCACTTTGCTACTGATACTTTGCTTCCATACACTAATCTTTCACGTGTGGTTGAATCTGATAAACTCAGCTGCTAATACTTGAGAACATTCTTTAGCTTCCCCTTGTGAGAGAATCAATAAATTTGGGTCGAATACTCTACCCTCGAAAACTGTTGCGATCCCCTACACTTGTGGGTTATCAAGACCTTTTTCTGGCGCCGTTGCCGAGGAGGAACAACTATATTCTCTGAGTCACTTGGGATTGACGTCTGCTGATCACTATGAGGAATCTGAAAGATCCAAGAACTAAAATCTTGCCTTCCACTACGAGGAGAGGTAAGGAACTGCCATCTAGCTCTGCACTTGATTCCCCTTCAGTTTTGAGTAAGTTTGCGACATCGCCTCCTACTAGAAATCTTGATATGTTGCCTGTGCTTGATGATGCTACTTCTGCTGCCCACGAGTCTATGCTTGATACTATGCCTGATGATGCTATGCTTGATACTATGCCTGGTGATGCTATGCTAGATACTATGACTGATGATGCTATGCTTGATACTATGCTTGATGATGCTATGCTTGATACTATGCCTGCTATGCCTGATACTGCTTTTCCACTAGGTGCATTCCTTGATGCACATATTGCTAGAGTTGCTGCTAGACGTGATGATACTTCTGAAACTGCTGATACTATTGAAGTAGAACCTGTTACTATGCCTGAATTACCTTTTATGCCTGATACGCGCTATGTTATGGAGGGAGAGATAGCCGAGGACTTTCTTGCGTGTAAGGATAGCTATGATGTTGAGAAACTACTGCACAAGTGGAAGGAAAAATCTCTGAACGCTAGGATGAAATACGACCCGAAGTTTGCTACTTCGCCTATCTTTGTGACCGATAAGGATTATGAATTCTGTGTCGACCCTGAGTTAATCACTCTAGTCGAATCTGATCCTTTTCACGGTTATGAGTCTGAAACGGTTGTAGCCTATCTTACCAAACTGCATGATATAGCCACCCTATTCACTAGTGAGGAAAAGATCCGTCACTACTATATCCTCAAGCTGTTTCCTTTCTCGCTAAAGGATGATGCTAAGACTTGGTTCACTTCTCTTGCTCTTGGTTGTGTGCGTAGCCCCCAGGAGATGGTCTACTACTTCTCTGAAAAATATTTCCCTGCCCATAAGAAGCAAGCCGCCTTGCAGGAAATATACAACTTTTCTCAAGCTGAACAAGAGAGTCCGCCACAAGCTTGGGGGAGGCTCATCCAGCTACTGAATGCTTTGCCTGATCACCCTCTTGAGAAGAATGAAATACTTGATATCTTGTATAATGGACTTACCGATGCTTCCAAAGACCACCTAGATAGTTGTGCCGGTTGTGTTTTTAGGGAACGAAGTGTAGAACAAGCTGAGATTCTATTGAATAACATCTTGTGCAATGAGAATGCTTGGACTATTCCCGAACCACCTCCTAAGCCAAATCCGAAGAAAAGAGGTTTTCTATTCCTCAGTCCTGAAGATATGCAAGAAGCTAAGAAATATATGCGAGAGAAAGGCATTAAATCTGAAGATGTCAAAAATCTACCACCTATCGAAGAGATCCATGGTCTCGATAACCTGATACAAGTAGTAGAAGTAAATTCTCTGCGTAGGTTTGATGAGAGTGATATTCCTTTTGATAAACCTACTAGCTCATGCCTGGATGAATTTGATAACTTTGTTGCCAAACAACAGAGGTTCAATGATTATGTTAGCAGACAATTGGAACAGAATGCTCATATGCTTAGTTATTTAAGTGCTTGTGTGGACAGAAACGTCAATGATCTTAAGATTCTGAGTAAACATGCCTCTATGGTTACCACTCAGGTAGAACAAGTACTTAAAGCTCAAAATGACTTGCTCAATGAGTTGAATGACAATTCCATCAGAGTCGTTACTAGAGGCGGTAGAATGACTCAGGAACCTTTGTATCCTGAGGGTCATCTGAAGAGAATTGAACAAGATTCTCAAGGAGTTAGCACTGATGCACCTAGTCATCCTAGAAAGAAGAAGAAAGATGACAGGAACCTGCACGCTAGCAACCCTGTTGCTGCTACACCTGAGAGTCCAAAAGACGCCTCTGTCTCTGATGCTGAAACACAACCTGGTGATGAACATGAGCCTAATGATAATATCAATAGTGATGTTCATGATGACGCGCAACCTAGCAATGATAAGGATGTGGAGATTGAGCCAGTTGATCTTGATAACCCACATCCTAAGAATAAGAGATACGATAAGAATGACTTTGCTGCTAGGAAGCACGGTAAAGAAAGGGAACCATGGGTTCAGAAACCTATGCCCTTTCCTCCCAAACCATCCAAGAAAAAGGATGATGAGGATTTTGAGCGCTTCGTTGCAATGATCAGACCTATCTTTCTGCAGATGTGTTTGACAGATATGCTCAAAATGTCTCCGTATGCTAACTATATGAAAGATATTGTGACTAATAAGAGGAGGATACCTGAGGTTGAGATTTCCACCATGCTCGCTAAGTATACCTTAAAGGGTGGAACTCCTAAGGAACTATGTGATCCCGGTGTGCCCACTATACCTTGCTCCATTAAAGGTAACTACGTGAGAACTGCGTTATGCAACCTTGGAGCCGGTGTTAGTGTTATGCCTCTCTCTCTTTATCGTAGACTTGAACTGGATAAGTTGACACCCACTAAAATCTCTCTGCAAATGGCCGACAAAGCAACTGCTTTCCCTATCGGCATTTGCGAGGATGTGCCTGTTGTGGTTGCTAACGTCACTATCTTAACAGACTTTGTTATCTTGGATATTCCCGAGGACGATGCCATGGCAGTCATCCTCGGAAGACCCTTTTTAAATGATGCAGGGCCTGTTATAGATTGCAACAAAGGCAATCTCACTTTCCATGTCAATAGTAATGAGCATACGGTGCACTTTCCGAACAAACAATATCGAGTACATTGCATCAATGCTATTGAAAAAACTTCATCGATTCTTATAGGGATCTTTGAATGCCCTATTCCTCGTGTCAAGATGAAGTATGATTTGCTTGTTGGGGAGATAAACATCCCCATTCAGATGACCTAGTGACTATTCGAAAATTCTCCGTTCTCTTTTGCGATTCGAAAAGGTTTGTCGAGGAGACTTGATCAACCTCACTAGCGGATTTCTTTCGATGACCATGAGATGGATGAATCGAGGAGTCACAAACCTCTGTTCCAAGGTTTCACTTTAGGTTGCTTAGAAGAAAAATGATAGATTTAGTTTTGTTTCCCCTTTTTTCTGCTTCAGCGTCCCGTGGAAAAATACCCCGAAAATAAAAGTTCTCCGAACGTCCTAAAAATCTAGTATCATTTTTTCTGGAATTTTTGAAAAATTCTGAGACAAAGAGCTTGTCTGGGGACCACACCAGTGGGCCACAAGCCCTAGGGGCGCGGGCACCCCCCTGGCCACGCCACCCAGGCTTGTGGGGCCCACAGGCACCACCCTCCAGTCATTCTTGCTCCCATCTGGTTCTCCTACCTCCAGAAAAAATCGTTTCGCGGCTCAAACCCGTGTTCTTGCTCCTCTTGCTGGGATTTTCGATCTCTTTGCTCAAATCACCATTCTCCGAACTGTTTTTGGGAAATTACTCCTTGGTAAGTGACTCCTCCATTGCTCCAATTAGTTTTTGCTCTAGTGCCTTATACTTCACGTATTTTTGTTGCCTTGGTGACCATGTTCTTGAGCTTTGCATGCTAATTCTAGCTGGTCCCAAGTAGTTTTGATGCGTATTATGGCCTCTAGGAACTTGTTGGAGTAGTTGCTACTAGTTTAGTTGAGCCTTGTTCACCTTTCCTTAGAATCACTAAAAATTTCAGAAAAGGAACATGTTCAGGAGAAGCTTTCATGGTGGTCCCTCAAGCAAGAGAGGTTCCTGTCTTGCGATTCGGGAGCCTGATCCTTACCAACCAAGGGACGCGTAGGTACAACCATGTGAATGGCCTTTTGATGAATTTATGATTGAGGCGGGTTTCAAAGATGAGTTTGATGCACTTGTTCACAACGTCGGACTCGAAGAATTCATCTCCGATAAATGTGAACAGTATGTTGCTCTCACTGCCTCTTTTGTTCATGGATTCAAATTTTCAGCTGGCAGTGAGACATTGGTACTGTTTGATCTCTATGATAAATTGTATACCATGGATTTAGAGGATTTCAATGGAATTTGCAAAATACCTATTTGGGGTAGCCTCAGTGATCCTCCTAAATCTTCGGTTAGAGATTTTTGCTCTGGTATTACTGTCCGAGAAACAAGAGACATTACGCAAGCTACCATGGGGAGTATTCATTTTCCTACCTTGCATTACTTTGCCTTATTCATAGGCAGATGCATTAATGGCAAAATTGAGCATTGTCACCTCTGTGCACCCGACCTCAGTATCCTTAAGAGCGCAGTGACGGGTGACAAAAGCTTCAACATGGGAGCTATTATAGCAAGGAGGCTTAATAAGAATGCTAATGAAGGGAATTTCTTTGGTGGGATCTATGCCACTCGCATAGCAAATTTTCTTGGAGTACCCATCCGCGAAGGAGATCCCCCGCTCCATACAACTTTCCTTGACTGCGTCGCTTTGACACGCTACCAGTTCCTTGAGAGGGATGACGAATCCCTCCTATACCGTTTGATATTTAACCAGCATCGTGTTTTCCATATTACCCTTCGTGCTCCTGTCTTCTTTGACTTTTAGGTGAAACAGAGATATTACATAACCAGAGGAGAGGAAGAGGAGTATGAGAGGGAAGCAAAGGCTGCCCATCTCCATGAGGGAGCTATTCAGGTAGTGGCTACAGCGCTCCCGTATAACCCCCATTTTGATTTTCGGTTTTGCCAAGACCATCCTTGGGAGTAGACCAAGTTAGTCCAAAAGCCTAAGCTTGGGGGAGTACGTGTTCTCACCGACTTTACATTCTTGCTTATACTTTGACATTGTTAGCCGGTGTTCACATTTTGCCACTATATCATCCATGCTAGTTTATTTTCTTTTTCTCATTTTCTATTCGTGTGTTTGTCTAGTTTGAGAAAACCCAAAATGATTTTCTTTTCTTCTTTTGCTTGTTGGGAGCTTTCCCGTGTAGATAGTTTTCTTTTTATTTGGGTCAAGGTAGAAGATTTTGGTTACAATGTTTAGTGGCTCTTGCATGCATACCTGTTTAGCTTTCAAAGAGCCATATTACATTGTCTTCTCCTTTCTGTTTGCCTACAGATTCCAGCTTTAGTCCAATGCACGAGCACTCTTATTATTGTTCACATCGTTCGGTCGTGCACGTGAAAGGCAATAATGACGATATATGATGAAGTGACCGAGCCTGGAAAAGCTAGTATGAACTCGATCTATTTTGTTTTTGTAAATATGACTAGCTCACTGTGCCTGATTCAGCTTTCTTGTGAGGGAAACATGTTTGCAATGACAACTTAGAGATCATAGTTGCTTATGCCATGCTTATTTAGCTAGGAGCTTATAATGGTTTGTCTTGGATGCCCACATGAATTTTGAGATGACTAAGATGTAGTATGATAGGATGGTATCCTCCTTTGAATGATTCAAGTGGGTTGACTTGGCGCATGTTCACGCATGTAGTTGAAACAAAATCAACGTAACCTCTATGATGTTCATGTTCATGGTGATTTATGTCCTACTCATGCTTGCACTCAATGTTAGTTAATCTCAATGCATTTTGATGACTGTTGTCGCTCTCTAGTTGGTCGATTCCGAGTCTTTTGCTAGCCTTCACTTGTACTAAGCGCGAATACTGCTTGTGCATCCACTTCCATAAACCCAAAGTTGTTCCATATGAGTCCACCATACCTACCTATGTGCGGTATCTACCTACCGTTCCAAGTAAATTTGCATGTGCCATTCTCTAAATCTTCAAGAAATAATCTGTTTTGCATGCCCGAACCGCTCATGTGGTGACAGGGGGCTATTGGTATCTTCCATGCTAGACATGTTATCCTCGATATGTGTTTATTCACTATCATTCACGAGAAAGGGTCCGGTAATTGGAATTCCCAGTTCCATGCTCAAATCGAAAAGATAATTGCAAACAAAACTCCCCCAGGATTGATGTTGGTATGGACGGTACCTGAGGATTCGGCTAGCCATGGAGTGTGATTGATTGGTGGTGGGGGAGTCAAAACTTTACTTTTCTGTTTGGGAACAGCCTATAGCATGTGTAGCATGGAAGATGTTGGGAACTCTTAGTCATTGCGTTGACAATGAAAGCATGCCACCCAAAATTATTATCTCTGTTTTCAAAGCTTGAGCTCTGGCACCTCTACAAATCAATGCTTCCCTCTGTGAAGGGCCTATCTATTTATGTTCCTGTTGAGTCATCCTCCTCTTACAAAAGCACCATTTAGAGAGCACCTCTTTCATTTTTATGCTTCACTTTTTACTGTGTTGAGCATGACTATGACCGGATCTTCATTGCCTTGAATTAGACTGTTTAGTCACCCCTTGGTCTTTGAAGGTGCTCTGCATTTATGTTTTGCGGTCTCAGAAAGAGCTAGCGAGATACCATCTATTCATACTGCTTCATGTTGTTTTGATTGAAGTGTTGACATTTGAGGCTTATTATTATTTTTTCACTAGTTGATTATGCCATTGATATGAGTTTACCGTGAGACCTTGATGTCATTTGCTTATGTGGTTTGCTTGTGATCTTGCTGAAATTCTGGTTATGAGTTAGACATAGTTGCAACAACAAGATCAAACAGAGTTCGTCAAAGTTTTTCTTTTGTCTCTTTCAGTTTGTCAACTGAATTTCTTGAGGACAAGCAAGGCTTTAAGCTTGGGGGAGTTGATACATCTCCGTCGTATCTACTTTTCCAAACTCTTTTGCCCTTGTTTTGGACTCTAATTTGCATGATTTGAATGGAACTAACCCGGACTAACGCTATTTTCAACAGAATTGCCATGGTGTTGTTTTTGTGCAGCAATAAAAGTTCTCGCAATGTCCTGAAAATTTACGGAGAATTTTTCTAGAATAAAAGAAAAATACCTGTGCAAAGATCCACTGGAGGAGGTGGACCAGTGGGCCACAAGCCCACAGGCCGCGGCCACCCCCCTAGGCCGTGCCGTGAGGGCTTGTGTTGCCCACGTGGCTCCACCGCCCCCAAACTCAGCTCTATATCTTTCGTCTCGCCCGGAAAAAATTAGAGAGAAGGATTCATCGCGTTTTATGATATGGAGGCGCCGCCACCCCCTGTTCTTAATCTGGAGGGCAGATCTGGAGTCCTTTTTGGGCTCTGGAGAGAGGAAATCGTCGCCATCGTCATCATCAACCTTCCTCCATCGACAATTCCATGATGCTCATCACCATTCGTGAGTAATCTCATCGTAGGCTTGCTGGACGTTGATGAGTTGGATGAGATCTATCATGTAATCGAGTTATTTTTGACACGGATTGATCCCTAGTATCCACTATGTTCTAGATTAATGTTACTACTACTTGGCTATGCTTAATGCTTGTCAGTAGGGCCCGAGTGCCATGATTTCAGATCTGAACCTATTATGTTGTCGTCAATATGTGTGTGTTTTAGATCCTATCTTGCAAGTTGTAGTCACCTACTATGTGTTATGACCCGGCAACCCCGGAGTGACAATAGCCGGAACCACTCCCGAAGATGACCATAGTATGAGGAGTTCATGTATTCACCAAGTGTTAATGTGTTGGTCCGGTTCTTTATTAAAAGGAGAACCTTAATATCCCGTAGTTTCCATTAGGGCCCCGCTGCCACAGGAGGGATGGACAATAGATGTCATGCAAGTTCTTTTCCCTAAGCACGTATGACTACATACGGAATACATGCCTATATTAGATTGACGAAAGGGAGCTAGTTACTTATCTCTCCGTGTTATAGTTGTTACATGATGAATCACATCCGTTATACTCATCCATCACCGATCCACTGCCTACGAGTCTTTTACTATTGGTCATTGCTATGTTATTTTGTCTAGGCTTGTCCCTTCCTACAGAAGGGATTGGGCCACTTTGCAACTACTGTTGATGCTGATGTTACTCTGCTGCTGCTGCTATTGCTGTTCCTTGCTACTTCGCTGTTACTTGTTGCCAGATCCTTTTTCGTCACCGTTGGCAGGGAAGAATAGTTCCCCGTCCACGTGCAACTTACTGGCGCCATTGATACAACTGTTAGGAATAGTCTGCCGTCAACCGATCCTTTTCTGACACCGTTGCTATCATACCACTTTGCTACTGATACTCTGCTTGGAGACACTAATCTTTCAGGTGTGGTTGAATCTGATAAACTCAGCTGCTAATACTTGAGAATATTCTTTAGCTTCCCCTTGTGAGCGAATCAATAAATTTGAGTCGAATACTCTACCCCTGAAAACTGTTGCGACCCCCTACACTTGTGGTTTATCACCCTTCCTGACAAAACCATCTTGGTCCTTCTCCTTGTCGCGCTTCTCATACTCTGCTTTTTTCTTCTCAGCAAGCTGCTCAACTTGGCGGCATTCTCAGAGATCATGGCCCTTGGTGCGATGCATCTTGCAATGTGGCCCATCAGACTTTCCGGTTTTCTCTGCCGCTGCCGCTTCGTGGGAATCAGTGCACGAGGTAGCTCCCTTGCCAGGGGTCTCAGCTTTTGCTTTCTTGCCTGCGCTAAGATCACTAGAACTTTCAATGTCCATCACTGCCTTGCCCTTGTGCTTCTTATTGCGCTTTAGGTTCCTCCACTTCGACCCGGGGTATCATCGTCATCATTAGATTTGACTCTCACACACATCTCCTCTCCGGGGAGTCGCCTTCCTTCTTCGGCTCAAGCACACTTGTCCACCAATGTGTATAGCTCGTTGACGGTCTTGGGGAGTTTGACATTCATCTTGGCCCGCATACTCCTATTGCGCATGTTCGAATGGAACGCGGCAATCACGCTGTGGGGTGTATCTCGGGAATCTTGCAGGGCTCCCTACTGAACATCTGGATGTATTTCCGCAGGGTTTCCCCCTCCTTTCGTGGGAGTACCTCCAACTCGCTAGGCTGTGCTGGCTCCTGGTGGCTACCTTTAAAGGCGCCAAGGAACTTGTTAAACAAGTTAGCCCATGACGAAATGGAATTCTCCGACATGTGCATCAGCCACGTCCTCACATTTGGCTTGAGTGCCAAAGCGAAATAGTTCATGTCTCTTCCTCTGGCAACTTGGATCACTATTATATAGATGCCCAGGAACTCGGCCGGGTTGAGCTTTCCATCATACTTCTTCGTTAATTCAGGCTTGAAAGCTCGACTCGACGGTGAGCGAACCTAACGCAGCTCTCGAGTGAAGGCGGCACACCCAACCTTGTAAGGTAGGTATCCGTCAGCACTGAGCGTGGGGCCACGACCGTCTATGCCGTTAGACCTCTAAGATTGATGGTGTGCTTCCCAACATCATACAATGGTGATACGCGCGTCCTCCTTCCATCGTCTTTCCAGGACACAACGCTGGTCTCAGTGGTCGTGTGAGCCAGACGAGGCCATGGATACCTCGTCGGGCCCATCTGTGCATGGAGCTTGTTGCGGCTGCCCTTGGGTCTGCTGTCGAGGAGGGGACTGTACCATTGGCGCGACCCCCTCAACCCGACCATCCGTCCGGGCCGCTGTCGTCGTCTGTGGACGATGTGACAGTCCTGCATGTTATGAATTGCTGGCTTTGGTGAAGCCAATCAAACTATAGATGGTGGCCCTCCACTCTTCCATCTTTTGAACTACCGGTGGAAAGTTCAACAACAGCTGAGCCCGCACAATTGCCTCTGTGGCTCTGTTCGGTATTTGCTGAGAGGCGTACCAAGACGTTGCTCGACTCCTGGTGGAACAAAGAGAAGCATCGCCATGCCCTTGTCGTCGTGCACCGGTCGCCTTGGCGGTGTGACATGAGGGAGGCTGAGCTCGTGGATCCATGGCCCCGCTCAGCACTCTGTGTTGCTCTCGACGAGACACGCGCCCAGCAGCCACGCCCGTGACAGGCACAACTGATGGATCACAACTTGCTTCGGATTGGGTGTCGCTATTGTGGTTGCGGCCACTAATGCAGCGGAAGCAAGGAGCCTTGGTGTCCCTTTCACCCACAACGCCATGACCAAGCTCGCCAAGACGTCACTGATTCTTGCCTCTAGTGTTCCTTGTTCCGGCTTCGGCCGTGGGGGATATGATGGTGGCACCTCCTGCGCCGACCACGTCGCCCATGACGCCGACATCACCAGAAGTCGCCACGACGCCAGCAGCGTCCCCAGCAGCAAGAGTCGTAGCCTTCGAAGTAGAAGGATGGGCGTCTGCACCGATCTTCTTCTTGGGAGCCATGATGAAAAGGAAACAGCGACGAAGACACCACGCTGCTTGTAATCTCAATTTTCCGTGAACGAGCCCCCCTGCCTGGCACGCCAAAGATGTTGATGCAGGTGTGCACTCGATCACCTATGGGACCGTTGGGCCCTTCATGGTTTCGCCGAGAGATCGTGTGGCACAAAGAGGAGAAACTATGAGGCATCATGATGATGAGACTCGGGGAATTTACCCAAGTTTGAGCCGCTGAGAAGCGTAAAACCCTACTCCTTCTTTGGTGGATTGAATGGGCGGACGAAGCTCGCACGATAATATTTCCCGACAATGGTTGCAATGAAGAGCTATTACGTGCGTACAAATATTCTTGGGTCTAATCCGATGGGGTCCGAATGTACGGAGTGTCGAATCCTTTGTTAGGTAGGCTTGGGCCTTCTTTTATACCTCAAGGGGTGTCCACGGTGTCAAACAGACATGATTATATAGCTCACCATGCTATCATACCTAACTCTAGCACTTAAGATAAAGTGCCACAAATGCAGCCTTAGGTGGCAAGCGGGGGGTGTGTTCCCGACAAGCTCCTGCCACCTCTTAGCAAGCCGTTGCATGGTGTCTTGACACGCCTCTCGACGGGTGTCAACTGGCTGTAATCTATCTTCCGGCGCATCACCATGTATCTAGCGAGAGACACTTAGCCATGTGGGAGCTCGACAACTCATTGATAATTTATTGGTGTAGCGATGAGGTGGAGTGGTGGCAGATGGCCTCGCCCTGGCTGGGGAATAGGTTGTCGGGTCTTGTTGAGGATGCATGTGTATTCATCCCCGGCAGGTGCCGGTGGTTCTTGGCATGTCTTGGGCGCGTCCTGGTCTGCTTGCATAGGTCTTGCCAGCATCTGGTTTGGGCTATTTGCTTGGGTTGGTGGTTGCCCTTGAGGGGTTATGGTCTTAACGCCTCTGCAGAAGTCACGGGCACTGGGTACCCCATTACTAGTGCACCCACATGCGGGCCGGAGTCGGTCTATTTTCTTATGAACGTGATGCCTATATATACATGATCATTGTCGTGAAAATCACATAACTATTCGATTTTCTATCAATTGCCCAACAGTAATTTGTTTACCCGCCATATGTTGCTTTCATGAGAGTTGGCACTAGAGAACACGATGGTCCCCAGGTTAATTCACTTATATATTCACAAAACTTACTTTTACATCATTGTTCTTATTTGTCTTTTATTTCATTTTGCAATTTACAATTATCTACACACCTCATTCGCTTCCAAATAATGAGATCACGGGGATTGACAACCCTCTTGTCCGCGTTGGGTCCATGTTCTTTGTTCTTTTGTGTGCAGCCGCTGAAGACGGTTCAGGATAGATATTCCTATTGGTTTGATAAACCTTGCCTTCTTAACTGAGGGAAATACTTACCCATATTGTGCTGCAATTATCCGTTCCTCTTGACCAAAGATCCAACGCAAATCACAACTATAAGGAAGGATTTATGGCGCCGTTGCCGGGGAATATCATCACCAACCATCAACTAACTTCACACAAATTATCATTCACCTATTCCTATTTTTATTTGTTGTTATATTTTTCTTGCTTAAAAACTCAAAAATACAAAAATATTTATCTTTTCTCACTAGTTCACTTCTCCTGTTTGTTACTTTGCGTGCTTGGTCACCATGTCCCAAGATAGATTTAACAATATCTCTTATTACCAAAGAATGTTCGGAATAGGAAGCTCTATGAAAACTTTCGTGACTTCACAATATAAGCATAATGAAACATTTTCTTATGAAATTAGGGAACATTCAACTTTCCTCGATGCAGTTAGTAATCGACTTGATGAAGTCAATACAAAAGTATCTAATGTCCAATGACAATTTGCTAAAACCGAAGAGTTGCTAGGAAAGATATCCGACAAGCAAACCACTCTAGTAAATAGGATGGCCACTAAACTGGAATTTGTCCCTATTAATAACCATGACAAAGATCTTAAAATCGTTGGCACTTCTCCTATTGAACCCTTATTTACTTTGCTAAATAAATGATAAATGGACTGGAGATGAATCAACTTTACTTAGAGTGTGTCTCGTTTGGAGGGTGATGATTCTAATGCTAAAACCGAAAAAGTGGGTTTGGAGAGGTCAAATCTTTAACTAGTGGTGTGCCCACTATCTTGGATTACAAGGACTTTAATTATGAAAGTTTCTCTTTAGTAGAATGTATTTCCTTGTTACAAACCATTATTAGCTCACCGACTGCTTATGAACAAAACAAAGGTTTTACAAATCATATAGTGGAAGCAATGATAAAATCATATGATGAGGAACTTGAACTTGAAGTTTCTATTTCTAGAAAATTGCGCGCTAAGTGGGAACCTACTATCAAAATAAATATGAATGCAATGCTTTGTGTGACCTTGGTGCTAGTGTTTCAACAATACCTAAATCCCTTTGTGATGTTCTTAGTCTCACTAATATTCAAGAGTGTTCCCTAAACTTGCATCTTGTGGATTCTAACATTAAGAAAACATTAGGTAGAATTAATGATGTTCTTAGTGTTGCAACTAAAAATTATGTGCGTGTATATTTCATTTTGCTTTATATTGATTGGAATCGTACTTGTCCAATAATACTTGGAAGACCTTTCGTACCAACTATAGGTGCAATTATTCATATGAAAGAGGGAAACATAAGGTTCCCTTTTCCATTAAAGAAAGGGATGGAACACTTCCCTAGAAAGAGAATCAAACCACCTTATGAATCCATCATGAGGGATATTTATGGGTTGAGTGTCAAGGATGACAACACTTGATCATTTGCATTATGCCTAGCTAGGGGCATAAAACAATAGCGCTTGTTGGAAGGCAACTCTATAGTTAACTTTCTATCCTCGTGTGGTGACATGATTATTGCCTGTGTAATGATTGTGTTTTTATGTTTAAATTAGCATTTTTTTCCAAGTAAAGCCTTTGGGATGACTTGTATGATAAGTAGAATTCAGATGGTGCAAAAACAAAAACCTTGATGTGTGGTGTAGAATTTCTCTGATTTTACTCGAACGTGTTTTTAAGCTGATTTTTAACAGTATTGTTATACAAATTTCTCGGGTCATCCTAATTTTTAGAAGTTTTCGTGTTACATAAGTATAGGTTCTTTATAGATCATTACAGACTGTCCTATTTTAGACATATTCTATTTTTCTTGCGTAGTTTGCCTATTTTTATGATGGAAGGAATTCTATCGAGGGGGGGGGGTATAAGCCATGGAGAATTTAGAATAGAATACCTATTTGTCACAGCCCTAGCTAGTCATTGCTTGACTTTGCATTATGCATCATGCCATCATGTTATTTTTTTCTCCTCAAAACATGAAATGGGGATGACCTAACCCAGCCCCAAATGGATTCAACCCAAACTCAAATATATTTGAATTGATGAATCCAAAATGGCCTTCATAAAAACCCTAGCAAATGGGATTTCCCTCAAATAAAATAACTGGTCCAAACCAAGAACTTTTAGGTTTCAAAAGAAATATTTGAAACTAGAGAAAATTATTGTTGGAATTGTTTTAATTATTTTTGTTCCGCTTTAAATGAAACATAATTTTTCAAAACCATAAACAAAATGTTCACTATGTGTGTCATGTCCTGTTTTCAGTACCACTTTTCCTGTAATTCGAAAAACTGAGTTTGTTAAAACTTTTTCAATACTAATGATGTGAGTGCCATGAATGTCATTGTATGCTTGTATGCTACATCATGTGATAATAAAAACCACATTTCTCAAGATCAAATTATTTTCAAAACCCTTTTTCTTATTTTTGGTTAAAGAAAAACCCTCCCAAAGATGGTGATATGATTCTAGCACCATTTTAGGGCACCAAAACCACAAAATAATTATTTTATGAATGATTTTTCTAATTTATTTGCATGCCCATTTCTGAGGCCAGAAATGGTATTCCTATATGCAAAAATACTTTTCTGCCTTAGAAAAATCTGATTAAATTTGGAGATGATGAGAAGGACATATATTTTCCGTACATAATATTTTTAACCCCTATTTATTTTATTATTATTGAGTAAGACCTTGAAACCCATTTATGTCTGTTTTGAACTTTTGAAATATTTCCAAAGGAAATATTCTCAATAAATTCCTAGAAAATTCCAGTGGTATCCCTAACCCATTTTGGTGTCCATATAAAGTTTCACCTTGATCCAAGGCGAATAAGGACACCAAATAACTGCAAAACCCCTTGTGTCCAGATTGAAGTTAGAGCAACTCTACATAGCAAAGTTTGTCCAATGGAGTTGAAACTTTGCAGGAGTGCCTAATACCTCAAATGAGGGTTCCATACCAAAAATAGGATTTTTGGGACTTAATTTGCCCACACTCTCTTTGGAAGGAACAGATCTGGTCATTTGGTGAAGTTTTCAAGTTTAGAAAGCTAAACTTGTCCAATGGAGCTCAAACTTGGTGCAACCTCTTGTTTTAGCGCCAAACCCAATCCTGTTAAGTTGCAGAACCAGTGGTGGGGTGCAACAACCCCAAACCACTGTCAAGCACCTTCTGACAGATGGGTGAAAGCCCCCTAACCTTAGCTAAACCCCAACCCTTTCCTCCAAACTCTCAGATTAGGTGGCCAGCATTAATGCCCAGCCCCAGTCAACAGGCCCCTCTCTGGTTCAAAGTAGAAATGAAAAAATCCCCATTCTAAGCTTCGGCTCAAGGCTGACAACACGAGTTTTTCTTGTCTCGCTTGACCAGCCGAAGCAACCATGGGTCTTCAACGGCTAGCCACATCCCAGCCAGTGCCCAGGACATGCTAGATACGTCCAAGGCACCCCAGGGCGCGCCAGCATCCCGTGGCATGCCAAAGATGCGCTCTGGACGGTCTACGAGAACCCACCGAGGTGGGGGCGACACTCTCGGCCAGTTCCAGCCTCCCCCGAGGTATCTAACCTATTCCCGGGCAGCCCCTTTGCATCACACAACCATCAGGGTCCCTCCTCTCCCGCACTAAGGGCTAGTGCGAAGCGTGCCCGCGCCCACTATAACTGGCCAGAGATGCACGACCACTGATGGTCGTCTCTCCTCTCTCTCCCTTCCCTGCAGTAGGTTCTGGCAGTCCAAAACCACGTCCTCAGACCATGGTTATGACCCCAGCTCCTCTCTGCACCCCCATGCGCGCCACGGTGAATCACCGGCGCTCCCGAGTCGGCTCACCGTCGTGGACCTATATAAAGCCCTCTCCCTCGCTCCAGCACCCCTGAAACCTCATCGCAACAACCTCTAGCACCTCCCGAGCCACCCCAGCAAGACAGCAGAGCCCCGGTGCTCGAGATCGACTGAGGCCCCTCCGTCTCGGAGCTCCGTCTATCTCCGGCTAAACGTCGGCTCATGCGTCCCTCTGCCCACCAAACCACTCCGCATGGCACCGGGGATCATTCCCCCTCTTTTCCAAGCTAATACGTGCCCCTAGCTACCACCTCCACATTCGCACGAAACTCCTCCGCCATGGCTTCCTCATCGCCGGTGAACCTGAGCCTCTCCGTCATTGTCTCGACCACCATCAGGTAGGCGACGACGAGCCTCACCCATTTCCGTCTTCGTTGTGGCCCGTGGACGTTGCTAGCCACGCCGGCGTGCTCCTCCACCTCTCTGACCAGAGGTAGGAGACGACCCCGACAGTGTGCCCCACCTGCCGGTGGCCCATCTCTCTCCCTCGCTGCCCGCAGTCGCTGACCGCAGGGGCCCGCGTGTCAGGTTCAAACCTGACGGCGCACGTGCCTAGGCAGGCTAGCTGGCTGGCCCTTGGGCCAGCCCAGTCCCAGGCCAAGTCAGGCCACCGGATGTAGCCCTTTTTCTTTTATTTTAAAACTTGATTTTCAATGATTTTATTCTTCTAAAAATGTGTAGTTTTTAATAGAACCATTGGTAGAATTTTTGCAGCAACTATTCTATTTTATAATAATAAAAATGATTACGTTGGAATATATTTTCTTTTGTTAAGTTGATTTTAAAAATATTCCTTCATTAGAAACAGAAGGAAATATTTTTGTTAAAATAACAACCTATATTTATCAGAAATAACCAACATTTTTAAAATGACTTTGTGATCTGTTTTGGAGCGAGCTACTTCTTATTTTACCTTTATACGACGATAGAAAACCCATGTGATGAAGGAGTCAGAGCGGAAGACCTCGAAGACCCCGGATACCTAGCTGACCAAGGAAAGCAGCCCTTTGACCATGACCGAGCATATATTATAATGCATGCTAGTGGTGCAAATAATTATGTTGCATATGATCATAAGTGCCGGTAAATCAAAGAAGTGATGTTACCGATGGCTCCTTCGGAGCACATGCATTCAGCTTGATCCTACCACCTATGAGGGTCATGCTAATATCATGTTGACAAGTAAAGTTAGACTAATATTAGCATGAGCATGTGGTTGGTATAAACCAAAGGTTTATGAAAACCCCGTCGGGTGCCACTAATGCCCGAGGGTGATGATGAGATAGGTGGCCACTTTTGGTGAAGTGGTGCACCGGGTATGTGAGTATGGTTTCGGAAATGGGATTAGATTTATCATGTGTTGATCATCCCAACCTTACATGTACGACCACGTTACCCCGTATGGGACGGGGTTTTGTTGATTACTCTAGTTGGTGCTAGCAAAGAGCCACATTACTAGTGGCGGGGTTGATATGTGGTCACTCTTGTGATGGGGTCGTGCTAGGTAGGGCGACTATGTCCTCTTTACGTGTTCCAGGCACATCGTTGGTCCCCGCATGGTTGATATTGTCCAGAGTCGGTGCTCGTAAGATGTACAACATCTGGACTGGGTAGCAATTGAGTGGACCTCTTTGTCTAGTATCGTTAAGGGAAAGTCATTGATCGGGTACTTACCTCGGGTATGTTATATACCGCGAGTCGTGGATGACACGGAAGTTTCTCGGATCTCGTGGGTCCGGCGTACTACCTCTGCAGAGTGTAAAACTATTCGAAAAGCTGTGTCCATGGTCAAGGACAGTTGGGTGGTGCTGCTTAAACTACGTCTAGTCGTTTCCGCATAAACCAAGTGTGTGTGCGTATGTGTTAAATAGTGTTTTATGAGACAGTTGATATGGCCAAGTTTGGTGACTTGGCATATAGGGAGAATCCGGATGGTTCAGCCCTTGAAAGATATATTGATATATGTAACCTGTTCTTCAAAAGTAGTTCTCAACTTATGATACATACCCATGACCATGTTTATTTACCACCAAGAAGATATCCACCAATGAAGCATATTATTATTATCATTCACTTGCATTGTTCATATCATGGGTTGTTTGTGAGTACATTCAAAAGTACTCATTGGCTTGCCACTGGTTATATTGTTGACGAGACATGGAAGGACTGGAGCTTGGAGATGAGTACATCTTCGGAGACGCCCCTACGAACTAGGACGCTTCCCAGTCAGAATGCATGTTGGTGTAGGCTGATGGCATGGGCACCCGCTTTGCTCTAATATTCCTCTACTAGTTGTATCATTGTGATTTGGCCTTATAGGCCCTACCTTGTGAACTTGACCATTCGGTCACATGATGTAATAATTCGGTACTTGGATGTAAGACTCTTAATATTCAGTGTATGTGTGTTCGGTGAGCATTGAGCTCTGGGATCACTGAGCACGTTCATTCGGAGATCTCGACTCGTAAGTCGAGGTCCCCACAAAGCTGGTATCAGAGCCATCTTGACTATGGGAAGCCTTAGGTAGCATGGACGATGGCCAAGACGATTAGTGCACTTAGACCCTAACATGAGATACTGCACTCACTAAAAACTTTCTAACCTTCTCCCCTATAACTTGTAGATGGCCGACGTACCTGAGATGCTTCTCGAGACGGAATTTCCCCTACTTTTGGGTGATAGCCTCAAGAAGTGCCAAGTACGCCGCACACCCATCTTCCTCTACCACGAGCACTGGGTCAACACCTACACCAAGGAATATCACGTGGATGTGATAGTGAAGGCTAATGACTCCCCGATTAGTTGGTTCTTCGAAGGACCACAGATGGAGGATCTGATGCTGGAAATGGAGACGGCCGCATGAGAGGCGCTCGTACGTCTCCGCGATATCCTTCCCGAGATGGCTGACGATCCAGCTACTCGTCACCTACCTTTTGTTAAGGATGGGATAGACGGGAGTTGGACACTCAACCCATCTTCAGAGGATGGGACGCCACTAAGGTTTCAGACCTACTTCAGCCTCTCCTCTGACACTTTGACGCACCTTTTGATCAAGGAGTGAACAAAGATTCGCCAAGAACTGCACCAATTCAAGGATCTACTCCGCATGGAGAAGATGAAGAACCGCAAGGTGAAGAAGGAAGGAGCACCCGAAGGACGATGAGGCGTTGCTTTCCGAGGAGGAGTACCACTGCTTCAGGCCAGTCCTATTTAGAGTCGCCTCCTGACCGCGGAAGAATACACTGAACTCTTCACTGCCTCACCAACCAAGAGACGCCACGATGGACCACTTCCTTCTCCCACCCTCTGAAGGAGGGAGGTCCCGATGAAGATGAAGATCCTGCAGAACCCGCCTATGAGCCCAAGCAGTCCACCCCTTAGGATTACGACATACGCAATTAGGACTTTCCTCTCCAGGCATATGAAACTTGTGTATCGATTAATGCGAACCATGAGTGTTGTGTAAGCATGATGGATGCAAGTCGCATTCTACCTTAGGCATCTTGTAAGCGACTACATCACTTGTTTTAATCTAATGCATTAGCTTTTCCAAAAATCTTTGGCTTAAAAATTTCACATTAGCACAACACGAGACCCCTTTTTACTAGAACATCATCCCTTGTGATTCCGGCCAATTCGGCAAATTGACATGTCTACTCCCCTGACAGGATGGTGATTGCAACTCGCACCAGCACGTTCGGCAACCCCGGCTCTACCTCTTCAGGTCAGCAGTAGGGATACATAGGGGAAGCTCAAGCTGGAGATCACCACGAGCAACAAGACGATGTTCCACCGCCACCGCCTCCTCCTGAAAGCTTGACTATGGCTCAGTTCCTTCAAGCTCTCCGAGAGGAACGTCAAGCCAATAATGCCTCTATTCAGCAGCTGGCTCAAGTCTTCGTGAACAACCCACCGCAGAACGGGAATGGCAATGGTCCCTCTACTCTCTCTGAGTTCATGCGAACTACGCCACCCATATTCACGGAGGCGACTGAACCATTGGATGCCGATGACTAGATCCGTACTAACGAAGACCTCCTCGCGCTGGTCAAATGCATTGATGATCGTGAGAATGTCCTCTATGCTTCTCACTGTCTCGGAGGCACAATCAGAGCTTGGTGGGATGGATTTTAGGTCATGCGAGCCGGGCAGGTCATCACTTGGGTTATGTTCAAAGAGGGATTCCGCGCTGCTCACATTCCTCGTGGAATGATGACCATTAAGAAGCGGGAATTCTGAGCCTTAAGGCAAGGTAGTGGATCCGTCAAGGAGTATTTGCGGAACTTCAACCTCCTCTCAAGATATGCACCAGAGAATGTCAACACTAAGGCCGTTGAAGTGGAACGCTTTATGGAAGGACTGGAACAATCACTCCAGTATCAGCTGGTTGTTTGTGAATGTCGGACCTTCAGCGATCTAGTTAATAAGGCCCTTATGTTGGAGGATAAGCGTCATGCAATGGACGGCACCCGTAAGCGCAAGCTGATGGGTAGTGGAGGATCTAGTAAACCGAGGCCACGCCCATGGCAGTCAGCTCCAGCAAGACCAAACTATGAACAACAGCAGTATAAGTCTCCAACATTTCGCCAGAACTACTAGCCTCAGCAGCAAGTCCACGCCAAGCCAACATTCAACTCACCGAACAACAGTAGAGTCAAGACAAACTTTCTAGCACAAGTTACCTGTTTTGGATTTGGATAGACAAGGCACTATTCCAGGCAGTGTCCCAATAAGAAACCCGACGCACCGCGCCCCAATGCGCCAAACCAAGGCCAAGGAGCACCAGGCAGGAACCAGGCTCCCCGCAACTAGCAGTATCACAACAGGGGCAGATCAATCATATCTCTGCAGAAGAGGCACAGGAAGACCCAGACTGCATTCTGGGTACGTTCCTCGTCTACTCCACCCCAGCAACAATAGTGTTTGATTGTGGTGCTTCACATTCTTTTGATACACAACGATTTGCGAAAAAATGTGGTTTGAAGCCTACTCTGCTTAACGGGCAAATGGAAATTCAAACCCCGGGAGCAGTGTTAAGGACCAACCTAGGATGTAGGAAAGTCGGGATTGTTATCAATGGGATAAGCTTCTGAGCAGACCTCATTGTCATTAAGTCGCAAGGCCTAGAAGTAATTATCGGCATGGATATGTTGGCAAAATACCAGAGGATCTTGGACTGTGCCAACATGGCTATTACCATGACAAGCGACCAAGGGGTCAAAGTGAAGTATGTCTCTGAGCCAGTAACAACTCGAGTACCGCAGGTCAACAACCTGTCAGGAGAAGAGTTGGAACGAATGTCGATAGTATGTGAATACCCGGACGTCTTTCCTGATGAGCTACCAGGGATGCCTCCCGACCGAGACATTGAGTTCATCATTGAGCTCATGCCCGGGTCAAGGCCTATCTATAATAAGCCTTACAGGATGGGATCCGAAGAGCTAGCGGAGCTGAAGAAGCAGCTGGATGAGCAACTCAAGAAAGGGTTCATTCGTCCGAGTGCGTCACCTTGGGGATCATCTGTTCTGTTCGTGTCCAAGAAGTATGGAACTATTAGACTCTATGTTGACTACCGTTCTCTCAATGAGGTCACGATCAAGAACAAGTACCCACTCCCCAAGATTGAAGACTTGTTTGACCAGTTAAATGGAGCTAAAGTATTCTCCAAGATCGATCTCCGATCTGGATATTACCAACTGAAGATCCGACCTGAGGACATACCCAAGACTGAGTTCGTGGCCAGGTACGGTCTATACGGATACACTGTCATGTCTTTCGGGTTGACTAATGCCCCAGCTTACTTCATGTACCTCATGAACAAGGTCTTCATGGAATACCTGGATAAGTTTGTCGTTGTATTTACTGATGACATATTAATCTTTTCCAAGTCCGAAGAAGAGCATGAGCAACACTTGAGGTTAGTGTTGGAAAAGCTTCGAGAGCACCAACTTTATGCCAAATTCAGCAAATGCCAATTCTGGCTGAACGAAGTTGGATTCCTGGGTCATACCATGACAGCAAGTGGATTGGCAGTTAATCCCACCAAGATTTCTACGGTACCAACTGGGAGTCACCAATCGATCTGAAGGAAGTCCGGAGCTTCCTCGGGCTTGCGGGGTACTACCGCAAGTTTGTAGAAGGATTCGCCCGCATCGCTCGACCCATGACTCAGCTCTTGAAGAAAGGCAAGAAGTTTGAATGGACGTCGGAGTGTGAAGCAAGATTCCAGGAGTTGAAGAAGAGGTGAACTACCGCCCCAGTATTGGCCACTCTAGATATCAGCAAGGAGTTTGTGATATATTGTGATGCCTCGAGAACCGGGCACGATGGAGTTCTAATGCAAGATGGCAGAGTCATGGCGTATCTATCACGACAACTGCGTCCTCATGAGGAGAATTATGCAACCCATGATCTCGAGTTAGCAGCCGTAGCGCATGCTCTAAAGACATGGCGACATTACCTTCTGGGGAAGAGATGTGAAATATACACCAACCACAAAAGTCTGAAGTATATCTTCACTCAAAGGGAATTGAATATGAGGCAACGAAGATGGTTGGAGTTAATCAAAGATTACGACCTTAGCATTCAATATCACCCCGGTAAGGCCAATGTAGTGGCTGATGCCTTAAGCAGGAAGACCATCACCTTGAACGTCATGCTCAAGGAAAGGCTACCCGCCTTATATGAAGAAATGGAGAACTTCTGATAGGAGCTAGTGGAATCAGGACTCCTAGCTAACCTCGAAGTCAAACGAACGCTGGCTGACGATATCAAGGAGGCCCAGAAGGGGCACAAGAGCATTGAAGGCATCAAGAAGAAGATTCAAGAAGGAAAGGCCCCAGAATTCTCAGTGGATGAACAAGGAGTAGTGTGGTTTGGGAAACGTTTGTGCGTACCCAACAAGGCAGAATCAAGGATTTGATCCTGCAGGAAGCACCTGATACACCCTATTCTATTCACCCCGGTGGTACCAAAATGTATCAAGATCCCCGAGAAATATTCTGGTGGCATGGCATGAAGAGGGAAATAGCGTCTTATGTTGCCAAGTGTGACGTGTGCCAGCGAGTCAAGGGTGAGCATCAATGACCTAATGGACTGCTACAACCACTTCAAGTGCCAGAATGGAAGTGGGACAAGGTCGGCATGGACTTCATCAATGGATTGCCTAGGTCAAGCAAGGGGCATAACTCCATATGGGTCGTCGTCGACCATGTGACCAAGGTGGCCCATTTCATTCCAGTCAACACCACTTATGATGGAAGCCAATTGGCTAGTGTGTACATCCATCATATAGTGAGTCTCCAAGGAGTTCCCAAGGAGATTGTATCTGACCGAGGCACGCAGTTCACCTCAAGATTCTGGAAGAAGTTCCAAGAAGCCCTAGGAACCAAAATCTCATTCAGCACAGCCTTCCACCCGCAAACGGGCGGACACACGGAGAGATTAAATCAGATACTCGAAGATATGCTCCGCGCTTGTGTCTTGGCGCATGGTGCCAAATGGGAAGACTGTCTGCCGTTCGCCGAGTTCTCATACAACAACAGCTACCGGTCCAGTCTCCAGATGGCCCCATTTGAAGTGATGTACGGGCGGAAGTGCTGCACCCTGCTCAACTCGTCTGAAACCAGTGAAGGGTTGATTTTCGGGCTAGAGGTTTTGCACAAGGCAGAAGAGAAGGTGCAGCTTGTCCGAGAAAACCTAAAAGCAGCCAAGTCACGACAAAATAGCTATGCGGATTCGCATCGCAGAGATGTGGAGTTCATTCCTGGAGACCAGGTGTACCTCCGTGTCACACCTCTTAAGGGAACCAAGCGTTTCCACGTTACGGGGAAACTTTCTCCAAGGTTTATTGGGCCTTTTAAGATGACGGCAAGGCATGGAGAAGTTGCTTACCAGTTGGAGCTACCTCCGGAACTTTCGGGTGTGCACAACATCTTCCACGTGTCACAACTTCGGAAGTGTCTTCAAGCGCCAAACCGTTCCGATCTTTACAAGGACATTGACCATCAGTCCGTCGACCTTCAGCCAGATCTCACCTACCACGAGAAGCCGATCCGCATCCTAGATGAAGCAGAGTGTTGCACCAGAAGCCGCACCATCAAGTATTTCAAGCTTCAGTGGAGCAACCACACCGAAGGAGAAGCAACATGGGAGCGTGAAGACTATTTCCGATCTGAGTTTCCGTACCTTTTTGGCACATAGCTTAGGAATCTCGGGGACGAGATTCTTGTAAGGGGGATAGGTCTGTCACACCCTGTTTACACTACCACTTTTCCTGTAATTCAAAAATCTGAGTTTATTAAAACTTTTTCAAAACTAATGATGTGAGTTCAATGAATGTCATTGTATGCTTGTGTGCTTGATCATGTGATAATAAAAACCACATTTCTCAAGATCAAATTATTTTCGAAACCCTTTTTCTTATTTCTGGTTAAAGAAAAACCCTGCTTTGAGTTGCACTACATGCCCTTGATGGCAAGTTAGTGATCTGATTCTAGCACCATTTTAGTGCACCAAAACCACAAAATTATTATTTTTTGAATTATTTTTCTAATTTATTTGCATGTTCATTTCTCACGCCAGAAATGGTATTCCTATATGGTAAAATACTTTTCTACCTTAGAAAAATCTGAATAAATTTGGAGATGATCAGAAGGACATATATTCTCCATAAATAAGATTTTTAAACCCTATTTATATTATTATTATTTTAGTAAAACCCTGAAAACCATTTCTGTGTGTTTTGACCTATTGAAATATTTCCAAAGAAAATATTCTCAATAAATTCCTAGAAATTTCCAGTGATATCCCTAAGCCATATTTGGTGTCCATATAAAGTTTCACCTTGATCCAAGGTGATTATTGATTAAGGACATCAAATAACTCAAAACCCCTTGTGTCCAGATTGAAGTTAGAGCAACTCTACATAGCAAAGTTTGTCCAATGGAGTTGAAACTTTGGAGGAGTGCCTAATACCTCAAATGAGGTCTCCATACCAAAAATAGGATTTTTGGGACTTAATTTGCCCACACTCTCTTTGGAAGGAACAAATCTGGTCATTTGGTGAAGTTTTCAAGTTTACAAAGCTAAACTTGTCCAATGGAGCTCAAACTTGGTGAAACCCCTTGTTTGAGCACCAAACCCAATCATGTTAAGTTGCAGAACCAGTGGTGGGGTGAAACCACCCCAAACCACTGTCGAGCACCTTTTGACAGATGGGTAAAAGCCCCCCTAACCTTAGCTAAATCCCAACCCTTTCCCACAAACTCTCAGATTAGGTGGCCAACATCAATGCCCAGCCCCAGTCAACTGGCCCCTCTCCGGTTCAAAGTAGAAATGACAAAATCCCCGTTCTAAGCTTCAGCTCAAGGTTGACAGCACCTATTTTTCTTGTCTCCCTTGATGAGCTGAAGCTCCCACGGGTCTTCAATGATTAGCCACATCCCAGCCAGTGCCCCAGACATGCTAGACACATCCAAGGCACCCCAGGGCGCGCCAACATGCCATGGCATGCCAAAGCTGCGCTCTGGGCACGCTACAGGACGCCACCGAGGTGGGGGCGACGCTCTCGGCCAGTTCCAGCCTCCCCCGAGGTGTCTAACCTCTTACCTGACAGCCCCTCTACCTCAGGGGACCATCAGGGCCCCACCTCTCCCGCGCTAAGAGCTAGTGTGAGGCGTGCCCGCGCGCACCAGAACCGGCCAGAGATGCGCGGCCATTGACGCTCATCTCTCCTCTCTCGCCCTTACCCGCATTAGGTTCTGGCAGTCCAAAACCATGTCCCGAGACCGTGGTTTCGACCCCAGCTCCTCTCTGAAGCCCCATGCACACCACGGTGAATCACCGGCGCTCCCAAGTCAGCTCACCGTCGCTGGCCTAAATAAAGCCCTCTCCCTCACTCCAGCACCCCTCAAACCACATCGCAGCAACCTCTAGCACCTCCCTAGCCACCCCAGCAAGCCAGCACAGCCCCGGTGCTCGAGATCGACCGAGGACCCTCCGCCTCGGAGCCCCGGTCCATCTCCGGCTACACATCGGCTCCTGCGTCCCTTTGCCCACCAACCACTCCCCGTGGCACCAGGGATCATTCCCCCTCTTTTCCAAGCTAAATCGTGCCCCTAGCTACCACCTCCACATTCGCCCGAAACTCCTCCGCCGCGGCTTCCTCGTCACCGGTGAACCCGAGCCTCTCCGTTGTTGTCTCGACCACCATCAGGTAGGCGACGACGAGCCGAACCCATTTCCGTCTTCGTTGTGGCCTGACGACGTCGGTAGCCACGCCGACATGCTCCTCCTCCTCTCTGACCAGAGGTAGGAGACGACCCCGACAGGTGTGCCTTACCTGTCGGTGGCCCATCTTTCTCTCCCTTAGGGCCCGCGGTCGCTGACCGCAGGTGCCCGCGCGTCAGGTTCAAACATGACGGCGTGCGTGCCTGGGCAGGCTAGCTGGCTGGCCTTTGGGCCGGCCTAGTCCCAGTCCAAGCCAGGCTAGGGGCTGTAGCCCTTTTTCTTTTATTTTTAAACACGATTTTCAATGATTTTTGTAAAAAGATTTAACCAGTGTAAAAATATAATTTTTCCACTGTTATTCTTCTAAAAATGTGTAGTATTTAATAGAACCATTGGTAAAATTTTTACAGCAACTATTCTATTTTATAATAATAAAAAGGATTAAGTTGGAATAGTTTTGCTTCTGTTAAGTTGATTTTAAAAATATTCCTTCATTAGAAACAGAAGCAAATTTTTTTTTAAATAACAACCTAGATTTATCAAAAATAACCAACATTTTTAAAATGACTTTGTGATCTGTTTTGGAGTGAGCTACTTCTTATTTTATCTTTATACGATGATAGGAAACCCGTGTGATGAAGGAGTCGGAGCGAAAGACCTCGAAGACCCCGGATACCTAGCTGACCAAGGCAAGCAACCCTTTGACCATGACTGAGCATATATTATAATGCATGCTAGTGTAGCAAATAATTCTGTTGCATATGATCATAAGTGCCGGTAAATCATTGAAGTGATGTTACCAATAGCTCCTCCGGAGCACATGCATTGAGCTTGATCCTACCACCTATGAGGATCACGCTAATATCATGTTGACAAGTAAAGTTAGAGTAATATTAGCATGAGCATGTTGTTGGTATAAACCAAAGGTTTATGAAAACCCCATCGGGTGCCACTAATGCCCGAGGGTGATGATGAGATAGGTGGCCACTTTTGGTGAAGTGGTGCACCGGGTATTTGTGTGACTATGGTTTCGAAAATGGGATTAGATTTATGATGTGTCGACCGTCCCAACCTTACATGTACGACCACGTTACCCCTCATGGGGCGGGGCTGTGTTGATTACTCTGGTCGGTGCTAGCAAAGAGCCACATTACTAGTGGCGGGAGTGATATGTGGTCACTCTCGTGATGGGGTCATGCAGGTAGGGCGACTATGATGTTTTTACGTGTTCCAAGCACACCATTGGTCCCCGCATGGTTGATACTGTCCAGAGTCGGTGCTCGTAAGACGTACAACATGTGGGCTGGGTACCAATGGAGTGGACCTTTTTGTGTAGTACCGTCAAGGGAAAGGAATTGATCGGGTACTTACCTCGGGTATCTTATATACCGCGAGTCGTGGATGACACGGAAGTTTCCCGGATCTCGGGGGTCCAGCGTACTACCTCTGCAGAGTGTAAAACTATTCGAATAGCCATGTCCACGGTCAAGGACAGTTGGGTGGTGCTGCTTAAACTACGTCCAGTCGTTTCCGCATAAACCAAGTGTGTGTGCGTATGTGTTAAATAGTGTTCTATGAGACAGTTGATATGACCAAGTTTGGTGACTTGGCATATAGGGAGAACCCGGATGGTTCAACCCTTGACAGATTTATTGATATCTGTATCCTGTTCTTCAAAAGTATTTCTTAAATTATGATACATACCCATGATCATGTTTACTTACCACCAAGAAGATATCCACCAATGAAGCATATTATTGTTATCCTTCACTTGCATTGTTCATATCATGGGTTGTTTGCCAGTACATTCAAAAGTACTCACTGGCTTGCCACTGGTTATATTATTGACCAGACATGGAAGGACCGGAGCTTGGAGATGCGTACGTCTTGAGAGACGCCCCTGCGAACTAGGACGCTTCCCAGTCAGAATGCCTGTTGGTGTAGGCTGATGGCATGGGCACCCGCTTAGCTCTAAGATTCCGCTACTAGTTGTATTAGTGTGATTCTGCTACTACCTTGTGAACTTGACCATTCGGTCACGTGATGTAATAATTCGGTACTTGGATGTAAGACTCTTAATATTTAGTATCTGTGTGTTCGGTGAGCATTTATCTCTAGTATCAGTAAACACGTTCATTCGGCGATCTCGACTCATAAGTCGGGGTCCCAACAATGTGGGAAATCAGCCACATAGTCATGTAAAATTACTCAAAACAAATTGGCACATGCTTGAGTTATTTTTGATTCTAAATTAGTGTGAATGGTATTAAATAAGACACACAAAAAAATTAATAGAGAGAGACTAGACTTACTTGTAGCCCTCCCAGCACACGAGAAGGACCAGCCACGAGTCGTTGTCTTCAACCTCGTACCAGTAGGCACGAGGGCATGTCGCTCGCGCGTGTGCCGCGGCCACCTCCTGCTTCACGCTGGCACAACCGTCCCCGAGTCAACCTTCTCACCCAAGAGATAAAGACGACGCCCCTCACCGATTCCCTCACTCCCCGCACTCTTTTTCTCTCCACTCGTCCTCTCTCTCACCGCAACCGAGCACTACCGTCGCCACCGATTGCTACCGCAGCGGCCACCATCCTCAAGCAGCCACGTTGCCATCTCCAGAAGCTCCACCGACCTCCTCCTCATGTCGACTCTGAAGGAATCGAGCTCAAGAGCCTGCATCGCCGCCGACGAGTTTGTCTTCCTCCTCGGGTGCATGAGATCACCGGCCTCGATTTGCCACACCCAGTGTCTCCCAAACCTTGCCAACAGCACGAGAAGCCTCCCCATGAGCTCATATTCCTCTCCCCCTCTTCTCGCCGTCACACAAGTGCCCTAGCTAGGACCCCCACCGTGCCCGAGCACCTTGCCGTCAGCGAGATGGCCACCATGGCCGGAGCTGCCTCGGCTAGCGTCCGAGCATGCCCACGCGCACATCGCTCCCCCAGGAGGTTGTAGACGCCTTTAGTTGTCCCTCCCACAACCGCTAGTGTCAAGAGCCACCTAGGCCGAACTCCGGCCGCCGCGGTACTCGACATCGTCGATGATTCTGGTGACCTCAGCACCCACGACTACAACCATTGGACGCGCCTCGTCCCTCCGGTCCAAACGTGCCAAACCGCGCAAGCGCTCATCGCCGGAATCGCCCGAGCGCGTAGCGCCACCTTTCTCTGCTTAGGCCGTCGATTAGATGCCAATTAAGACAACAATTAGCTCCTAACTAACCACGCTAATTACCATGTTGGGTCACTGACAATGGCCCCAGCGTAATAATAGTTAGTTGTGTTTTAATAAACTTTGTTTAACCTCTTGTGTCACCGACTGATGGGCCCCGCTCATCAGTTTGACCGGACCACGTCAGCGCTGACCTGGTCCCACCTGTCACCCCCGCAAGCTAACCCTGAGCCATTGACCAGTGGACCCTACCTGTAAGGTTTCACCTAGCATGGTGTGTTGACTTGTTGACGTCATGCTGACGTAGTGCTGATGGAATTAATATTTCTGGAATTAAAATAATACTAAACGATTTGTTATATTTCAGAAAATATTGTAAACTTTGAAAAATCATAGAAATTCAACTGTAACTCGGATGTAAATAAATTATACATGGAAAATTATCAGCAAAATCCAAGGAATCTGTATACGCCATGTTTATGCATGTTTCAAAAAGTTAACACCATTGTTTTGGAAAATCATGATTAGGTTAAATTATAAAATAACATCTGGAGTTGAATTTGCTATGTGTTTGAATTCCACTCCAATTAATTTGGTCACCTGTTGCATTAGGTCAATTTAGTACCTTAACATGTCGTACCATTCATTTCGGTTGCGCATTGCATTGAATGGTGTTCCTCTCTTGTTTGCTGGTATTTCTTTCCTTTGATAGACGTTGTTCCGACGTTGAGATCGTTTTCATCGACGAAGACTCATTGTTATCGTCTGAAGTGCCAGGCAAGGAACCCCCCTTGAGTATACTGATATAAATCCACCCTCATGCTCCTGTTGTGTTTTACTGCATTAGGACAACAACGATTCAGCTGTTACTTGATCTCGGTAGTTGAAACCATTCCTTTGCATGACATGTCCTTATCATAGTAAATAGTTGAAACCGATTAGCATGAGTAGCAACTGCTTGAGCCTGCTTGTGCCTACTTATCCATGCTCGCTTACTGAGCCTGCTATGCTTAGAGTCGTGTCGGGTCTGATCCATCTAGGCGATGAATCGTAATGGTTGTGAGCATGTCCTGTTGTGTGAGAGATAATTATGTGAATCTGATTTGGTCAAGGTAGTGATGAGAGGCCATGTAGGAGTACATGGTGGGATGTCTCATTGGGACTATCCTTCAGAACTGAGTTTTGTGTATGTTATCCAAACAAGATACTACCGCACATTGGGATCCTTAATGGACTCTCTCCACTTATTAATCGCCTTGATCTCTGCCCAGGAGTTGCAACTAGTTTCTGGTGTTTATAGGATGTGTTGGCGGCCATGCATAGCGCTGCCCGGATTGGTAGGCTATGGCGCGGTAGATACACCAGTCGCCGGGTGTACCAAGCATAGAACCATCCGTCGAGCTGGGCTTGGGAACCTTGTACACATCGTTTGAGTCAGTAATGGAAACTTCGGCCAGACTTGCTTGCGGGTTCAGTCTCAAATAGGCGATAAACCTGGACTAGAGTCATGTGTGGTTAGTCAGGTCATGGCCGACGCCCACACTAGTGCTTCTGCTTGAAGGTTGCCGAGATGCATGACGTGCATATGGTGGTAAGTGGTGAGAGCGTGTGTGAAGAAGTATAACCGTGCAGGGTGAATTAATCTCTTCGAATAGCCACATCCTCGGATATGGACTACTTGGAAACTTATGTGGTACATAGTCAACTTGAAATGGATACTTTAAAAGACACAAGAGACGTGTGATTGCTATAGATAGGCTTCTCGTAGGGAGACGAGAATGGATCCATAGTGGTGTATTGGTTTGGTGAATATGTGGACTTGTGTGCACTATCCCACCTCAAATGAAGTACTCGTAGTCGTAGTAGAGGTTAGCCAAGTGTCAAAGCTGGCTTGCTGCAATTAAACACCACAACCCCTTTGTTGACAATGATGCATATGAAGATAGTTCTGATGTAAGTCTTGTTGAGTACCTTTGTACTCATGGTTGCTTAATTTATGTTGTGTAGAGGAGACATTAGCCTCACTATTGGTTTTACACGATGTGTTTGATGTTGACCAGAATAGCTTGGGAATCCCAGACAGAGGTCTGGCTCCTTTGGTAGGGTCATTGTAGATTTTGAGACTCTTCCAGTTATTTTTAGTAGATATCTCTACCTAGACATGTAACATCCGTTTGCTGAGTGTATGGTCTGAATGTTGGATGATGTGACCCCCTTAACATTATACCATGTTGGCTGTTCGGAGCCATCTAAATAAATTTTGTTATGTTTTGATGCCATTGTTGTATCTATGCATATCGAGCATGTCGTGGATAGTGTGATGTGCAACGGTATGTATGGGATTCGACACCTAGTTGTGTGCCTTTAGTAGTACTCTTTCCAGGGAAATGCCCCTTTGTGTTTCCACTAAGCCTTGGTAGCTTGCTACTGCTCCGGACACATGGTGTATCCTTCTTTGTTGATGTAGCTGTCCCTTTGGGGAAATGTCACACGGTGTAATGGAGTCCATGTAGCATGCTACGACTCGTCTACGCTCGCTATTGATCGACACCTGCTTTGCTGGGTTATGTATGTATGTCCTTGCACGGATGTGCCAATTGGGTTTACAACTAGTCATGTTGACCCGGGTTCTACGACATATGATTGCTAGCGGCACATTCATATACGTGAGCCAAAAGACGCAAACGGTCCCGACCAAGGTAAGGTGGTACCCGTGGATTTTACCATGTGTCGGGCCGCAAAGTGATATGATGTGTTACATGCTGGATTTGTATGGCTTAGGATCGGGGTCCCGACGGTATCAAAGCTTGACTTCTTGTAGGACTACCAAGCCAAACTGGTCGATGTTGAGTCTAGCAGCTCTTGAGTTATATAAGGGAATTGCTTGTGGAAGGGAGTGTAAGGCTCTTTTTACTCCTTCCTTGTGTCATTCTTATTCTGACTCGCCCTCTTCTTTATTCTACGGGGATTCAGAAACTAGGCTTTCTCATCTATCGATTAGGATGACGAGTTACTATGTTCAAGACCTATAGGAAACTTGTTGTCTTTCTGGATCAGTGTCTCCATAAGAATTTAGTTGTTATGTTGTCAGTTGTCATGTAGGTTGCCTCATATTTCATACCCGTACAGCCGTTATGCTGTCCAAGTTATCTAAATAATCTAATGCTATTGCAAATTCTTTTACTCCGAGTTAATTTTTTTTGGGCAGACAAAACACAAAAATTGTTGTGTTGAGGTACTCTATTAGCTTGATGTATATATTGAAGGTTTTAGGAAACCATGTTGTTCTAGGTTAATGATACGTCCATTTTGCATCATGCTTTCATGTTGATATTTGTTGCTTTTTGGGCTCTTATATTACTTGTGGTACCATATTTATGCCTTTTCTCTCTTATTTTCCAAGGTTTATTTGAAGAGGGAGAATTCAGGCAACTGGAATTCTGGACTGGAAAAGGAGCAAATCCTAGTCCACTATTCTGCACATCTCCAAATGCCCTGAAAATTTACGTGGATTTTTCTGGAATATATTAAAAATACTGGGCGAAAGAACTACCGGAGGGGGGCCACCAGGCCCCACAAGCCCCCACTCCGCCACCACCCCCTGGTGGCGGTGGGCAAGCTTGCGGGCTGCCGGAAGGCCCACTAGCCCCCCTCTTTTGCTATATGAAGCATCCTGATCTGGAAAAAAAATCAATGGGGAGCTTTTTCGTGGTTTCACCGCCGCCACGAGGCGGAACTTGAGCAGATCCAATCTAGAGCTCCGGCAGGACGATCCTGCCAGGGAAGCTTCCCTCCCGGAGGGGGAAATCGTCGCCATCGTCATCACCAACACTCCTCTCATCGGAGGGGAGGCATCTTCATCAACATCTTCATCATCACAATCTCCTCTACAATCCTTAGTTCATCTCTTGTAACCAATCTTCGTCTCGCAACTCCGATTGGTACTTGTAAGGTTGCTAGTAGTGTTGATTACTCTTTGTAGTTGATGCTAGTTGGATTATTTGATGGAAGAGTTTATGTTCAGATCCTTGATGCTATTCATTACACCTCTGGTCATGATTATAATTATGTCTTGTAAGTATTCACTTTTTTTCCTGAGGACATGGGATAAGTCATGCTGATAATAGTCATGTGAATTTGATATTCGTTCGGTATTTTGATATGATGTATGTTGTTTTTCCTCTAGTGGTGTTATGTGAACGTCGACTACATAACACTTCACCACATTTGGACCTAGAGGAAGGCATTGGGAAGTAGTAAGTAGATGATGGGTTGCTGGAGTGACAGAAGCTTAAACCCGAGTCTATGCGTTGGTTTGTGAGGGGCTGATTTGCATCCACTAGTTTAAAGCTATGGTTAGACTTTGTCTGAATTCTTCTTTTGTAGTTGCGGATGCTTGCGAGAGAGGTTAATCATAAGTGGGATGCTTGTCCAAGTAAGGGCAGTACCCAAGCGCCGGTCCACCCACATATCAAACTATCAAAGTAACGAACGCGAATCATATGAACATGATGAAACTAGCATGACAGAAATTCCTGTGTGTCCTCGGGAGCGTTTTTCCTCCTATAAGACTTTGTTCAGGCTTATCCCTTGCTACAGAAGGGATTGGGCCACTTGATGCACCGTTGCTACTACTTGTTACTTGTTACTCTTTGCTTGCTACGTTTCACCTCGCTACACAATCACTTGTTTATGCTACTTTCAGTGCTTGCAGTTATTACCTTGCTGAAATCCGTTTATCAGAGCCTTCTGCTCCTCGTTGGGTTCGACACTCTTACTTATCGTAAGGACTACGATTGATCCCCTATACTTGTGGGTCATCAGTTAACCGCCCAATAGTCTAGTTGTGTGTTGTTTTTCCAGTGTGGTAATTCTGGCCTTCTTTATCTAAAGGATCATGTGATGTTATATAGTAGTAGGTATTTCGTTGTTAAGCCCAAAAATAATTCTATCTACTCCTATTGATATTGTTGATCGTTCCTTTAGGATGATTAGTAACTTTGTTCTAGTCCTTGAGGTCCATGGTATATCATTCTTCCAATACCATGAACTATCATGGCACGAGTTCTTTGTGAACTAATTGGTCACAACAAGAGTGCTCGATGAGTTCTCCATTCTAATTGTGACTCTGCCGATCCTTCCTTTTTGCATGGGTTATCTAGAAGAACTTTGTTGAATACGTTCAACATGTTTACCTGTGCATCCACAACTCAGAAATTATGTGCTCTTTGAGTTGATTCTCCTTAGTTGTATTCTGACCTTCAGCTATTAGTGGATAATCAAGAGTTGTTGTGCACTCATATTCATTGACGCCTATTATTCTTGTGGTCTGTCAAGCCATTCTATTCAGAATGACTAGGAGAAGCAAACTCCAGCGCCTCATCCATTTCCCGGATTGCGTCAAAAGAATAGTATTTCGTAGATCAAAATGCCAATCCAGAGTTTGTTCTGTTCCACTTTGGAGTATTACCCTCTCATGTTAAGAATGTTGTGAGAATTGCACCCTCTCTTACAAACTCTTGTTGTAGTGCTACTTTCCGCCATCATTATTCATTCCTCGGTCTCCGTGTTGGTTGCGTCCGAAATATCGACAAGTGAACCATGATGTGTGAAATCAATACTCCTAGCAACCCTGTTGCTTTGTAGTTAATGGACAATAAATTCATTCTTAGCATGTTGGTTATAGAATCACCATTCTAAGGATTGATAGTTCTACCTAGTTCATATTTCCTGGTGCATTTTTTGATCAATGACTTAGGATTGTGTCAATCCCTCACTTTTTGATCATATCATCTTTCCCTGAAAAGCAAGATTGTTCTCGACCTCCATAACATATCGGTGGTTCGTGATTTTCCGAATATCTTCTCGGAAGTATTACCAGGTTGTTCCCTCACCGTTAGGTTGAGCTCGTGATCAAGTTGGTTTTTCTATAAACTACCTTTTCTCCAAGCATCTGTGTTGGATACCCCTCAACTAGTTGGTTAAGCTAAACAACAACTTGGAGAGTTGGAAGATAAAAGTTTTGCTATGTTAGTTCATTCCGAAGGGATATCTTTGTGTGTGTTAGTGAGTGTTGAATAAAGATGATATTCTCATGGGCTGATCCGTGTGATGAGTTATTGCATATATATATATATATATCTTGTCCAAATTTTGATTTGAGTACGGCCTATCATCAAATCAAACTCATAACCAAAGATCTTCGTAATGGTGTCTTACTCATGGATTTCATTGAGTATACACCATTATATGTGTTGGTTTGACCAATGTTAGTGTCTTGCCACATAGTTGTGGAATTCCATTTATATGAATATTTCCCTGAATTGTTGTTGAGCCCTCGGCAACATTTTCATTTGCTCCATGATCCATGTTGGACATTAAGCTAGTGTTGTAAATCTTGCAGGCAATATCTTCGTGTTCCGTACATGAAGCATATACTCGGTGTAAGAAGTGACTTCCTCTCCGTTCACGTGCATTTTATGCAAGTTGACACCGTGAATTTGATAAAAGTTCGTTTGCTTCCTTTGGAATCATCCCAAGTCAGTCATGCACGTGCAAAGTATTCTATGGTTTGGTAGACTGATCATCTCCATTCCATATGTATGTCCTAGCACACTAAGACACTTATTTAATTGTTCAAGGAAAATAAGTTAAGTGCTAATCCATGGTAATGCACAAGACTTCTCTATCCTCAATGATGGTTTCAAACTAGAACTCGTTGGTGTTTTGTTGTAAGACTTTCCATGTGGTCAGCATTGTCTTGGACGGTGTGTTCACGTGTGTCTTGAAATCCACCTCATGTCTTGGAGTTGACTTCCGTAGTTCATCTCCCAAGAATCCCACAATGCCATCTCTTCGACTTGTGTGGCAAACCTTCCTTTTCATACATGCCGAGTCTGGAATATCCTGACACCAACGAAATCTGAATCTCAATCAGATATAATGGTTGGGACATTTCTCAAGAATTAAAATATTGGTCTCTATGTACCCGGTAAGGTGATGTCATGGCTAACACACCTACTCGGAGGACCCATTATTTTAATACCTTATATCAGCAACAATAGTCACTTCCCCATGAGTGTTTCATATGTATTATTCGAGAAATTGTTCCTCATGGACCCCCTTTGAGCCCGACGTCCAACCTTTTTACTTGATGTTGTAGATACCAAGCATTATCAATAATTGGGTTATGCTATTACATCAAGGAGAACATTAGAAGCGGGGTGCTAAAATGTCTCTTGGTCGATCATCCAAGTTTCGTTTCCTTGGTATCGCTAAGGTGAAATCTGAGAAAGTGTTGTCCTCCTCTGCATCTGCATCCTCCATTGTTATTCATCATGGTAGTATGATTTGTTGCCCGGATCCTTGGCATGGATGTCGGGAAAACCTTGATGAACATGGAATTGCTCAAGTTCCTGACAGCACGCTCAGACACTGGGTTAAATCCTTGGTATCAATTGGAATGTGCCTTCTGTTTGCCGAGTTATCTTATAACTCTAGGTCCTTCTCCAAGCTGAGTATGTCATTTCTCTGAGCTCCTTCAAACAATCATTTGTGAATTGCCTCACCTGGTATGAAGATTTTCAATTCTCTTTCTATCAAAAGTAATTCTTTTTGCCACTTAAGGTGATAACTCCATGAGTCACCTTCCTAAGGTGCCCGTTATGGTATCAAGGACAACTTCACTCCTCGCTACATTGAAACCTTTTCAACATCTACTTTAAATGTGGAATTGTTTCCTACCAATTAAACCTTCGTAATATGCCTTATTTTTCCGATCCTTGTTATGTGCTTTGTGTCTCAGCTCAAGGGACGTTCCTACGTCTCATTCCATAAGTTGATTATTAGTCGTTCGATCCTCGTGGAGATCGATTCTTGTAGAGTTTTCCTGTTTCCTTTACCGTGGTGTTTTGGTGAAGATCTCAAAGGAAAATATGTCAAGATAAACATGATGCAATGAATCAAACTCCTTCAAGAGGGGCAATTGGATCGTGAAGGGTGTGTGAGTTGTGGCCCCTCTTTCCTCTTATCCTACGCCTGAATCTCGGGGCAAGATTCTTGTTTAGTGGGGTGAGTTGTCACAGCCCTAGCTAGTCATTGCTTGACTTTGCACTATGCATCATGTCATCATTTTATTTTTTTGTCCTTAAAACATGAAATGGGGATGACGTAATCCAACCCCAAATGGATTAAACCAAAATTCAAATAAATTTGAATTGATGAATCCAAAATGGCCTTCATAAAAACCCTAGCAAATGGGACTTCCCTCAAATAAAATAACTTGTCCAAACCAACAACTTTTAGGTTTCAAACCAAAAATTTGAAACTAGAGGAAATTATTGTTGGAATTGTTTTAATTATTTTTGTTTCTCTTTGAATGAATTTTGTATTTCAAAACCATAAACAAAATGTTCACTATGTGTGAAATAAGCCATATAGTCACATAAAATTACTCAAAACAAATTGGCACAAGTTTCAGTTATTTTTGATTTTAAATCAATGCCGATTGTATTAAATAAAACATAAAATAGAATTCATAGAAAGAGAGTAGACTTACCTGTAGCTTGCCTAGCGCAAGAGAAGGCCTAGCCCACGAGCCGTTGTCTTCAACCTCGTGCCGGTAGGCACGAGGGAGCGTCGCTCGCGCTTGCGCTGCGGCCACCTCCTGCTTCATGCTGGCGCAGCCGTCCCCGAGTCGACCTTCCTGCCCAGGAGATCAGGACGACGCCCCTAACCAATACCCTCACTCCCCGCATTCTTTTTATTTCCTCTCGTCCTCTCTCTCACCGCATTCGAGCACTGTCATCGCCATTGATTGCTGCCGCCGCTGCCACCATTCTCAAGCAGCCTCCCTGCCATGTCCCGAAGCTCCGCCGACCTCCTTCTCGTCTACATATCAAAGGAATCGAGCTCGAGAGCCTGCATCTCTGCCGATGAGTTCGTCTTCCTCCATGGGTGTAGGAGATCGCCGTCATCGATTCGCCTCGCCCCGTGTCTCCCCGACGTTGCCAGCAGCACCAGATGCCTCCCCATGAGCTCATATTCCTCTCCCCCTCTTCTTGTCGTCCTGCACGTGCCCTAGCTAGGACCCCCACCATGCTCGAGCACCTCGCCTCCAGTGACATGGCCACCATGGCCAAAGTTGCCTCGGCTAGCATTCGAGCATGCACACGTGCTCATCACTCCCCCAGGAGGTCGTAGACGCCTTTATTTCCCCCTCCCATAGCCCCTAGTGTCGACAGCTACCTAGGCTGAACTCCGACCACCGCGGAAATTGATGTCGTCGATGATTCCGACGACCCGAGCACCCATAGCTACCACAATTGGACGCGCCTCGTCCCTCCGGCCCCAACGCGCCAACCGCTCAACCGCTCATCGCCGGAATCGCCCGAGTGCACAGCGCTACCGTGCTCCGCTTAGGCTGCTGATTTGCCGTCGGTTAATCCAGCCATTAGCGCCTAACTAACTACGCTAATTACCATGTTGGGTCAATAACAGTGGCCCCAACCTGATAATAATTAGTTTTGTTTTAATAAACTCTGTTTAACCTCTTGTGTCATTGACTGATGGGCCCCACATATCAGTTTGACCTGACCACGTCAGCTTTGACCTGGTCCCACCTGTCACCCCTTGAAGCTAACCCTGAGCCATTGACAAGTGGGCCCCTAGCCCGATAATAATTTGTTTTGTTTTAATAAACTCTGTTTAACCTCTTGTGTCAATGACTGATGGGCCCCACATATCAGTTTGACATGACCACGTTAGTGTTGACCTGGTCCCACGTGTCACCCCCAGAAGCTAACCCTGAGTCGTTGACCAATGGGCCCTATGTGTAAGGTTTCACCAGGCACGGCCTGTTGACTTGCAGAGGTCGTGCCAATGTACTGTCGACGGAGTTAATCTTTCTCGAATTAAAGTAATAATAAATGATTTTTTATATTTTAGAAAATATTATAAATTTTGAAAAATCACTGAAATTCAACTATAACTCGGATGAAAATAAATTATAAAAGAAAATTGTTAGAAAAATGCAAGGAATCCGTTTATGCCATTTTCATGTATGTTTGAATAAGTTAACACCACTGCTTACAGTACCTTAACTAGACATACCATTTGGAGTTTAATTTGCTATGTGTTTGAATTCCACTCCAATTAATTTGGTCACCTATTCATTAGGTCAATTCAGTACCTTAACTTGACATACCATTCATATTGGTCGTGCATTGCATTGAATGTTATTCCTCTCTTGTGTGCCGGTATTTGTTTCCCTTAGGTAGACGTTGTTCTGATGTTGAGATTGTTGTCATCAATGAAGACTCATTGTTATCTTCCGAAGTGGTAGGCAAGCAACCCCCTTTAGCAGACTGATACAAACCCACCCTCTCGCTCCTGCTCTCTTTTACTACATTAGTACAACACCAATTCAATTGTTACTTGCACTCGGTAGTTGAACCCATTCGTTTACATGACCTGTCCTTGTCACAGTAAATTGTTGAAATCACTTAGCATGAGTAGGAATTGCTTGATCCTTGTTGTTCTTACTTATCCATGCTTGCTTACTATGCGTGTTATGCCTAGAGTCATGTCAGGTCTGATCCATCTGGGCAATGAATCAGAATAGTTGTGGACATGTCGTGTTGTGTGAGACATAATTATGTGAATCCAATTTGGTAAAGGTAGCGATGAGAGGCCATGTAGGAGTACATGGTGGGTTGTCTCATTGGGACCATCCTTAAGAACTAAGTTATGTGTATGTTATCCAAGACAAGATACTACCGCACATTGGGATCCTTAATTGACGCTCTCGATTTATCAACCGCCTTGATCTCTGTCCAGGAGTCGCAACTAGTTTCTGGTATTTGTAGGAAGTGTTGGCGGCTGTGCATAGCACTGACCGGAGGGGTACACTATGGCGTGGTAGATACACTAGTGGTCGGGTGTACCATGCATAGAACGATTCGTCGAGCTGGGCTTGGGAACCTTGTACACATCGTTTGGGTCTGTAATGGAAACTTCGGTTGGACTTGCTTGCGGGTTCAGTCTCAAGTAGGCGATAAACCTGGACTAGACTCATGTGTGGTTAGTCAGGTCATGGCCGAGGCCCATGCTAGTGCTTCTGCTTGAAGGTTGCCGAGATGCATGACGTCCATATGGTGGTAAGTGGTGAGAGTGTGTGTGACGAAGTACACCCCTGGAGGGTGAATTAATCTGTTCGAGTAGCCGCATCCTCGGATATGGACTACTTGGAAATTTACGTGGTACATAGGCAACTTGAAATGGACACTCTAAAATATGCAAGATACGTGTGAGTGCTATGGATGTCCTTTACGTAGGCAGACGAGAATGTATCCATAGAGGTGTATTAATTTGGTGAATATGTGGACTTATGTTTGCTATCCCACCTGAAATGAAGTAGTCGTAGTCGTAGTAGAGGTTAGCCAAGCGTCAAAGCTGGCTTGATGCTGTTAAACTCCACAACCCCTTTGTTGACAATGATGCATATGTAGATAGTTCTGATGTAAGTCCTGCTGAGTACTTTTGTACTCACGGTTGCTTAATTTATGTTTTGCAGAGGATACATTAGTCTCACTATTGGTTCTACACGATGTGTTTGATGTTAGCCGGAATAGCTTGCGAATCCCAGACAGAGGTCTGGCTCCTTTGGTAGGGTTGTAGCTTTTCAGGCTCTTCCAGCCATTTTTAGTAGATGTCTATACCCAGGCATGTCACTTCCGCTTGTTGAGTGTATGCTCTGTTTGTTGGGTCATGTGACCCCGTGCTTGTAACGTTATACCATGTTGGCTCTACGGAGCCTTCTAAATATATGTTGTTATCTTGTATGGTTATGGTGTGATGCCATTGTTGTATCTATGCATATCGGGATGTCGTGCGTACGTGTTATGTGCAATGGTATATATGTAATTCGACACCTCGTTGTGTGCCTCTAGTAGTACTCTTTACACGGAAATGCTCCAGACACATTGGTTGACCGACATGCACTACTAGGAAAAACCTTATAGGCAAGACCTCATAAGTAGCGCTGGAAAAAAGAAAATGCTCCTGCTAATTAGCAGTAGCACTGATCCAGTTAAGTGCTACTACTAACACCTTAGCAGTAGTGCTGCTTATTAAAAACGTGCTACTACTATGTGGGACCAAACGATGCCAACGACGGTAGCTGTAGTAGCAGCGTTGCCCAATATCCAGTGCTACTGCTAAGTGTTTAGCAGTAGCGCTTTGTTTTGCAGCATCGCTGCTGCTAGTTGGCCCACTTAGTAGTAGCGCTCACTGGTATGCAACGCTACTACTAATAGCATAGCAGCAGCGCTCTGTGGTATGCATCGCTACTGCTAGTTGCGGCTGCTGCCACCTTTTTACCGCCCTCACCCTCCTCTCCCCAACTTTTGCCTCTCTCCCCCTCCTTTCCCCTCTCCACACTCTACACACCATTGTTTCTCTTCTTCTCTCTTCCTCCTACCTCTCTTCTCTCCTCATAAATGGCCTCTCTCACATTTCCCTTTGTCCTACCTCTCTTCCTCTCCCCGTTATATTAATTCCACCCCTCCACCATAACTCCCTCTCCATTAGTTAGATTGATAGATTCACCTCTCCTCCCCAACAACTAGATCTAGCTAGCTATTTATCCATCCACGCGTTCTCTTTCGATCGGTCTCTCTCATCATCTCTCTCGATCGGTCTTTCTCGGGAGATATATAGGTGAGTAAAAACTTGTTCATTTAAAGAATGGGAATATCTGTGTGAATGAGAATATTTGTTTTTGGGATATATATATGGAGAGATTTGTGCGAGTGTGACATGCCTTCCGATCGAGTTGCTTATGTTTTGCGGAAATGTCGATTTATTTCCGTTTCGGTGAATTTCGAGCAAACTCAATATGTCCTATTTTTAGGCAAGGTCATGCCAAAACTTTATATGACTTTGAAGCATGCGTGCATTATTTATTTATAACCCTTTTGCTGGTTATACCGTGCAGTCGGTCATCAAGGTGAGTGGATGGAAGGTGGAGCGGTACATGCAATCCGCGGTGATGGACATGCATGCAAATAATCGGACTAGGATTAGATGTCCGTGTGCAAGATGCAAGGAAGGAGTCCTTTTGGACCCTTCTGATCATGGAACTTTGTAGGCGCACCTGCTGATGAATGGTTTCATGGATGGCTATACTCGGTGGATAAATGAAGAAGATGATGATGAGGACGTCCAAATGGGACGGAATAACGACATGGGGCTAGACGAAGAGATTTCCGATCGACACGAAGATGATGGTGCCGGACATGGCGGCTGGGAAGAGTCCGGAAATGACGTCGGCGGAGAAGATTTCGGACACGGTGAAGAAGAGTCTGGACATGGTGGAGAAGAGGCGGTGGTCACGCCACAGTCTTCGATGCTACTAAGTGCAGTCGTGCAAGACCCTCATGTTCAAGACCTCCTTCGCAAGAGTACGACTAGTGAGAGAGCTGCTTCTAGAGAGGAGGCCAAGCTTGCTCAACATGAAGTGGACTTGAGGACTCCATTGTATGACGGTTGCGATCCCGAGGTGACCCGCTTAGGTTTCGCGCTCAAACTTCTAAAGACGAAGGACAAATGCAAATGGACAGGCAAAAGCCTCGATGATCATTTGAAGTATCTACATAATAAAGTTCTTCCTGCGGGGAACCTTTGTCCTAGTAGTGTCGAGGAGGCCAAGAAAATAGTTTGCCTTTTAGATTTACCGCACATTAGGTACCACACATGCATCAAGGATTGCATCATTTATTGGGGGGAGCACGCGAAAAAACCAACTATCCAGTGTGCAATGCTTCTTGATACAAGAAGGCAGGAAAGAAAGCTCCTTAGAAAGTTGTATGGTACTTTCCGATCACTCCCCGTCTACAGCGGTATTTCGTAGATCCTAAGGAAGCAAAGCTCATGCGGTGGCACACGGAGAGGAGGAAGCCCGACGATGGAGATGATTCGAGGCTAAGACACCTCGTAGATGGTAGCCAGTGGAGAGCATTCAACACCGTATATGGATTTTCTAAAGAAGATCCAATGAACATCGTGCTTAGTGCGAGTACTGATGGCATGAATCCGTTTGGAAACCAAAACACCAACCACAGCACATGGCCCGTGTTTGTATGGATGTACAACCTCCCCCCATGGAAGTGCATGAAGACAAACTACATACACATGTGCATGCTGATTCCAGGGCCGAAATAACCGGGAAATAGTATTAACCTATATATGGGGCTTCTACAAGAGGAGCTAGACACGTTATGGAAATCACCGACATGGATATGGGACGCCAGAAAAGGAGAGTATTTCCATATGAGAGTTGCACTGATGACGACGGTACACGACTATCTCGGTTACGGGTACACCTCAGGGAAGGTGTGCCACGGATACTGCGGATGCACGAGGTGCATGGATGATACAATGTCTCAACAGCTTCCATCAACGAAATATGGCGGGTCTGGGAAAATCGTGTACATGGGGCATCGTAGATGTCTCGAGAAGGATGACCCATGGAGAAAGCGTGGAGATCTATTCAATGGGTTGGCTGAGCTTCAAGGACCTCCACGTAAGAGGAGTGACGCCGAAATCGACGAGCTGTTGAGAAACTGGGAACAATGCCCCGCGCTGGGAAAGATCAAAAAGGCGCCACAGCCGCTGCTGAAGGTATGGAAAACAAGGTCTGTACTCTGGGAATTAGAGTACTGGCCCAATCACGACAAGCCTCATTGACTTGATCCAATGCATATCACGAAGAATGTCCTCGAGAGCTTGCTTGGCACATTGATGAACATGCCAGAGAATACCAAGGATGGGCCGAAGGCAAGGAAAGACTTGGAAGATTTGAAGATCAGGAAAGACATCCACAATAAAAAGTTGATGGAGGAGACGGAGACCGAGATAGAGGATGGGGAAAGGGGCAGAAAAGTCAACTAGAAGTAGGAGAATTATTGCCCCCTTCTTGCTTCACCTTAAGTCCGAAGGAGATCGATCAATTCATCAAGTGCCTTATGGGAATCGAAGTAAGTTCTGGTTTCTCTGGGAAGATAAGCAGATTCCAAGACCCCAAGAAGAAAAGGTTCAGCGGGATGACGTGTCATGACTGTCACGTGATGATGACGCAGATACTCCCGGTTTCTATTAGAGGGATAATGGACAAGCACGTCCATGACACGCTTATTGGTCTCCGCAACATCTTCGACGTTATCTCTCGAAAGTCCATAAGTGTGAAGCAGCTCTGAAGACTACAGGAAGAGATCATTATCATACTATGTGGGCTTGAGATGTACTTCCCGCCCGCGTTCTTTGACGTCATGGTGCATCTGTGTGTCCACATCGTGGACAACATCATCGACCTCGGGCCGACATTCCTTCACATCATGATGCCATTCGAGAGGATGAATGGGGTCATCAAAGGATTCGTTCGTAACAAGTCCCGTCCCGAAGGGAGCATCGTCCAAGGGTGTGTGACGCATGAGTGCGTCTCCTTTTGCGAGAATTATATAAGCATCGGAGACCCTATTGTTGGTTTGCCCGTCAAGAAGCACGATGGGAAGCTCGAAGGAGATGGTCACAACAACGGCCGGAGGGAATTGCGCGTGGACTACTCGGATCGGCGGAACAACTTTGACAGGGCTAACTTAGTAGTGCTACAACACCTAGATGCGATAGATGATTATGTGGCATGACACAAATAAAGTATCGCAAAGAAGTACCATGATAAGGGGATGCTCAAGACGGACGACGAAGTTACTGTAGAGCACAACGCTACTTTCTTGTGTTGGTTCAAAGAGCAAGTTCTTGAAAATCCCCCGGAAGAGGGCAGTTCGGACGGATTGCTCCTACACGCCTTAGCACATGGCCCTGCACCCAAGCCACTACTGGAATTTATAATTTTTCGGTCTGCCATGGCTTACGGCAAAGGGGGGAACCACGGACGGCAAAGGCTTTGCCGTCCGTCAGCAGACGACAAAGTAGACGGCAAAAAAAATCCGGTGAGGAGGTTCTTTGACGTGTGCTTTTGTAAAGCGAACGACAAAGAATATTTGCCATGAGGGGGCAGACAACAGATCCACCAACGGTCCCGTGAAGTGTTAACGGCAGGCCTCCTCTCTTAGTCGTCTGCCCTCCCCTTTTGCCATGAGGGGGAGGACGGCAAAGGGGGGAACCATCCCCTCTCTCTCCCCTCTTTCCCGTCTGCCCTCCCCCCTTTGCCATGAGGGGGCTGACGGCAAAGGGGGGAACCTGCCCCTCTCTCTCCCCTCTTTGTCGTCTGACCTCCCCCCTTTGCCATGAGGGGCCTAACGGCAAAGGGAGGAACCAGCCCCTCTCTCTCCCCTCTTTGCTGTCTGCCCTCCCCCCTTTGCCATGAGGGGGCTGACGGTAAAGGGGGGAACCAGCCCCTCTCTCTCCCCTCTTTGCCGTCTGCCCTCCCCCTTTGCCCTGTGGGGGCAGACGGCAAAGGGGGGAACCAACCCCTTTTTATTTTATTTCTTATTATATCCAGCAATTTTCACAATAATCAGGATATATATATATACATATATATATTTGACAAAAATAAATTTGTTTCCGTACTCGTAAGCATATTGAAATAACTTCCATCCATAGTACATACATATTATGCAAGTTGCATCCGTACCAAACCATATATTACACTAGTTTCATCCACATGCATACAAAGTTTCATATATATCCATATACTGCAATAGTTTCAATACAAGCTTCCGTGAAGCCATGGTAGAAGAAATCATATTCAAGCATTCCATCAATATAATACAAGCTTCCCGTGAAGTGAATGTAATCTGCAAAATGACAAATAAGAAAGTTAGAAGAATAATAGTGAATGAAGAAGTATATATAGGTTATTTCGGACAGAACTTAGCAAAGTATAGGCCATTTAATAGCTAAGTTAGGTGGAATAGGTCATCTTGGAGCTACATAGCCTTATTATGTCACTTAGGAGAGAACTTAGCTAAGTATATGTCATTCTAGAGCTAACTTGGATAAAATATGTCATTTTGTAGCCAACTATGATTATTAATCCATTTTGACCTTATTATGTCATTTTGGAGCTAAATTAGTCATTTTAATGAGCTAACCAAGGTTCTTATGATGTTTTTACCTAACTATGCTAATTATGTCATTTTGGAGGATAATTAGCTTACTATGTCTTTGTTGGGGAAAATAACCTACGTAGAAGAATAAAGAGAAGAAGCAAGAAGAGAAGAAGGAGAAGAAAAATAAGAAGAAGAAGGAGGAGGAGGAGAAGGAGGAGGAGAAGGAGAAGGAAGAGGAGAAGAAGAAGAAAAGAAGAAGGACAAGAAGAAGGAGAAGAAGGAGAAGGAGCTTCTCTCCTCCTTCCCCTTCTTCTCCTTCTTCTAACTCCTTCTCCTTCTTCTTCTCTTCTTCTTCACTTCTTCTTCTTCTTCCTTCTTTTCATTTTTCCTCTTTCTTCTCCTCTTGTCCCCTTCTTCGGGATAAATTAGCTAATTATGACTTTTTGGAGATAATTATGTCATTTTGAGGATAATTGGTAAGTATAGGTCATGTTTTATTAAATAGACCATTTGTGAGCTAAGTAAGCTAATTATGTCATTTAGGTGGAAGCCTAGCTAACTATAGGTCATTTCGGAGCTACTTGGGTAAAATATGTCATTTTGGAGGAAACTATGCTTATTAAGCCATTTTAGATCTAGCTAAGCTAATTATAGCCATTTAATACCTAAGTTAGGGGGAATATGTCATCTTGGAGCTATGTAAGCCTTATTATGTCATTTAGGAGAGAACTTAGCTAACTATAGGTCATTTTTTTATTAAATAGGTCATTTTGGAACTAAGTAAGCTAATTATATCATTTAGGTGGAAGCCTAGCTAACTATAGATCGTTTCGAAGCTCAGTTGGGTTAAATATGTCATTTAGGAGCTAACTATGCTTATTAAGCCAGATTGGAGCTAAATTGGCTAATTATATCATTTAGGTGGAAGCCAAGCTAAGTATATAATATGCATGAGCTAACCAAGGTTCTTACGGCATTTTGAGCTTATTATTTCATTTTTTAGCTAAATTGGTCATTTTAATGAGCTAACCAATGTTCTTATGATTTTTTCACCTAACTAAGCAAATTATGTCATTTTGTAGGATAATTAGACAATTTAGTCTTTGTTGGATGAGTCTAAGCTACGTAGAAGAAGAGAAAGAGAAGAAGCAAGAAGAGAAGAAGAAGTAAAAGAAGAAGGAGGAGGAGGAGGAGAAGTCGAAGGAAGAGGAGAAGAAGAAGAAAAGAAGAAGGACAAGAAGAAGTAGAAGGAGAAGGAGGAAGAAGAACGAGAAGAAGCAGAACTCCTCCTTCTCCTTCTTCTCCTTCTTCTTCCTCCTTCTCCTTCTCATTCTCCTTCTTCTTCTCTTCTTCTTCTTCTTCTCTTCTCCTTCTTCTTCCTTCTTTTCATTTTTCCTCTTTCTTCTCCTCTTGTCCCCTTCTTCGGGCTAAATTAGCTAAGAATGCCTTTTTGGAGCTAATTATGTCATTTCGAGGATAATTAGATTAGTATAGGTCATGCTTTATTAAATAGACCATTTTGGAGCTAAGTAAGCTAATTATGTCATTTAGGTGGAAGCATAGCTAACTATAGGTCATTTCGGAGCTAACTTGGGTAAAATATGTCATTCCGGAGCAAACTATGTTTATTAAGCCATTTTGGATCTAGCTAAGCTAATTATATGCCATTAGTACCTAAGTTAGGGGGGATATGTCATCTTGGAGCTACGTAAGCCTTATTATGTCATTTAGGAGAGAACTTTGCTAACTATAGGTCATTTTTTTATTAAATGGGTCATTTTATAGCTAACTAAGCTAATTATGTCGTTTAGGTGGAAGCCTAGCTAACTATAGGCCGTTTCGGAGCTCACTTGGATTAAATATGTCATTTAGGAGCTAACTATGCTTATTAAGCCATATTGGAGCTAAATTGGCTAATTATATGATTTAGGTGGAAGCCAAGCTAAGTATATAATATGCATGAGCTAACCAAGGTTGTTACGCCATTTTGAGCTTATTATTTCATTTATTAGCTAAATTGGTCATTTTAATGAGCTAACCAAGGTTCTTATGATGTTTTCACCTAACTAAGCTAATTATGTCATTTTGTAGGATAATTAGCCAATTTAGTCTTTGTTGGATGAGTCTAAGCTACGTAGAAGAAGAGAAAGAGAAGAAGCAAGAAAAGAAGAAGAAGTAAAAGAAGAAGGAGGAGGAGAAGGAGAAGGAGAAGGAAGAGGAGAAGAAGAAGAAAATAAGAACAACAAGAAGAAGTAGAAGGAGAAGGAGGAACAAGAAGGAGAATAAGCAGAACTCCTCCTTCTCCTTCTTCTCCTTCTTCTTCCTCCTTCTCCTTCTCATTCTCCTTCTTCTTCTCTTCTTCTTCTTCTCTTCTCCTTCTTCTTCCTTCTTTTCATTTTTCCTCTTTCTTTTCCTCTTGTCCCCTTCTTTGGGCTAAATTAGCTAAGAATGCCTTTTTGGAGCTAATTATGTCATTTCGAGGATAATTAGCTAAGTATAGGTCATGCTTTATTAAATAGACCATTTTGGAGCTAAGTAAGCTAATTATGTCATTTAGGTGGAAGCATAGCTAACTATAGGTCATTTCGGAGCTAACTTGGGTAAGATAGGTCATTCCGGAGCAAACTATGCTTATTAAGCCATTTTGGATCTAACTAAGCTAATTATATGCCATTTAATACCTAAGTTAGGGGGAATATGTCATCTTGGAGCTACGTAAGCCTTATTATGTCATTTAGGAGAGAACTTTGCTAACTATAGGTCATTTTTTATTAAATAGGTCATTTTGGAGCTAACTAAGCTAATTATGTCATTTAGGTGGAAGCCTAGCTAACTATAGGCCGTTTCGGAGCTCACTTGGGTTAAATATGTCATTTAGGAGCTAACTATGCTTATTAATCCATATTGGAGCTAAATTGGCTAATTATATCATTTAGGTGGAAGCCAAGCTAAGTATATAATATTCATGAGCTAACCAAGGTTTTTATGCCATTTTGAGCTTATTATTTCATTTTTAGCTAAATTGGTCAGTTTAATGAGCTAACAAAGGTTCTTATTATGTTTTCACCTAACTAAGCTAATTATGTCATTTTGTAGGATAATTAGCCAATTTAGTCTTTGTTGGATGAGTCTAAGCTACGTAGAAGAAGAGAAAGAGAAGAAGCAAGAAGAGTAGAAGAAGTAAAAGAAGGAGGAGGAGGAGGAGTAGAAGGAGAAGGAAGACGAGAAGAAGAAGAAGAAAATAAGAAGGACGAGAAGAAGTAGAAGGAGAAGGAGGAAGAAGAAGGAGAAGAAGGAGAAGGAGCTCCTCCTTCTCCTTATTATCCTTCTTCTTCCTCCTTCTCCTTCTCCTTCTTCTTGTCCTTCTTCTTCTCTTCTTCTTGTTCTTCCTTCTTTTCATTTTTCCTCTTTCTTCTCCTCTTTTCCCCTTCTTCGGGCTAAATTAGCTAAGAATGCCTTTTTGGAGCTAATTATGTCACTTCGAGGATAATTAGCTAAGTATAGGTCATGTTTTATTAAATAGACCATTTTGGAGCTAACTAAGCTAATTATGTCATTTAGGTGGAAGCCTTGCAAACTATAGGTCATTTCGGAGCTAACTTGGGTAAAATGTGCCATTCCGGAGCAAACTATGCTTATTAAGCCATTTTGGATCAAGCTAAGCTAATTATAGGGCATTTAATACCTACGTTAGGGGGAATAGGTCATCTTGGAGCTAAGATAGCCTTATTATGTCATTTAGGAGAGAACTTAGCTAATTAAAGGTCATTTTTTATTATATATGTTATTTTGGACCTAACTAAGCTAATTATGTCATTTAGGTGGAAGCCTAGCTAATTATATGTCGTTTCGGAGCTAACTTCGGTTAAATATGTCATTTTGGAGGATAATTAGCTAAGAATGCCTTTTTGGAGCTAATTATGTCATTTCGAGGATAATTAGCTAAGTATAGGTCATGTTTTATTAAATAGACCATTTTGAAGCTAAGTAAGATAATTATGTCATTTAGGTGGAAGCCTAGCTAACTATAGGTCATTTCGGAGCTAACTTGGGTAAAATGTGTCATTCCGGAGCAAACTATGCTTATTAAGCCATTTTCGATCTTGCTAAGCTAATGATAGGCCATTTAATACCTAAGTTAGGGGGAATACTTCATCTTGGAGCTAAGTTAGCCTTATTATGTCATTTAGGAGAGAACTTAGCTAAGTATAGGTAATTTTTTATTAAATAGGTCATTTTGGAGCTAACTAAGCTAATTATGTCATTTAGGTGGAAGCCTATCTAACTATATGTCCTTTGAGAGCTAACTTCGGTTAAATATGTCATTTTGGAGGATAATTAGCTAAGTATATGTCATTTTGGAGCTAATTATGTCATTTCTAGGAAATTAGCTAATTATATGTCATTTTTATTAAATAGACCATTTGGGAGCTAACTAAGCTAATTATGTCATTTAGGTAGAAGCCTAGCTAACTATAGGTCATTTCGGAGCTAACTTGGGTAAACTAGGTCATTCTAGAACAAACTATGCTTATTAAGCCATTTTGGATCTAGCTAAGCTAATTATAGGTCATTTAATACCTAAGTTAGGGGGAATAGGTCATCTTGGAGCTAAGTTAGCCTTATTATGTCATTTAAGTGAGAACTTAGCTAAGTATATGTCATTTTTTATTAAATAGGTCATTTTGGAGCTAACTAAGCTAATTATGTCATTTAGGTGGAAGCCTATCTAACTATATGTCGTTTCGGTGCTAACTTAGGTTAAATATGTCATTTTGGAGGATAATTAGCTAAGTATACGTCATTTTGGAGCTAATTATGTCATTTCGAGGATAATTAGCTAAGTATATGTCATTTTTATTAAATAGACCCTTTTGGAGCTAACTAAGCTAATTATGTCATTTAGGTGGAAGCCTAGCTAACTATAGGTCATTTCGGAGCTAACTTGGGTAAAATAGGTCATTCCGGAGCAAACTATGCTTATTAAGCCATTTTGGATCTAGCTAAGCTAATTATAGGCCATTTAATACCTAAGTTAGGGGGAATAGGTCATCTTGGAGCTAAGTTAGCCTTATTATGTCATTTAGGAGAGAACTTAGCTAACTATACGTCATTTTTTATTAAATAGGTCATTTTGGAGCTAACTAAGCTAATTATGTCATTTAGGTGGAAGCCTAGGTGACTACATGTCGTTTCAGAGCTAACTTTGGTTAAATATGTCATTTTGGAGGATAATTAGCTAAGTATATGTCATTTTGGAGCTAATTATGTCATTTCGAGGATAATTAGCTAAGTATATGTCAGTTTTATTAAATAGACCATTTTGGAGCTAAGTATATGTAATTTTTATTAAAACACTAGAAATAACATACCATTATCGTCATCATGGCGGTGAAGCACGGTGGCTTTGGCTTGTTTCAGGTGGAGAAGGCTGCCCTGGAGAAGGCTCCACTGTAGAAGGGTCGTGCGATACGTTTCGGGAGATATTCTGCACCAAACATGGTTTGCAATGTGTCGTTAGCATGAGGACACTCTTAAGATCAGTGCACTAAAATGAAACTCACCGTCCCCGCCATGTTAATGACTGGCATCGCCGGAGGGACTTGGCCGGTCTTCTCGCACATAGACTGTACATTTGGTTTCAACAAGTCAAACTTTTTAGTTATTAATGAAACGGACATTAAAATGCAAGATTTGAAATAATATGAAGAAGAAACTTACCACGAAGAGCTCGTATATGGCCCTGTTAGACGCATCATTCCATGCCCTCTCTGCCTCCGCCAATGCAGTCGTCCTCTCCTCCAGCTCCCTCATCTCCTTATCCTTCTCCGCCATAACTGCCTGCATTGGCTCTCTCTCTTTCAGAATAGCAGCCTGCAACACAACTCATTGTTAGCATTATAATCATATTGGTTCCAACGCACAACATAATGCGGAAAGATAGTTGAGTCCATTAAACTAACCTCAATGGCGAGCTCGACTGGTTGTGGACGAGGTGTTATCTTTGGACAGGAGCTCGTTTGGCGTGCCTTTATCTGCTGGAGAGTGCTAGGACAACGTATAAGGCCGTCTCCAATGGCGATCGAGCCATGGGGCCTCCCGTTGCCAGCTATCATCACCTGCTCTGGATCAATAGGCCCCTCGCTCGGGTTAAAGTCCTCCCCTTTCCTCGCCTTCCCGTGATCTGTGTACTTCACGAGCTTGTGGTGGGAGGAGATGTTGGTGAAGTTTTCTGGATGCTCAAGGTCATACTCAGAGAATGCCTTGACCTTCTTGTACGAGGCAGTATGGGCCATCGCATACAAGTCGTACATCTGTGGCACCTCCATCTTATTGTGACGCGCCTGAAAGAGAGAGAGAGGAAAATTGTATTTGTAAAGGGCTCAAGATAGCATTAAGAATGAATTGCATGAGGCAAGAAGCAAACCACATACCCAGTTCTCGCCAAATTGGATTAAGTTGACGCTCCCTTGATGGTGTGGCACACCAACCATTGTGTCACGCCTCTCCTTGGCGTTGTTGTGGCTGGCTTCCCACGTTTCGGAGCACCACTGATCCACCAAGGCCTCCCAACAATCCATCTTATCCACACACAATCTCGGGGGCACCTAAGTTAATAAAGAGAAATTTGAGCGCATAAGAACCAAATCAAGGAAACTAACTACAAATCCTTAATAATATGTAATTACCTTCATGTAATGCTCCTTCTCCATCTTAGAATCACGGCACTTCGCCTTGTCCTTCCTAATATGCCGCGTGGCATAGTAGTCTCGAACAGCTTGCACCCGACCCTCGTGCCGAAAGTTTTGAAGTAGAAGGTGATATTCGGTTTCGATAACCTTTGCCGTGTCCTCCTCGTATCCCTCCTCACACGTGTAGTAGGTCTGCAAACGAGACAATACCGATTAGTACAATAACTAGCTATGGATGATTTATAATTGTGTGAAGGAGAAACTACCCAGAACTGTCGGATCACCATGTCGATCCTTGTGTGGCACAAAACACCGTCGATCTCCACCTCCGGCGGGGCCGGGGCACCCAAGTAGTGCTCCCAGGTCATTCTTACCTCTCGCTCCCGACCGGGCAACGTAACAAACCCTAGGAAGTTTCGACGGCAAAGCACACCAAGGACGCTGTTGGGCTTGCGGACACCCTTCGCAAAAATCCAACCCCTACGATATGACAAATTAAAGCCAAAACATTAGATATTTGAGAAAACGTGAAGGCAAAAGGTTAAATAAGAGTAAATTAACTTACTTGTCCCCATTTGGCTTAATTGACCACCTCTTCTCGCGGGTCGCCGGCACGAACGGGAGCCCTGAACTACCACGCTGGTAGACGGTAGCCCCCTCACCCAGCTCCTCGTCGCTACCAGGCTTCTTGCAACTCATCCTTAAGCGGCTGCATGTACACATTCATATTCTTCCCCTGATAGTTGGGCCCAGGAATTATCAACGTGAGGAAAATGTTCTTTCTTTTCATAATCTCTCCGGGTGGCAAATTGAGTGGAATGACAAATACGGGCCAACAACTGTATTGTGTTCCCGTCATACCATACACATTGAACCCATCCATGCTGATGGCAACTCTAGGTTGCCTTGGATCTTCCGATTTATCCTTATGTAATGCATCGAAGTGCCTCCACGCAAAACCATCTGAAGTGTGTAGCATCATCTTGTTCGAATCCGCATATAGTTCGGTTCCTTTGCCCAATTTGTGCCATGTCATCTGTCTAGCCGTCTCATCGACCATGAAAAGACGTTGAAGTCTTGGTACGATTGGCAGATACCGAAGAACACTAATGGGGATTTTGGTCTGATTCTTCTCACCCATACCGTTATCTACCATAATATACCTAGAAGAATTACAAATGGGGCAATAGTTCAAGGCCGCATACTCAAGCCTAATTAAGGCACATCCATTCTCACAGGCATGTATCTTCTCATAGGGCATCTTAAGTACATGGAGGATTTTCTCTGACTGGTACAGGTTTGCAGGCAGTACATGGCCTTTGGGTATAAAGCGTCCAAATATCGTCGTACCATTCTCCGCCTAGGTTGAGTTGAGCCTGCAGAGCCATTACTTGCGCGATGGCATCCAGCTGATAAAGCTTAGTCTGCTCGTGGAGAGGACGTTTTGAAGAATCCAACATTTCATAGAAGGCCTTTGCATATTCCTCCATCTCATCGTCCGAATCCTGAGCATCATCAAAGTCTTGCACCATGTCTTCAATCCGAGTACCATGCTCGTCGGTGCGACGACGAATCACATCAGCTCTCGCACGTTGGTCAGACTCACCATGAAAAGTCCACGCCGTATAATTAGGCATAAAACCCCACTTCTGCAGGTGTTATCCCATTTCAAACTCTGTCTGCTTTTTCCAGTTGTCGTAGTTGGGATAGGGGCACCATGTATTTTGCTGGCAATTTGCAAATGCGGCTCTCACAAACCCCCTGGTTTTTGTTAACCATTCATGGGTCATGTCTTTCTGACTAGGGTGACCAGTGTACATCCAAGCACGATCACTCATGTTGCCTAGCTACCTATGGGCGCACAAGAAATAAATATATAACTCATCATCTATATTCATACGGTAATCAAGTTTGTCAGTTTTATTACGTCCATGCAACGTACACGCTAATAGGTAAAGATAGGTCCTAATCCCACCCAAGTATGTGTAGATTGGGTTCGTTTTCCCATGCTGTGCTCCAGATGCGACATAGAATTTCGGCAGCACCTCCCCGCTGTTCTCCGGATACACGTATCGGCAATAAGCAGAGAGGATGTGTACCCGGAGAATAACAGGGAGGCACTGACGAAATTATCACTACAGGAATCACCTTCTTTGTCGTCTGCCATCACACACGGCAAAGACAATATCCCGGACGGCAAAGACAATACCACAGATGGCAAAGATTGTCACGGCCGGCAAAATTTCTGCGTCAGCCTACGACGGCATAGGACCTTCTTTGTCGTCTGCCCGCGCAAGGCGGACGGCAAAGCTCTTTGCCGTCAGCTTTCCTAAGGAGCTGTCGGCAAAGCTCTTGAGACGGCAGCAGACACGCGTTGCCTCCGTTAGGGGTTAACGAAGCCTTTGTCGTCTGCCTCCCCGTCCATCTTTGCCGTCTGCCTCCCCGTCCATCTTTGCCGTCTGCCTTCTCCTCCCCTCCCCTCCCCATCCATCGTTGTCGTCTGCCTCCACGTCCATCTTTGCCGTCTGCCGGGTCCTCCCCTCCCCCCTCTCTCCACTCTTTGCCGTCTGCCCCCTGGAGGCTGACGGCAAAGAGACTATATGGCCAGCTGCTACTGCCCAGGTTGCACAGCTGGCCGCCATGTGGCACCTTTGTCGTCGGTCAGCTGACGGCAAAGGCCTTTGCCGTCAGCTGGCAGACGGCAAAGAGCCTATATTGTCACATTTTTGTTTATCCTCCTCCTTCTCCTTCTTCTCTTCTTCTTCTTCTCTTCTTCTTCTTCTATCTTTTCATTTTGCCTATTTCTTCTCCTCTTCTCCTCTTGTTGGAGCTAAATTACCTAATTATGTCTTTTTTGAGCTAAATGTTCCAATTATGTCATTTTAGAGGAAAACAAGCTAAGTATATAATATTCATGAGCTAACCAAGGTTCTTGTGCCATTTTTTGAGCTTATTATGGTATTTTGGAGCTAAATGGGCTAATTATGTCATTGTTGGGTTAATTAAAGCAAGGATAATATGAAAGAGGAGAAGAAAGAGGAGAAGAAGAAGAAATCAAGAAGGAGGAGGAGGAGGAGGAGAAGGATAGAAGGTCCTTCGCCTTCTCCTCCTCCTCCTCCTCCTCCTCCTCCTCCTTCTCCTTCTTCTCTTCTTCTTCTTCTTCTTCTTCTTCTTCTTTCTTTTCATTTTGCCTATTTCTTCTCCACTTCTCCTCTTGTTGGAGCTAAATTACCTAATTATGTCTTTTTTGAGATAAATGGGCTAATTATCCCATTTTAGAGGAAAACAAGCTAAGTATATAATATTAATGAGCTAAGCAAGGTTCTTATGCCATTTTGAGCTTATTATGGTATTTTGGAGCTAAATGGACTAATGATGTCATTGTTGGGGAAATTAAAGCAAGGATAATATGACAGAGGAGAAGAAAGAGGAGGAGGAGGAGAAGAAGAAGAAATCAAGGAGGAGAAGGAGGAGAAGGAGGAGGAGGAGAAGGACTAGAAGGTCCTTGGCCTTCTCCTCCTTCTCCTCCTCCTCCTCCTCCTCCTCCTCCTCCTTCTCCACCTTCTTCTTCTTCTTTCTTTTCATTTTTCCTATTTCTTTTCCTATTGTTGGAGCTAAATTACCTAATTATGTCTTCTTGGAGCTAAATGGGCTAATTATCTCATTTTAGAGGAAAACAAGCTAAGTTTGGAGGAGAAACTTACTGTAGTGGTCATCAAGGAGGAGAAACACCACGGTTGCTCGCGCCGGCTTCGTTTGGAGACGGTTTCCCTGGAGAAGGGTCGTGCGATACCGCTCGGGAGTTATTCTGCAGAAAAGATATTTTGCAATGTCTCACTTAGCATGATGACACTCAATTATTAATACTAGTTTATAATGAAACTCACCGTGCCAATCGAAGAGAAGACGGGCATCGGCGGAGGGACTTGACCGCTCTTCTCGCACAGACCCTGAAGAGTGGGTCGTATTAGTTAGTATTGAAACAGACATTACACACATGATTTGGCTAATGTGGAAAAAACATACCACAAAAAGCTCGTACAGGGCCCGTTGACCCGCCTCATTCCGGGCCCTCTCCTCCTCAAGCAATCATGTCGTGGTCTGTTCCCTCTCATCAAGAGCAGCGTGAAGAGCAGCCTGGCTTGCCAATCTCTCTTTCTCAAGAGCAGCCTGGTTTGCCGCTCTCTCTTTCTGAAGAGCAGCCTGAAAAACCATTCCTCGTTACCACAGTAATGATCTATGGTGACACACATAATGAAATGGATGAAAGTGCTCTTAGTCCGTACAACTAACCTCGATGGCAAGTTCGACTGGCCGTGGACGAGGCGTTATCTCAGGACATCTGCTCGACTGGCGCGCCTTGATCTCCGGAAGAGTGAGTGGACAACGTATTATCCCATCTCCAATGGCTATCGAGCCAAGGGGCCTCCCGCCACCAGATATCATTACCAGCTCTGGATCCAAAGGTTCCTGGCTAGGGTTAAAGTCATCCCCTTTCGTAGCCTTCCCCGCGTCCCTGTATGCCACGAGCTTCTGGTGGGATGATATGTTGGTGAAGTTACTGGGATCATCCAGGTCAGACTCAGAGAATGCCTTCGCCTTCTTGTACGAGGCAGTATGGGCCATGCCATAAAGGTCGTACAAGTGTGGCATCTCAGTCTTATTGTGATGCGCCTTAAAGAGAGGAACAAAATATTAGCATCAAGAATGATTTGCATGAATCATGAAGCAAATCACATACCCAGTTTCGTCCAAACTGAAGTAAGTTGGCGCTGCCTTAATGGTGTGGCACACCAACCATTTGGCTACGCCGATCCTTCGCATTCTTGTGGACGGCTCGCCAGCTGCCTGTGCACCACGCATCAACCAACGCCTCCCAACAATCCATCTTATCCACACACCATCTCAGGGGCACCTGTAAGTTATTAGAAAGAATTTTTAGCGCTACGCCTATGAATGAAATCAAGAAAACTACGTAGAATGACTTGAGAATAGGTAATTACCTTCATATATTGCTCCTTCTTGAGAAACTTTCCGCGGCAATCCTTCTTCTCCTTCTTAATACCACGCGTGGCGTAGTAATCTCGAATAGCTTGCGGCCGAGCCTCGTGACGCAAGTTCTGTAGTAACCGCCTACACTCGACCTCGAGAACCCTGGCCGCCTCCTCCTCATATCCATCCTCACACCTATAGAAGGTCTGCAATCAAACGTGAAAACACCGATTACTACAATAATTAGGTATATTCTTAATTTTAGATTATGTAAAAGGATAATTTACCCAAAAGCTCTTGATCACCATCTCGGCCCTCGTGTGGCACAAGACACCATCTATAATCTCCTCCGGCGGGGCCTGTGCAGCCTGGTAGTGCTCCCAGGTAAATCCTAGTGTAGGAACCTGACCCTCACGAGGCTATGTGACAAACCCCGGGAAATTTGTCCGGCAAAGCACACCAAGGACGGAGTTCGGCCTGCGGACTCCAAGAGGGTGTACCCATCCCCTGCATTATGATAAGGTCAGCGCATTAGATATTTGAACAAACTTGAAGGCAAAAGCTAAAAAAAAGGGTAAATGTACTTACCTATCTCCTTTAGGTTTAATCACCGGCCTCTGCTCGCGGGTAGCCGGGGCGATCGGGAGACCTATACTACCACGCTTGTACACGGTGGCCCCGTCCACCTGCACATCGCCCTCACTATCCATAAGCTCATCCCCGCCATCCCCGCCCCCTGAGCCACCCGGACCCTCGGTCCAATCCGGCAACTCGGTACGATCCGGCCAAGGCTCCCATCCGGGCCTCTCCACGTCGGGTGAAGCCTCCGGAACCGTAGTCTCCTCCGGCTGCTCCTGGGCTGAATGCACCTCGACCCGAGGCTGCTCCTGGACCGGAGTCTCATGCGACGAATGCCCGTGAACACCAGGCTCCTGGACCGGAGTCCCCGTAGCCTCCTCCGCAAACGGGTCGACCATACTACTCCTATGCTCGGGTGAATGAGCTGGTGGTGGTGGCGAGGACGGGTCAACAGTCCTCCTGGATCTTTCGCGGCCACCACCTCTCCCTATACCCTTCCCCTTCCTCCCTACCCGACCAGCACCTCTCCCTGTGGGCAATGCCGCCGACGAAGAAGAACCCCCGGCTGGTGTCGAAAGACTGTCTGCCAAGGCTCTACGGAGAGATAGGGGTGGAAGGGAAGTACCACCCCTCGTGCGGGGCGCCTGGGAAGAACCCGTCGAGCGCTCTGGACCCGTGCCCACCATCTTTCAACACCTGCCATGATAAAGATTAAAAGAAATTATTACAACATAAAAACAAGCTAAGTATATAATATTCATCAGCTAACCAAGGTTCTTGTGCCATTTTGAGGTTATTATGGTATTTTGGAGCTAAATGGGCTAATTATGTAATTTTTGGGTTAATTAAAGCAAGGATAATATGAAAGAGGAGAAGAAAGAGGAGGAGGAGGAGAAGAAGAAGAAATCAAGAAGAAGGAGGAGGAGGAGGAGAAGGATAGAAGGTCCTTGGCCTTCTCCTCCTCCTCCTCCTCCTCCTTCTCCTTCTTCTCTTCTTCTTCTTCTTCTTCTTTCTTTTAATTTTGCCTACTTCTTCTCCTCTTCTCCTCTTGTTGGAGCTAAATTACCTAATTATGTCTTTTTTGAGCTAAATGGGCTAATTATCCCATTTTAGAGGAAAACAAGCTAAGTATATAATATTAATGAGCTAACCAAGGTCCTTATGCCATTTTGAGCTTATTATGGTATTTTGGAGCTAAATGGACTAATTATGTCATTGTTGGAGAAATTACCCTGCTGCATGGACATGCACCTACCACGCAAAGTTTGCAGGTCGAGAAGTTGCCCTTTTGGTCCAGAGGACTTTCCAGGTTACCTATACTACTTTTCAGTTTCTATAAAACTTTTCGATATTTTCTACATTTGAGGATGGCAATATTATTTAAGTTGTCCTGTTTTGCTACGGTACCAATAAATATAGACGATACATTATTTTTACAGACTTGATTTCAACAAAAGAACATGTGATCTTCTTTGAAGTAGTCTTGAACCTAAGCAATAATGATGGGCAAATAAACTAACAGAATCTACCACTAAATCTACTAATTAACTAACAGAATCTACCACTAAAACTACTAATTAATTCCAAAAAACTAAATACCAAACATGTGATCTTCTTTTTGTCTTCTCCTCCTCCTATTCTTCTTCTTCTTCTTCTTCTCCTCCTCCTCCTCTTCTCCTCTTCTCCTCCTCCTCCTCTTCTTCTAGTAAGCTAACTAACTAACTAACTAACTAACCAAGCTAACTAAACCTATCCCTAAACCTAGATAGCACTAAACAGCAAAAAAATAACAAAAACAGAATCTACCACTAACTAACTAAAAAAGAATCTAGCTACCACTAAATACCAAACAATAATAAATCAACTTCTTCTTCTTTTTTCTCTTCTTCTCCTTCTTATTTTTTTCTTATTCTCTTCTTCTCTTCTTCTTCTCTTCTTCTTTACTTCTTCTCCTTCTTATTTTTTTCTTCTCTTCTTCTTCTTTTTCTTCTTCTTCTCTTTCTTATTTTTTCTTCTCCTCTTCTTCTTCTTTTTCTTCTCCTCCTCCTCCTCCTCCTCCTCCTCCTCCTACTCCTCTTCTTCTTCTCCTCTTCTTGTCCTCTTCCTCCTCCTCTTCTCCTCTTCTCCTCCTAACTAAATCTACTAACCTAACTAAAACTACTAACCTAACTAAATGTACTAACCTACTAAAACTACTAACCTAACTAAATCTACCACTAAAAGTACTAACAATAACAACTACTAAAACTACTAAAAAATAATAAAAATAGTATAAAAAAATGCGGGTGGTGGTGGGGGTGGGGATCTGGGGGCTCACCGAGAGGGGCGGCCGTGGAGGGGCCGGGGTGGCGGGGGTGGCGGGGCGGCGCCAGGTGCGGCGGCGCGACGGTGGTGGGGCAGCGGCAGCAGCAGCGGGGGCGAGGTGGGGAGAGAGAGGGGCGGCGGCGGGGGTGACAGGGCTGACAGGGGCGGTAGTGGGGCGCGACAGGGGCGGCGGCAGGGGCGGCGACGCGACGGGGGCGACGGCGCGACGGTGGTCCTGACTGCCGTTACAGAGAGAGGAGCGCGCGGGGTGGGGAGAGAGAGCGAGGGGCGCGCGGGGATGAGCCGTTACAGAGAGAGAGAGAGGGGCGGGGTGGGGGGGAAGGAGCCGTTAATGGAGTTAGCGCTTTGCCGTCTGCCGGCAGACGACAAAGAGTCTAGTCTCTTTGCCATCTGCCTCCGCACTCTTTGCCGTCCGCTAGCAGACGGCAAAGGTCCGACTCCTGTTTGACCTAGCCACCCCACGGTCAGGTGGGCCTATCTACATCTTTGCCGTCTGCCTCTAGACTATTTGTCGTCCGCTAGCAGATGGCAAATTGGTGACAGATGGCAAAAAGACTGTATGCCATCAGCCAGTACTGTGCCGTCTGTTTTGCTGAAGCTGACGACAAAGACAATCTTTGCCATCAGCTAGCAGACGGCAAAGACTAGGCAGATGGCAAAATACTGATTTCCAGTAGTGTATGCATCGGATCCACAACACAGCATACTGGAAAACGAACCCAATCTACACATACTCGGGTTGTCCATGGATAATGTTGGACAATTCGAAAGGATGGCGGTTATAAATATGCAAAGAAATGGATATTTATAGATGTCGCCCTTTCGAATGGGAGACGCATACTGGTCATGCATACTCATGATTGAAGAAACCTATAGCTAGCATGTTCCATCGGCACGAAGACCAGGATAGAGCAAATTAAGGGGGTAGGAGGAGAAGTCATTTGTGCTCACCAACAAACGCAGGGGCGGAGCTCGTCGAACGCACGTGGAGGTCGTCGAACAACTGCACATTGAAATTCACACGATCAACACAAATATGATGTTTTTATAATTAACATAATCGGAAAATATGTGACCTAACTCATAATTTACAAAACTATGACCCCATGGGCCTCTAGAAGGCCGAAAAGCACCTTCTCGTTCAATAGTAAGTAGAAGAGGTTTGAGGGGTCGGGGCTTAGTGGTGTCGAGGGTCGGTGGTGTCGGGTGTCAGTGGTCGAGAGTCGGGTTAAATGGTCGGGGGTCAATGTCGTCGGGAGTCGAGGGTCACTAGCGTTGGGGGTTGGGGTCTTTTTGATCAACAAGAGGCCAAAGAGGTGTCGGGGCTCCGGGGTTGGGGGTTAGTGGCGTCGAGGGTCGGGGGTAGGGGGTCGGTGGTCGGGGGTCAGTGGCGTCGGGGGTCGGGGGTCGAGGGTCAATGGCGTCGGGAGTCGAGGGTCAGTGGCGTCGGGCATCGGAGGTCGGGGGTTGAGGGTTAGTGGCGTTGGGAGTTGAGGGTCAATGGCGTCGTGCGTCGGTGGTCGTGGGTTAGTCGAGTCGGGGGTCGGGAGTCGGGGGTCGGGGGTAGGGGTCAGTGGTGTCGGACGTCGGGGGTCGAGAGTCGGGTGTGAGTGGCGTCGGGGATCGGGGGTCGAGAGTCGGGGATTGGTGGCGTCGGGCGTTGGGGGTTGGTGGCGTCGGGCGTCGGGGGTCGTGGGCGGGGGGTCGGGGTCCTCTTCTTTCTTCTTCTCCTCTCTCCACTTTTTCTTCTTCTTCTTCTTCTTCTTTATCATCTTATTACTATTATTATTATTCTTTTTTCTCCTCCTCCTCCTCTTCTAACAGTAACCTAATTAACACTAAACTAATAGTAACCTAAACTAACATTAACCTAATTAACACTAATAGTAACCTAAACTAACAGATGCAATGAAATGAAAAAAAGAAAAAAAAATGAAAGAAAATGAACTCACCAAAATGAGGGAGGAGGTGTGGTGTGGTGGGGGAGGAGGGACGTGGGGAGGGGGTCGCCGTGGGGAGGGGAGGGCCGCGGGGAGGGGGTCGCCGCGGGGAGGGGGTCGCCACGGGGAGGGGGTCGACGGTGGTGCTGGAGCGAGGCGGGGCGGCGGCGGGGGCGAGTGAGGTGAGGGGAGAGAGAGACATTGTGGGGGGAGAGAGAGATAGTGTGCGCGAGGGGCAGTAGATGGCCGTTATAGGGTCGGCCCCTTTGTAGTCCACCCCCTGACGGCAAAGGGCCCCATGGTGGACGGTTAAGGCCCCCGGATGGCAAAGTTTGCCTTCCGTCGGACACGGAAGGCAGGGGACCCACCCGTCCTCTTTGTCGTCTGCCCTGGATCTCTTTGCCGTCCGCTGGCAGACGACAAAGGGCCGACACATGGCAAATAGTATGTTTGCCATCAGTCAGCCCTTTGCCGTCTGCCTTGTGTCAACTGACGGCAAAGACCTGGCTGACGACAAAGAACTAGATTCCAGTTGTGAGCTCGCGACCTATTAGTCCTATGGTATCAGTGGGTACACATTATACACGGAGACCAAAGACATGGACAATGATTACCAGAACTCCGGGGTGACAATTCAATGCGTGGCCGACGCCAACGGCACAACTGAAAGATTCTACGGAAGGGTCAAAGAGATATGGGAGCTTGACTATGCTCGAATGCACGATGCGACGATGTTCCGTGTCAGATGGGCCAAGGACATCGTCAGAGAAAACAAGTATTTCACCACCATGTCTATGCCCGACACGAAGAGCACTCTCATGAATGTTAACATCATCGCCAAAAATGAGCCATGGGTACACACTAAGCACATGACACAATGCTTCTTCATGACCGACCCGGCCAATCCCAGCCATGTTGTCGTGAAGAGACCCAAAAGGAGCATCGTCGGAATGGATGGAGTCGCCAACGAGGAAGACTACGACCAATACGGCAACCCAGTGAGGGAAGATGACGATGATGATGAAGCATACGTGAAAAGAAGAATCAAGGCTACATGGCGGCATAAAGATCATACTACATGTCTCCGGAAAAGTCACAAGGAGGGGCTCAATTACTCGGCAACGAACAAGAAAGGGAAGAAGGTCAATGTGAAACATCGTCTACGCATCTCATCAGAAACCTACATTTATATGTATGTATCAATTTTATGTACGCACTTAAGTAACCGTTATCGGTCAGTTAAGTAACCGTTATCGGTCAACTGATATGTTACCACCACATGCATGGTTCCGGTGATATTCGTGCATTGGTGATACTCGCGCATTGGGGGAGAGGGAGACGCCGTCGTCGGGAGAAAAACAAAAAAAACAAAAGGGAGAAAGCAGTACAAAAGAAAAAAAAGTAAACAGAAAAGAAAAGGAAAATAATGAAAAAAAGAAAACATAAAACTAGAACAGGAAAATAATAAAAAGAAAAGATCAAAAAGATAGCAGTAGCGCTGGTTTAGGGAACCAACGCTATAGCTAAGTTAGCTATAGCGCTAGCTCCTAAAGCAGCGCTAATGCTACTTGTATTTTACTATTAAAAAATACAAATGGTAGCAATAGCGCTCGTTTGTAATCAAGCGCTATAGCTAAGTTAGCTATAGTGCTGGTTCCAAACCAAAGCTACCGCTATTTTGAGTTAACCGCCGCGCCATGTCTCTTCCCCAAGACGCCCTTGTCTCTTCCCCAAACCGCCCCTGTTTCCTCCCCCCACCGCCCGTGTCGCCCTTTTCTCCCCGCGCCGCACCTGACTACTCCCCGCGCCACCCAACCTCCACCCAGCATCGCCCAACCTCCACCCAGCGTCGTTGTCGCCCAACCTCCACCCAACCTCCCCCACCGCCAGATCCGCCGCCGTCCCCGACCCCGACCCCCTCCTCCAGGTAATGCCGTCGTCGCTTCCTCCCCATACCACCCCCCTTGTCCGGCCAATGGACAAGCGTGCAGATATAGTACTTAGCATTACGTTCGATGCATGGGCAGAACTTTGTAGATTTACGAGGTTGATTTTTGTATAGACAAGTTTGCTGCCAAAATATACATGTAAATTTTGTGAATGGATACAGTTTCATGCCATCTCCAAATGATAAGACATATGCGTTTGTTGGTCATGCTTAGTCTCATATAGGTCATCTTTTCATGCTTGAAAGTTTCTCAGGAAAGTTCAAGTATATGTTTAGGAACAAAGATAATCGATCTTCGAAGGGTATAGGGGGCAAAGCAAAAAGGTGAACATACAGCCAACAGAAATATATTTCCTAAATAGTCTAAATTTCAACTGCAATTTCAGAACAAAGAAGACGATGAAATGAAAATGGAACATGCTGATAAAAATCTGTATAAAAGAAGATCATGCTAATATTTTTAATAAAAACCAATGAGGGGCGTTCTTTTGCTTTCTCGTTCTTTGGGCCTGGTTTCAACAGAAAATTGATACACCCCCACATCCAATTTCAACTATCTTATAAACATAAGTTGGAAAAATAAATATATTCAATGACTTATCATTTTAGAGATTGCATGTGATGTTTTCTTCTCTGCCAAATAAGACATCAACTTGTTAGGGTTCATAAGTCCATGGAGTCAACAGACATTCAGTTAGGTAATTAATGTTTGTACTACTTGAGTTGACCAAATACTAAAGGGGAACACTGAAATGGAGATTCCAGAAATCTTCATTGTGTACTTCTTACTATCTGCACTACTTGCTGAAATGGAGAAAATGGACGAAGGTTCTCTCAAAAGAAGGGAACATATGGGAAATTCTGAAAAAGAACGAGGGGGCCTCAAAAAAGAAAATAAAAATCAAGGATGGTCCAGAAAAACAAAAAAATGTGGCAAGAAAATATTTTTCCCTAGTGAAACAATTTGCTTTGTCTTCGAGCTTGACACGGGATCTTTGTTTACAATAGTGGTATTGTTACATACAACTTTTGCCTTTCTCAGATTCGGCGTAGGTCATTGCATCCCTTTGCTAGTACTTATTATATCCTCATGGTCTCCATAGTACTTGTTATTTTATGTTCATATTTGTATAATTAATCTTGTGATGGTGTCAAGAGAATCCCATTTATTATCCTTATGGTATCCCTTCTTGTCTTTGATGTTTTGCCGGAATGTCCGAGTGGCCTATGTTTTGCCGGAATGTTGATTCATTTCCGTTTCGACAAATTTTAGGGGCTCCATATGTCCACTTTTTAGGAAAGGTCATGCCGAAATTTTTGGCATGACTTGTGCTAGAAACTAGGACATATGGAGTACCCGGGATTTGCCGGAAGGGAAATGAATCAACATTTCGACCAAATATAGGCCCCTTTTTCTCTTCGTTATATCTTTTATTTACAATTGTTGCATAGGAAACATGTCTACCGACGCCGAAGTTGTGGGTGGTTCTGCTCGCTCCGCAGACCCCATGGAGGCAGCAAATCACTATTTCGATTACATGGACGAACACCAGATGGGGTTGCATGCTGGCGGTAGTGGTCCCAACCCCGACCCCGGCATCGACACCGGCACCAGCACTGGCACCGGCACCGACACCGCCCCTCAGACCGGCAACGATGATGTCGTAGCCGGTAAAGCACTAAAGAAGAAGAGGACTCGAAGACCAAACGAGCTTGGCATCGGAAAAATTGTGGTCATGGAGATTCACCCCAAGAAGTTAGAGCCAACGTTGCTAGTGGAAGCACGCAAGTGCTGGGGCAATCAACTTGGATGCATCCTCAGGGAAACCGCCAACATCAGCGACGAGATGTTTAAGCAGATACCACGTATGGAGCACATGCTCCTAAATAAGTTGCACAATAGGTTCGTGTTCCCCGGTCGGGATGAAATGGAATATAAAGAGCCGTGGGACGACCCCGCCATGACAAAGATAAACTAGAAGGCGATGGTGACATTCACCAATGACTTGTCCTCCTGGAAAGTTTGGGTGAAAAAAGCGATTGCGAAGAATAAACCGTGGTCCAAGATTCATGCTGATAATCCGACAATAACGACAGAGGACTTTCGATAAAGAAGAAGTGAAGGCAAAGTCGGAGGAAATGAAGGAGCTCCAGGCCAGGAAAACGCCTCCCCACCACCTCGGAAGCCGTGGTTACGAGGGGAAGAGGCACATATGGGCCAAGGAGGACGCCGAACGTAAAAGTCTCGGGATCCCAGACCCCTTGGCGGAGTTCACTGACCCACTGGAGCATGACTGGTTCAAGGCCCGATACAAGTAGGACAAAGTCAAAAAGATCTTTTACACGGACCCGAACATGAGGGAGTTCATGAGACTTGTAGTAATTATTATATTACCACATTATCGTATTAGCTTCCAATCAATTTGACTACAAGTTTTGTCACATTAGTAAACCATCCATGTTCCTTTTGCAGAAAGAGCAGCACCAAAAGGCAGCCGAAAGCGACGAGCCGTCACAGTCCTCGGCGAGGCCCAAGTGGGACACCCTATTCAATCGGGCCCTGAACATACTGAAAAAGGTCCCGGTGGACAAGATGCCGTCCTATGGACGTGTGCACGGCATCAGATATGGCGCATCATGGAAGACGTGCTACCCCGAGGAGTCATAGGGAAGAATGAAGAGACGGTTGGTCGTCACTCAGGAGAGCATCGACGAGAAGGTCGCAATTGCAGTCAATAAGACCAAAGCTAAGACCAAAGAAGAGTTGGTCGGGGTAGTGAGTGGGTTGGTCACTGACACGGTGGCCAGCTTGATTCCGACAATTTTCAATTGGTCGAAGAGCAATCCAAATGCACGGCCAGAGGACTTTCCCCTTCCCAGCTTTGTCGGGAGCAACTCGGCGAACACCACAGCACCAACACCTTGCCAAGCAACCGCAAAAGGTCCCGTTCCTGTTCATAGCAGCCCGACCTCCGTCTCTGGCATGCTCGGCGGGCCTTCCTCGCTGGCTGAGCTCGACTCCCTCATGGTAATTACGTGTCATACCCTTTTCACCAGCATGTCTATAGTCTTCCATTTCAGTTGCCTTTTAGATGTTTGATGTCGTAGACATGTCTCCTTCGTAGGCCGACGACACCTCGTGCACCCTACTCTACGAAATCAAGGGCCAGAAGGTGGCTGTGGGAAAGGCAACCATCGTGAATCCGAAGGACCACATGTTCCACAATCGAGAGATGCCCGATCGCGTCTTCAAGGTTAACGTGGCCAGTGTCTTAGCGGGCTTCGAGCATTTGCCTGCTGCGATAGCAGTCGATGACGATGAGACCCCTAAGGCGATTGGCGCATGCAAGAACTGGTTCTAGACTTGGCTGAAGTATCTTCTTCGTCTCGAGGAGCCCAGTATCACGCCAACTCCAACTTCTTAAGAAGGTATGAACACCACCCACTTACCAAATTACTTGCACCTCTCGTGGTGGATGATGGTAGCGTACGACGCGAGGGAGAGCCTCCATTAGTGATATATCATGTTGCCCCCGCTGTCGAAGAAGAGAATGTTGATGATGACATGTAGGATGATGATGAGGACCTGAACCAGTATTTCAATACCGCCTATGATGGATTGATGGCTTAGGACGCCGAAGACTCAGGCTATGACCGTGGAGATTATGACTTGATGCTGCCTGATTTGCTGGAGCCGGAACGTCCTAAGGCGGAATGCAAAAAGTCTCTCTTCAAGCCATTCTCGCAGGATACGCCTCCAGATGCCGCCTCTACCCAGCAACCCCCCGAGGCCCGTCCACTGTTTAGCCCAAGGACACTGCGGGTGGTGGTTAGGGAAGGTATGGTGGGCTCACTACTGCCACCCGCCAAGAAGAAAAGAAAGAGACCGGCCAAGAAAGACCCTAAAGGCACCATAGGTGCTTCAAGCAGCCAACCGTCTCTGAAACCCCTGGTGGTAGACAGAATACCTGGCGAAGGTAAGTTGCTTTTCCATGTCGCTGGCGAGCAGATCCTACCTGCCAAAGCGCTAGATCACATACTGAACAATGATCTAAAGAGACTCCATGAAGATGTGTTGTCCAGAGAGAAAAGCCTTCTGGTCGCGAAAGATCCAGGATAGCCGCTTTACGCGGCTCAGGTGTCGGGTGGGAAGTTGTACGTCGATACCTGGCCCGCGAATCAGTTCCTCCTACGATTTCACTACATCTACAACATGTTCCACATGACCAAGTTGGATTTCCAGTTCATCCACATGTATGCGTTGTATCTCAACTCCTTCATCAACATGGAGAGAATCAAATATATCTGCGTCGCGGACCCATATTATATGCACGAGAGCTTCTTGGCAGTTTGCAAAGAGCACCGTAACTATGCGAGCAAGTACCTCGGCGAATTCAAGATCGCTAATAAGGACAAGGAAGCGATTCTCCTGCCTTAACATCCCTTGTAAGTCATCCACACATATCCTTTCGTACATGTTAATTTGTGGTGTACTTAATTTGCGCAACGGGGGCGGCACCATCCTCATCGTTCTGTACCCGGAATACTCCCATGCTATGTACTTGGACTCGTCGAAGAACCTCAAGAAAAAGGATTATACGCACGTAAGGAGTGTTCTCGACTCTGCCCCTTTTAACCTCCAGCCTGACTGGTGGATCTATCAAGGTGAAAAAGTACAGGAATAAAGCACCGGCTTTCTGCGATAAGACCGACTTCTGCTGCATCCAGCAACTGCACAACTGTACGGCTGATGGACTCTACCTCATGAATCACCTGATGGAGTACAGAAGGGATAATCAACGCCTTCACATCTTAGCTACTACCGAAGATGCTGAGATTGTCAGATGGGTCACAAGCATAGGAAATACACCGGATCATCGAATCTGAGCCTCGTTTTATCACATACAGTGTGAACTAGCCCAAGTGATCATGAAGCAAGTCCTCGAACCAACGGGGATGTTCTACCATGGCCAATCACGTGGGTTGATGTCCGAGCACTGCTAGTCGCTCAGCGTCTGGACCTGAAGCCTTTCACGAAGCTCGGGTGCATCCTCCCTGACTATGAAGATTGGAACGCTGACCTGGACGACTGATTGTCAATGACAATGTGATGTAACTAAACCATGGTGCTAAACTAGCGTGTCTTATCACTACTGTCTTTCTATGGAAAAACTTTGAAATTATGCACGGTGAAACTATGTGATGTAACTAAACTGTGTTCCTGAACTAGCCTAGATCGCTCTAGTTAATTAGTCTGGGTATGCGGAACTTCATCATTTATGTTTACTATTGGTTGCTTTTATTTTGCTAATCATGCCTCTTTGTTTTCTTAAGTACATTATGTTGCATATTATCGTTCAAATCAACAACTCACGATGCAGGTACCTAGATCAGAGATGGCGAAGGACTACTACGCCGTGTACGTTGGGAGGGTTCCAGGAGTCTATGACCAGTGGTCAGCCGCTCAGGCCCAGGTGCACAGGTACCCGGGTGCTAGCCACAAAGGGTTCAACACAAGAGCCGAAGCGGAAAGAAGTTACTTGAGGTGGACACTCCAGCATGAGCAGGGGCGGGACCGCCAGTACTACATAGTCGCGCTCTTCCTCATGTTGATCGTTCTTCTCTTGTACATCATGTTGTAGATAGAGATTATGAAACTTGTGGGTGTGCCATGAACATGCAGTTGCACTTATTCGAGACATGACATGATCACAGTTATGTATCGCTATTTTCGAGATTATGTGATGATATTTTGTGTTGAATGATGATGATGATGATGGTATGACGAGACTATTGTATGTCTATGATATGTGAGAATGGTGTATGTTTAATATGATGTCATGAAACTATTGTATAGAATCTTTTTAAATACATTACAAATACGTAGAGGGTGCAAATCTGTGAAAGCAGTATAAGTTAGCAGTAGCGCTGGTAAATACTTACAAGTAGAGCTGCTTAGCAGTAGCGCTTTCTATCAGCAAGCGCTCCTACTATAGTTTGCAGTAGCGCTGGATAGCTAAGCTCTACTGCTAAGACTACTTACCAGTAGCGATGCCCATACCAGCGCTACTACTAGTGTTTAGCTGTAGCGCGATCGGAGTAGCGCTTGGCCCAGCGCTACTGCTATCCATATTTCCAGCGCTACTACTAGGGTTTTCCCTAGTAGTGATGTATCCTTCTTTTCTGTTGTGTCTGTCCCTTTGGGGAAAGTCCATGTAGCTTGCTACGACTCATCTACACTCGATGTTGACCTACACCTGCTTTGCTGGGTTATGTATGCATGTCCTTGTACGGATGTGCCACTTGGTTTTATAACTAGTCATGTCGACCCGGGTTCTCTGAAATATGATTGCTAGCAACACATTCATATATGTGACCCAAAGTACGCAAACGGTCCAGGCCAAGGTAAGGTGGCAACCGTGGAGTTTACCGTGCGTGATGCCCCAAATTGATGTGAGGTGTTACATGCTGGATTTATATGTTTTAGGATCGGGTCCCGACACTATTATTCAATAATGAAATATGAATCAATTTATAACAATACCTAAGTATTTTATATGTTGCTTATACTAACGGATCTCACGAAATTTTGTTGAGTTTTGTGTGATTGAAGTTTTCATGTTTTGGGTGTTATCGCGATGGACAAAGGAATAAGGAGTAGCAAAAGCCCAAGCTTGGGGATGCCCGAGGCACCCCAAGGTAATATTATATGAAGGCTCAAGCGTCTAAGCTTGGGGATGCCCTGGAAGGTATCCCCTCTTTTGTCTCAATCCATCGGTATGTCAATTGGAGCTACATTTTTATTCGTCACATGATATGAGCTTTGCTTGGAGCACCGTTTGCTTTTGTTTTTTAGTTTTCCACAATCATCATTTGCTGGACATACCAACTTGAGAGCGACACACATTCATCATGATTTGGTACAATACTATGTGTGCTTTACTTATATCTTTTGAGCTTAGCAGTTTCTCAATTACTTCACATATATCTTTTTGAGCACGGTGAGTTATAGATTTTATAGAAATATTTGCACTCTCGTTCTTCTCTTATATTTGTTTGATAATTAATGAACAGTAGTGGTAATTTGTATGGGTCATAAGGCTAGTCCAAAAATAATATGTATTCAATGAATGCTAATCAAAACCATCCTGTATCACATAAAGATAAATTGTGGGTTTATAATATTGATGTGCTAATATGAAAAATGTGTGAGTGCATCATTGTTGATTGATAGAAGCGTCGGTATTAAGAGGTGTTAGTTTCTTGTTTGTCTGAATATTAAAAAGGCATGTCGGGGATGTGTGAGCATTCCTATTCCTTATTAAAATCCTAGTGTTGTTTCGGGTCAGAGGCGCACGATGGTTAACTCCTCCCAATGCCCTCCCTCAGGGCATGCGAGTAGTGACTTGATTTGTGATAAAACTAATAAAACTGTACAGTAAGTATATTAGTTCTTCATGACTAATGTGAAACCATGTACATAAACAATCTCACCTCCTCATATTTTGCCAGCCTCTTCGGTACCGTGCATTGCCCATTCTCACCTCGAGGATCAGTGCAAACTTCGCCGATGCATCATAACCCGGTGGGATGATACTCTCTGTCAAACATAAACCTTCATATATCTTCCTCAAAACAACAAGCATATCTACCTATAATGGCATTTCCATATCCATTTTGAGATATATTGCCGTGTTAATTCCACGGTTACATCATATGACTAGTTCGTTCATCATTATATTGCTTTGCATGATCATATAGAGCTGACATAGCATTTATGGCAAACCACCATTCATCATATTGCTGATACATGTCACGTTAGATCATTGCACATCCTAGCACACTATGAGAGGCATTCATATTGAGTCATATTGCTTCATAGTTCTTCATACTGAGCTTTCCTTGAGTTGTAAGTAAATAAAAGTGAGATGATCATCATTATGTGAGAATTGTCCCAGGGAGAAAATAAAATATGGGGAGGCCAAATGAGCCCACCATAAAAAAGTGCATGAGAGAAAAATAGAGAAGGGACTTTGCTACTATGTTTTACCACACTTGTGCCTCAAAGTGGTACCTTGTTCCTCATATAGAGAGTCTCATGTTATGTCATTTTCATATGCTAGTGGGAATCACTTTTTCATTATTATAAACTAGGCTTGTATATTCTGATGACGGACTTCCTCAAATTCCTGAGGTTGTCATGAGCAAGCAAGTTTGATGCACACCCCACTAGCTTCAGTCGAGCATTCATACGCTTATAGATCTAGTGGATCATTTGCATGGCAATCCCTAGTCCTTGCATTGACATCTACCGATGGGCATCTCAATTGCCCATTGGTATGACTAGTTTATGTGAGAGTATCTTCTACACTTTTTACCCCTTTGATACCTAGCACCATATTCTATTCCATCCTTATGCTATATCCATGTTTCCTCCTCATGTATTGCGTGAAGAAGAAAAAGATGATTCACATTGAAAAAGTATGATCCAAAGGCCTCACTTGCACATGGTGGTCCTTGACATTTGTATTAATGTGGTGAAGACGGAGCCATGCCTTGCTAATATGATAAGATGAATGGGGGTAAACATTCTTTTAGGATCGTGTACTTTGAAAGATTGATGATTTCGTTGCTTGTGCTTATAAATATTACTATATTGATCTTTGTTAATTCATTGTATCGCAATGAGCATATATGGAAAATATTACATATTGGGTAGCATGTCTCATCAGAAAATCTGTTTTTATCATTTACTTACTCGACGATGAGGAGGAAATAAGCTCGGAGATGCTTGATACGTCTCGAATTTATCTATTTTTATTGTTCCATGCTATTATAATATCATCCTAAGATACTTTTTAAGTAATCATTTACCAATTTATATTATTTTTTAGCACTAACCTATTGACACAAGGCCCAGTGCCAGTTGTTGTTTTCTGTGTGTTCTTTCCTTTTCAGGTTTAGAGTACCAAACGAATCCAATTGTCCCAAAACTTTTTTATGATTTTTCTAGACCAAAAGAAGACCTGAAATCCTGAGGAGAATACGAGAGGCCACATGAGGGAGGCACAAGTCAACAAGGTGCAGCAAGGGGGCTTGGCTTGCCCTGATAGCTTGTCCCTCCCTGGTGGCCCCTCTACCTCCGTTCTGTGGCCTATAGATTCACATATATTCCAAAAACCCTAGATGAGGGAGTGAAACAATTTTTCCACCACCACTAGTGTTTGTTTAACAGAGATCCCATCTAGAACTCCATTTGGGCACCCTGCCAGAGGGGGGATCAATCATGGAGGGCCTTGTAGGATTTCGGGCTCCGCAAAACCCTAAGGATTCGAACACAAGGGCGTGTACGAAGATCTCTCCCCGCTCAGCCTCACCTAGCTAGCTAGTCGATGGGAACGACAAAGGACTCACTCAATGGTGAGTGGAACACAGAACACAACAGTTTATGTAGGTTCGGGCCACTACGAAGTGTAAAACCCTACTCCTGCTTTTGGTGGATTGCCTCTCGTGGAGGTTGGTGGCTGAACTAGTACAGTTCTCTTGAGCCTCCAGAGGTGGGGTGGCTTTGTGTTTTACTCGATGGTGAGAATGAACTCACCCCCCTATGAAGTATCCTACCCTATCTATTTATAGTGGAAGCCCGGGTCCTTTTCCCTCATTGTTTCAGCGAGGAGGGATCCCACAATAGCCAATTTCGATGTGGGACAAGGGAACATGCTTCCCCTGTCAAGAGCGGTCTTCGCCTACAAAGTAGCTGCAGCGCTGCAGGGGTGGGCGCGGGGGTGATGTCCATCCTGTCGGCGGCCGGCCATGGTCTTGTTGCACCAGAAGGGAAACCTTTAGAAGATGCCTTTGGAAACAGCATTCGCCTTTGCTCTCTTTGCACCAAAGGGGGAAACTACACTGCCTGCTGTCTGCTGCTCGTCTGTCCTTCCTCTACGTCAGCGTTGACTCGTGAGGCTGGGCCTCGCCTCAAAATATCCGCCGCTCCGGTGGGGTCCCAAGGAGGCCCCTGCGGGTCTTGATGCCACTCCTCCTCGTGAGGCTTCGCCCCTTGCGAGGTCCTTGTCCTGGGTGGTGTCGTGCGAGTCGATCTTGTGTCGATGAAGTGGGCCAGCCTTGGGCCGCAGGCAGGCAGGTCTGGGTACCCCCATTCCTAGAACACCGACAGTAGCCCCTGGGCCCAAGGTGCGCCTGGGTTGGCTTCTTGGCGAAGCCTTGAGGGCTGCCCAAATTGTCATGGTCCCCATTTGCATGTGGGCCAGGCGACCCACGTGTCCCACAACCGCCCGGTGGGGCTCTCGCTCCTCGAGGCACCCAGGTTGCACTACAACACGGCGGTACAATCCCCAAGAGTTGCGCAGGACATCATTGCTCATTGAATGACATGAGTGTCGCCGGACCGCACCTAACGGCCCTCGCGGATGTGACCGCTCGATGGACACGTGACGCGACATGGGTGGCAGCGCTCCCGTCGGCCCACTTCACGAACCTTGCGGGGCGTGCAACACCCACGCTCCCACGACGGTTGGTGGCTAGGGCTCGCCTATAAACTCGCCCAGCCCCCGTCTGGGGGGGCAGCGCAACCTCGAGCTTCTTCTCTAGTTCCTGTGTTTGCCGCCAGAAAACCTCTTCTCCCCTTCGCTCTTTGTCTTCATGGCGTCTCCCGGATATGGTTCTGGTCGGGGGAAGCATGGAGCGCATCTTGGGCCTTCGCCCTCCTCCGAAGGCAGCAGCGGAGGGCCCTCAAGGCCTCCGCTCGTCCTCCACCACTGGGCTATGGCTGACGCGTAAGTCCCTCATTGTGTGTCTTTTACTTATTGCTTCATATGTTACCCTGTGGTTGATCTTCCTTCTTCTCCAGCGCGCCCTCCTCCAAGAAGCCAAAGCTTGGCACGCTCCAAGAGGAGATGGAGGGGTTGCGGGCCCTGCTTGAGAGTGTCGAGGGTTCCCTCCACGCTGCCCATCAGGGCGAGGCTAAGGCCAAGGCGGAGCTGGTGTCGCTATAGCAGCAGGTCCGAGAGGCGGCCAACGTTGTGCACAACGCTTAGGACAAGGCGTTGTATGCCCGGCTGATGGCATCCCAACGTGCCTTGCAATCCGCGGACATTGCCAACCAGGCGGCCGCCGCGATGCGCCAATTTGCGGGGGAGACCCCGGCGCTGCCTAACGTGAGGAGCGACGGGGGCTACCTCGTCTTATTCCAGAAGGTCGTGGGGGCGCTAGAGGCTGGCGTCTCCCGCATGGAGGAGGACAACGTGTCCAGTGAGCGCGAGCTTTTGGGTCTTGCCCTGACGCTCGTCTTCTCCAACCTACACCTCCTTGCACTGGGCTTGACCTTTGGTGCATCATCGAGCTAGCGCCTGCTAGGTCCCGCCATCTTCTTCGGTACAAAATCCGCTCACATGTCGACACCCTGGTGGCGCGGTACGTCCAGGTGCGCGCCTCGAGTGAGGAGGGGGGTGCCGATGCCGAGCCAGCAGGCGCCATGGGTGACATCGGCAACCCCTCCCCTTTGGTGTCCCTAGCTTCCGATTACCTGCTCAAGTGATAGTGGATCAAGAAACCTGCCCTGCGGGGCGTTATGCTTTTGCTGTTATAACCTGCACCGTTCTCCCTTTTCCCCTTTGATCCTGAGTTGATAGCTTGCATGCCGGTGCTCGTTACGGCCGGTCCACGAAGCTTAGGGCCAGTCGCTGCACCAGCTGTGGCTCGGGACGACGAGAGGCGTGGGTTCCGTCGGAGGTTCTGCCCTCCTGTGGCACCTCTTGCGTCACCACATGCTTGGCCGATGAGCTCGTTCTTCGCTACAGTCGGATCTTTAGGCCCTGCATACCTTCATTAGTGCGCATCTTTTGAATTCACCGTTAGTTGTCGTAAAGCTAGAGGATTCCGGTCTGGGCCTGCGGGACACTTAGCTCGTGGGTTTGTGTCGGTCCCTTGCATAGTCCCTCCTGTGGAGTTCTAGTTTCGTAGGTGGGACGAGGTGAATACCATTTCTTCACTATATGTCTGTGGGTCCCGGTCCCACACATTTCCCTGCCGCAATGAGGCGCAACCCGTTACCTAGGTTGCTCCTCACGGGGCAAAGCCTCGGCGACCTAGGGGCCGAGTGGCTTTGTGACCAGTAAGGCTCTTGAGACGCGCTGCTCAGGAGCCCCCCTTGACACTCAAGCCACTCTGCATCATCAGGCCCTAGCCCCCTACATCTCCCCATCACCGTTAGGTTCGTGCTAAACAGGGAAGGGCCCCGCCACTCGTGATGCCTTCCGGGGCTCCCGGACGACGCCAAAAGTGGCGAGCGGCATTACGGACGGTAAGGCTCCTCAGGCATGCCCAGGAACCCCCTTTCTGGCGCCCGAGAGATTCCGCACTTTGTTCCTTTAGTCATCACCCCAGGGGGGTCTGAGGCCTCCCTAGACTCTTTGTGGTGGTATCGAGTTTCGGTACAGACCCCCGAACGGTGGTTGACTACCGAAAAATATTTGCCCCTGGGGTGGCAAGTCCTTGATTTCATGCTCCTTGACTCCTAGGGGCGGTGCGGAGCGGTTATCTCCAAACACGTCCTCTGGATGGGAGGTTTTTAAAATAAGTGAAAAAGAAGATGCCAGAGAAATCCCCCCCCTTTGTTTTTTGAACGTCAGGCACTGAAAATTAGAAAACAGCTTGTGGAACCGGCAAGTTTAAGATCAGCGGAAAACAGTTCAAAATCCAAGAAAAGCAAGAAAACGCCGTGTCCGGCACTAAGGCTGGCATAGTCATTGGAGGACTATATGGGTTTCCTTGCCAGCTGCGGGCATGGTCATTGGGGGACCGTGTCGATTGCCTTCTTCTTCTCCCCAGCGCGGAGCGTAGGGCTGCCACTAGGCGTGGGATGGACCCCTTCCACATCCTCGGGGGGCCCTGCGCGTCTACAGCCTCGGCTCATTATTACATGGGAGTGTCACGGTGGGGGTGTATAAGGGAGGTCCCGAGGACGCTTTGGCCTCGCGAGTGTCCCTACCTCTAAGTCATCGGTGGACTGAGCTTCTCCCCAGCCCGGAGCATAGGGCTTCCACTAGGCGTGGGATGGACCCCTTCCGCGTCCTCGGGCGGCCCTGGGCGTGTACAACCTCGGCTCGTTATTACGTGAGAGTGTCACGGGATGAAGTAGGTTTTGGAAGGATTGAAGGACGATGCAGAGGTGCGACGGGTTGATGTAGGTCTTGCGTGCTCCTTCCTAGGAGGCCAGTTAAGGGCTTTTATGGCTCTATGTTGACACGTCCTAGTCCCGCACATTTCCCTGCCGTCGTGAGGCGCCTCACGAGGCAACGCCCGACATCCCCCGATACCGACCAAGCCTGGACGGCACCAGGGTGGTCAAGTGGCTTTGTGACCGGTAAGGCTCCTGAGGTGCGATACTCAAGAGCCCCCCTTAACGTTCGAGCCGCTCTACGTTGCTAGGATCCAGTCCCGCACATTTCCCAACCATCGTCGTGTGGGAGCAAGTTAACGGATGTAGCTACGGGGTCAGGCCCTGCCACCCCTAATAAGGACCGGATAATCGAGGATGCTGTCAAGGGCGGCACGCGGCTTTGTGACCGGTAAGTCCCCTGAGGCGCGATGCTCAGGAGCCCCCTTTCGATGTTCAACCGGCCCTGCGACGCTAGGATCCAGTCCTACACATTTACCAACCGCCGTCGCGTGGGTGCGAGTTAACAGATGTAGCTATGGGGTCAGGCCCTGCCACCCCTGACAACGACCGGATAACCGAGGATGCTGTCAAGGGAAGCAGGTGGCTTTGTGACCAGTAAGGCCCCTGAGGCGCGATGCTCAGGAGCCCCCTTTTGACGTGCAAACGACTCTGATTTTATCGCACCGGCCAAAGCCCCGCGTGCGAGGGAGGTGGATCGCCTTGAATGGCTCCCTTGCACCTGGAGAGCGCCTCGCGAGGCCTGGCCCTCAGCGCCCACGCCTGCAGCGTGCTTGTCGCAGGCGATTCGCGCCAGTTACGTCTTGTTGCTTCACTCGACTCGTCCTCCCGAGGCGTAGGATTTGGCCCTACGTAGTTCTTCTGCAGGGATAGCGGCTGGCACCACGTCCCGCGGCTCGAGGGAGCCTCCTTGCTCGCGCCTCTTGGGCCCGGCTCAAGGAGGAGCCCCAAAACGTTCCTCACTCCTGAGGAGGATAGGCGCCCCGGAGGGGGGGGGGCTGAAGCTCTTCCTTGTCGGGAGGGTGAGGTGGTGCCGCATACTCCAGCACGTAAGGCTCCATATAGGAGCTCGACCGTTCCCCATGGCCACTTAGAACTACGATGATGGCGGTCCCCCTTGGTGGCGGAGGGGGGTCTCCCCGACAATATTTCTTGGAGTTCTTCGTGCGAAAGGCTTCCGTGCGAAGTCGCTTGTTCCTACTGCTGCCATTGGATGGTCCCGGTGCCGCCCGGTGTTGACTCCCTCCCTAGTGCCCTGTCATGTCTCCGTTGTCGTAGTTCGTCTGCGCCATCACCTCTGCCCTCTGTTGGCTGGGCCGGAGGGAGCACTCCTCTCTAGCCGCCCCGGATTGTCGAGGGCCGACATGGTCTTGGTGATGCGCGCTAGCGTGTGCGTCAGTCGTCCCGCCGTTATCCTCGCATCCCTGGTGGTTGTCGACATGGTGCGCCTCGGGGCCGGTCGCTGGGGTCTAGAGAAAGAAGGAGGGGAGCACCAAGCGTGTCTTTCTCGGCCCCGCCCGGAGCGGGTAAGGCCCCGATGCTTTCAAGCCCGTGGACTGGTGCGCTGTGCGAGCCCCTGGCGCCCGACGTGTGTGGCCTTGAGGATGCACCGGGTTGGATGGTCTTCTGGGCGATGTCGACCACCTCCATGATGTGGTCCACCCAGGCGTCGAAGCCACCTGGTGTCGGTCGTTGGCGGAGCATCTTTCTTGCCATCTGCAACGCGTTGTCTGCGCTGAGGTCCCCCAAGTTGACGCGGCACGCTGGGGGTGCCTAGGCCGCCACGTAGCCACCATGCGCCTGGGTGGCACGGCTGGCCGCCACGATGGAAACGATGTGGACGACCTGGTACGAGCCTCCTGGTACCACGACGCCGGCATGCGAGCTTCCAGCCACTATGATATGGCGGTCGGAGAACAGCTCGATGAGGCTAGGAGAAGCTGGTTGGTCGCCGGCTATCGGTGCAGCGGCCTAGGAAGGAGGATGCTAGGAGAAGACCTTCACACGCCCCCTACCTGGCGTGCCAAATGTCAGATTTCGTGCTCCGCAAAACCATAAGGATTCAAACACAGGGGCATGTACGAAGATCTCTCCCCGCTCAGCCTCACCTAGCTCGCTACTCGATGGGAACGACGAAGGACTCATTCAATGGTGAGGGGTACACATAACACAATAGTTTACCCAGGTTCGGGCCGCTGCGAAACGTAAAACCCTACTCCTACTTTTGGTGGATTGCCTCACGTGGAGGTTGGGTGATGAACTAGTACAGTGCTCTCGAGCCTTTGGAGGTGGGGGTGGCTCTATGTCTTGCTCGATGGTGAGAATGAACTCTCCCCCCTACGAAGTATCCTACCCTATCTATTGATAGTGGAGGCCCGGGTCCTCTTCCCTCATTGTTTCGGCAGGAAGGTATCCCACAACTGCCAATTTCGAAGTGGGAGAAGGGAACATGCTTCCCGTGTCAAAAGCGGTCTTCGCCTACAAAGTAGCTGGCAGCACTGCAGGGGTGGGCGCAGTGGTGACGTCCATCCTGCCGGTGGGCGGCCATGGTCTTGTTGTACCAGAAGGGAAACCTTTGGAAGATGCCTTTGGAAACAGCGTTCGCCTTTGCTCTCTTTGCACCAAAGGGGGAAACTGCACCGCCAACTGTTTGCTGCTCGCCTGTCCTTCCTGTACATCAGCCTTGACTCCTGAGGCAGGGCCTCGCCTCGAAATATCCGCCGCTCCGGAGGGGTCCTGAGGAGGCCCCCTGCGGGTCTTGATGCCGCTCCTCCTCACGAGGCTTGGCCCCTCGCGAGGGCCTTGTCGTGGGTGGTGCCATGCCAGTCGATCTTGTGTTGATGAAGTGGGCCAGCCTTGGGCCGCAGGCAGGCAGGTCTGGGTACCCCTATTCCCTAAACGCCAACATGCCTCATCATCAACCTTGCTTCCCTCATGCTAATGTGTGAGTAGTTCATCACAAACCTACGGGTCCGTAGTTAATACCTACATGGGTATCTCTTTCTCTTGATCTTCAATACAATGATCATCGCATCTTCGCTTTAAATTGTCCGATTTAATTCTTTTGTATGGTGTGTTTGTTGGGATTCGATGAATTGTGGGTTTATGTTTAGATTATTCCTGAGAAGTATTTGAGTCTTCTCTGGCTATTATGATTCTTATTTGCATGATCATAGCAGCTTCATAATTCTCTCCGGTCTATTGAATTGCTTTGCCCAAGTAGCGTTATATTTCTTTAGTGAGAGGGGCGTTTTGTAGTGGGTTCAACCTAACGAGTTTCTATATCCTAGTGAGAGAAGGGGACAAGATGCATCTTTATGTTGATGCCACTAATTATAAAATGATGGGGTTTATTCGTATTTATTGAGTTTACTTTGTCTACATCATGTCATCGTTCTCCAAGTATTACTTTGTTTCTCATGAACTTAATACGTAGAGAGGCAAGCATAGAAGGGATCTTTAAGTGGAGTAATAGTAGTAGGTGCAGGCAGGAGTCGGCCTATTTGCTTATGGACTTGATGGCTATATACACATGATCATTGCCATGAAAATCGCATAACTATTCCTTTTTTTGTCAATTGCCCAACAGTACTTTGTTTACCCACCATATGTTGCTTTCATAAGAGTACCACTACAGAACACTACGGCCCCATGGCCTATTCACTTATATATTCACAGTTTACCTCACTATTCTTATTTGTATTTTATTTTATTTTGCAATTTAAAATTCTCTACAATTATGTACACACCTCATCCGCTTGCCAATAATGAGGTCAAGGGGATTGACAACCCTCTTGCCAACGTTGGGTGCAAGTTGTTTGCTCTTTTGTGTGCCACCACTAAAGACGGTTGACATTGATATTCCTATTGGTTCGATAAACCTTGGTTTCTTAACTGAAGGAAATACTTACTGGTATTATCCTGCAATTACCCATTCCTCTTCACGGAAAACCCAATGCATATCACAAGTATTAGCTAAGAATGTGTATAACAACGAGAACAAAAGAGTTTGTAAAATTTTTCTTTAGGACTTTCAGTTTATCAACTAAATTACTTGAGGACAAGCAATGAGTTAAGCTTGGGGGAGTTGATACGTCTCAAATGTATCTACTTGTCCAAACACTGTTGCTCTTGTTTTGGAGTCTAATTTGCATGATTTGAATGAACTAACCCATGACTTATATTGTTTGTAGTAGAACTACCATGGTGTTATTTTTGTACAGAAATAAAAGTTCCCGAAATTGGACGAAACCTTTTTTGATTTTTTATGGAATATATAATGAACTATGGAACAAAGAACAACAAGAGGTGGGCTACGAGTGGGGCACAAGGCATCAAGGCACGCCCACCTCCCTGGGCGCGCCTTGATAGCTTGTGGGGCCCACATGGCTCCCTCGAACCTAAAAAAACGAGAAAATATGTCCTTGCGTTTCATGAGGCGGATCCGCCGCCACTTCTTTTTCTTCCTCCCGAGGTGTGATCTAGAGTCTGTTTGGGGCTCCAGAGAGTGGGATTCATTGTCATTGTCATCACCAACCCTTATCAATCCACAATTCCATGATACTCACCACCGGGAGTGAGTAATTACTTCGTAGGCTTGCTGGATGGTGATGAGTTTAGGACTTGATCCCTAGTATGCATTATGCTATAAGATTGATGTTGATGTGACTTTGCTATGCTTCATGCTTGTCACTAGGGCCCGAGTGCCATGATTCCAAATTTGAACCTATTATGTTTTCTCTGAATATGAAAGTGTTTAGATCCTATCTTGCAAGTAGCATGCACCTATTACTTGTTATGATCCGCGTCCCCCAAGGTGGCAATAATTGGGATTCCTTCCACTGATTGCCGTAGTAAGAGGAGTTCATGTATTCACCATGTATTAATGATTTTTTTGGTTCTCTATTAAAAGGAGGCATTAATATCCCTTAGCTCCATTGGGACCCCACTTCCACGGGAGGGTAGGACAAAATATGTCACATAAGTTCTTATCACAAGCACGTATGACTATACATGCCTACATTATATTGATGAATTGGAGCTAGTTCTATGTTGGTCTAGTTTATAATTGTTACATGATGAATTTCATCCATATCCATCCATCGTTGATCCATGTGCGCACGCTTTACATATACTGAATCTTACTAAGATACTATTTTTGCTTCTACTGTCACAACTTCTACAAAATTATTGCTATCACTATTACTGTTACTACTATTACTTGTTGTGCAACTAAATCTTCGCTGCAGACAGATATATCAGGTGTGGTTTAATTGACAACTCAACTACTAAGGCCGATAAATACTCTTTGTCTCCCCTTGTGTCGAATCAATAAATCAGGGTGAAATGCTACCCGCAAAGACTATTGCAAGCCCCTACACTTGTGGTTTATCACCCGCATTGGGTGCAAGTGTTTGCTCTTTTGTGTGTAGATGCTGGCAACGAGAATTTGTGTGGTTCTCCTATTGGTACGATAACCTTGGTTCTCAGTAAGGAAATACTTATATCTACTGTGTTGCATCATCTCTCCTCTTTGGGGAAAAAGCCAACGCAGTTTACTTGTAGCAGGAAGAATTTCTGGCGCCGTTACCAGGGAGACATCATCAAATTCTTATCACGTTCCTTCACAGAAACTATCATTCACTTGTTCTAATTTTTATTTTCCTTTATCTTTGCTTTCCTAAAAATACAAAAAACACAAATGTATTTATCTTTGCTAGCTTCCTTGTTTGCTTGATTTACATGCTAGTTTCCTTATCTTGCTTGCTAGTTTACTTGCTCCGTCACTATGTATCAAGATAATACCAAGTTGCGTCATTTCTCAAATACTATTAATAATTATTTTATTAGTACTCCTATACCACCCATCACTAGTGCGGAGCTTCATGATATTAATATTACATTGTTAAGTCTTCTTATAAAAGAGCAATTTTTGGGAATTCTAATGAGGATTGATGTCCATTACGCAACTTTATTCTTGTAGACGTTGTTGGGCCTCCAGAATTAGAGTTTTCTAGGAAAACAACAAATTTCCATCAAGTGGATGACATAAGGTTTATTAAGTTGTGGGAGGTGTAGTATGAAGATGGTGTCTCTCAAACAACCTTGCAATCAATTATAAGAAATCTCTTGTGTCCCTAACACACCCAATACAATGGCAGATTGTATAAGTGCACTAGTTCGGCGAAGAGATGGTGATACAAGTGTAGTACGGACAGTAGAAATACATTTTATAATATGAATAAATAAAAATATCAAGGTAACAATTAGTAAACAGACAGAAAAATTGTATATTAATGCTTGGAAATAAGGCCTAGTATTCACACTTTCACTAGTGCTATGTCTCAACAATGCTAACATGGTAGAATCATATGGTCATCCCTCAACATGCAACAAAAAATCACTCAAAAGTTCCTATTAGTGAAGAACATAATAAGAAGTTGTTGTAGGCAGCAAACCACCTCAAAGTTATTCTTTCCGATCAATCTTTTGGGATATTCCTATAGGTGTCACAAACAGCCCTAGAGTTCATACTAGAATAACACCTATGATACATATCAATCAACCGTAATGTCACATAGATAATACAATTTCACCTCAAGTATCCCTGAATTAATTATTCGACATGCATCAAAGAACTTCAGATTCATCATATTTGATCCAACACAAAGAACTTCAAGGAGTACCCCAAGATTTGTATCGGAGAAAGTCGGATGAAAACGTGCAATCAAGCCCTATGCATAGATCCCCAAGGTCACAAGAATCCACAAGTTGACACCATAACATATATCAAGTGAACCAATAGAATATCCTATTGTGACCATGGGTATCCACATGCAAGACATACATCAAGTGTTCTCACACACAAAATATTCAATCCAACATAACAAGATTTCAAAGGGAAAGATTCAATTCATCACAACAAGATGGAAAGGGAAGAACACCATTTTATCCAAGTATCTTAACAAAGAGCATGATACATCAAGATCGTGCCATCTCAAGAAGACGAAAGAGAGATTAAACACATAGCTACTAGTACATACCCACAACCCCGAGTGTGAACTACTCACTCCTAGTCACGACCTCCCTCAGGACTATGAAGATGGACACTAATGATGATTTACCCGTCTGGTAGGGTACTAAAAAGGCTTCATATGGGGTTTTTTATACGGAGAGTTGCGGCGGCGGAGCAGAAGTTCTAGCTTAACTTTCCAGGGGGGGTTCTAGATTTATAGGAATTTTCACTCTTGGAATCACGTCAGACGGAGCCACATGGGCCCCACAAGCTATCAGGGCGAACCCACTTGTGGACCACAGTTTCCCCCCTTTGGTAGTTCTTCACTCAGGTATTTGTTATTTTTCCTACAAAAAACTCATCAAAAAGTTTAGGGCAATTCCGAGAATTTTTATTTATACACAAAAAACACCACGGTTATTCTGCTGAAAACAGCGTTAGTCTGGCTTAGTTCTAAATAATTCATATAAATTGCATCAAAACCATATAAAAGTATTGTAAACATAGGCAAAAATGGCATGAATACTTCATAAATTATCGATACGTAGGAGACGTATTAGCATCCCCAATCTTAGTTCCCACCCGTGCTCGAGTAGGTAAATGATAAAAGAAGTAATTTATGAAGTGTGAATGCTAGCATAGTGAATAGTTTTGATCATTGATAATTTTTGTCACTTCTCTAGCATCATAACCAACAACTTTTATTGATGAAACTCGTTATGATAGTGTAGCAACCTATCCACATGTCATGGTTCAAACAATGCATTCTCTTGAAACCTAACAACATATGTTCGTAGTCATCAAACAATGTCAATGCATCAGTAAGTCTAAGTAAGAGCTCCACATACTCAATTAACATACAATCTTGTATGATAGCTAATACTCCAAGCATATTTTTGTAACAAACATCATCCATTGAACACAGAGAAAGATATGGGTTTAATGTTTCGTCTCCCAACATACTTATCATGAAGATAACTGTCAACAATAATGAAGCATGATCAAATATATTTGACTAAATATATGTGTTTGGATCTTTGCCCACCAGATGGTGCTTCCCAACTAATAGATTGAGGTTGGAATAAGAAGTTGACTTAACATGAAACGTAAATAACATAAAAGTAAATAGATTTCCTTTCACAGAGGGAAGCAGGGATTTGCAGAGGTGTTAGAGCTCATTGTTTAAAACATTGATGCATATATTTTGGTGTGCCTTTCCTGTCAAGAGAGGAAATTTTCTATGCATGGTGGTAGCTACACACCCTTTGGCCTAAGTGACTTTTTATATATTTGAGGTGTTGGGTTTCGATGGCATTGACACAAGTGTGTTTTTGTTGTATGGAAATTACTTTTTATCACTTTTATTTTTCATTTTACTATTTTTGACACAAGTGTCTTTTTGTTGTGTAGAAAGGGTGTTTTCTCACTTTTGTCGGTCTCTCTGTTTGTCTTTTTGGCATCACTGGCTATTTTCTTGCTTGGCTGGTCCAAAGTCACAATATTTGCATTATAGAGTAATTTTTCATACTCGAAAATAATTTATCAAAACAATTAAAGATAAAAACTGGGGTCGTGCGTAGCTACCACCATGGGTAGCAAATTATTTTCGTTCGTGTCAATGTAACACCGAAGGATTTCAATATTTTCCATTCTATTCACATTATTTGCAATTACCAACCAGAATTGAAACTTTAGTCCCCTCCACCATTCAACACATTAAATGGCTAGCCATATCCACGGATACCTTCCAAACAGTAAACTTTCTAGGGGGAGTTATTGTTTATTTATTCTTGTATTATACAAGACTAGGAATTCTTTTTACCATCCTCTCTCGTGCAATGACAAGTGAATAAACAGTCATCATGAGACTAACCCACTTAGCCTGGAAGATATTGATCGCCACGATCGCTCCAAGAGTGGTACAGGCAGACACAAAAATGTTTATTTGAAGATTTTAGAGGTGGCACATGCAAATGTTTTTGGAATGGAAGATAAATACCATATACATGTAGGTATGGTGGACTCTCACGGAAGAAACTGGGCTCAAGGATTTCGATGCACAAGTAGTATCTCTACTTTGTACGGAATTTTGGCTAGCAAAAGTTTCTAAACAAGCACCACATGTTGGAGGATCCATAACAATATAATTTGTATGCAAATATAGTCGAATAGAACCATTATGTTTTCCTCCTTGTCGAACTTCAACTATTTGATCAAGGTTGAAAATAAATAATGTGTATTCACAATCATAAAAGATGTCCAAGATAATATATTTGTATGTGGAAGTTTTTTTTCTTATACTAATTTTTCATGAATTGATTGTATGACCAAAATTGTGATTGTCAAAGTATGTGGAACCATTTTTACTTTCTAAAATAAATGTGAAACTACTACTAATTATATAGAAATCGATAATTTCAGATTTAGGATATTTCATTCATTCATTATTTACTCTTAGGATATAACTGGAGCACGCGAGTAAACATCAAACTACTCTTAAAAGACATAAGTGAAGATCGATGAGTAGCCACACAATTAAGTAGCTATGTGAGGACCCTTTCTAAATAAATATTTAAAATAGCAAATAAAATGAAAATACATTCTAAGAACAGCACATATCATGTGGACGAATAAAAATTTCGGCTTAACATAGGCTAGCCGATATTTTTTGATGAAGAGAGGTGGATGATACGTCTCCAACGTATCTACTTTTCCAAACTCTTTTGCCCTTGTTTTGGACTATAATTTGCATGATTTGAATGGAACTAACCTAGACTGATGCTGTTTTCAGCAGAATTACCTTGGTGTTATTTTTGTGCAGAAATCAAAGTTCTCCAAACGTCCTGAAAATTTACGGGGAGCAGTTTTGGAAAATATCAAAAATATCCGCGCCAAGTTCCACCTGAGGGGGTGGGCCAGTGGGCCACAAGCCCCTGCCCCGCCACCACCCCCTGGTGGCGGTGGGTAGTCTTGTGGGGCCCACAGGCACCTGCCGCCCCCAACTCCAGCTCTATAAGTTGTCTTTCGTCCCGGAAAAAATAAACAGAGAAGTTTTTGTCGCGTTTTTGATACGGAGGCGCCACCACCCCCTGTTCTTCATCTGGAAGGCAGATCTGGAGTCTGTCTTGGGCTCCGGAGAGGGGAAATCGTCGCCATCGTCATCATCAACCTTCTTCCCTCTCCAATTCCATGAAGCTCTTCGTCGTTCGTGAGTAATCTATTCGTAGGCTCGTTGGGCGGTGATGAGTAGGATGAGATCTATCATGTAATCGAGTTAGTTTTGATGGGGATTGATCCCTAGTATCCACTATGTTCTGAGATTTGATGTTGCTACTACTTTGCCATGCTTAATGCTTTTCACTAGGGCCGGAGTGCCATGACTTCAGATCTGATATTATTAGGTTGTCACCAATATATGTGTGTTTTAGATCCGATCTTGCAAGTTGTAGTTACCTACTATGTGTTATGATCCGGCAACCCCGGAGTGACAATAACCGGAACCACTCCCGGTGATGACCATAGTTTGAGGAGTTCATGTGTTCACCAAGTGCTAATGCGTTGGTCCGGTTCTTTATTAAAAGGAGAACCTTAATATCCCGTAGTTTCCTTTTGGACCCCGCTACCATGGGAGGGATGGACAATAGATGTCATGCAAGTTCTTTTCCCTAAGCACGTATGACGACACACGGAATGCATGCCTACATCACATTGACGAACGGGAGCTAGCCACATATCTCTCCATGTTATAGCTGTTGCATGATGAATATCATCCAAAAAAATCACCGACCCATTGCCTACGAGTTTGTCCTACTACTGATGTTACTTGTCTTGCTCTGCTGCTACTACTGCTGTTGCTACTGTTGTTACTTATCTTGCTCTGTTGCCACTACTGTTGCTACTGCTATTACTTGTCTTGCTCTGCTGCTGCTGCTACTACTGTTGCTACTACTGTCGCTTGCTACTATTGCTACTTGCTACCGCTGTCACTACTACTGTTCCTTGCCGCTCATATTGCTCGTTACACTTCTATTACTTGCTACTTTGCTGTTACTACTGTGCTTGCAGATACTAATATTTCAGGTGTGGTTGAATCTAACAAATTTAGCTGCTAATACTTGAGAGTATACTCTCACCTCCCGTCGTGCAAACCAACAAATTGGGTCGAATACTCTACCCTCGAAAACTGTTGCGAACCCACGCGCTAGTGGGCCACCAACAACATTCTTCTAGTCTCATTACTAGGGAGTGCTTTCAGCATTCTTCTGGTGCCGTTGCAGGAGAAGGTTTGTTGTCATAAGCATTCGTCTAGCTAACGCCAGAGATTGCACGATCAGTGGAATGCGTAGCATGCCCAAGCTTAGATGCTTGAGACTTCTTGTAATATTTACCTGGGGTGCCTTGGGAATCCCCAAGTTTGAGATTTTTTATCTCATTCAATCCTCTCATATCCTGGTTTCACCAAACTGTCAAAAACTTCGTGCACAAAAACTCGAAAAGAACTCGTGAAACAGGTTAGTACACATAAGAATAAATCAACACTTCATGTACTGTCTAGACAAGTTTCATAATGTGTTTCAAACGGTAGGTATTGTATATTTTCATTTTCACAATTTATATCTACTAATATAAGCCAAGAATACTCTAGGATAAATAGATAACAAAACTATGACAACAATTTGTCCGAAAAGAACAATATATAGAAATATATTTAATAAGTACACTCTTGTACCTCCACAAATTATGAAAATTTGGGAAATGATAACTAATTTGTATGATAGCATTTTCTAAAAAATTCAGAAAATTTCCATGTTCCAATAAAATCTGATAGTTCAAATACTGTATCAAAATTTTCTGTTTTTGTACATAACACATCACTCATGTAATTCAAGCATCCTAAAGGCAATTCCTTGAAATTTTTATTGAAAAACAAGATTAAAAATAATAGCAAGAAAATTTTAGCAAACTAAAAAGATGCAACAAGAAAAACTCATATTATGTGATGAATAAAAATATAGCTCCAAGTAAGATATACCGATAGTGTAGGAGACGAAAGCTTAGATGCTTGAGTGTTCCTTGGATATGACCCTTTGGTTTCTTGGGAAGCCCAAGCTTAGGTTCTTGCTGCTCCTTATTCTCCACATATCGGTATCTCAACCAAAACTTGAAAACTTCAATCACACCAAACTTAATGGAACTTTGTGAGATGGGTTAGCGTAATAAAGATAGATCATTCACTTAGGTATTGTCAAGACAAGATTCATAATTGTTCTCACGTAATACCTACTGTATTGTATCATTGCCATAATTTATATCACTCAATATAAGCTATGGAAACAGTAAAACAAGCAAACTATGCATGCAAAATAGAGTCTGTCCAAAACAGAACAGTCGGTGGAGATCAAAATGAACACCATACTTCCGTGGCTCTACAAACTCTGAAACATTACGAAAATGTAGAGCATCTACATACAAAAACTTTGTGAAAATTTCATAATTTTTTTACGCGCGAGTAAAATCATGGAAATTTTGCACTCGACGTTAAAGTTTATGGTTTTGCACAGAATCAAACAAGCAAGTATCCACACTATCCCAAATGCTTTACTTGGCACCTTATTGAATAAATGACACAAGGCATGATTAATATAGTATCTTAGTCATGTGAACACACAAAAAAAAGGCAAAGTGTTGGGTTATCTCACAAAAAGAGATTTTCTTTAATGCCTTTTAGCTAGGCATGATGATTTCAATGATGCTCACATAAGAATAATATTTGAAATATGCAAGAGAGCATGACAAATCCCCTTTGGTGCCTTCTGCTATGTTTCTATGCCTTTTGAGCTGAAAAGCGCGGGGGTGACTTACTAGCGATGCGTATAGTATTGCCTTCATTCACGGATTGGGTGAAATGCTCATGGTTATGTTTATGACATCATTGTGAAATCTAAGTAGAAGGAAACACTCTTGGATGATCTGAAAGAAACATTTCATAACCTTCGAGTGTACCAGATGAAGCTTAACCCGGCAAAGTGTGTCTTTGGGGTCCCTACCGGCAAATTACTAGGATTCTTAGTATCTGAAAGAGGCATTGAAGCCAACCCTGATAAGATCATGGAGATAACCTCGCTGGGTTAGCCAGCTAACATAAACCAGGCGCAATGCCTGGCGGGCCGCATCACAACATTGAGCCGGTTTATAAGCCGCTTGGGGGAGAAGGTGATCCCTCTATATTACTTGCTGAGCAAAATGGTAAGTGTTGCAGTTGTCGTCGAAAGAAAGGAGGAAGGAAAGGAATGTACAGTCCAACAGCCGGTTAATTTCGTTAGTGAGGTCTTGACCCTATCCAAGCAATGGTACCTACATTGAAAAAAGCTCGTCTTTGGGGTCTTTATGGCAAGTCGGAAGCTGAAACATTACTTTCAGGAGCACACAATCACTTGGTCTCCTCAACACCCCTTGGTGATATCATACAAAATAGAGAGGCGACTAGGCGGATTGCTAAAGGTGCGATTGAGCTTGGTCTGCATCAGGTGAAGTACATGCCTCGAAATGCTAGCAAATCCCAAGTGTTGGTAGATTTCATCAATGACTGGACATAGTTGCAAATACCAGAGGACAGGCCACACAACATGTGTTGGACTCTGCATTTTGATGGTTCCAGATAGCTAGAAGGATCCGGGGCTGAGGTCGTGTTAACTTCTCAACGAGGTGACAAATTTTGCTATGTTCTATGGGTCATGTTCTGTGCACTAATAACGCGGACGAATAAGAGGCCTTGTTACATGGTCTAAGAATGGCTAAGGAGGTGAACCTTAGTCGGGTCAGGTGTCCAGGCGACTCAGACTTGGTGGTGCAACAGGTATTAGGGATGTGGGATTCTAAAGATCCCCTCATGGCGGCATATCGACGAGCGGTCAGCAAGGTGGAGGGTTACTTTCATGGATACCATGTCTATCATATTGATCGTCGGCTCACTGAGGTAGAGGATGCCCTGTCATGGCTTGGTTCTCAGCAGAAGCCGGTCCCACCCAATGTTATTCTGGAAGTTCTTCACAATCCCTCAGTGAAATTACCATCTGAAGAGGACATAGCAATTCCGGAACCAGAGTCACAACTGGTGGCGGCTCCTCGAGCGACCCTAGATTAGACGGTGCCATATTTAACATATCTCGCTCGAGGAGAGCTCCTAGTCGAGGAGGTTGAGGCCCGCCAAATAGTTCTTCGATCTAAGCCGATGTCCATTATCAGAGGCGAGTTACATCGGCGAAGCAGCACTAGCGTTTTTCAACAATGTGTCTCTCTTGAATAAGAGCAATAAACTATATGTGAAATCCACACTGGCGATTATGGGCATCACGACGGCTCAAGATCTTTGGTGGAAAAGGCGTTTCAACATGGGTTTTACTAGTTCACGGCTCTTGCAGATGCAAAAGAACTTGTACGCGGGTGCGATGGTTGTCAAAAAATTGCATGACATGCCCATGTGCCGGCTCAAGAATTGCACATGATCCCAATCACATGGCCGTTCACGGTCTGGGGGCTTGATATGGTTGGTCCGTTCAAAATGTCTCCAGATAAAAATACCTAGTGGCGGTTGATAAGTTCACCAACTGGGTTGAGACGGAACTTGTCAGCAATTGCAACACAGAAACAATGGCGAATTTTTTTAAGAGGTTAATTTACCATTTTGGCTATCCTCATAGCATTATCACGGATAATGGCACCAATTTATCAAAAGGAGCTATGGAGAAATTTTGTTATAAACAACATATCGGACTCGAACTCGAGGTCGTGGCGCATCCGCAATACAATGGGCAAGCCGAAAGAGAGAATCAAGAGATTCTAGGAGGGATAAAATGCCGGCTCATGGTCCCTTTGCAACGCACTCCATGTTGTTGGGTTGAAGAGCTCTCTTCAGTTCATTGGAGTATTAATACAACCCCAAAAAGGTCCACGAAGGTACACACCCTTTTTTCTGATCTATGGTGCTAAGACGGTGCTGCGAAGTGATATCCGTCATGACTCACCTAGACTTGCCACTTATGTTGAGAACGACAATGAACAGGCGAGAAAACATTATTTGGACGCTTTGGAGGAGGAGCAACACTTAGCAGCAGCTAGGTCATCCATATACCAACAAGACCTACGTCGCTATCACAGTCGTAGGGTTAAAAGACGCACCTTTGAGGAAGGCGACTTGGTTCTCCGGCTAATCGAAGATCAAATAGGGATGCATAAACTCTCATCACCCTCGGAAGGCCCGTTTATCATCAGCAAAAATCTTAACAATGGTTCATATTAACTGATGGAAGTGCGACCCGGTAAGAACACTTGTGAAGCAGAGACAAGATAGTCGTGGAATATTGCTCACCGACGGCCCTATTATTCATAGAGTCATTGGCTCATTATTTTCTTGTACCTCCCCTGACAATCTTTATGTACTCCTATAATATTTATGAACAAAGCTCGCCTTTTATCCATAATTTGAGCAATAGCCTTTATTTTTTATGTTATCTGGGGGTTACAAGTCCTAATAAATTATCATGATAAATGGAATTAAGCCAGCTTATCTGGGGGCTACTGGTCCCTCCTACTTCAACAAAAGTCCTTCCCTAGCACTGGTGCCAGAGATCCTTCTGTCGTCTCTTGAGCTTGCGTTGGTTTTTCCCTTGAAGAGGAAAGGGTAATGCAGCACAGGAGCAGTAAGTATTTCCCTCAGTTTGAGAACCAAGGTATCAATCCAGTAGGAGAATCTCGTCAAGTCCATAGTACCTGCACAAACACAAAAGAGCTTGCACCCAACGCTTTAAAGGGGTTTTAAATCCCTCCAAGATTGTTTGCAAAGTGAGATCTGAAGGCAGAAAGTGCAACGAAGTGAAAAGTGTAAGGCTGAAATTATGGTGTGGAGTAGACCCGGGGGCCATAGTGTTCACTAGAGGCTTCTCTCAAAATAGCAAATATCACGGTGGGTGAGCAAATTACTGTCGAGCAATTGATAGAACCGCGCAAAGTCATGACGATATCTAAGGCAATGATCATACATATAGGCATAACGTTCGAGACAAGTAGAACGATACTTTCTGCATCTACTACTATTACTCCACACATCGACCGCTATCCAGCATGCATCTAGTGTATTGAGTTCATCACGAACAGAGTAACGCCTTAAGCAAGATGACATGATGTAGAGGGATAATCTCAAACCAATGATGAAAACCCCATCTTTTTACCCTTGATGGCAACAACATGATGCATGCCTCGCTACCCCTTCTGTCACTGGGTGAGGTCACCGCACAATATGAACCCAAAACCAAGCACTTCTCCCATTGCAAGAATCATAGATCTAGTTGGCCAAACAAAACCCACAACTCGAAGAGAATTACAAGGATATGAAATCAGGCATAGGAGAGATCAGAAGAAACTCAAATAAGATTCATAGATAATCTGATCATAAATCCACAATTCATTGGATCTCGACAAACACACCGCAAAAGAAGATTACATCGGATAGATCTCCATGAAGATCATGGAGAACTTTGTATTGAAGATCCAAGAGAGAGAAGAAGCCATCTAGCTACTAGCTATGGACCCGTAGGTCTATGGTGAACTACTCATGCATCATCGGAGAGGTCATGGTGTTGATGAAGAAGCACTCCGTATTCGAATCCCCCTCCGGCACGGCACGAGAACGTGCCCTAGATGGGATCTTGCGGAGACAGAAGCTTGCGGCGGCGGAAAAGTACTTTCGATGATCTCCTGATTTTTTTATGGAATTTTAGGGAATATATAGGCGCAAAACCTAGGGCAACGGAGCCTGAGGGAGCCCACAAGCCAGGGGGCCGCGGCCCCCCCTGGCCGCACAATGAGGGCTTGTGGGATCCCTGGTGGCCCCCTTCCCTGATTCTCCGGCTCTCCGATCTATTTCTGTTCCAGAAAAAATCTTTTTGGCAGTTTCATTCCGTTTGGACTCCGTTCAAAATCCTCCTCTCAAAGGGGTCAAAACATGGAATAAACAGGAACTGGCACTTAGCACTGAGTTAATAAGTTAGTCCCAAAAAATATATAAAGGCATGCAAAACATCCAAAGTTTGAAAAGATAATAGCATGAAACCATCAAAAATTGTAGATACGTTGGAGATGTATCAAGCATCCCGAAGCTTAACTCCTGCTCGTCCTCGAGTAGGGAAGTGATAAAGAATGAATTTTTGATGTGGAATGCTACCTAGCATAGTTGTCCTTTGCAACTTCATTCATGTGACATGAATGTTCAGATTCGTAAGATTCGAAACAATAGTTTGCTATTGACATGAAAACAATAATACTTCAAGCAAACTAGCAAAGTAATCATGAACTTTCAAAATAACAAGGCCAAGGAAAGTTATCCCTACAAAATCATATAGTATGGCTATGCTCCATCATCCTCACCCAACTAATGTAAATCATGCACAGCCCCGGTATTGGCCAAGTAATTGCTTTCGCACTCTTACTTCCTCAAACTTCTTATAAATATCACGCAATACATAAGCGCGAGCCATGGATATAGCACTATAGGTGGAATAGAGTGTGGTGGTGGTTGTGAGACAAAAGGAGGAGATGGTCACATTGACTTGGTGTATAAAAGGGATATGGAGATGCCCATTTATAGATATCAATGTGAATGAGTAGGGATTGCCATACAAGTGATGCACTAGAGCTATAAGTATGTGAAAGCTCAAAAGGTGAACTAGTGGGTGTGCATCCAACTTGCTTGCTCACGAAGACCTAGGGCCATTTTTAGGAAGCCCATCATTGGAATATACAAGCCAAGTTATATATTGAAGATTCCCACTAGCACATGGTGGTGACAAAGCAAGAAGCTCTCAATCATATGAAGAACATGGTGCTATTGTGAAGCACAAGTGTGGAAAAAGATAGTAGCATTGTCCCTTCTCTCTTTTTCTCTCTTCTTTTTTTCATTTGGGCTCTTAGGCCTCTTTTTTTTATTTTCTCTTTTTTGGGCTCTTTGGCCTCTTTTTTTTATTGCTCACATGGGACAATGCTCTAATAAGGATGATCATCACACTTTTATTTACTCACAGCTCAAAGCTTATAACGATGACGACTCTATAGGAAATGCCTCCGGCAGTGTACCGGGATGTGCAACGATATAGCATGGCGTATGACGTTGAAAACATCTCGCTAGCTATCTTACGATCATGCAATGGCAATATGAGAGTGATGGCAAAAGTCATGAGACGGAACGTTGGGAGTCGCATGGCAATATATCTCGGAATGGCTATGAAAATGCCATAGTAGGTAGCTATGGAGGGTGTTTTGAGGAAGGCATATGGTGGGTTTGTGTACCGGCGAGAATTGCACGGCACTAGGGAGGCTAGCAAAGGTGGAAGGTGAAAGTGCATCTATACCATGGACTCACATTAGTCATGAAGAACTCACATACTTGTTGCGGAAGTTTTTATTAGTAATCGAAACAAAGTGCTAAACGCATACTCCGAGGGGAAGGGTTGGTAGGTTTTAACCATCGCGCGATCCTGACCTCAACACAAAGGATGACAATCAATAGATAAATTATGCTCCGACTTCCTAACATAGCGGTTCACCATACGTGCATGCTACGGGAATCAGTAACTTCAACACAAGTATTTCTAGATTCACAACACCCTACTAACATAACTCTTTATATTACTAATTGAGAGGAATCAAGACTTCTCTTTCTACTCAATGCACATGAATATGGAGGTTTTTGCATCCTCTCTGGGTACCTATCACCTTCGGGACTACTTTCATAGCATAAGCCAACTACCAAGTCACACACCGCCATACTCTAAAAGATATAAGTGAAGCACATAGAGCAAAATTATCTAGCTCAAAAGATATAAGTGAAGCACTATGAGCATTCTTGCAAAATCACGATGAGTGCATGTCTCTCTCTCTCAAAAAGGTGTGCAGCAAGGATGATTGTGACACAAAAAATAAAATACTCCTAAGATACAAGACGCTCCAAGCAAAACACATATCATGTGGTGAATAAAAATATAGCTCCAAGTAATGTTACCGATGGATTGAAGACGAAAGAGGGGATGCCTTCCCAGGCCATCCCCAAGCTTAGGCTTTTTGGTATCCTTGAATTTGGCTTGGGATGCCTTGGGCATCCCCAAGCTTGATCTCTTTCCACTCCTTATCTCTTTGTCCACGAGAACATCACCCAAAACTTGAAAACTTCACAACACAAAACTTAAACAGAAACTCATGATAACATTAGCACAAGAAAACAAAGTACCACCTCTTTTGGTACTGTAGAAAACATGAATTCTATCTATATTGGTGTTGGGCCAATGTATTCTCACTTTTCCATGGCTAGTACCCCCCGATACTAACCATAGTTTCATCAAAACAAGCAACCAACTCAACAAAAATAGAATCTGTCAAAAACAGACCAGTCTGTAGCAATCTGTATACTTTGTATACTTATGGTACGTCAAAAATTCTGAAAAATTACGACTGCCTGGGAAAAAGGCATATCAACCATCACAAAAAAGAATCAACTCAAAATATCTTTCTGAATAAAAACGAAAAATCATCTCGTGAGCAAAAAGTTTCTGTCTTTTTCCAGCAGGATCAAACAACCATCACCAAGACTAGTCATAAATGTTTTGCTTGGCTCAAACACAAAAAGAAACACACAATACACAATGATAACAGAATTATGATGGTGTGGACGCAACAAAACAGAAAGAAAAAGATAAATTCATTGGGTTGCCTCCCAACAAGCGCTGTTGTTTAACGCCCTTAGCTAGGCATTGATAAAACAATGATGCTCACACAAAAGACAAGAATTGAATCACAACGAGAGCATCATAAAGCATGTGAAAATCACATCTAAGTCTAACATACTTCCTATGCATAGGCATTTTATAGGAGAACAAATTGGCAAGACAACCAATAGTTACCAAATGCAAGGAAGAAGGAAGAGACCATAGCAATCTCAACAAAACGAGAGGTAATTTGGTAACATGAAAGTTTCTACCACAATATTTTCCTCTCTCATAGCAATTACATGTGGGATCATAATCAAATTCAACAATATAGCTATGAAAAAGGATATTCTTTTCATGATCCACATGCATGCAAAGTTGACGCTCTCCAAAAATAGTGGGATTATCATCAACTAAAGTCATGACTTCTCCAAACCCACTTTCAATATTATTGCAAACATCATATTCATCATGAGGCTTAAACAAATTTTCAAGATCATAAGAAAAATCATCACCCCAATCATGATCATTGCAACAAGTAGTGGACATAGAAAAACTAGCATCCCCAAGCTTAGGGCTTTGCATATTTTTAGCATGATTGTCACTAATAGGATTTATAGTGAAACCATTGCAATCATGCTTATCATTCAAGGAGCCCTCGTGAATCACTTCATAAATTTATTCATCACGATTTTCAGATTCACGCATCTCAAGCAAAACTCCATAAAGAAAGTCAAGTGCACTCAACTCACTACCAATTGGTTCCACATAAGTGGATCTCTTAAAGAGATTAGCAAGTGGGTGAGGATCCATATCACTAGATTTTCAGCAAGCGAAGATGCAAGCATATTGAAGGAACATAGCACACAAGAGAACATAAAGCAAGCAAGAGAAAAAGGGCAAATGAAAAAGGCAAACAAAAAAAGGCAAACGAAGAAAAGGGCAAATATATTTGTAAATTTTTATTTTTCAGAAGTTGGGGAGAGGAAAACGAGAGGCACAAAAGGTAAATGCAAGAGATGAGTTTGCGACACTTACTTGGATGAGTTCTTGACTTGATCCTCCCCGGCAACGGCGCCAGAATTTCTTCTGCTACGTCAAAAAAAGTCCTTCCCAGCACTGGTGCCAGAGATCCTTCTGTCGTCTCTTGAGCTTGCGTTGGTTTTTCCCTTGAATAGGAAAGGCTGATGCAGCACATGAGCAGTAAGTATTTCCCTCAGTTTGAGAACCAAGGTATCAATCCAGTAGGAGAATCTCGTCAAGTCCAGAGTACCTGCACAAACACAAAAGAGCTTGCGCCCAACGCTTTAAAGGGGTTGTCAATCCCTTCAAGATTGTTTGCAAAGTGAGATCTAAAGGCGGAAAGTGCAATGAAGTAAAAAGTGTAAGGCTGAAAATATGGTGTGGAGTAGACCCGGGGGCCATAGTGTTCACTAGAAGCTTCTCTCAAAATAGCAAATATCACGGTGGGTGAACAAAATACTGTCGAGCAATTGATAGAACCGCGCAAAGTCATGACGATATCTAAGGCAATGATCATACATATAGGCATCACGTCCGAGACAAGTAGACCGATACTTTCTGCATCTACTACTATTACTCCACACATCGACCGCTATCCAGCATGCATCTAGTGTATTGATTTCATGACGAACAGAGTAACGCCTTAAGCAAGATGACATGATGTAGAGGGATAATCTCAAACCAATGATGATAACCCCATCTTTTTACCCTTGATGCCAACAACATGATGCGTGCCTCGCTACCCCTTCTGTCACTGGGTGAGATCACCGCACAATATGAACCCAAAACCAAGCACTTCTCCCATTGCAATAATCATAGATCTAGTTGGCCAAACAAAACCCACAACTCGAAGAGAATTACAAGGATATGAAATCATGCATAAGAGAGATCAGAAGAAACTCAAATAAGATTCATAGATAATCTGATCATAAATCCACAATTCATCGGATCTCGACAAATACACCACAAAAGAAGATTACGTCGAATAGATCTCCATGAAGATCATGGAGAACTTTGTATTAAAGATCCAAGAGAGAGAAGAAGCCATCTAGCTACTAGCTATGGACCCGTAGGTCTATGGTGAACTACTCACGCATCATCGGAGAGGTAAAGGTGTTGATGAAGAATCCCTCCATATCCGAATCCCCCCTCCGGCAGGGCACCAGAACGTGCCCCCGATGGGATCTTGCGGAGACAGAAGCTTGCGGCGGCGGAAAAGTACTTTCGATGATCTCCTGATTTTATATGGAATTTTAGGGAATATATAGGCGCAAAACCTAGGGCAACGGAGCCTCAGGGAGCCCACAAGCCAGGGGCCGCGGGCCCCCCTGGCCACGCCATGAGGGCTTGTGGGGTCCCTGGTGCCCCGTGCCCTGATTCTCTAGCTCTCCGATCTTTTTCTGTTCCATAAAAAATCTTTTTGGCAGTTTCATTCCGTTTGGACTCCGTTCAAAATACTCCTCTGAAAGGGGTCAAAAACATGGGAAAAACAGGAACTGGCACTTGTCACTGAGTTAATAAGTTAGTCCCAAAAAATATATAAAAGGCATGCAAAACATCCAAAGTTTGACAAGATAATAGCACGAAACCATCAAAAGTTATAGATACGTTGGAGACGTATCAGTCCCTAGGTTGTTTAGCAGTAATACCATTGTCTTGTGCAATCCTGTGTCAGGCCTTTCAATTTTGATCATGGGTCACTTGTGGGCTTCCAACTCATTGAGTTTAGCTTTCTCAAACTCTTGATCTGGCAAAGACGCCACAAAATGGTTAAACCTGCCAGTATGTTCGATGCGACTCCGATAAGATGACTCCATGTACTCTTGACTACTCAATCCATTGTGGACCCTGAATTAGCAAGGTTCAAACATTTGTTTGTCATGTGATAGTCGACATACTGAAAGCAAGGATAAACAATGGGTTATCGTACCCGCTTCACTGAAGCAAGACTTGAGCTTCAAAAGTCGATCTCTTTTTACCGCGTCCCACTGAGCCGTATTGTTATTGTTACCACCACTGGTTTCCCTTCCTAGTACGAATGACTTTTTCTTTCCGGCTCATAAAAATGCCCAGGTTATGAAAACATAATACCGTAACGAGAACAGTCCAAAATTTTACAATTTGGTGGAAGAAAATTATCAAGAGAGGTTACAAAAGGAAGGCGGTAATGACTCGCCTCAAGGTGTTTTGGAGCGACCATATTTCTGGTTAATGGTCAGTTCTTGAAAGGAAACCTACTACAAGAGCAAGGCTTATTTGGCTCATATACATTGAAGAATAAAAGCAAGTTAACAAGGACTTACCCAAGCATTATTTCTTTGCCATTATCACAAAGTTAAAAGAGATTTTAAGGCAAACACAAAAGTTGCGGCGCAACCAAAAATAGTTGCTATTTCAAATATATTACACACGCTCTTCCGTCCAAAATAGTAGGAATTCAGAATTCGTATAATTCGGCTTTTACAAACTTTGGGGTTAAGCTTTATCTTGATATTTGAGCTCAATTGCCTTCAGCTGATCTTCCGCTCGAGTCGCCAGTTCCACAATCTGAAGATTGTCCAAGTTCCAGTTGCAGTTGACAAAAGCTTCAACATGGCTTCCTCGTTGAAGACATGCTACGAATCGATATCGGGGGCAAAGAGCTTCTTGTGACGCTACGGAGTGAGACTAACTCTGTTAAATTGGGGTGGTTGATGTTTTGCGTTGTTTGAGTCATAGGTGGGATGATAGATCTTCAAGGACATGTCACTTACAAGTTGTCTCACAAATTGACGAGCCGCTAAGACGCACTGACAATAATCATCATCATTTAAGGATGATCCATCTTTCTTCAGTTCCGGAAACCATACAGACATTTCTACTGGGTCAAGTTCTGATGAGTAAGCCAGAGAACGAGTCAAAGTATATGTGGCTCCGGCACGAGCAGCTGATCTCTTGAGTTCTCCAATCTTGTTGGGAATGGTGGAAAGGAACGTGAGCACATCTTCTATAAGCTTGAGCGGCCCTTTGTTCCTTGCGACGGCTTTGATTATGCACAAGATCTCAGTTTATACCTGCTTAGTTAGAACATATATAGCTTTAAGCTTCAACGAGCAATTACCTTGGAGATTTCTGGTACGGCGGCTTACAAAGAACCAAGCACATAAGTCGTCTCATGATTGGACTTGGCAAAACGGAGTTCAGTGGATTAAAGAGGAAGTTTCATGGACACTTACCAAATATAGCATGAGTCATCTGATCAATATGGCTTTTTAACCTCGAAAGCTCGTCACACACAACTTTCAGTTTGTCTTCGGCATCATTAGAGCACTTGGTCATGATGGTCTTCTTACTTTCAAAGGATTCCCTTTCTAGTGAAAAACCGGCCTTGATTTTCTTCGTTTTCTCTAATGATTAAATGAAGGTTTTCCTCAAGTTCTACTCGGGCATGTTGTCCTATTTCAAGAACCTTTGACAAATCAGCAATTTTCAATTTGGAGGACTTCAAAGCTTCCTGCACACAAATTAAGATGAAGATAAGCCGAGGGATGAACAAGACAATAAAACAATTTCCAAGAAGATTTCAAACAATATACTTCGCACTTGGGGGCTAATGCGTGTCAATTTCTTTCATTACCAAACGATAGACAAAGATCATCCCATCTCAAGAAGATGAGTCGGGCCTTGGGGTCTATAGGTCAAATGCATCTTCAAAAAATAAAATACCCAACTCAACTCAAGAAGATGATCCAACCCTTGGGGGCTACAGGTTGAATTCATCTTAAAAAAAATAGAAGAGACGACTCATATCAATAAGATGAGCCGGCCCTTGGGGGCTACAGGTCGAATTCATCTTCAAAAAATAGAAGACCTCACTCATCTCAAGAAGACGAGCCGTCCCTTGGGGGCAACTGAAGGGTACATATGTATGGAATACATAGCTTACCTTATAATCCATTTTCATTGTATTTACAAGGCTAGCTTCCATCCGCCGGCTTGCAGAAAGACATTCAAGATAACCAGTGTCCAGGTCTTCAACGGTAAAAGCATCATGATACACAGATTTCAGTTTAGCCTTTTCTTTGTCAGATTGGACAAATTCCTCTTTCGTGGTTTGTTTTGCCAATACGTCAGAAGGACCATGAGTAGTATAACTTGACCCAAGGATGGCCACTTCTGCGTTCTTGTCACAAGAAAGACCTCTAGAAGATTTCTAGGAATCAGCGGGTCAATACCCATCGTCGGGGTATCTTCAACACCCATAGGCGAGACAACAACTTTCTCTGTTTCAGGCTGAGGTAAATCAACTTCAATATCTTGATCTTCAATTCGCAATGTGGCTCCGGAAGCCGCCGTACCAAGATTATCTGGATCAGGAGTGGTAAAAGAACTGCCAAGATTACTCTTGTTGGCCCTAGCACTTTAGTATAAGAATACAAGATAAAGTTTCAAAAGTCTCAACAGGCAAACAAATTCTACAAAAGAATGAAAAAGTTACCCTTGATTAATAAATAAAGCAGGCAACTTCGAAGTAGATGAGTCGCCACATGAGGGGAGAGATTCTTGGTAATTTGAGTGAGTAGGATTGACAGGTTGTTTAAAAATACGAGCTTGGGTATGAGATGGAGTTGGACTATGAGGCACCTCGTCTTGAAGTTTCTGGGTAGCTGACTCGCCAGATACACTGACAGACAGAGACTCGCCCCAAAAAGTTAAAGCAGTAGCAACCACCTTACTCTTCTTCTCTGAAGGGACGACTTTAGATTTTCTAGCCGGGACTTTCCTCTTCCTCTTCCAAAATGAAGAAGAAACTTGCGAGATTCGGGTGAAATACTTAAAGCTTGGGAGGGTTGTCACAAAGATAATCAGGTAATAGCTAAGAAAGTTTCATACCGGAGGAGCCGGGTTGAGAGCATTGGAAGTCTTCAAGCCGACTTGGTCACAGGCTACCTGAGTTTCCCCAAGTATTTTCTTCACAACCTTATTTACACAATCGTCTGTCAAAATCACTGTGCTACATCCCTGGGGGTCATCTACACGACCAGAATACGTGCACATAAGAGCATTTCACAGCTCAGCGGGAGGATCATCCACGATGTCCATCAATGGGTCAAGTCTACTCTGGTCAGACCTGAGACCGGAGAGCCACCAATTTTTGGAAAATAAAGGCAAACTTATCACATTCTTCTTGACAAATTTAGTCGGGAAGTTCAAAATCCACTCGAATGCGATTTGGTCTATAACCCGGCAGGGGATGTTCGTGTGCTGGGGTAGTATTTTGACAATAAAGCCAAGTCTTGTTCCACCCTTTGGGATGAATTGGCAGGGTAGCAGATGGAAAGCCACCATTTTTGCAGCTTTGAATTGAAATACCACCCAGTACTTGGTTGGGTCCATCCATGCACTTAGTCTGGCGGTTCAGATAAAAGAATTCCAGGAAGAGTGGAATAGTGGGTTCCATTTGCAAGTACACCTCATATCAGACTTGAAATTGGCATAAGTTAGATTTGGAATTAGGGGCCAAATCTTTAGGATGAAGGTGAAGAAAGTTGAGTACATCCCGGAAGAACTTTGACGTGGGAGGAGAAAAACCTCTGAGAAGGTGATCTATGAAAACCACAACTTCTCCTTCATTATGCTTTGGGCATGTCTCCCCTTGAGAAACCCGCCATCTGATTACTTCCTTTGAAGACAATACTTGGTCTACATAGCCCTCGAGAAGCTCTTACGAAACTTGTGAAGGCACCCAATTGCAGATGGAAGTCTTCGACATGATGACACGCGTGGACATCAGTCACAAGATTGCAAAAACATCCGTGTTATGATCAAAGTTAAGACATCATGGATATCTTTAACAGAAGAGTCGACACGAAGATGAGCCGGTGCCCAATAACCGGCTATACTTAGATGTGGCGGGCTAAGATCGTTTATACAAGATAACAACAATAAAAGGCACCTTACACGAGACAAAGTTTCTTTGCGATTCTCTCGAGTATAGGAGAAACAGTTTCATATCAAAATTGCTACAACTACGGATCTGAAAAAGGTTCAGGAAGGAAAAAAAATACTTGGCTTAGAACATGGAAATATTAGTGGTTCGTGTGGCAAGTTCTTAAGAAAGGATATGAGCCTGCTACGCCGGGAAAAGAAACCACTATTTTCGATACCCCGTTTATAAAGATTCAAAGCATCCAGATAGCCACAATGGCGATGAACAGATGCGGCACTCTTGGGTTCTCTGAAGAACTTCGAAGAACAACCAAGGAGAAGATTTACAGATGAATAGAAATAACATACCTTTGTCGATTGGAGGAGATGCCAAAAGACGCCCGAAATAAACTAGGGAGAAGACAGGGAATGGCTGCAACACGAGGCGGTTGTCGAAAGTCAAGCAACGACAATGGCGTGACCGGGTTCTCAGACCAGAAGAGGAAGAAGAAGACGAGAAGAAGGGGGTAAAAGTGAAGAACAGGGGCCCTCCACCTATATTTGTAATGTTTGAAGTGACAACTACAAAGCACGGGAATAGAGGAGTCATAGTGAAATCCTCAAGGGACGACGCCTCTATTTTCAGGATAGGAATGCATGCAGAAACTAGTTGTGGTGACACCACACGACATTTAATTCTGGCGAGTGACGTCGTGGAGAGAAATCAAAGGACAAATAGCTAAGGCATCAAGAGCTACCACCCAACGTTTTTTTAGAAACTAAGAAGGCGATAAAAGGCAAGGATGCCCAACTCATTTTTTGATCAGGATAGCTTGATGTGAACAAGTTCAAGTCAACCTGGGGCCTAATGTCGGGGATATAACCCCAGGAGGTAACCCGCCTTAAAGGGACGGGTCAAGTCATAGGAAGAGACAAGAATATGGGATGGTAGATTTAACGAGTAAATCACCTTATGGCCCAACACGAGGAGATGGCAACTCAAGGCCTAGAAGGCAGAAGACGCCAGGAGTTCCCCTAAACTTGGGAAATAAGATAAGATAGAGTTATAGTAAGTCACACACGTTTATTTGACCCAGACTTGGTTGCAAACTCGAGGCCTCTACCTATATATAAATGAAAGCCCTCGAGCCAGAAAGATCAAGTAATAAACCCTCGAGAGCTAGGTTAGCGATTTTGTATCCTTGTAATAGAGATATCCATCAATATAGACACAAAAGCAGGACATGGGCTTTTACCTCCATTGGAGGGGCCGAACCTGGGTAAATCTGTCTCTCGTCCCCAATCAACCACTTCGAGTCGCCACACCACGATGATGGCCTCACCACTAAGTTCGTTCACAAGGACATTTCCCGGGACAAAACCATCATAGTTCCCGGAGGGGCGAAAGCCCCTCCGAGATTGGATCTCTCTCTATGTTACTCTCATGTTTCCGCTATTGTTTTCTATCCCTTCACCATTCCTTAATTATCCGGATATCCGTAACTCCGATCGGGCTGAAATTTTGAGAGGATTTTTATCGGAAAAATATCTTTCTTGCAACAAAAGATGTGCCCCAACCGACTTAACGGGGATGTGCAAGCAATCAGGATGCAACCAAACCCCCTGGTCGTGCCATGTTGGCTTGTGCCTCCCTCGGGCATCATGTTGTGCTGATCCTTCTTCCCAAAATTCAAATATATCACAAAAACAATCACTGTAATTTTTTATCGTGTTTGGACTTGGTTTGATATAGAATTTCTGCCAAACAAAAAACACACAAAATCAGAAACTCACACTAGGCACCGGGTAAGTAAGTAGAATATTGGCATGAATACTTCATAAATTATCAATACGTTGGAGACATATCAACATCCCCAAGCTTTATTCCTGCTCGTCCTCGAGTAGGTAGATGATAAAAGAAATAATTTATGAAGTGTGAATGGTAGCATAGTATATAAGTTTAATCAATGTTACATCCAATCACTTTTTCTAGCCTCATAAAACAATAACCCTTTTCTCATAGAACTTCTCATGATAAAGTAACAAGCTATTCACATGTTAAAGTATAGACCATAAATTTTCTTGAAAACTAGCAAACTATGTTTTTAGTCATCAAATAATTATAATTCATCTTATTTTCATGAAGGTTCTATTTAAGAGCTTTGATTTAACAAATTCCACATACTCAACTATCATTTAGTCTTCCATGATTGCTAACATTCAAGGCATATTTTTAGAACAAGCAGTTTCAACCAAACACAGAGGAAGATGGGGGCATAATGCTCCTCCTCCCAACTGATTTATCTCACGGATAATGTCAACAATAATGAATCATGGTCACCTATATCCAACTGCATATATGTGCCTGGATCTTTCCCCACCACATGATGCTTTCCAACTAAAGAATTAATTGATTGGAATAGGTATGACCATTATTGACTCTTCCATAAAAGTAAAAATAGAAAAGTAAAAGATAAGCCCTTCATAGAGAGAAGTAGAGGTTGTCATGCGCTTTTTATTTTTGGATGTGCAATCTCTTAATGAAAAGGAACATCAGTTTATATTGCCCCTTGTGATTGCAAACTTTATTATGCAGTCTGTCGCTTTTATTTATTAGCCATCACAAGATCTTACAAAGCTTCTTTTCCCTTACAATAAAAGATCATACATGTTTAGGATCATTGTTTATTGCTTTGTGCACCGACGAAAACTTACTTGAAGGATCTTATTCAATCCATAGGTAGGTATTGTGGACTCTTATGGCAAGAAACTAGGTTTAAGGGTTATGGATGCACAAGTAGCATCTCTACTTAGTCCGAATTTTTGGGCTAGCAAAAGAACCTATGCAAGCACTGATGTTAGAGGATCCATGACGATATAGCTACTATGTGAATATAATCCAACATAACCATTACGTTGTCTTCCTTTTCCAACCCCAACTATTTGATAAGTTTGAAAATAATTGATGGGGGCTCACAATCCTAGAAGATGTCCAAGATAGTATATTTATATGTGAAATCTCTATTCCTTCAATATTCTTTTATGAATTGTTCAAGTGACCAATGCAATGTTTGCTAACATCCAATAAAGTTTATTGCTTATACTCTTAGTATGTGAAGTCACTACTCCCCATGGGACAAACATATGAAGCATATATAATTTCATGTTTTATGACATTTAGTTCATTCAACATTTTATATTAGTACATAAGTGAAGCACAAGAGTGATCGTAAAACTACTCACAAAAATATATAAGTGAAGTTCATAGAGCATTCTTCAATGAATATAAAGAGACCAATATCCAACCACAAAATATATAAGTGAAGCACATGAAGCATTCTATAAAGCCATATTCAAAATATTTATGTGAAGCACATGAAGCATTATACAAATAAACCAAGTATTATCTGATACCAACATGGTGCATAAAATAAAAGGGAATAATAAACACAAAATATGCTCCAAGAATAGCACATGTGAACAAATGAAAACTCAGGATCAACATTGGCATAGCCGGTAATTGATGACGAAGAGAGGTGGGATGCAGAGCCACCCCAAGCTTAGATGCTAGTAACTTCTTGTAACAATTACTTGGGGTGCCTTTGGCATACCCAAGCTTGAGATTTTGTATCCTGTTCAATCCTCTCATATCCCAGTTTCACGTAAGTCTCAAAAGCTTGATCCACACAAAACTTGTAAAGAACTTGTGAGATAGATTAGTACTTATAAGAATAAATAAACACTTCATGCGCTTACAAGACAAGTTGAATAATAATTTCCAAACATTAAGTACTGTATACTATCATTTCTAGAATTTAGTTTTACCAATATAAGCAATGAAAACCCTAGGATAAGTAGATAACGAAACTATGAAAACAATGTGTCCAAATAGAATAGTTTGTAGCAATTCATTTAAACAGTGTAATTATGTATCTCCAATATTTCTAAAAATATAATACAAGATAAATAATTTGTATTACATTACTAAATAAAAATTTCAGAAACTTTTCACATTGCAGTAAAATCTCATAATTCAAATACTACAAAAAAAGTTTCTGTTTTTATACAACACACCTCACACATGCAATTCATGCATTCTAATGGTAATTCTTGGAACTTTTTAGGGAAAAACAAGATTATAAATAACATAAAGCAAATACTAACAAAATAAAATGACTCTCCAATCAAAAGACATATTATGTGACAAATAAAAATAAAGCTCCAAGTAAGATATACCGATAGTGTTGAACATGAAAGTGGGGATCCATCTGGGCATCCCCAAGCTTAGATGCTTGAATATTCCTTGGATATTGCCTTGGTGTTGTCTCGGGAATCCCAAATCTTAGGGTCTTGATGCTCCTTATCCTCCTCATATTGGTATCTCACGCAAAACTTGAAAACTTGAAACACAAAAACTTAACAGAAACCTCGTTGGATCAGTTAGTATAATAGCTAAATCATAAACTTTAGTTACTGTTATAAATTGATTCAAATTTATTTATTGTATAAGGTACTATATTCTAACTTTTCCATGGTTTATACCTCCTGATAAAATACATAGCATCATCAAAATAAGCAAACCATGCAAGCAAAAAACATAATCTGTCTAAAACAGAAAAATCTGTAATGATCAACACAAACAACATACTTATGTAACTCAAAAAATTCTAAAACTTTAGGAAGGTCCGAGGAATTTAAATAATAACGTTGTGTAAAAATTCATATCATAAAGATGTTCCATAAAAATCATAGAAATTCTGCACTGGACGTCAAAGTCTTTGTGTTATTATTGTATCAATTCTAATTATCATCCAAATAATCTCAAAGGCTTTACTTGGCACATTATTGAAATAAGACACACAAAACATGATTACTACAGTAGCTCAATCGTGTGATCACACAAAAATAGAAAGGATAACTGTTGGTTGTCTCCCAAGAAGCACTTCTCTTTAAAGCCTTTTAGCTAGGCATGATAATTTCAATGATGCTCACATAAGAATAATAAATGAAACATCCAAATGAGCATCTTGAATATTATGAAAAAGTACATTATTTTTATGGTACAGTGGTATACCCAAGGGTATAATTAAGTTTATGAGAAACTTCCATGAAAAATTCTACATTGTTTCCTTGAGCACAAACACAAGTGTTCAAGGTCGACCCTCACTTTTGAAGTCCATAACTTTCCGTTCACTTCTCATAGAAAAGATAAGTTATTTTTTGTGTTTTCAATTTTTCACATTTTTTATTTGTTTCACCAACAACTAAAGAAATAAAACAAGAAAACAGAAACAGAAGTAAAACAAAATCTACTTAGTTATAGAAGCCAACAAGCATACACGGAATTATTAACCCCACACTATTGTTCTCCGACAACAGTGCAAGAAAAGAGCTTGATAATCCCCAAGTGCAAGTAATCATTGTAGCACTTTCCAAATATGGAAATAATAAGTATGGAGCGTCGAAGCCATGAGGAGCAAAAATTAATATCAATATTCTCTCAAGTCCTATATGTCACCGATACAAGTCTACTACATGGAGGATTTGCTTCTATCTAGTAACAAGAAATAAAACCGTGTTGTGGGTATAAAGAGGATAGCATTGCATGATATTGGAGAACCAAAATATGAAAAATAGTTTCTGCAATAAATAGAGTTAGAATATATCTCAATATATTATAAATAGCGAGTGTGGAATAATGATGGTATGGTGTGCGGAATTTCCCTAGGCAATTGATAACATGATCGGTAATCATTTCTGCAATTTTATATGAGGCACAGGCATGAGCTAATGTACTTTATGTACTTGGATCATGTGAACTTATCGTTGGATCTCTAGCAAGCATCTGCAACTACTAGAAATCATTTAGGCAAACTCAACCATACAATTCAACATCAAGTACCCTTTACTCCCGTACACAAACAACTGCACATTACTCCCATACACAAAAAATTGCCTTACTCGGGTGTAAGCTTTTGTCACTCTAGCCACCCACTATAAGTGAATGATGAACATATTATAAATCCTACAACAAGAATTCCCTCACATGTGCGCGGCACGAAGCACAACATAGGAGAACACCAAAATAAAACATAAACTCACATCAATCAAGATCATCAATCAACCCAAAGGACAACATAAATCTACTCAATCATCATAGGATTGCAACACATCATTGATTAATAATATGTGGCATGAAACACCATGTTCAGGTAGGGGATTACAACGAGGTGCAGGAGAATGGACCGCCATAGATAGATGAGGGAAGGTGATGGAGACGGTGATGTTGATGAAGACGATCACCGCGGTGATGGTTCCCACGATGGCACTCTCATACGTCTCCAACGTATATACTTTTCCAAAACATTTTGTTCTCCTTTTGACCTCTAATTTGCATGATTTGAATGAAAATAACCCAGACCGACACTGCTTTAAGCAGAACTACCTTGGTATTATTTTTTTGCAGAAATATAAGTTCTTGGAATTGTAAGAAACTTGTTGTGAATTATTTATGGGATTTATGATGAATTATGGAGCAAAGACCTGTTCGAAAAGGTTGCCTGGGGGCCACAAGCCAACAGAGCGCCCCCAGGCCAGACCCTGATGGCTTGTGGGGCTCACATGGCTCCTCTGACCCCAATTCTAGTCCTATAAAATCACATCTTCGGAGAAAAAATTAGAAAGAAGTTTTCATCATGTTTTACGAGATAGAGCCACATCCACCTCATGTTCTTCCCCCGGAGGGCTAATTCGGAGTACGTTTGGTGGCTCCGGAGAGGGGGATTCATCATCGTCGTCATCACCAACCCTTCTTCATCAACACTGCCATGATGCTCACCATCAGGAGTGAGTAATTCATTTCTAGGCTTGCTGGACGGTGATGTGATTAGATGAGATTGGTCATGTAGTCAAGTTAAGTTTGATAGGTCTTGATCCCTAATATCCACTATGTTCCGAGACTGATGGTGCTATGACTTTGCTATGCTTAATGCTTGTCACTAGGGACCGAGTGCCATGATTTCATATCTGAGCCGATTATGTTTTTAGGAATATAAGAGTGATTTTGATCGTATATTGCAAGTTGTAGTCACCTATTACGTTTCTTGAACCGCATACCCCAAGGTGACAATAATTGGGTTTCTTTCCAGTGATTGTTGTATTTTGAGGAGTTCATGTATTCACCATGTGTTAAATGCTTTGTTCTGGTTCTGTATTAAGAGGAGGCCTTAATATCCCTTAGTTTCAAGTAGGACCCCTCTGCCATGAGAGGGTAGGACAAAAGATGTCATGTAAGTTGTTATCGCAAGCACGTATGACTATATACGTAATACATGCCTACATTATATTGATGAATTCGAACTAGTTATGTGTCGTCCTAGTGTGTAACTATTACATGATCAATGTCATCTAAGTCATTATGCATCACCAATCCACATGCCTACGCTTTACATATACTGAATCTTGCTAAGTTAATATTGTTGCTACTGCTGTCACACCTCCAACTCAACTTTTAGTGTTACTACTGTTACCAAATTTCTGCTATGACTATTACTGTTACTACTATCATTTGTTGTCCTACTAAATCCTTGCTGCAAAGATATATCCTAGGTGCAGTTGGCTTGACAACTCCATTATCAAGGCCAATAAATATTCTTTGGCTCCCCTTGTATGGAATTTCTAAATTAGGGTGAAATAATAGTCGTGAAGACTGTCGCGATCCCCTATACTAGTTGGTTATGACTGTCACCGCCCGGAACCGACGCTCCAGAAGATTCCCATTTTATTCCGTTGCTGTCATGTGATTTTTTTGGTTGTCGCATTCATCATCGCATCATGCGCATAATCCGCATTCCATCGGCAATCCGTTGCCATCAATTGTTTCAAAACTTGCATCCGCTATTAGTTGCCGGCTCTCTCATTTTTATTGTTGACCGTTTCGGGACCAACAACACAGGCTCTCGCCCGCGACATTGTTAATTTCTTTTAAAGTGTGTATATAACTTTCTCCGAATGGGTAAAAAGTTAGCATGCCATCTTATTTTAATGTAGGTAGACCACCTACCAAATTTCATTGCAATCGAGTGCGTTTGATACCCGAACCGTTAAATATATAGCGGCACTAGCCGGTTTATTAATGCATGTTTACAGTTTTAAATACTTCATTCCCGGGCCGCAAACTTCCCTCTCTTCTCTTAGCTCACACACTCTACAAATCCCACTAGCCCACTGATACGTCTCCAACGTATCTATAAATTTAGATATTTCAATGTTATTATCTTGTCAAACTTTGGATGTTTTGCATGCCTTTTATATATTCTTTTGGGACTAACTTATTAACTCAGTGCCAACTGCGAGTTCCTGTTTTTTCCCTGTTTTGGACCCCTTTCAGAGGAGGATTTTGAACGGAGTCCAAACGGAATGAAACTGCCAAAAAGATTTTTTCCGGAACAGAAAAAGATCGGAAAGCCGGAGAATTAGGGCAGGGGGCCACGAGGGACCCCACAAGCCCTCATGGCGCGGCCAGGTGGGTCGCGGCCCCGTGGCTTGTGGGCTCCCTGAGGCTCCGTTGCCCTAGGTTTTGCGCCTATATATTCCCTAAAAATCCATAAAAAATCAGGAGATCATCAAAAGTACTTTTCCGCCACCGCAAACTTCTGTCTCCGCAAGATCCCATGTGGGGCACGTTCCGGTGCCCTGCTGGAGGGGGATTCGGACATGGAGGGCTTCTTCATCAACACCATGACCTCTTCGATGATGCGTGAGTAGTCCACCATAGACCTACGGAACCATAGCTAGTAGCTAGATGGCTTCTTCTCTCTCTTGGATCTTCAATACAAAGTTCTCCATGATCTTCATGGAGATCTATCCGATTTAATCTTCTTTTGCGGTGTGTTTGTCGAGATCCCATGAATTGTGGATTTATGATCAGATTATCTATGAATCTTATTTGAGTTTCTTCTGATCTCTCTTATGCATGATTTCATATCCTTGTAATTCTCTTCGAGTTGTGGGTTTTGTTCGGCCAACTAGATCTATGATTATTGCAATGGGAGAAGTGCTTGGTTTTGGGTTCATACCATGCGGTGACCTCACCCAGTGACAGAAGGGGTAGCGAGGCACGCATCATGTTGTTGCCATCATGGGTAAAAAGATGGGGTTTTCATCATTGGTTTGAGATTATCCCTCTACATCATGTCATCTTGCTTAAGGCGTTACTCTGTTCGTCATGAACTCAATACAATAGATGCATCCTGGATAGCGGTTGATGTGTGGAGTAATAGTAGTAGATGCAGAAAGTATCGGTCTACTTGTCTCGGACGTGATGCCTATATGTATGATCATTGCCTTAGATATCGTCATGACTTTGCGCGGTTCTATCAATTGCTGACGGTAATTTGTTCACCCACCGTGATATTTGCCATTTTGAGAGAAGCCTCTAGTGAACACTATGGCCCCGGGGTCTACTCCACACCATATTTTCAGCCTTACTCTTTTTACTTCGTTGCACTTTCCGCCTTCAGATCTCACTTTGCAATCAATCTTGAAGGAATTGACAACCCCTTTATAGCGTTGGGTGCAAGCTCTTTTGTGTTTGCGCAGGTACTCTGGACTTGACGAGATTCTCCTACTGGATTGATACCTTGTTACTCAAACTGAGGGAAATACTTACTGCTCCTGTGCTGCATCACCCTTTCCTCTTCAAGGGAAAAAACTGACGCAAACAAGATAAGTAGCAAGAAGAATTCCTGGCGTTGCCGGGGAAGGACTTTTTTTGCCCTAGCAGAAGAATTTCTGGCACCGTTGCCGGGGAGGATCAAGTCAAGAACTCATCCAAGTAGGTGTCGCAAACTCATCTCGTGCATTTACTTTGTTTGCGAGTTGCCTCTCGTTTGCCTCTCCCCCACTTCACAATTTTCCTTTTTGGTTTGCCTTTTTCAGTTTGCCTTTGCGTTCGCCCTTTTTCTCGCTTGCTCTTTGTTCTCTTGTGTGCTTGCTTGCTTGCCGAAGTCACCATGAATGAAAACACCAAACGTTGTGACTTCTCGAATACTAATAATAATGATTTTATTAGTACTCCGATTGCTCCCGCCACTAGTGTGGAGTCATACGAAATCAATGCCGCTTTGCTAAATCTTGTTATGAAAGAGCAATTCTCTGGCCTTCCTAGTGAATATGCCGCATCCCATCTCAATACCTTCATTAAGCTTTGCGATATGCAAAACAAGAGAGATGTGGATAATGATGTGATTAAATTTAAGCTTTTTTCCTTTCTCGTTGCGAGATCGCGCAAAAACTTGGTTTTCTTCTTTGCCCAAAAACAGTATCGATTCTTGGGATAAGTACAAAGATGCTTATATATCCAAGTATTTTCCGCCGGCTAAGATCATCTCTCTCCGTAACGATGTTATGAATTTCAAGCAACTTGATCATGAACATGTTGCACAATCTTGGGAGAGAATGAAATTGATGATTAGAAATTGTGTCGCTCATGGCTTGAGTCTTTGGATGATTATACAAATATTTACGTTGGCTTGAATTTCGCTTCTAGAAATATCTTGGACTCCGCCTGAGGTGGAATGTTCATGGAAATCACGTTAGGGGAAGCCACAAAGCTCCTAGACAACATCATGACGAACTACTCTCGGTGGCACACTGAAAGGTCACCTACTAGTAAGAAGGTACACGCTATAGAAGAAATTAACTCGTTGAGTGCTAAGATGGATGAGTTAATGAATTTGGTTGCTAGTAGAAGTGCTCCTTTAGATCCTATTGATATGCCCTTGTCTTCCTTGATTGAGAGTAGCAATGCTAGCTTGGACGTTAATTTTGTTGGTAGGAATAATTTTGGCAACAACAATGCTTTTAGAGGAAACTATGTTCCTAGGCCTTTTCCTAGTAACTCCTCTAATAACTTTGGCAACTCCTACAACAATACTCATGGAAATTACAATAGATTACCCTATGATCTAGTGAGTAATATCAAAGAGTTCATCAACTCACAACAGATTTTCAATGCATCCATAGAGGAAAAACTACTCAAAATTGACGATTTGGCTAAGAGCGTTGATAGAATGTCTAGTGATGTTGATGCTTTGAAAGTTAGATATGCTCCTCCCAAGATCAATATGGATGAAACTTTGAAAGCTATGCGTGTTTCCATGATTGAGAGCAAAGAAAGAACCGCCGAAATTCATGCTAGACATGAATGGCTTAAAAGGCGTGTTCTCGTGATGACAATCACGAAGATCTTAAAGTGCTTGGTGTGACTCCCATTGAATCTTCGTTTTCTTGTGACAAACCTAATGATTATGGGGCTAGATATGAATCCACTTCGGTTGAAAAGTGCCCCAATGATTCGGAGTCCATCTATCTTGATGCTAAAAGCATTGAAAGTGGAGTAGAAGATATTAAAGCTTTGAGTAGTAATGAAATTACTACTATGGATTTCAAGGAATTCAATTATGATAGTTGCGCCTTGATTGAATGCATTTACTTGATGCAATCCATGTTAAACTCTCCACACGCTTATAGCCAAAACAAGGCCTTTACCGATCATATCGTCGAAGCTATGATAAAGTCTCTTGAAGAGAAACTTTAATTGGAAGTCTCTATCCCTAGAAAGCTTCATGATGAGTGGGAACCTACCATCAAAATCAAATTCAAAAACTATGAATGCAATGCTTTGTGTGATTTGGGAGCTAGTGTTTCCGCGATTCCAAAGTCTTTATGTGATGTTCTGGATTTTAATGAGATTGAAGAGTGTTCTCTTAATTTGCATCTTGCGGATTCTACTATCAAGAAACCCATGTGAAGGATCAACGATGTTCTTATTATTGCAAATAGGAACTATGTACCCATGGATTTCATTGTGCTTAACATTGATTGCAATCCTACATGCCCTATTATTCTTGGTAGACCTTTCCTAAGGACTATCGGTGCTATCATCGATATGAAGGAAGGGAATATTAGATTTCAATTTCCTTTAAGGACGGCCTTGGAACACTTTCCTAGCAAGAAAATAAGATTGCCTTACGAATCCATGATGAGGGCCACTTATGGTTTGAGCACCAAAGACGACGATACGTGATTCTATCGCTTTTATGCCTAGCTAAGGGTGTTAAACAATAGCACTTGTTGGGAGGCAACCCAATGAATTTATCTTTTTCTTTCTATTTTGTTGCGTCCACTCCATCATAATTCTGGTGTGATTGCGTTTTTTGTGTTTCTTTTTGTGTTTGATCCAAGCAAAACCTTTATGACTAGTCTTGGTGATGGTTGTTTGATCCTACTCGAAAAAGACAGAAACGTTTTGCTCACAAGATGATTTTTCATTTTTATTCAAAAATAGATTTTGAGTTGATTCTTTTTGCTGCTGGTTGATATGCATTTTTCCAGGCAGTCGTAATTGTTCATAATTGTTGAGGTACGAGAAGTATACGAAGTATACAAATTGCTACAGACTGGTCTGTTTTTGACAGATTCTGTTTTTGTTGAGTTCGTTTCTTGTTTTGATGAAACTATGGTTAGTATCGGGGGGTACTAGCCATGTAAAAGTGAAAATACAGTAGCCCAACACCAATATAGATAGAATTTAAGTTTGCTACAGTACCAAAAGAGGTGGTAGTTTGTTTTCTTGTGCTAATGTTATCACGAGTTTCTGTTTAAGTTTTGTGTTGTGAAGTTTTCAAGTTTTGCGTGATGTTCTCATGGACAAAGAGATAAGGAGTGGAAAGAGCTCAAGCTTGGGGATGCCCAAGGCATCCCAAGCCAAATTCAAGGACACCAAAAAGCCTAAGCTTGGGGATGCCCCGGGAAGGCATCCCCTCTTTCGTCTTCAATCCATCGGTAATATTACTTGGAGTTATATTTTTATTCACCACATGATATGTGTTTTGCTTGGAGCTTCATGTATCTTAGTAGTCTTTTCTTTTTGTTGTGTCACAATCATCCTTGCTGCACACCTTTTTGAGAGAGAGAGACATGCACTCATCGTGATTTTGCTAGAATGCTCATAGTGCTTCACTTATATCTTTTGAGCTAGATACTTTTGCTCTATGTGCTTCCCTTATATCTTTTAGAGCACGGCGGTGTGTGACTTGGTAGTTGGCTTATGCTATGAAAGTAGTCCCAAAGGTGATAGGTACCCAAAGAGGATGCAAAAACCTCCATCTTCATGTGCATTGAGTAGAAAGAGAAGTTTTGATTCCTCTCAATTAGTTTTGAGACGTGGATTCGGTAATATTAAGAGCTATGTTAGTAGGGTGTTGTGAATCTAGAAATACTTGTGTTGAAGTTAGTGATTCCCGTAGCATGCACGTATGGTGAACCGCTATGTTAGGAAGTCGGAGCATAATTGATCTATTGATTGTCATCCTTTGTGTTGAGGTCGGGATTGCGCGATGGTTAACACCTACCAATCCTTCCCCTCGGAGTATGCGTTTAGCACTTTGTTTCGATTACTAATAAAAACTTCCGCAACAAGTATGTGAGTTCTTCATGACTAATGTGAGTCCATGGTATCGATGCACTTTCACCTTCCATCATTGCTAGCCTCTCTAGTGCCGCGCAATTTCTCGCTGGTACACAAACCCACCATATGCCTTCCTCAAAACAGCCACCATACCTACCTACTATGGCATTTTCATAGCTATTCCAAGATATATTGCCATGCAACTCCCACCGTTCCGTTTCATTACTGGTGCCGTCACTCTCATATTGCCATTGCATGATCGTAAGATAGCTAGCGAGATGTTTTCAACATAATACGCCATGCTAGATCGTTGCACATCCTGGTACACTGCCGGAGGCATTTCCTATAGAGTCGTCATCGTTCTAAGCTTTGAGCTGTGAGTAAATAAAAGTGTGATGATCATCATTATTAGAGCATTATCCCATCTGAGGAACAAAAGAAGACACCAAAGACCCAAATAAAAAAAGAGAAAAAATAGGCCCAAGTGCCCAAAAATAAAAAATAAAGCGAAAACGAGAGAAGGGACAATGCTACTATCTTTTTCCACAGTTGTGCTTCATAATAGCACCATGTTCTTCATGATTGAGAGCTTCTTGCTTTGTCACTACCATATTCTAGTGGGATTCTTCATTATATAACTTGGCTTGTATATTCCAATGATGGGCTTCCTAAAAATTGCCCTAGGTCTTCGTGAGCAACCAAGTTGGATGCACACCCACTAGTTCTCCTTTTGAGCTTTCACATACTTATAGCTCTAGTGCATCTCTTGTATGGCAATCCCTACTCATTCACATTGATATCTATTGATGGGCATCTCCATAGCCCTTTGATACGCCGAGTCAATGTGACCATCTCCTCCTTTTTGTCTCAAAACCACCACCATACTCTATTCCACCTATAGTGCTATATCCATGGCTCACGCTCATGTATTGCGTGTAGTTATAAAAAGTTTGAGAAAGTAAGAGTGCGAAAACAATTACTTGGCCAATATCGGGGTAGTGCATGATTTACATTAGTTGTGTGAGGATGATGGAGCAAAGCCAGACTATATGATTTTGTAGGGATAACTTTCCTTGGCCTTGTTATTTTGAAAGTTCATGATTACCTTGCTAGTTTGCTTGAAGTATTATTGTTTTCATGTCAATAGGAAACTATTGTTTCGAATCTTACGGATCTGAACATTCATGTCACGTGAAATAAGTTGCAAAGGATAACTATGCTAGGTAGCATTCCACATCAAAATTTCATTCTTTATCACTTCCCTACTCGAGGACGAGCAGGAGTTAAGCTTGGGGATGCTTGATACGTCTCCAACGTATCTATAATTTTTGATGGTTTCATGCTATTATCTTATGAAACTTTGGATGTTTTGCATGCCTTTTATATATTTTTTTGGGACTAACTTATTAACTCAGTGCCAAGTGCCAGTTCCTGTTTTTTCCATGTTTTTGACCCCTTTCAGAGGAGGATATTGAACGAAGTCCAAACGGAATGAAAATGCCAAAAAGATTTTTTCTGGGACAGAAAAAGATCAGAGAGCCGGAAAATCAGGGCAGGGGTCACCAGGGACCCCCCAAGCCCTCATGGCACGGCCAGGGGGGGTGGCCCGCACCCCCCCTGGCTTGTGGGCTCCCTGAGGCTCCGTTGCCCTAGGTTTTGCGCCTATATATTCCCTAAAAATCCATAAAAAATCAGGAGATCGTCGAAAGTACTTTTCCACCGCCGCAAGCTTCTGTCTCTGCAAGATCCCATGTGGGGCACATTCTGGTGCCCTATCGAAGGGGGGATTCGGACACGAAGGGCTTCTTCATCAACACCATGACCTCTCCGATGATGCGTGAGTAGTTCACCACAGACCTACGGGTCCATAGCTAGTAGCTAGATGGCTTCTTCTCTCTCTTGGATCTTCAATACAAAGTACACCAAGATCTTCTTTTGTGGTGTGTTTGTCGAGATCTGATGAATTGTGGATTTATGATCAGATTATCTATGAATCTTATTTGAGTTTCTTCTGATCTCTCTTATGCATGATTTCATATCCTTGTAATTCTCTTCGAGTTGTGGGTTTTGTTTGGCCAACTAGATCTATGATTATTGCAATGGGTGAAGTGCTTGGTTTTGGGTTCATACCATGCGGTGACCTCACCCAGTGACAGAAGGGGTAGCGAGGCACGCATCATGTTGTTGCCATCATGGGTAAAAAGATGGGGTTTTCATCATTGGTTTGAGATTATCCCTCTACATCATGTCATCTTGCTTAAGGCGTTACTCTGTTCGTAATGAACTCAATACACTAGATGCATGCTGGATAGCGGTCGATGTGTGGAGTAATAGTAGTAGATGCAGAAAGTATCGGTCTACTTGTCTCGGATGTGATGCCTATATGTATGATCAGTGCCTTAGATATCGTCATGACTTTGCACGGTTCTATCAATTGATCGAGAGTAATTTGTTCACCCACCGTGATATTTGCTATTTTGAGAGAAGCCTCTAGTGAACACTATGACCCCCGTGTCTACTCCACACCATATTTTAAGCCTCACTCTTTTTACTTCGTTGCACTTTTCCCCTTCAGATCTCACTTTGGAATCAATCTTGAAGGGATTGACAACCCCTTTATAGTGTTGGGTGCAAGCTCTTTTGTGTTTGTGCAGGTACTCTGGACTTGACAAGATTCTCCTACTGGATTGATACCTTGGTTCTCAAACTGAGGGAAATACTTACTGCTCTTGTGTTGCATCACCCTTTCCTCTTCAAGGGAAAAAATAGACGCAAATAATAGAAGCAGCAAGAAGAATTCATGGCGTTGCCAGGGAAGGACTTTTGTTGCCGTAGCACCCACCTAGGCAATCGCCACAGCCGAATACGTTCGATTGCGATCTCACGGTCGAAATAGGAGCAAAAGCCCCTAACCCCTAGCCCTTGTCTATAAATAGAGACCTCCGCATGCCATTTTGGGGGAAAAACCCTAGCCTACAACCTGCCCCCACCTATCAGCCGCCGCTACCTCGATTTCAGCACGACCCCGCTCCCTCTGCGCCACCTGGCGGCGACCCAGCAGCCCCACCCCACCTGAGCCGCCGCAGCAGCCATGCTCACCGAACCCCAGGCTGCCAGTTGTTCCCCGCAGCGCCTCCTGCCGCCACGGCCCACCCAGGCCCGCTCGATGCACGCAAAGCCTGATCTGTCATGCCCGTTGCATCCACATTGGGAGGAGCTCCCAATCCAAAGCCTCCCGAGCTCCCTTCTCTGTATTTAACCGTCGCCTGTGCCTCCGGGGAGCCGTCCCCGGTGACCAGGAACCAGCCCGGCCGGTTAGCCCTCGCCCGCGGACCCCTTCTCGTTCGGTGGTAACTTGCCCCCCCCCGTGATCTCTCTCTCTCTCTCTCTTTGTGTGTGTGTGTGTGTGTGTGTGTGTGTGTGCAGTGCCATGGCCTCCTCCCCGAGCTTCGTCGCCGGCCAACCTGCATCGATCTCCGTCGCCATTGTCCGGAATGGGCAGATCCGGGAGGAACCCATCCAGATCCGCAGCCCGCGCCCTCGTGTGCCCTCTCGTCGCCGAAGATGCGCCGTCACCGCTTCTGTGCTTCTCAGCGGTGAAAACCGCCCATGTTTGCCTGCATCGCTGCATTGACTAGCCGCCGACCTTCCGAGCCTCAGCCTTGGCCCGCGTCAGCGCCATGCAGCCCAGTAGTCCTCCTCGGCCCCGCTCCGCCTTGCCACAATGGGCTGGCTTCGCTCCAGCCTCCCACGCCATTGACCAAAGCCGAGCAGCGCCTCACCGTCCTCCCTGGGTCCGTGTAACGCCGAAATGCGATCATGTCCTCAATTTGGCACGAGGGCCTCGTTAGGGATAGAAGTGCATCTCGTCGTTTCGCAAGAATGGATATCGTTACAAGTACATGTACTTAAAAGATGAGATATATGGTATTGGCTTACACTCGCCACAACCTACATCATAGTCACATCAGTACAATACATAAACATCATGAAGAAGAGCAGGGTCCGACTATAGACGAAAAACAAACGAGAAAAGAAGAACGACGTCCATCATTGCTATCCCAGGCTGCCGGCCAGGAACCCATCCTAGATCGATGAAGAAGAAGAACCAAATCCAAATGAACAATCAACGCGCTCCCATCAAGTAACCTTTACATGTACCTGCAACTGGTGTTGTAGTAATCTGTGAGCCACAGGGGACTCAACAATCTCATTTCCAAAGGTATCAAGACTAGCAAAGCTTAATAGCTGAGGTATGGTTAAGTGGTGAGGTTGCAGCAGCGGCTAAGCATATATGAGGTGGCTAACTTACGAGTACAAGAATAAGAGGGGGATGATCTCGCATAACGGGCGTGAACTAGTGATGATCAAATGAATGATCCTGAACACCTACTTACGTCAAACATAACCCCACCATGTCCTTGATTGGAGAAGGAACTTGGGAAAGAGACAATCATGGTTACGCACTCAGTTGGCAAGTTTTAATTAAGTTAACTTCAAGTTATCTAGAACCAGTGTTAAACAAAGTTTCCACGTTGCCACATAACCGCGGGCACGACTTTTCAAAAGATTTAACCCTGCAGGGGTGCTCCAACTAATCCATCACAAATTACCACAAGCCGCATAGAAATCCTTGATCACAAAGCTCGCGATCTCGTCGGACTCCTTAGTGGAAAACCTCAACTCTGAGATTACCCAAAGCATCACCGGAATCCTGATGCACAAGATATCTTGTGAAAGGTAAAACTAATCTAGCAAAGCCGCTCGACGTGTCGACGATCCTGATAGGAGCCGCGTATCTCGTTCTCAGGAAACGACGGATAAGCGAAGCGTACGGTGGCCTGATAGACAACACCCGAGTTTCCCCGGGTTGGCCCCGCACGCTGCTCTGTTTTTGACCAGCACCATCAGCACTGGCCCTCCCTATATTATGTAAAATTACACCTCGGGTTCATGACGCCCCATGCTTTCAGTATTAACAAAATTATTATGTTGGGAAAATGCAGTACCAATGTTGGGCCTTGCGAGACCAGCTTTAATCTAAAAAGAATTATCAAGGGGGTCCCCATAACAACCCCGATCGTGTTAGGAGCGCTCAATTATGGAACAGAACGCCGTTAGCCGAAACTAAGGGGGCAAAGTTGGAACAAAACACCAGGCTAGTAAGGCCGAGCCTTCCACCTTACCCAGTATATAGGTGCATTAAATTAGATAACATTTAATATGGTGATATGACAAGGAACCGATGTTATCACATGGAAGCATATGCACCCGCAACTAGCAACGCTAACACATGGTTAAGCAAGCGGTAACATAGCCAATCAGTGGTTTGCTAGGTTGTGATTAGGTTGAAGGTTTTCATGGCAATGTTGAGAGGCTGATATTTAACATGTGGTAGGCAACGAGACATAACGATAGAAACGGTAAAACTAGCATGGCGATGATAGTAATGGTATCTAGGAAAATGGTCAGCTTGCCTGAGATCCCGCTTGGAATAAGAACGACTCCGTGAAGCAGACGAACCGATCTAGTCAAACGGGTCCTCACTTTCCGACACGCTTGCGGAACTCTATCAAGACGAAGCAACCCGGAAACAAAATCAACACACAGAATCCACCATGGCACATGCACAATATGATACACCACATATATGATGCATGAACGGTTTAAAATATGCAAGGCATGTCATGACAATTCACATCACGCAAACACTACACATTAAGTGGAGCTCATTATGCAACAAGTTGCATATATACGAAACTCCATGTTTAATTATTTAATTCACTCTCGTTTATTTACTCGGCAATATTAAATGTTGTTAGACATGGCAAGGGGTGAAACACGAATTAAACTACCTATCTAGGAATTTTAAATGAGGCCGGAAATGACATATAACATCTCCGGAATGACCCCACGCATTAAATTCTAATTCTGTCCAGATTTGTCCGATTCATATTTTATGTTTGTTAAACGACTAAACAAAGTGGTTCACATGATCCTACTCGTCATTCTGGTCCATTTACATATATGGATCATCTCCAACGGAGCTACGGTTAAATAACTACGACCTAAACCGTTTTCAACAAGTCGACACGCAAACCGATGCAAACAGCACACTAAACAGTTCTAATTATGCATGAGAGTTGGAAAATATTAACCTACGCGAAATTCTACACGTTCTACATAGGTCGAATTGCAACAACTTGCAGTGGCCATTAGTGGATTCAGCCCAAGTAGTTGTGCACACAGAAGACAAAAAAAATTCCAGTGACAGAAAGAACTGAGGTTTCCCTGGGATTCGATCCGAGGACCTATCTCGTGGAGACAAAGGCACCAACCAGTCCAACTACGTAGCAGCTCTGATAAGATGTGGGTTTAGCAAATATAAAGGCGCATAAGGTACCAACTTGAAGCAAACCAAAACAACACAGAAAATAGGGGTGAGTGGGATTCGAACCTCACACCCCGTGGTTGCTAACGAGAGACGCCAGCCACCTCGGCCACTAGTGTTGCTTGTCTAGAAATGTCGTGGCAACCTAATAAACCTAACAGTCCAGAACGGATCTAGTAAAAAAAGGCAACAAAGTCAGATCGGACAGAGCTTCTTACATAGGGAAAACGAGGCCGGTGGGAGATGCACGGCAGCGCCGGCGCGATGCAGGGTCTCTAGAAGGTGGGGATAGACTTGAGAGCGTCTCCTTGCTCGAGCTCGAGCGCATCAGGGCATGGGGTCGGTCTTGTAGCAGGGCTCCGGCAGCTGGGGAACTCGGTACGACCATGATAGCCGGCGAGGCAGCAACTCCTCCGTGTTTGGCCAACGAGAGGCTCCAACGCAAGGCAGGAATGGCGGAGAGGCGAGGGGCAGCACAGATTCGGCCGCTCCACATCGGTTTCGGATGGATCTTGACGAAGACGAGGGATGGATAAGATGGACCTTCCTTAATCTCGGGCGCCATGGTTCTGCTCTTGCAGGAGAAAGAAGAGACGGGGAGGTGAGAGGAGAGGAAGAAGAGAGAGGAGGGAGAGAGAAGGGCACGACGAAGCATTGGCGGGGGTTGGTCGCCGGCCAGTACGGGCGCAGCGGCACTGCTGGTCAGGGAGCTCCAGCGTGCAGGAGATGCCGCGGGAGCGGCTCGTTATCCGAGCACTCGACGCGTCCGATCTCGCATGGAGATGGGGCACAGGCTCTCGGGCTCGGAAGGTCACGGGCTCAGGGATGGAGGGAAGAACTCGTGCAGCGCGATGTGTGTGGTTGGATCGGGTTGGACCCCCAGGTGGGTGGCGGCACGCGGATGAGACAGGGGAGGATCCCTAGAAACTAGGTTTTGGTCTAATTTGGGATAGGTAGGTCTATATATACTAAATCGTTTTAGGTCTAGGGTCTTTTCGGACCCTCTAATCTAAATCGGACGGTCGAAAATAACTAGGTTAGGTGGTCCAATGGACAAACCGATGATGGTTTGCGGTAAAACGGGGTCGCTCCGGATCCAACGATCACGACCGCCCGGTTCGGGTTCCGGGAGGTTTTCGGACTAGGCTGCATGTAGGGTCCTTGCACTGTGCAGAGGGGCTAGGCAAAGATGAGAGGGAAAACGGGGAAACCGGCGACAAAGTTTTAAAACAGCGAAAAACGTGTGAGGATAAACCGATGACGATGCCGCTACGGTCGACCGTTCGGCTATCAGACGAGCTCCGATCACGACGAAAATTGGCAGGCGGCCTACCTACATTAAAATAAGACCGCATGCCAAGTTTCAAATCAATGCGTGAATATTTTCTAGACACTTTTAAAAACAAATATTTTAACGATGTCGCAGGCGCGTGCGTGTGTGGTCGGGCTCAACATGGCAAACGACGAAAACGGAGGGAACCGTCAACTAACAACGGAAGCAAGTTTTGCAAACTAGCGGCAACGGAGTGCCGACGCAATGTTGATGATGCGAATGATGCGATAAACAAACAAGCCACACGATGAAAACGGAATAAAGAGGGAATCTTCTGGAGCGTCGGTCCCGGGTTGTCACAACTCTCCTACACTACTAGAGGATCTCGACCCGAGATCCAAGAATGAAAGGGGAAGAGCAAGAGCAAGAGCAATAGGTAAACTCAGTCACTTCTTTGAAAAATGAGTGAAACCAATGAATCTTGAAGGTTGCAAAGAGATGAAGAATGATATGAGAAAGAAGCAAGAATTCACAGAAAATTCGGCAGCACTTCGGTAGGAAATTGATGACAATTTTTTTGATAAGATGGAAAGAGCTTGAGAAGATTCACAACAACCTAACTAAATTGATAAGCAAGGAAAGAATATGATCTCGAAAAGACGACATCATGAATGAAAGAGAGCAACACCACAACAACTCCAAAAGAAGAGAATAGGAACTAGATCACTAGGAAGAAAAGAACGGAGAGAAAAGGGAATACCAAGAATGAATGGAGAAACATGAGAATGAAGAGACCGTGATCCACCTGAGAGACAAACTTGAACAAAGCACCGGAATAATTGAGAAACGAATGAAGAGACAACAATTGAGAAGAATTTGAGGATGATAGCTGAAATCTGAGAACGAAGAAATCTTCTGAAATGTTGGCCTTCGGAGGATCAAGAATGAAAACAACTCAGAAATGCACCGGATAGCAAGAAAGGGATTACTCGTGATTGGAAAAATTCAAGATGATACAAGAAAGCTGAAATGATAGGAAAACGGACCAAGATTTGAGAGAAACACTCCTTCGGTCTTCCATGCTGAAAATGATGAGGAGAACACCAACAAGAATAACTAAGACACTCCGGAATAAAGAAGAATGAAAGGTTGAGCCAAATATGAGCAATAAATTCAATTAGATCGTGGAGAAGGGATATAACTGATGGAAATCATTCTTACGTCATATTTCAAAAGAATTGGAGATCTCCGAAAAAGATTACAAGAGTCAGATAAGATCCTGGGAAAAAAAAGTGTGGGTTATGGGCCCACTCAAAAGAAACCACTATCGAAACCATTGATTTGAAGGAGAGACAACACCGGTACAAATGAAAACTAGATGAGGTTAGCACCTTGAAATAATTCAAAGGATTGAAAACAAGAAACTCTCAGATAACTTCAACGCTCCGGATAGAATAGAGATAAATGACAACAAGATGACTTGATAAGATTTTTTAACACGAGAAAGAATTTAAAGGATGAAAAGGATATGATGACACGGATAACTGAATTGAATTCACCGAAAAAGATAACAAGATTGAATAAGATGAACACGAAGCTCCTGAGAATCTTCACAATGAATCACCGGCTACAAAAGGAAGAAGAGATAGCGGAAGCAACAATAAAATGAAATGCACCAGGATGATCATCTAATCACTGAAGAAAAGGGCGAGAGGGCGGGGAAAACAAAGAAAACTTGGGACAGATGAGATGAACTCCGGAAAGAAATGATAGATTGATCTTGGAAAAAAATAGAGAGGATAGAATTCACTTGAAGAGAAGCACACCGGTTGGAAAAGAATTGATATGACGACTCTGGTTGAAAAGAATTGATAAGACAACTTGATTGAACAAAAGAATTTGCATTCACATAAAAATATGAGAACACTTCTCAGAAAAGATATGAATTCACCACTTGATATCGAAGCAACTCGAATTACCATATTCCAACAAAACAAGGGGAGAGGCTTATGAAACAAGACAGAACAAATTCATGAGAGAGATTTCGTCCGATATTTTCGTGGACAGGATCACACGGGCTCGAACCTTAAAGTAGCCATCATGTACAAGGCAGTGCACATGACATACGAAGCATCCCCGAGTCGTAGCAAGCTACAAGGACTCTTTAAGACACAACGCGAACCTTTGTAAGTCGACCGTGAACAAACGAATCCACTAGATGTCGAACTCCAACCTAACATCATGCATTTGTTGGAAGATTGTCCTATAAGTAACTACTTGAATTCCCACCTAAGAATTCCAGAAATTTCTGGTCATGCAATCTGATCCACGGATACAAAGAGTAATATGTCACACAACTCCTATACTAACCCGCCCAATGTATCACATCCGTCAACACATAACAAGAATCTCGGACCTTCATCTACTACAAACCCTCATGATCACAACGATACAAAGTATGGCAGTACTCCCGAACAATCTGCACCAGTACTCGGGACATCGGAGTTATCTCGCCACTACTAGTATTGAAGAAATTACGAACATCCTTCGTTCTGAGATAGCAAGAAATCTGAATGATAGCGATGTGCTCAAGAATCCCCTGGAGCTCAACTCCCCGGAAGAAATCAAGTCAGACAGGAGGCACCAAGACAGAACTTCGTCACATCGGCATCATATAGATTCCAAAAATATCCGCGTGATCCTAATTTTTTTTGAGTGATAATAGGAGTAGAATTAAATTATTACGTCAAGATTCCTCACCAGAGCATAGAAGAGGAGAAAAAGGAATCCTACTCTCCGATATATAACTAGACTCAAAGTAGTTTTTCACTAGACTCGACTCGGCCAAGTTCGATCAATCAAGGGGGCTCCTAGGTCGGTACTGCTCTGATACCAACTTGTAACGCCCAAGATGCAATCATATCCTCAATTTGGCACGAGGGCCTCGTGAGGGATAGAAGCGCATCTCGTCGTTTCGCAAGAATGGATATCGTTACAAGTACATGTACTAAAAATATGAGATATATGGTATTGGCTTACAGTCGCCACAAGCTACATCAGAGTCACATCGGTACAATACATAAACATCATGAAGAATAGCAGGGTCCGACTACGGACGAAAATCAAACGAGAAAAGAAGAATGACATCCATCCTTGCTATCCCAGGCTGCCGGCTTGGAACCCATCCTAGATCGATGAAGAAGAAGAAGCAACTCCAAATGAACAATCAATGCGCTCGCATCAAGTAACATTTACCTGTACCTGCAACTGGTGTTGTAGTAATCTGTGAGCCATAGGGACTCAGCAATCTCATTTCCAAAGGTATCAAGACTAGCAAAGCTTAATAGCTGAGGTATGGTTAAGTGGTGAGGTTGTAGTAGCGGCTAAGCATATATGAGGTGGCTAACTTACAAGTACAAGAATAAGAGGGGGATGATCTCGCATAACGGGCGTGAACTAGTGATGATCAAATGAATGATCCTGAACACCTACTTACATCAACATAACCCCACCGTGTCCTTGATCGGAGAAGGAACTCGCGAAAGAAACAGTCACGGTTACGCACTCCGTTGGCAAGTTTTAATTAAGTTAACTTCAAGTAATCTAGAACCAGTGTTAAACAAAGTTTCCACGTTGCCACATAACCACGGGGACAGCTTTCTGAAAGACTTAACCCTGCAGGGGTGCTCCAACTAATCCATCACAAATTACCACAAGCCGCATAGAAATCCTCGATCACGAAGCTCGCGATTTCGTCGGACTTCTTAGTGGAAGACCTCAACTCTGAGATTACCCAAACCATAACCAGAATCTCGATGCACAAGATATCTCGTCAAAGGTAAAACTAATCTAGCAAGGCCGCCCGACGTGTCGACGATCCCGATAGGAGCCGCGTATCTCGTTCTCAGGACACGACGGATAAGCGAAGCTTACGGTGTCCTGATAGACATCACCCGAGTTGCCCCGGGTTGGCCCGCATGATGCTCTGTTTTGGACCAGCACCATCAGCACTGGCCCTCCATGTATTATGAAAAATTACTCCTCGGGCTCATGATGCCCTATGCTTTCACTATTAACAAAATTATTATGTTGGGCAAATGTAGTACCAATGTTGGGCCTTGCCAGACCAGCTTTAATCTAAAACGAATTATCAAGGGGGTCCCCATAACATCCCCTATCGTGTTAGGAGTGCTCAATTATGGAACATAACACCGGTAGCGAATAGTAAGGGGGCAAAGGTGGAACAAAACACCAGGCTAGAAAGGCCGAGCCTTCCACCTTTTACCAAGTATATAGGTGCATTCAATTAGATAGCATTTAATAGGGTGATATGACAAGGAACCCATGTTATCACATGGAAGCATATGCACCTGCAACTAGCAACGCTAACACATGGTTAAGAAAGCGGTAACATAGCCAATCAGTGGTTTGCTAGGTTGTGATCAGGTTGAAGGTTTTCATGGCAATGTTGAGAGGCTGATATTTAACATGTGGTAGGCAACAAGACATAACGATAGAAACGGTAAAACTAGCATGGCAATGATAGTAATGGTATCTGGGGAAATGGTCATCTTGCCTGAGATCCCGCTTGGAAGAAGAAGGACTCTGTGAAGCAGATGAACCGATATAGTCGGACGGGTCCTCACTTCCCGACACGCTTGCGGAACTCTATCGAGACGAAGCAAACCGGAAACAAAATCAACACACAGAATCCACCATGGCACATGCACAATATGATGCACCACATATATGATGCATGAACGGTTTAAAATATGCAAGGCATGTCATGACAATTCACATCACGCAAACACTACACATTAAGTGGAGCTCATTATGCAACAAGTTGCATATTGACGAAAGTCCATGTTTAATTATTTAATTCACTCCTGTTTATTTACACAGCAATATTAAATGTTGTTAGACATGGAAAGGGGTGAAACACGAATTAAACTACCTATCTAGGCATTTCAAATGAGGCCGGAAACGACATATAACATCTCCGAAATGACCCCACGCGTTAAATTCTAATTCTGTCCAGATTTTTCCTAATCATATTTTATGTTTCTTAAACGACAAAACAATGTGGTTCACATGATCCTACTCATCATTCTGGTCCATTTACATATATGGCTCATCTCCAACGAAGCTACGGTTAAATAACTACGACCTAAATCGTTTTCAACACGTCGACACGCAAACCGATGCAAACAGCACACTAAACAGTTCTAATTATGCATGAGAGTTGGAAAATATTAATCTACGCAAAATTCTACACGTTCTACATATATAACTCATTTCGATCCGTTGCACGGTTTAAAAGTTGCAGCCGTTTTTTAAAACATGCTATTTTCTGAAATCTAGCAAATTCGCAAGAGGAAAAAAATGAACATAGGCCGAATTGCAATAGCTTGAAGTGGCCATTAGTGGATTCAGCCCAAGTAGCTGTGCACACAGAAGACAAAAAAAATACCAGTGACAAAAAGAACTGAGGCTTCCCTGGGATTCGATCCCAGGACCTCACTTGTGGAGACAAAGGCACCAACCAGCCAGCTACGTAGCAGCTGTGATAAGATGTGCATGGGTTTAGCAAATATAAGGGCGCACAAGGTACCAACTTGAAGCAAACCCAAACAACACAGAAAATAGGGGTGAGTGGGATTCAAACCTCACACCCCGTGGTTGCTAACGAGAGACGCCAGCCACCTCGGCCACTAGTGTTGCCTGTTTAGAAATGTCGTGGCAACCTAATAAACCTAACAGTCCAAAACGGATCTAGTAAAAAAAAGGCAACGAAGTCAGATCGGACAAAGTTTCTTACAAAGGGAAAATGAGGACGGTCGGAGATGCAGGGCAGCGCCGGTGCGATGCAGGGTCTCTAGAAGGCGAGGATAGACTTGAGAGCGTCTCCTTGCTCGAGCTCGAGCGCATCAGGGCATGTGGTCGGTCCTGTAGCATGGCTCCGGCGGCTGGGGAACTCGGGGCGGCCATGACAGCGGGCGAGGCAGCAGCTCCTCCGTGTTCGTCCAAGGAGAGGCTCGAACGCAAGGCACAAACGGCGGAGAGGTGAGCTGGAGGCGAGGGTCAACACAGATTCGGCCGCTCCACACCAGTTTCAGATGGATCTTGACGAAGACGAGGGCCGGCTAAGATGGACATTCCTGAATATCGGGCGCCATGGTTCTTCTCCTGCAGGAGAAAGAAGAGACAGGGAGGTGAGAGGAGAGGAAGAAGAGAGAGGAGGGAGAGAGAAGGGCGCGACGAGGCATTGGCATGGGTTGGTCGCCGGCCAGTACGGGCGCAGCGGCACTGCTGGTCAGGGAGCTCCAGCGTGCAGGAGATGCCGCGGGAGCGGCTCGTCATCCGAGCGCTCGACGCGTCCGAGCTCGTATGGAGATGGGGCACAGGCTCTCAGGCTGGGAAGGTCACGGGCTCAGGGATGGAGGGAAGAACTCGTGCGACGTGATGTGTGTGGTTGGATCGGGTTGGACCCCGAGGTGGGTGGCGGCGTGCGGATGAGACATGGGAGGATCCCTAGAATCTAGGTTTTGGTCTAATTTGGGATAGGTAGGTCTATATATACTAAATCGGTTTAGGTCTAGGGTCTTTTCGGACCCTCTAGTCTAAATAGGACGGTCGAAAATAACTAGGTTAGGTGGTCAAATGGACAAACCGATGATGGTTTGCGGTAAAACGGGGTCGATCTGGATCCAACGGTAACGACCGCCCGGTTCGGGTTTCGGGAGGTTTTCGGACTAGGCTGCGCGTAGGGTCCCTACACTATGCAGAGGGGCTAGGCGAAGATGAGAGGGAAAACGGGCAACCCGGCGACAGAGTTTTAAACCAGCGAAAAACGTGTGACGATAAACCGATGACGGTGCCACTACGGTCGACCGTTCGGCTATCAAACGAGCTCCGATCACGACGAAAATTGGCAGGCGGCCTACCTACAATAAAATAAGACTGCACGCCAAGTTTCAACTCAATGCGTGAATATTTTCCAGACACTTTTAAAAAAAATATTTTAACGATGCCGCGGGCGCGTGCGTGTGTGGTCGGGCTCAACATGGGCAACGACGAAAACGGAGGGAACCGACAACTAACAACGGAAGCAGGTTTTGAAAACTGCCCGCAACGGAGTGCCGACGCAATGCTGATGATGTGAATGATGCGATGATGATGCGATAAACAAACAAGCCACACGACGAAATTGGAATAAAGAGGGAATCTTCTGGAGTGTCGGTCTCGTGTTGTCACGGTCTGGCCGAGCCACTCCCGTTGCATGGAGTCGGCCCATGGGCCCTATGGTGAGCGCCCAATTTCCTTATCCCTCGCCCATGCGTAGTTTGGCTATGTGACGCACACCAGTTTTGGCCCGATATATTTTTTCCTGCTCCGACTTTTGAAATTATTGAGCGAATTTCAGTTTTACAGTTTCTTCCCTCATGTTCATGCATCAATAACTTGAGAACCGTGCATCGGATGATAATAGTTTAGATATGGAAAACGTCTAGATTTTTGTGTAGATTAATAATATCCTACTTTCATGCATGTTTAAAAATGTTTAACTTGTTGTTAGTAATATTTTGTGCAAATGCCATATTAAAACGGTTTATGTCATAATTAATTAACCATAGCTCCGATTAAAATGTTCCACAAAGGTAACTTGACTAGAAAAAATGTGTAGAATAACATGGTAGCATTTATTTTCATATTTAAAAATTCTAAACTTGTGTATATGCACAACAATACTGAATCTTAATTTGCATGTGGGGACTTTCCCAAATTGTTATTCATTGTTCCGGCCTCATTTAAACTTTCATAGAATTTCATGTAGTTTCATAATATCATTTAACATGCTTGTGGCACTCATTTGCATACATTTTGCATTCATGACATATCATCTTGTTTTGCTCATATCTTTTAGACCGTAGAACCGTTTTAAATGATCTATATATGTAAATCGACTAGAATGACGTGTTGAATCACATGGTCAACTTTATTTTGCCTTTTAATAAATGTAAAATGCGTTTAGGTCATATCTGCAACAATTTAGGAATCAACATATGGGGTCATTTCAGAATTGCTATATGTCGTTTCCGACCTCATTTAAAATTCCTAGATAGTGTGGTTTATTTATGCTTCACCTCTTGCCATATTTTACAACATTTAATAGTGTCGTGTACCTAAACAGAACTGAACTAACTAATCCAAATGTGGAGTTTCCTCAATACGCAACTTTTTTGCATATTGAGCTTAACTTAATGTGTAGTATTTGATTGTTGTGATTTTCCATGCCTTGCTAATTAATCCAGACATACATTATATGTGTTGTGCATCATGTCATGCATATGTTGTGGGGTTTATCATGTGCTGATTGTTCTTTCTGGATTGTTTCTTCTCGATAGAGTTTCGAACCGCTTTGGAGTGTGAGGATTCGTTCGACTGCGTTGGTTCGTCTACTTAATGGATTGAATCTTCTTCCAAGCGGGATAACAAGCAGGATGATCATTTCCCTACATACCATTACTATCATTGTCATGCTAGTTGTCTCGTTTCTATCGATATGTCTCGCTACCTACCAGTTAAATGTTAGCCTCCCAACATTGCCATGAAAGCCTCTCACACCTCTACAACCCAGCAAAACACTGTTTTGCTATGTTACCGCGTGCTCAACCTTCTTATAGCACTGCTAGTTGCAGGGGCAGTTGCTTCCATGTGGTAACACGGGTTCCTAGTTATATCACCATATTATTGCTATTTAACTTAATGCACCTATATACTTGGTAAAAGGTGGAAGGCTTGGCGCTCTAGCTCGGTGTTTTGTTCCACCTTTGCTGCCCTAGTTACTTGTGTACCGGTGTTATGTTCCCTAACTGAGTGCTCCTAAAATGCTTAGGGGTGTTATGGGGACCCCCTAGGATTTCATTTTTGGATCAAACTCGTCTCACAAGGCCCAACATTGGTACTTCATTTGCCTAATTACTAATAAAAAGCATAGGGACCCGCCACGGATAATTAATCAACCCCTGACCCAGTGCTCCTCATGAGTGTTGGTCCAACCCATAGAACTGCATGGGGCTAACCCAGGGAAACTTGGGTGATTTCTATCAGGCCACCGTCCATCAGCTTATCAAGTCGTGTCCTGAGAACGAGATATGCAGCTCCTATCGGGTTCGTCGACACGTCAGGCGACCTTGCTGGATTTTTTTTACCTTTCTCGAATGTCTTGTGCGAGGGATTCCTAGGATACTTTGGGCTATCTCGAGGTTGAGGTTTTCCACCAGGAATATGAGGAGTGAGGAGATCACGGGTTTTACTTGGTCAAGGTTTCCGAGGCAGTTTTTGTTAGTTTGTGATGGACTAGTTGGAGCACCCGTGCAGGGTTAAATCTTTCTCAGAGCCGTGCTCATGGTTATGTGGCAACCTGAAACTTTGTTTAACACCCGACATAGCAAACTTGAAGTAACTTAATTACAATATGCCAACTGTGTGCGTAACCGTGATTGTCTCTTCTCGTGAGTTCTGCATCCGAAAGAGGACACGGTGGGGTTATGTTTGACGTAAGTAGGTCCTTAGGATCTCTTTGAGTTCATTATTAGTTCACGTCCGTTATGCGTAGATCACCCCCTCTTATTCTTGTACTCGTAAGTTAGCTACTCAAATAAATGCTTAGTCGCTTGTTGTAGCCTCACCACTTTACCATACCTCACCCATTAAGCTTTGCTAGTCTTGATACCTTTGGAAATGAGATTGTTGAGTCCTTGTGGCTCAGACGTTACTACAACAATAGTTGCAAGTACATGTAAGGCGATAATTTTATGTGAGCACGATGATTGTTCTATTTGGAGTTTCTTATTCATCATCATCATCGATCTACGATGGGTTCCAGGCTCGCATCCTGGCATAGCAAGGACGAAGGTCATTCTTTTATCGTTTGATTCTTTCCGTAGTCCGACTGTGCTATTTTACATGGCGATTGATTGTATTGTTGTATTGTGATGTTCATGTTGTAGCTCGTGGTGAGTGTAAGCCAATTCCATATACTAATCTATTTTGTACATGTATTTCTAACAATGTCCATTCTTGCAGAACGATGAGGTACACTATTGGGGAACGTCGCATGGGAAACAAAAAATTTCCTACGCACACGAAGACCTATCATGGTAATGATCATCTACGGGAGGGAGATCATATACAAATACCCTTGTAGATTGCTAAGAGGAAGAATTAATAAACGCGGTTGATGTAGTAGTACGTCTTCACGATCTGTTCCACGAACCGTCCCATGATCCGTCCAACAAACCGTCTCACGTTCCGTCCCACGATCCGTCCCGATCAAGTGCCGAACGAACGGCACCTCCGCATTCTGCACACGTACAGCTCGATGACGATCTCCGCCTTATCGATCCAATAAGAGGGTCAGAGAGGTAGATGAGTTCTCCAACACGGCGTGGTGGTGGTGGTGGTGGTGGTGCTATTCCAGAAGGGCTTCGCCTAAGCACCGCTGAAACTAGAGGAGAAACAGATCTAGAGAGAGGGTAGGACGTGGTTGTTTTCTGTTGTGTCTAAAACCCTCAAAACCCTTAGTATATATAGGATGAGATGAGGGAGAGGGCTGCTCCCTAGGGCTGCCTCTTTAATCCCTAGCGCAAGGGAGAGGAGGAGGAGTCCTACTCCAATCCTATTTGGAGTAGGATTCCTCCTTCCCACTTGGAAACTCTTTCCACCTTGTTTTTTTCCTTCTCAAACCTAATGGGCCTTAGTGGGAACTTATTCCATCCCACTAGGGGCTGGTTTATCTCTTCCCACAGTCCATCAGGACCCTTGGGGCGTGACACCCCTCCCGATGGTCCCAGGCACCCCTCCCGACACTCCCGGTACACTTACGATGAGCCCGAAACTTTTGCGGTAACCAAAACAGGATTTTCTATATATCAATCTTTGTTGCCGGACCATTCCAGAAACCCTCGTGTCGTCCGGGATCTCATCCGGGAGTCTGAATAACCTTCGGTCACTAACACATATAACTCAACTATACTAAAACGTCACTGAACCTTAAGTGTGCAGACCCTGCGGGTTCGAGAACTATGCAGACATGACCTGAGACACTCCCCGGTCAATAACCAACAGCGGGACGTGGATGTCCATATTGGCTCCTACATATTCTATGAAGATCTCTATCGGTTGAACCTCTATGTCAAGGATTCATATATCACATATACTATTCCCTTTGTCGTTCACTATGTTACTTGCCCGAGATTTGATCGTCGGTATATCCATACCTAGTTCAATATCATTTCCGGCAAGTCTCTTTACTCGTTCCTAATATCATTACCTGATTGAATCGAGTCTAGAGAAAAACTACTTTGAGTCTAGTTATATATCGGAGAGTAGGATACTTTTTACTCCTCTTCTATGCTCTGGTGAGGAATCTTGACATAGGAATTTTAGTTCTCCTCCTCTTCTCACTCAAAAAAAGTTAGAATCACACGGGTATGTTGTAAACTATATGATGTCGTTGTGACTGGGATTTTGTTCCTGGTGCCTCCTGTCAATTTGGGGTGGAAGTGTCCCGGGGAGTTGAGCTCCGGGGGATTCTTGTCACACTCGCTATCATTCAGTTTCCCTAGTATCTCAGGACGAAGGATCTTCGAAATTGCTTCAATAATCTTTGTGGCGAGAGGAGTTTGGCATCACCCAGTATTGGGGAGAGCATCCCGATGTACTCCCATAATTGGTATCATTGTGATTACGAGGGTCTGAGGTAGATGAGTTTCCGATATCTCTTGTTATGTGTTGACCGATGTGATACACAGAACGAGTAGTGTTATTGCTAGGAGTTGAGTGATGGATTTTATTCCTTGTATCCATGGACCTGATTGCATAACCGGAAAATTTTGGGAGTTCTTAGGTGGGAATTCAAGTAGTTACCTAGGATTATCTTTCAACAGATGCATGATATGAGGTTGGGGTTTGACATCAAGCCTTGTAGTTCGCTACGCCCAGGGAGCATATTCGAGTGTCATTTGAATATGGCAATCCAATATATGATCTAGTCCATCCAATATATATCGTTTTGTTGGAGTATGGTAATTCCAGTTGCTTCGATGCCAAGTGGTGATTTCATATCTTTTCTAAGTGGTCTTCTCATATTTCTATGAGAGTGCTAATCATTTTTCTCAATCGATTGTCATGTCAACTCTTTCAACTAGTGCGCTTCTCTTCAAGTGAATTCCATCCTCTCCAATATTTGCAAGACCAGTCCTCGTATTTCTTTCCAGAGTTGGTCTCATCTCTCCCAAGTTTTCTTTGTTATTTCCCACCCTCCCTCCCCTTTTTTCAACATTTAAATTCTCGTCCAAGTGCCTTTCTTTTAATTGATGCTTTCGTTATCTTTTCTTCTGTATTGTATCTCGGGATTCATCGTGAAGCTTCTCAGGAGTTCGAGTTCGCCATTCTTCATTCTTGTTTTCTTCTCCGGCACATTCAATTCAAGCTTTCGGTGTTCATCATTTCATTTTCATTCGTTCAATAATTTTCCATGCTGGAAATTCTTATTCTATTCTCTCTTGTTTACTCACCCCTCTCTATTCTATCCGGAGTGCTGAACATATCTTAGAGATTTCGTGTTTTGGTTTGAATCCTTTCAATTATTTCGAGGTTCTCACCTCATCAAGTTTTCATTTATACCGGTGCAATCAATATTTCTTAGCAATTGATTCAATAGTGTTCTCTTTGAGTGGGCCTAAAACCCACAGGTTTTCCCAGGTTCTTACGGGGCTGTTCTAATATTTTCAGAGATCTCTAACTCTTTTCAAGTGTGAGATAAGTATGTATTCCATCAGTCATATTCCTTCTCCAAGATCGTTTCAAATTTATTTTTCATCATTGGCTCAACCTTTTCCTTATTCATTGTTCCAAAGTATCTCAGTAATTCATGGTGTTGTTTCTCATCAGCATTCTCAATGTTCAAAACCAAAGGAGAGTTTCTCTTGAATCTTGGTTTGTTCTTTTGAAGATTCTGGTCTTAGTTTCATGCTCTCTCTCAAATTGTTTTCAATCACGAGTAATCCCTCCCATATCTATCCGTAGCATTTCAGAGTTGTTTTTGTTTCTCGATCCTCCGAAGGCCATCATTCCAGAAGATTTCTTTGTTCTCACCTTTCAGCTTTCATTCTCAAATTCTTATCAATTGTTGTCTTTTTGTTTGTCTCTCAATTATTCCCGTTGCTTCTTTAAGCATTATATAATTGAATCATGCTCTCTTTGTCCTCTTGTAGCCCGATTCATTTGTATTACCCTCTTTCATTCCAAATTTTGACCCGTATTTAGTAGAAGTTTCTTCAGTTCGTTCTCTATCTCTCTCTCTCCAATGTTTTCAAGAATAATAAGTGGTATGCTTAATCCATTTCTTGTGATGAATTTAACTTGGTGAAGGATAAGCATAACATAATTCTTGTTTCCTTGATATGATTTTAATTCTTCTTTTGGAGTTATTCATGATATCTAATTCTTTATCACAAGTGTTCTTATCTTTTCTTTTGTGGATATGCAAGATTTTCTCAAGTGTATCTTCACGAAGTTCCATCTAAATCCTCGCAAGGTCATAATATTATTCTTTTCAACCTTCATTTCTTTTGATCATTCTTTTGTATATGGAGGTGCGTCATGGTGGTTCTTCAAGGATTTACTTTATTCTCAAGTTGTTCTTCAAGACTCTTGTTGGAGAACCACGAGTGTTCTTTCTCTTGCATTTCAAGAGAAATTCTTCCTCGACTCTTCATTAAGGTGGTGTTATAGGATTCTTCATTTATGAGAAGTCTAGAAGAGAATTTGTTCAAGAATGAGATATTTAAACCCACCAATTCCTTGATCATGAGATATTTTCAACTCGTGATTTTTTCCTTTGAGTTATCTTGGATTGGATTTCACCTAAAGCTTTATCTGAGGATTGTTGCTATTATGGTGATTATCGTTGATCCAAGGTTTCAATGTATCCTATTGGTGAAAGAAGTTTGGCATATCTTGTTGCTTCCAAGCAATCAATTGTTTCTGTTAGTGGTCGCTTGTTACCTCACAATTTGAGATGGTTTTCCATAAGCCCAGAAGAAGGTTTCCCTGTTTGTTCTTGATTTTCCAAAAACTCTGCTCAATTCTTGTTGTAGGGATGCTATTCAATTCAATTGTGATAGAAGTTGTACTTTCTTCCCTGTTCTTTTCTTTCCAAAGATCTAGCTTCTATTTTGTTGTTCCGAAGGCTTTGTGACGTTGTTCTGTTTCATTCATTATCTTGTTTTATGAAGACCATGTTCCTTCCTTGCTTATTCATTTAATGAGGGTGTTGTTTTCTATCTTCAAGTTCTTTCCATCTTATCAAGGTTTGCCTCTCTTTTCTACCAAAGTGTTGCCGAAAAATCTTTTGAATTCTGTCTTGTTTCTTGTGTCATTCTTCGTCTCTTTGCAACCTTCGAGTTTTGTTGGTTTCAATCATTTGTCAAAGAAGCAACTAAGTTTTACCTATTTCTGTCATCTTTGTCTTCCCTCTTTCATTCTTTGATATCGGGTCAAGATCTCATGTTAGTGTAGGAGAGTTTTAACAGCCCGGAACCAACGCTCCAGAAGATCCCCCTTTTATTTCGTTTTCGTCGTGTGGTTTATTTGGTTGTTGCATTCATCATCGCATCATGCGCATATCCGCATTGCATCAGCACTCCGCTAGCATAATTGTTTTCGAAACTTGCAACTGTTTTTAGTTGTTGGTTCTCTCCTTCTGATTGTTGAACATTTTGGGACCAACCACACATGCCCGTGCCCGCGTCATCATTAAATTATTGTTTTTAAAAGTGTGAATAAAACTTTCTCAAAATGGGTCGAAAGTTGGCGTGTGGTCTTATTTTAATGTAGGTAGACACCTTGCCAAATTTAGTCGCTATCGGAGTTTGTTTGATACACGAATAGTGAAATATATAGCGACTCTAGCCAGTTTATTAACGCACATTTCCGGTTTTAAAAACTTCGTTGCCGGGCTGCAAACTTCCCTCTCTTCTCTTGGCCGAGACACTCTACACATCCCACTAGCCCACCTAGCCAAACCCTACAACCGGTGTCGTCCGATTGCGACCTCACGGTCGAAATCGGAGCAAAAGCCCCTAACCCCGAGCCCGCGTTTATAAATAGAGACCTCCCCATGCCATTTTGTAGCAAAAACCCTAGCCTACAGCCTTCCCCACCTCTCAGCCGCTGCCACCTCGATTTCAGCACCGCTTCACTCCCTCCGCGCCACTTGATAGTGACCCAGCAGCCCCGCCGCCACCGCAGCCACCACAGCAGCCACCCTCGCCCAAACCCACACCGCCACTTGTCGCCCCGCAGCGCCTCCTACCGCCGCGGCATGCCTATGACCGCTCGAGGCCCACGAAACCCGATCTACCGTGCCCCTTGCATCCAGATCGGGAGGAGCTCCGGATCTAAAGCCTCTCGAACACCCTGCTCCGCCCCCGCCCGTCGCCCGCACCTCCGGTGTTGGGGATATACCCCGCGGTATAAATCGGCTTGAAGTATGACCCGGTTGGGACTTGGCGCCTCACTGGTGACCCGGCCGATCTTGGCAACTCACTAGTGACTCGATAGGTGGGTTAGAAGAATGACGAGATTGAAGGCCCAAGGCCCGTCGTGCACCCTCACATAAGGCGGCTCATAGAGAGGCCTGAGGGTCAGCTCACACGGAAGGCCCAAGAAGAGGAAAGACTCCCCCGAGAAGGAAACAAGACCCGGATCGGGATTCAAGCGAGACTAATCGTATTTCTACTCCTAGTAGGACTCTACATGTAAACCTACCCCTTCCACCCAAAGAGGGACAAGTTAGGTTGAGCTATGACAAGTTCAAGTCATTAGAGATAAACAGATTATACACCCTCGAGATTAGAGGTAGCGATTCCGCACCCTTGTAATCGAGATCCTCATCATCATCAATGAAACACAACTAGGACGTAGGATTTTACCTCCATCGGAGGGGCCGAACCTCAGTAAACTCGCGTCTCTCGATTCTGACCACCCCCTCTCAAGCCGCCACAGAGCTGTGATGGCTCCACACCTAAGTCCTTGCACGAGGACATGTGTCGTGAAAAAACAAAGACATCCGGCGAGCCGCCACCGGCGACCAGGAACCAGCCCAGGTCGGTCAGCACTTGCCCACGCACCCCTTCTCCTTCCATGGTCTCTCTCTCACCCCCCCTCGCCCCCGTTCTCTCTCTCTCTCTCTCTCTCTCTCTCTTTGTGCAATGCCATGGCCTCTTCCCTCGAGCTTCATCGTCGGCCAACCTATATCGATCTTCGTCGTTGTCGTCAGGAATGGGTAGATCCGTGAGGAGCCCATCCGGATCCATGGCCCGCACCCCTGTGCGCTCTCCCTGCGTTGGA